>NC_133658.1:847853588-848529442 GCF_037893015.1 Macrotis lagotis
AGAGAGAGAGAGAAAGAGAGAGAGTTAGAGAGAGAGAGAAAGATCTGAGAGTCATCATCCTACAGATGCCAATTAGTTATATGATCTGATCTATTTTTCATTTCTTCTACTGGATGTGTCATAGTATTTCTTATTATCTTTGTATCTAGTCCAAGGCCTGCCATAGAGCAGGCACATGATATATGTTGAATTAAGTAGGGTGTCTAGATGGATTCTAGGACCAATGCTTCCTGAGTTGTGTGATCTTAGGGAAGTCACCTCACCTCTTGTGTTTCAGTGTTCCCCACCTGCAAATGGAGATAATAATATCACCCAGGATTTTTATGAGGAAAAAATATTAAAGTGCTATAGAAATGAGAGCTATTCTTTTTAAGTAGATAGGAATGAAAATTAGTCAGTCAATCAGTCAACAGACATTATTGTGAGGTACCGTCAGGTGTAGAAACATTCTGTGGGTCTACTAGACTTAAGTACTTTAACTACATGTGAGACACTGTGTTGAGGCTTGGGGGGGTACAAAGAAAAGTAAAAACCATAAACCAGTCCCTATCTCTAGGCTAACATAGGTTTTTTTTCCTTCTTCCCAGCCCAGGGCCTCTCTTCCCAGTCATCTCACTGGTTCCTTTGGACCTGAGGAAAGTCCCCAAGAACAGAGTGAGCGGTCTTGAGGCTTCCAAGGAAAGAGCTTGAACCCTGCCCCAACCTTTTTGGAAGTCTCAGTCTTTTATAATCTCCTCCTCAGCTCTTTCCCTCCTCATCCCTGCTCCCCTAGATGAAAGAGGAACCAGGGAGTAGAAAGGAGTTCAAATTAAAGTTCTGCGTTGCTGTTCCATCCTGGCTGCTCCCCCACTCCTCCCTCCCTGCTGCTGGTTGCTTTGCAAGCTTAAGGAAGGAGGGAGGGAGGGAGAGAGGAGGGAGGAGGAGAAGGGAGAGAGAGAAAAGGAGCAGAGCCCCAGGCATGGAAGCAGCTGAGGTGTCAAAGAAAGAAACTTAATGACAAGCCTGAGGTTCACCTGAACAGATGAGCAGGGCTGGAAGGAAGGAGCTGTGGAGAAATTGGAAAAGGGACATACTCATTTTTTCAGTCCAATCCTCCCTCCTCCTTCTCTCTGAAAGAGGGTGAGGAGATGGGAGGCTGTTAAAGGGCCAGAGGCTGCCTCCCTGGTCTCCCTCGGTATCTCCCCCCCACCCCCATTTTCTTCCTAGGCTCTTGGCCTGAGTCTTTTGAGTTAGGAAAAAGAAGTTAGACTCCCAAGGCCTCTTGGAGCCATGTGGAGGCGGGGAGTGCCTGGAGGGGAATGGAGATATTTAGGAAAGTGACAGGCCCGGACTGTTTGTTGATATCATAAATATCTGGGGGGTCACAGGACTTAGAGCTGGAAAGAATCACTTAGTCCAACCCCCTCATTTTCTTTTCTTTTTTTTTTTTGGTTTTTGCTAGGCAATGGGGTTAAGTGGGCTTGCCCAAGGCCACACAGCTAGGTAATTATTAAGTGTCTGCGACTGAATTGGAACTCAGGTACTCCTGACTCCAGGGCCAGTGCTCTATCCACTGCACCACCTAGCCGCTCCCAACCCCCTCATTTTCTAGAGGAGGAAGCTTTGGCCTGAAGAGGTCAAGTTACTTGTCAGTCATTGTGAGCTAGATTCTAACCCAGGTCTTCTCACCCCCTATATTATTCCAAATCCCATTGTGCCACACATTAGACCTCTGCTCACCACCCAAATAAGGGTCTATCTACTGACATCTATGGGCTCTAGCCTGGATGGGTTGCTCTCCATAGAAAAAGGTTACTGTGAGACCTGGAACATCCATTCCCCTTCTCTGGGCCACAGGAGAGACTAACCCGGGAAGGTGGAGGGTGTGTGGGAAGGAACTGTGTTTTGAGTGAGTGATATGCAAATAACTATGCAAATATAGACAGACCTTCCCAGAAATCCCAGCTCTTACATTCTTTCCAAGAGGACTCTAGCTTGTGCAGGGACTGTGGAGCCTGCTCGCCCCAGGCTAGCCCTTCATAACCATTTCCCATGGATATCTTGTTCTGTCCTAATCAGAACCACATCCCACTGAAGGCTGATGTTTATCTGCTCTGCTTTTTCCAGCATCAGAAGGAAGCATTTTTTAATAAAGCTATGGTTCGTCTCCCCCACAGCTCCAACTTACCAGCTCTGGGGGAGGGACAGGGAAGAGAGAAGGGAAGCCCCACTCTTCAACCTTTCCCCCACCTCTACTACCAATCCCCCCTCAAAAAATTTCCAACAATCCAGGTCATCAAGAGTGAGCACACAGTCTGTTTTTGTTCCCTTCCTATTTCCCCTCCTCCTTTTTTTTAATAGTAGGAATTCTTTTTTTTTTGTCTCACTGACCCTTTGACAATCTGGGAAGAGCTATGGATCCCTTGTCAGAATTAGGTTTTTAAATGCATGCCATAAAATATATAGGATTATAAAGGAAACCAAAAGTAGGTGAAAAGAAAGATGCAATTTTTTCCTCCATTCAAGTTCATCAACCTTTAAAATCTTTTCATGGACTGGTAAGTTAAGAACCCTTGTTTTATAGGAAGAGAGGAAGTACCAGGATTATGATCACTTGGATGATTGGCTGGGATCAGAAATCTAAGGGAATACCATGATCAAAGATTGGTTCTGAGAAAGCAACCCCTGGAGCAGAGGTTTTTGTTGTTGTTGTCTTTTTTTTTTTTCCCAAAATGCAAAGACCAGCCTGATATATTCCAGAGAAAATTTCTTGCTTTGTTTCTACCAGAAGGGTGCAAAGGGGAGCTAATACATGGCTATACATATTCATATATATATATACATATACATGGCTATACATATTCAGATATACATAAACCCATGTTTAGCTATGTAACACAAGCTCTGGGCCCAATCTCCCAGAAGGCAATTATTATGCCTAAAATATTGAGGGGTTTTGGCTTCTAATATTGTCTCTCATATCATTTGAGTGAACCCCAGTTGGCATCTTCCCAATATATATTGACATTAATTGTTGTTATTGATGTTCGATTGTTTTAGTCATGAGGTTTTCTTAGCAAGAATACTGAAGTGGTTTGCCATTTCCTTCTCTAGTTCATTTTACAGATGAGAAAACTGAAGCAAATAGGGTGAGGTGACATGCCCAGGGTCACACAGCTACTAAGTGTCTAAAGCCAGATTTGAATTCAGGAAGATGAATCTTCCTGACTTCAGACCCAGCATGCTCTCTGCTGTACTACCTTGCTGAACAATTAGCTTTCATGAAAAGAAGTTTATTAAGAAAGTAGAGCAAGGATAAAGATCCAAGTACAACAATATTCTCACCAAACCAGGAGGTGTACTCTCCCTTCTACATACTCATTCTTCTCTAGGGAAAAAAGTGACTGCCACACACAGTCCTCCTGAGAGGTCTACATCTTGGCCTTAGGAGTCCTTTGTACCTTCAAAAAACCCCAAGAAGGTCACTTCTCAATATGAAATCGCTTATGAGCAAGTTACTCCACTGCTCAATTAGACTGGGTCAAGTGGGTCATTCTGATTTTTTGGAGGTCATCTCGCTGGACTGGACAGCCTTGGTTGACAACTGACTCCATTATCAACTCCACTTTCTAAACCTACCCTTTGAAACTCATATAGCCACAATCTGGACTGTTCCATCACCAGATACTGAGTTACCTAAGATGAGTAAAGAAGAAGCTTGAGTAAAAGAAACAGACACCATGTGTTCACAGCCATATGCAGCTGGGTGGGAGACAGAGCCCATCGTGCCATCCTCCCCACAGGAGCCCACAGCATTTTTTCCTCCTCACTTGAAAGCTGCCAGAGAAGAGAGACAGAGACCACCCACTCAAACTTTTTGTATGCACACTCAGTTCCAGTTCAGTTGCCAATTAAAAGGCATTTCATCATTACACAGTAAGTTGACAGGAAAACAGTCAAAAGAGGCCTGCAAATCCTCTAAAGTGGAGGAAACAGTCCCTCTACCACCTCCACCTGAAGTAAGTCTACCAGGATGCCATGTGAGTTGGCATGAGACAGGATACACCATGTTTATTCTGAGGATTCAGCCTTCATTAACAAAGCCCTTTATTATACATTTATTCTCAGTCTCTCTTAGTTGCCCTTGCCTAATAGGCACTGCCCTCAAGGGAATTAGCTTCAATTGGCTTCTTCTCAAAGCCAGGTTCTCCTACAAATCTCCCTGACCCAATCAGGGTTAACAATTACCCAAGATGATAAACATAATTTTAATATATAGAAGGACAGGTTGTAATAATAATAATAATACTGGTCTGTGGGTAGGGATTAGACTATGATTTCATAAAGGTTCCTCCTTGATGAAAAATCTCCCTCTACCAATGGAGACTAGCACCGTCTATTATGGTCATAGAGATTTCATTGACTGGCCCAAGATCACACAGTCGATAAGAGAACCTAGATTCTCCTGGCTTTCTATTCACTGCACTATGTTGACTAAATAATGATGGTATTAGTCACATTTCCTTATTGAAAATGCCTTCTTTACCAAATCCTAAAGAGTATTGTAGTGGAATATTACTCCCTTGTCTGGGCCTCAGTTTTCTCCTCTGTAAAATGAATTTAGCTTTTCCTTGCTTTTAGCTCTAAATAGATAGCATAGTTATTATTACCTCCATTTTTAAAGATGCAGAAACTGACATTTTAAAGGCACTTGCCTTGGCTATCAGTCCAAGTCTGATAAGTGAACAGTCAAATCTGCAGGAACCTTGTCACCTTGGTCCTTCTATCCAACCATCTTCTCTCTACTGGAAGTTTGGGCTCCATCCCTAGCTCACTGTTCTCATGCGCTCTTGCAAGTACCTTTCCCATGCATTACCTGCCTATTAGAATACAAGCTCCTTAAGGGCAGGAACTATTTTGTTTGCTTATATTTGTATCCTGAACATTTAGTAGGCACAGAGAAAGTCCATAATACATTCAAGCACTATCTAGTGAGGGCTGCCCTCACCCCATGTTGCATGGTGTTGCTATCACATGACTCGAAGGAAGGCAGAATAGATATCTCAGGTCTCCTCTCTCTCTCTCTCTCTCTCTCTCTCTCTCTCTCTCTCTCTCTCTCTCTCTCTCTCTCTCTCTCCACTATGTTTATCCAAAAGAGATTTTATTTCCTGCCAGGAAAGGAAGCAAGAGCTTGGGGTCAGAAGCCTGGCTACTCTGCTTTTTTCAGAGAGGGGGGCAGCAGGCTAGAACAATATCTATCTACTAATCACTTAAATATTATTAGTTCAAATGACTTTAGGTTCAAGTTAACTTCTGATAGCCATTTCATTAACTGGGGGAAACAAGACCCCAGGCTTTATATATCTAAGACTTGACTCTCTCTTCCTACCAAATACCAGTTCCACAATGAACACACATTGTAAAATGACACCAAAACTCATTTATTGAAATCAATAGTAAAACAAATCAGAGAAAGTATACATAGGAGAACATATCATGAAGTGAAGGAGCTCTTCCCTTAGGAGTAAGGTAAAGAAACAGACAAGGACAGAGAGAAAGTCCAAGACAGAGACAGAAACAGAAACAGAGACAGACAGAAAGAAAGAGACCTGGATCTCACCACAAAAGGATGTTTCTCAAAGTCGCTAGTGTAACAAGATGGGAAAAGGGACATGATGGAGACTGCCAACTCCTCCTATGTCAGTGTCTTCCCAGAATCTTTTCCTTCTGTAATCTCCTTTTCTCTATTAGCTTAGTACAGAGGAGTTAGTTTAATCCATCTTCTCTCTCAAAGCTAGAAGCCAGAAGTGCTGGAAGCAGTCAAGTTTCAAAAAGTGACTAAAGAGTCAAAGAGATTGAAACTTTCCTTTCTCCATCTAACCAACCCCTCCTTGCCCCTCAAAATGCTATGGGACATTGATCTCCTCCAAAGAGAAGAGAATGCCATATCAATTGGCCTTAGAACTCAGGTTACAGATTTAACTATCCATCTGTCTATCTGTCCATCTATCAGTCTGTATGTCTATCTATTGGTCTGTCTGCCTGCCTGCTTACCTGCCTGCCTGCCTGCCTGCCTGCCTGCCTGCCTGTCTGTTGTCTGTCTGTCTGTCTATTTATCTATCATAAAATAAGAGATTCAAATGCAGGTTTTCTAGCTCTGAAGACCGTTTTTCTTTCTGCTAATGAAGCAAGGCTACCTATTCGAAATCTGTGAACTACCTCCCCATCCAGTTCTTCAGTACTACATTACTTCTCAGGAATTGTCCACAAATTCCTAGGATCTGGATGAGGCTTCAGTGTGGGGAAAATGATGGAGAGAGGAATTTTGAGGGGGGAGAAGGAAGGAGAATAATCATTAATTCAATATTTACTATGTGCCAAACCCTTTACAAATGCTTTACAAATATTATTTCATTTAAACCTCCCCCAAATTTTATTATTGGCATCATCATCATCATCATCATCATTATTATTATTATTATATAGTAAGTACCTGAGGCTAGATTTGAACTCAGGTCTTCGTGACTCCAGGACCAGTGCTCTAGTTTGTACCACCTAGCTGCCTTTTAGTCATTTACCTTTCCCCTTTCAGTTCAGTTAATTAATAAGCTTTATTAATGATCTCTTATGTATCGGACAAAGCTAGGCTTTGTGGCTACATATACAAAAGGAATACAGTTCTTGCTTTCAAAAGGCTTCTAGTCTTTTTGAAAAAAGAATTGGCCAAAAAGGAACTTACATGTGATGTCCTCTCAGCATGTACCTGCAGCAGTAAGTATAGAGCAACTCTAATTCAGTGAGACTTTAGGTAAGTCATTTTTAGCATTTTAAGGCCTTAATTTCTTCATCTTTAAAATGAAAGGGTTAGCCTAGATGACTTCTAAAATCATTGCAGTTCTGAAATGATGATCCAAATTTTTCTATCACCAAGAGAGCAGTTATAAACATCCCATTCACGTTCAAAGTTTTAAATTATTATGTGTGAATTTCCCTCCACTTTATTTTCACTCACTATTTCCTTTTCAGCCTCTTTTTTGCTTTATTTCTATTAACTTATTGTTTTCCCTCACTTCATGCACCTCTCCAATAGTCCCACCTCATCCTCTCCCTCTCACCCTCTATGTACCTGAAAAGTGCCTCTCTGTTACTTCCATCTGCTGCTGCTTGTTCTGCCCTCCGGGGCCAAGCAGAACAAGTCTAAACTCTTTCATGTAAAGTTCTTCAAATATTATCATGTAGCCCCAAGAATTCTCTGTTCCAGTCTTCACACATCTTACGCTGCCTCAACACTAAAGTCCAAGCTGTTCCTCAAACAAAACTATCTCCTGACACCATACATTTTTGTTGTTTTTTTTTAAAAGAACTTTATTGATATCTTCTGTTTCTTACATTATTACCATGGTATCCTTCCCCCTTTTCCTGCCCAAGTTATCACTTATGACAAATGGTACTTTTTTAGAAGGGAAAAGTCAATACCACTGATAAACATATTTTTAAAAGTCCAAAAACATATGCAATGTGTATGGACCTCTAATCTCCATGATGGAGTAAGTTGGAGGTGTCTTCTTATATGTCTTCATTTGATTTTTTAAATTTTGTCACATTTACTTTTGATATTTTTTGGATTGTTTGTTTTATTTACATTTTTGTACTTACTGTATATATTGGTTTCATGACTCTGTTTACTTCACTTTGCATCAGTTCGAATTAATCTTTCCATGTTTCACTGTATTCACCACACACATAATTTCTTTTTTTGCACTAAAAATTTGTTATTTATTCATCTTTACCATTTCTTTTTTAAAATGTTAAGTTACAAATTCTCTCCCTCCTTCTTGTTCTTTCCCCACTGAGAAAGCAAGTAATGTGATCCCAATTATACATATGAAATTATGCAAAATATATTTCCATATTAGCCATGTTGCTAAAAGAAAAGATTTGCTCCAATCTGCACTCAGTTTTCATCAGTACACTCTCTAGAACCAAATAGATTTTTATTTTTATCACGAGTCCTTTTGGAATTGTCTTGGATCACTATATTAATCAAAGTGGCTAAATGTTTCATAGCTGGTCATTATTACAATATTGCTGTTATTGTACATTGTGCTTCTGGTTCTGCTCACTTCATTTTGCATTAGTTCATATTTTTCTAAAACCATCCTGCTCATCATTTCTTGGCACAATGGTATTCCATCACAATCACATTCCATTGTTCAGTCATTCCCCAATTGGTGGACATCACCTCAATTTTCAATTCTTTTCCACCACTAAAAAAGAACTGCTATGGACATTTTTGTACATAAAGGTGATTTTCCTTTTCTTTTGATCTCTTAGGGATACAGACCTAATAGTGATACTGCTGGGGCAAAGGTTATACAAGTTTTATAGCCCTTCAAGCATAGTTTCAAATTATTCTCCAGAATGGCTGGATCAGGTCATAATTCTACCAGTATATTAGACACACATCATTTCTTATAGTATAGTAATATTCCATTACTTTTAGATGCTACAATTTGTTGAGTTATTCCTCAGTTGATGGACATCTACTTTATTTCCAATTCTTAGCTATCACAAAAAATGCTGCTATAAATATTTTAGAATACATGGAGACTTTTTTCTTTTCTGCCACTTTCTTGATGTATATATAAACTTACTAATGAAGTCTCTGGTTCAAATGGTATAGACTATTTTAGTCACTTTTTTCTTGTTGTTGCATAATTCCAAATTTCTTTCCAAAATTGGTGTATCATTTCACAACTCTACCAATAATATAGTAGTATGCCTATCTTCCTGATTCCAGATATTTTCATTGGTATCCCTCATATCTAGTATATTCTCCCTCATCTCCACTTTCTGGTTTTCCTAGCTTCCTTCTTCATACCTAAAATGTTGTCCTTCCTCATCTCTTCTTGCTGATATTCCTATCTTTCTTCAAGTCTCTGATAGCAAATGAGACTCTGGCATACTAACTAGTTACATGAGACCCTTCTCCCTATGGTAGTTCCAACTTCTTAGAGGGACAAGTGGCATTCAGCCACCTTACTGATGATCAGTCCATCAAGAGATGGGTTTGGTTGTACCATGTATTGGTTATACCATTATACCATTTTGTTGCCAGATATAACATACTGGTACTTTACCTGACATTGCTGGGGCACTGTGGGGCCTCAGTGATAAGGGAGGGGAACCATACTCAAAAACCAAGGACTCCTGAAGCATCTAGACCATTACCAGATCAGAAGTCCTGTTTCTTATCAAATCATGTCATGGAGTGAAATGGTTTTGAAAAAGACAAGTGAGAAGGATGTCTTTGCACAACATACCCCTCATTATAATAAACATAATGTGCAAATCATACCCCCATTAATTAGGCTGGTGTGGTCTTCTTTGAATAAGAAGGATAACTATTATCAAGTCCCAGTTAAAATCCTACCTTCTACTTGATCCCTTCGACTTCTTACTTATCCCCCTTTTAATTCTAATGTCTTCTCTTCCTTAATTATTTCCTATTTATTTTGTATTTTTCTTGTTTGGATATAGCAGTTTGTATGGTATTTCCCCCATTAGACTGGAAGCTTCTTAAGAGCAAGGAATGCATTTTGCATTTCTTTGTATCTCTAGTGCTTAGCAAGGTGACCAGGACCCAGTAGGTGCTTAATTAACATTTATTGACTGACTGTTCTAGGTTAAATATCACCACTCCCTTTAACTTGTCCTTACATGGCATCATCTCCCTTTTCTAGATGTTCCTCAGTTCATCAACAGTCTTCCTAAAATGTAGTACCCCAAACTTAACACATTACTTCATATATGGTCTGACCAGGGCAGGCAACTAAAGGTCCAGCATCCCTCACTGCAGTCTCAGTGATGGCTTGGTACTCTTACCAACATTACAGTTTCCAAGTAGTAAAATCACGAATAGGATTTTAAAATCAGGTCCAAAACTCAGCTAGTGACAAAAAGTCAACTCTCCTTGACTGGTACTGATAGCCTGGAAAAAACCTAGGTCCTTGAATCAGTATTTCTAAGGTCTTGAACCCTTGTTCCTATTTGACCCTAAGTCACCTAACCTTTCTCATCTATACACTCTTCATAAGGGGCATGATCTAGTCTAAGTCGAGTGTAGTTGCAGGAAATGTGAGTAACAACCCTAAGTGTCTTTATAAGGATAGAAAAGTCCCAATCTCAATATCATTGCTTGGTAGCCTGGACTTAAGGAAAGAAACACAAAATAGGGGGCAGCTAGGTGGTGTAGTGGATAAAGCACCGGCCTTGGAGTCAGGAGTACCTAGGTTCAAATCCGGTCTCAGACACTTAATAATTACCTAGCTGTGTGGCCTTGGGCAAGCCACTTAACCCTGTTTGCCTTGTAAAAAATAAAACCTAAAAAAAAAACACAAAATAGGAAGCAGTCAGGGATTTGAGATCTATTTTCATGCTCATCTAGACCTACTCTCACTGCAAGGTCCATAGTCACTACTGATAGGGGAAGGGGAAAAGGAAAAAGAAAGTTCTGTCCCACCCCACCTTTCCCTTCTAGAAGACCAAGGGAGAAGCTGACTGAATCTCAATCTACATACTCAAAAATAGCTCTTCTTGGCTCAGTCACCAATCATCTTTGACCCAGCCCTCAGACATGGGGATTAATAAGGGATTGCTCCATCATTCAGAAGTGCAATTATTTCAACACCTATCTAGGGCACAAGTCCATCCTCTGGGAGCCTGACTGGGCATGCTCAGCTAGCTCCCTGAGAGGTCAATCAGTCAACAAGCATTTATTAAACATGGTATGCAAAGCATTCTGAGGACAGAAAGGAAGGCTGTTCTTGCCCTCAGGGAGCTTCTATGCTAAGGGAGAGAGGGGAGACCCCCAGGTATGTGACTAATTAAATTTAAGATAGAAATAATGTAAATTAAAGGAGATCTCAAAGGAGAAGGCATTAGCAGATGGCGTAGGGGTGGGGACTGCGAAAAGTTTCTAGAGAAAGGTAGAATTTGAGATGATTCTTGAAGGAAGCAGGAAACTAAGAAAGATGTGGGGAGGAATGCATTTCAGGAAGAAAGAACAGCTGGTGCAAAGGTTCAGAGGCAGGAGGCAGGGTTCTTTGTGAGGAACAGTAAGGAGGTCAATATGACTCAATCATAGTGTACACAGAGGGCAGTAAAGTTTAAGAAGACTGGAAAAATAGGAAAAAGTCAAGAAGAATTTTATATGCCAAATGGAGAATTTTCTATTTGATCCTGAAAGTAGTTAGGGAGCTTCTAATGAAATGGTCAAACTTACACTTTAGGAAAATCTCTATGACGCCTGAACGGAGGGTGGATGAGAGTGGGGATAGAGTTAAGATGTGGAGGTCAATTGCAATGGTCCAGGTGAAGGGTGATGAGGGTCTGAGTTAGAGTAGTGGCCATGTAAATGGAGAAGAGACAAGTAAAAGAGATGCTGGGAGATGTTCCAGTCCAGAAAATGGGGGTTCTTGACTTCAACTATAAAGTGGTATAGTACTTGAACTTCTTACCTTATAGAGTTACAACAGGAAAAGTCCTTTATAATCCTTAAAGTACCAAAGAAATGGGAGCTGTTAGAGTCTAAATTAGCATGGGGTAACTAGGGCTTTGCCTCATACATCAGCATCAGAAGTTAGTGCTTCTCTACCACATCACCATCCCCACATCTCACTTTTCGGTTCTCAGCATTCTATTTTACCTTCATGTCTCAAAGGCTGTCACCCCCAGGGAACCTTAGGCACTTCTCTCTTGGGTCTACCTAAACCTGCTCTTCAACCTCTTTGGGAGTATGGGCTGGACTCTAGAGAAGAGATGGCTCCCTCCTCTGATAGAAACACACCCATATTCAAATCATATTCTGCACTGTCTCTCACTCACCATAATAAAACCAATAGGAGAGACAATCTTTAATAACATAGTGAATGGAAGGAGGGCTCACGATGGAGACAAAGAAATCTGGGTTTAAGTCCTGCCTCTGAAATGTACTGATGGCATGACCCTTAACATTTCTCTAGTTAAGTTACTGAGGGGTTGCTGATCTGCCTTTTCTGGATGCATAAAAAGACATTGATGAGGGCGGCTAGGTGGCGCAGTGATTAAAGCACCAGCCCTGGAGTCAGGAGTGCCTGGGTTCAAATCTGATCTCAGACACTTAATAATTACCTAGCTGTGTGGCCTTGGGCAAGCCATTTAACCCCATTTGCCTTGCAAAATACCTAAAACCCCCCAAAAAACTAAAATAAAAAGACATTGATAATTCTCTGCAACTATAAATAGCTAATTAAAAATGGCTCTAATTATTATAATTGACCTATATTCTCCAATCCATCCTCTGCTATTCATAGTAAAATTAAGAAGATTTTTCACAACTCAATAAGCAATAGTTCTCCCCAGGATTCATTAAGTACCCCAGTTCTTCATATGTGTGTTCATAAACATATATATGTGTGTTCATAAGTCCCATCATTACTGGGCAATTGATCTTGAAGTTGGTAAGAGAGATCTGAGAGGTAGGGCATTGCCACAATATAATTGGTTTCAAGCCTTCCTCCTTAAGCTCTTAGAGTCTACTTATTGCACCCAAGGAAGTGACCTTTCTCCTGTTTTATTGAGGAGATCCTGCTGTATTCAGAGACAATCTTTTCTTCCCTCTTTCTTTCTCTTAAATAAGTCTATGGCTCTATTCTCTAAGGAACTTTGTGGCACTACTGTGACATCTAAATCTACCCTCTGAAATCTGTCAGTTAGGTAGTACAGTAGATAGAACACAGGTCCTGGAGTTAAGAAAAATTGAATTCAGATCTGACCTCAGATATTTACTAGCTGTGGGACATTGAGTGAGTCACTTAACCTCTAGAAGCCTCATCTTCCTAATTTGTAAAATACGTATATAATAGCTTCCAGGATTGTTGTAAGAATAAAATGAGATTATGTTTGTCAAATGCTTTGCACACTCTCAAAATATTCTATAAATACTAATATTATTGTCTTCACTCCATCCTTGAAACATTTCTTTCAAGGGTCGCCAATTAATTACTTTCTAGATTCTATATCCCACCCCTCTTCTCAGTCCTCATCCTCCTTGTCCTTTCTGTGGTATTTAATAATGTTGATCATATCTTCCTCTTGGATATCTTCCCTTTCTGGTGCTAAAACTTTCCCAGTTTTCTTCCCTAACCAATCCCTAACCACAGCCTTCTCTGCCTCCTATTTTTACTACAATCCCCTAAATGTAGTTATTCTCCCAAAGCTCTTTTGAGAGAAGAAAAGTCTTTTGTCTTCTCTTTATATTCCCTCTTTCAGAAATCTCATTGACTCCCATAGCTACAATTATTACCTCTGTGATGATGACTTTCAGATCTATAACTCTAGTCATGATCTCTCTCACAAACTCTAAAACTTGTGTGAAGGATATTTCCACCTAGATATACTTGAATCTCAGTGTGTCTAAACCTAAAACCCTCATCTTTTCCTTGAAATGTTCTCCCCCAGCTTCCTTGTTTCTAACAATGGCACTCCCATACTGTTTTTTTCAAGTTTTTTTGTTTTTAGTTTTTGCAAGGCAGTGGGGTTAAGTGGCTTGCCCAAGGCCACACAGCTAGGTAATTATTAAGTGTCTGTGATTGGATTTGAACCCAGGTACTCCTGACTACAGGGCTGGTGCTCTATCCACTGTACCACCTAGCTGCCCCTGCTCCCATACTTTTTATCCAGACTCAGAGTCATCTGTGATATTGCCCTCTCCCTCACCCACCACATCCAAGCGTTAAGTCTGACAATTTTATCTCCAATATTTCTCATATCTGCCTTCTTCCACCTAGTTCCACAGTCTGGACCATCCTTACAACTCAGCCAGATTGTTGTAACAGTCCCCAGACTGATTCCCCTGCCTCCAATCTCATCTCCTGCAAACTTTTCAGTTCTAACACATGCTATGCTACCAGAAAATCTTTCTAATTCACAACTCTGATCATGTTGTTTCCCTACTCAAAAATAAGCATCAAATATTATAAGGTGAGATCACTGTTAAACTGTAAAAAAAGAATAATTATATTATTTCAAATTAAAAATTTCTTGTATAAATAAAATCTTTGTAGCTAAAAATAGAAGGAATGAAGAAAATTGAGGGGAAAACTTTCATAGACAATCTCTCAGATAGGATATGACTGAGTTGTACTCTATTGCTGTGGTGTAGGAAATGATTAGTTGATTTAGAAAAACAAGGAAAGACTTGGATTTGTATATCCACCTTCAAAGAAACAGATGGTAGAAGGAATTAGGCATAGTAAAGTATATGTACATTTATATGTATATATATACACATATATGTTTATAGAGAAATATATATTATATATATATATATATATATATATATATATATATACTTAATTGTAGTTTTCTTTAGGGTAGTGAGGGGAAAATAATGTAAAAGGTACACAGCAAAGAACAAAAGAAAACCAACAAGGCAGAAAAATTTGGCAGCCTTGAAAACAATATGTAGTATTTATTATATAGATTTTCACCACCTGATAGAGTTCCCAGAAGAAAAACTTTTCATTATTCAAAATGATTGGAAATTTTCTATTTCATTAAAGATCCCTGTAAGATTATATTCTGTTTTACTGGGTAAGCTATTGTTGGCTATAAACCTATATATCCTTTGCTTTTTGAAATGTCATATTCAAAGTTCTCCTCTACTTTATCATGATGACTGTTAAATTGTGTATGATTAATGTGTAGGGAACTGAGTCAAATTTTTAAGAATATTAATCATTCTGCAATTGGTATTCAAAGGCTATAAAAAGATGGTTTTCAGAAGAAGAAATAAAAACTATAGCTATATGAAAAATGCTCTAAATTATTATTTATTAAAGAAATGCAAATTAGAGAAACTCTAAGGTACCAACTGACACTTATCATGGTAGGCTAACATGTCAGGAAAGGAAAATGGCAAATATTGGAGGGGATATGGAAAAATTGTGACATGAATACACTGTTGGTGGAATTGTGAACTGGTCTAACCATTCTGTATAGCAGTTTGAAACTATGCTCAAAAGGCTATAAAACTGGGCTTATCTTTGATTCAGCACTACTACAGTTAGGTCTACATATCAAAGAGATCAAAGAAAAAGGAGAAAAGACCTATATGTGCAAAAATATTTATAGCAGCTTTTTTTTGTAGCAGCAAAGAATTGGAAACTGAGGGGATGCCCATCAATTGAGAGAATGGTTGAATAAGTGGTAGTATATGATTGTGATGTAATATTATTTTGCTCTAAGAAATAATGAGAGGGGATAGAGCACCTACCCTAGAATCAGGAGGACATGAGTTCAAATCCAGCCTCAGGCACTTAATAATTACCTAGTTGTGTGACTTTGGGCAAGTTACTTAACCCCATTGCCTTGCAAAAACAAAATAATAGGGGCAGCTAGGTGGTGCAGTGAATAGAGCACCGGCCCTGGAGTCAGGAGTACCTGAGTTCAAATCCAGCCTCAGACATTTAATAATTACCTAGCTGTGTGGCCTTGGGCAAGCCATTTAACCCCATTTGTCTTGCAAAATCCTAGTAATAATGATAATTATGATAGCTTCGGAAAAACCTGGGAAAACTTGTATGAAATGCAAAGTGGAATGAACCGAACTAAGAGAATTGTGTATACAGTAATAACAATTTTGTTAACAATTGTGAGTGACAGCTATTCTGATCAGTGCCATGACACAAGACAACTCCAAAGGACCTATGATGAAAATTACTATCCATCTCCAGAGAAAGAACGAATGGAGTCTAACCACAGATTGAAGCATAATATTTCCACTTTATTTTTCCTGCTTTTTAACATGGCTAATATAAAAATATGTTTGGCATAATTTCACAATGTATAATTGATTCATATTTCTTGTCTTCTAAATGTGTGGAGGAGGGGCAGGCAGTAAAAAGATAATTCTGAACTCATTTTTTTAAAAAAAAAGTTTAAAACAAACAAATAATGATTTCATTAAAAAAGACAGATCATCTATATAACTAAAATCTATAAAGGTATAAAATTAACTGCATCTGACAATATCTACCTTGGTCAGCAGGATTCTTTTCTGTTATTGGAAAGAATAACTTTATTTTAAATTCAAAACACTATTTCCTACCAATGTTTATTAAATATGTCAGATAAAAAAACAAGCAAATAAATAAATAAAACCTTACCATGAATTGCTTGAATTCTGTCTCCTGGATGCTTGCACTATTTTTGTTCTTTGACCTGGAAGTTCTGGTTTTAGGCTAAAATGTGGTTTTTGTGGTTTCTTGCAGGAGATAATCAGTGGATTCTTTCTAGTTCCACTTTTCCCTCTAGTTCTAAGAAATCTGGGCAGTTTTTTAAAAAGATTTTTAAAAACTATGTCAAAGTTCTTTTTTTGATTATGGAATTCAGGTAGTTCAATAATTTTTAAATTTCTTCTTCTCAATATGCTTTTCAAGTTAATTCATTTAGCTATAAGATGACCTCCATGTTATTTTTTTCAGACTTGCCTTGGTTTTTAGTATTTCTTGTCTAATAAAGTCATTGCCTTCTAATTGGTCTATTCTAATTTTCAGTGAGTCTATTGCTTGGGAAAGGTTTTGTATCTCTTAGGTCATGCTGTTATTTTCTTCTTCTACAACTCTCATTTTTAATTCAATTTTTCCTCTACAGATTTCATTTCATTGATAAAACTTTTAAAATTCTTTATTTAAAAAAAACCCTCTTTTTAGGAATTCTACTCTAATTTCTAATTCTCTAGTTAGACTGTGTCTTTCTTTAATACTCTGTTTATAGGTATTTTGAAATTATTCTGAGTTGGTGTCTTGGCTACCCTTGTTACCAAAATAGCTTTTATTGTTGTTCTGAATCTTTTCAATTTATTTTTTTCCACCTAGGATTCTCCTTTCCTCTCAATTCTACTTTCTCCTTTACTATCAATGCTTCAAGATCCAAGTCAAATACCATCTCCTTGGTGAGGCTTTTTCTAATCTCCACTTATTAGAAATAGTCACTTCATTCTCCAAATTCCAATCTCTTATTGAACTTGTCATATTCCTCCTTGTTTCTTAGTTATCTATGAACCTATCTGTTTTAGACTGGAAGATCTGAGAAATCAAGAAGAATGTCTTGTTGAAACTGTGATGTAGGGAAACTGGAAAGAGAGACAGAGACAGAGACAGAAAGAAAAAGAGGGAGAGTGAGAAGGAGAAGAAAAAGAAAAGAAGAAGGAAGAAGAAAGAGGAAGAAGAAAGAGGAGAAGTAAAAGAAAGAGGAATAGGAGGAGAAGAGAAATCTTTTTTTGGTTTGTCTAGTTGTTACTGCCCTCTCCCTTCTAAACTCCTCATGTATATACTTGTCTTTTTTACATATTGTATTATGTCAAAGGAATATAAATTCCTTGAACATGGGAAGTGTTATATGTTGTTCATTGTTTGTCTTTTTCTCCCCAGGGACTATCCTTGCTTTGAATGCAGTAAGGGAAGGGATAGGCAAAGGCATTTATTCATCTAACAATCATTCTGTGTAGGTAACTTGTGCTAAGTGACTTACAAAAATTTTCTCATTCGATCAAGTTTGTCAGTAGTGCTTAATAAAGGCTTTGCTGCGTTGTATTGTAGAATGGTGTGAAATATTTCATTGTATCGTATATATTGTGTCTTTTTCAGTTCAAAGACTATTCTCCTTGGTAGAGAAAACATAAGTAAAAATTGGAATGGAGCCACTAGACTTTCCCTGGAAGGTAGGTAATTGCCCCCTTCCTCTAGGTCAACTAACACACTTCTCTTTGGATTCTCTTCTTTTCCAGACAGGTATAGGGTCCCAACCTGAGATTTCATTAGCATAGGGAGCTCCTGGGAGAGGATAGCCCTCTAGCCCTGCAGGGGAGCATCTTCACAGCTTTTATTTTTTAAAGAGATGTCCTGAGCATTGATAAGTGACTGGTCTATGGGCATATAATACTTGTGAGAGGTAGGTCATCCTGTTCTCAGGTCTACTCTCTAGGCTATCACATCATGTTGTTTCTTTTTTTTAAAATATAGTTTAAAAAGTACTTTTCTTGTTTTTAGATTTCTTACCAACCTCAGCTGTCTCTGAGCTGTACCACCAAAGCCGCTATTATTACAGGAAGCTACCATAATTTTGCAGTCATTCTACATTAGCTTTCCTCACTTCCATCCTCTCTATATATTTTCCTTTAAATTTTTGTTGATATTGTTTGGTTTTATATCATGGTCATTTCCAAATATACCCAATTTTCAAATAAAAATTATGGTCATATCACTTCTGTTCCTGACTCTGTTGATTATTACCAATTTAGCACAGTTCATAGCTGGTCACCACTTGACTGAGACCAAAGGGGTTGATGACATGTCAATTGTTGCCCTCTACCTACTCACAGTTTGCTAGGGTTCATTGCTCTGGGGGTTTCCTCATCTCTCAGTAAGTAAAGTAGATTCCCAATTACTTTGTTGACTCTTTACCCTACCCCAGTCTACAAAGAAAAATCACCAATTACGATAATGATATTTTTGTCTTTTGTCTTAAGATTTTCCTAAAGATGGGATAAAAGTTTTTAAAAAGGCATTCAATTAAATATAAATTGAATATAGGCAGATTATTTTATTTTGACACAAAAAAGCAATGATAAACATAAGAGAAACACTGTATGCATTAAGAGAAGGATTTAAACAGGATTTAGAAGCTCAAAATAACCAGGTTCCAATCTGCCAGGGTAGGAGGAGGAGGAGTTAAGTGTCATCAAGAAATAATAGTTTGACAATCTCTCTCTGTCTCTCTGTCTCTCTGTCTCTGTCTCTGTCTCTCTCTCTCTCTCTCTCTCTCTCTCTCTCTCTCTCTCACACACACACACACACACACACACACACACACACACACACACACACACACATTTGGAGTATACCATAAAAGAAGACTCAATTCAGCCATGAGGTATACATAGCTAATGGAGAAAATCTTCAAGTAGTCATCCTGACCTTTGGTCACCAGGAGTAGTGACTGAGAATGTCTAAGAAGGGTGAGGGGTAGGGTACCTAATATAGACAAATTTTTTTTCATGGGGGTGTGTTAGTTTTTTTACCATATTTTTCCTCATCTGATTCTTGGATTTGCTTCTTAATATTTGATGCAACTTTGCCTCAATACCAACTTTTAAAAGAAAATCTATTCTGTTTCTTTTGAATAAAGTGTATCCTTCCAGAGCCATATTATATGAATTATTTCAAGTATCAGTGACACTGATGATGTCTAATTTGCCAGCTTAGAATAGAATCTCTAATTCAATTTGCTATTACTTGTATTTTGTTCATCTGTGTATAAATATCTGAGACCATGTGTTTTATTGTTGGCTTTTTGGGTAGTTTTTGTTTCTAGACTTATCTATCCCTATTCTTCTAATTATATTGTAGCTACTTTCCAAAGTCTCCAATATGAGATAGAAAGATGAATATGTAAATAAATTGAGGGATATATTTATAGTCAAAAAGATAAATAGAAAGATAGGGGGTTTTGTGTACATATGGAATGAGAATTTCTTTGTTCCAAGGAAACATTGATGTTGATGAGGATGAATCTAGCCCTGCAGGGGGCGCATCTTCTTTGCAGCTTCTATTTTTTTATAGAGATGTCCTGAGCATTGATAAGTGACTGTTTAGGAGCATATAATGCTCATTTCCTCGCTGTTAGTGGAGTTGTGAAATGACTGATCCAATCATTCTAAAGAGAAATTTGTAACTGCCCAAAAGACAATAAAACTATACATACCCTTTGATCCAATGATACCACTACTAGGGCTATATCCCAAAGAGATTTAAAAAATGGGAAAAGAGAATTTCCTTTTTCTTCTTTTTTTTTTTAAATTTAAAGTTCTTTTGATTAGTTTTGAAAGACTCGAGGCAAATGCATTCCTACCAGCCTGTGTTAGGTGAGCTTATACCTAGCCAGGAGTCTTTTGAAATAGGTCTAGAAATACAAACATCATAGTTAGATACCAGTTGTTTACTTCCCAAATCTGCTTTTGTCTTCTGAAAACATTCCTTTGACATGATGAAAACACCTCCTAAGTCCTTTAGTTTCTTGCCTCAAACTTCATAACTATATTTAGCAATGTTTTCCTAGATTCCTTTAAACACTTTTATTTGTGTCATAAGTCATCAGAAGTGAATAGTAGTTATATGGTGAATTATGGTAGGTTCTCCATATCTTCTCCAAGTGCCAAAGAAAGGCATTAGACCTTTAAAATAGCATTATTGGGGATGGCTAGGTGGCGTAGTGGATAAAGCACCGGCCTTGGAGTCAGGAGTACCTGGGTTCAAATCTGATCTCAGACACTTAATAATTACCTAGCTGTGTGGCCTTGGGCAATCCACTTAACCCCATTTGCCTTGCAAAAACCTAAAAAAAAATAATACAATAGCATTATCAGTTTGAAAGCTAATTGCCTCAGTAGTCCTCCTGACAAGTATTCACCACTCTTCTTTCTCTCACCCTTACTGAGTCACTTAATTCCTACCTCTGGGTTTTAGTCTTCTAATCTGTATAATGGGAATGATAATCCCTGTTCTGGCTTCCTCTGTATTGTGAAGATCAGATGAAATGATGGATGCCCCAATACTTGCCAAAATAATTGTCACACAGATACCAATCATTAATTCAATGATCAGTAGTATGATTATTTAACAAATTCATTTAATCAACAAGGATTTATAAAGTTCTGATTTGTTTCTATGTGTTAGGTAAACTCTGGAGATGTAAAGAAAAAGCAATAACAGTCTCACTAAACAGACACTTATGATTATCAAACAAATACAATAAAAAAATCTCATTGATATTTTTGCTACTATTAAAAAGTTCAATTCAGCAAACATTTATTAAATAGACCACTGTCCTAGGTCCTAGGGGAGATAAAGATGAATAATGTATAGCCTTCATTCTAAAGGAAGTTTAGCTCAATAGGGAGTCAAGACAAAATAGAAAACCCTGGGTAATCCCATCGAAATAACAACTCCTTCAGCATAGGGACCATTTTATCTTTTCCTTTGGATTCTCCGTGCTTTACACAGTGCTCAGCACTTAGGCTGTTTGTCCTTTTAAAAGACCATGATATTAGGGAGGTGATGCCATGACTTGCAAGTGAATTGGATTTAAGGGAGGATGGGTTTTGCTAAAACACCAGCCTCACTTTCTCCTCTGTCAGTTGACCCTTCAATTGACTGATTTGAAGGGTATTCAGAATTTGAATATGATGGACCAGGGATAAATACAGAGAAGTCTCTAAGGACTTCCCCCAAATGTAGAAAGGGGAAGCACGTGACAGAAGGCTATAAAGGTCAGTGGCACCCCACTGTAGAGGGCCTTGATTGCCAGTCAGGCAGAGAGTCTGAAATTAGGGAGGCTACTGACATTTTCTGAGAAAAGGGATAATTATCATAGGTAACCTATCAATGTATTTCTAGAGGGAAGGGAAAGAAGGTGAAGTAGTAGGGGGTCTGAAAAAGTAGGAAGAGGGAACAAAAGAGGCAAGAGAAAGGAAGATATTAGAACAGGGAAGGAAAGAAGTGGTATTTACTGATTTGGTTCTCCAGAGGTGAGGCTGGACAAATTAGTGGGAACCAGGGTTCTCCCCAAGTGGTCAGGCACATTCAGATTTCAGTGCATTGATCTTTGAACCTGAGAAAGTGAGGGGCAGAGATGGGGAAAAGCTTAGACTTGGGATCACAAGCTAGAATAATACTCCAGTTATAGATTTAAGTGATCTAGAGAGAAGGAAGTTAAAGGGGAGTCGGAGAGCAGCTTAGTGCTTTCTGGGGGGGGAGAAATGGGGGGATCCCTAGGAAAAAAGGGGAATAAATGTCCAGAGCCCAGCAGATGGGGGGGTGCCATTTGCATTTTTCAGATTAACATGCACATGCAGTGGAGATGGCGGGCTGGGCCCTGGGGAAATAATTTGAGAGAGAAATCTTTGCATATTTTATTTAAAAGCATGCTGCGTTAGGCAGGGTAATAATGCAGAGCCGTGGTGATTAGGTTAGGCCTGGAGGGAGCAGGGAGTCTCCCTCCCTCCTTTTTCTCTCTCCCTCCTCCTTTCCCACTCCTCCTCTCAGCTCTGTTATTAAAGGAGTCGACTCCTTAGTTTCTGCTATCTGGGGTTGAGAGGTTGGGATTTCCCCTTGCCCTCTGAACCTGTTGCCCCCACACATACCCTGGGTATTGGAGAAGAAGAGAGCAGCTAGAGCCAAAACTGGCTAGGAAGGGAGATGCAGAAAGTTCTGTCCCTAGTCAATGCCCAAATCTATGACTTTGTTTCTCTTTCAATCACCCCCCCCCCCATTATAGAGGGAGCATGGCATGGTAGAAAGAGTAACTGGGAATCATCTAAACTCAGCTATGCCACTGTCTCCTGAATGAGATGTCATTCCCTCTCCCACTCTCCCCCACCCACCCAGGGCCTCAGTTTCCTCATCAGTCTTAGAGATATAGCTAAGATGGTTCCTGGAACTTGTGCCATAGTAGGCTCAATTAAAGGAGAGTGAATGTTTTACCTAGAGAAGAGAAAAGCTCTCCTTTTCCTCCCCACTCCCTCACTCTCAGGATCATGGTGTAGAGAGTGGTAGAATGATTTCATGGAGGGAACCTTAGACTGGAAAGCTTCCTGTGTGTGGCCCTAGACAAATCATTTCTCCTTCTTCCCTTTAGTTTCATCATCTAGTAGAATTAGAGAATTGGATGAAGCGATCTAAGGCTCCCTTCAGTTCTGACATTTTGTGATTTAGCTTTTAGGTATCTGAAAAGCTGTCAGAGAAGAGAGTTCAGACTTGTTCTTTTTATCCCTGGAGGGCATATCTAGGAAGGATGGGAAAAAGTTTCAGAGGTCAGATTTCTGATTAATATAAGGGAAATTTTCCCAACAGAGTCGGCCCAAAATGAAATGTTCTAGCTTTAATGTTCTGATTCTAGTGAGTTCCCTATCCTTGGAGGTCTTCAAACAGATGTGAGGGATGGTATAGGGGGGGACTCTGGTGGGTATCACTGAGGATCCCTCCACTCCAGAAATGCACAAACAGGTCACTCATAATAATCATTCCCCTTCCCTCATCAAACTGCCTTCAAGACTCAGCTCAAGTGCCACCCACCCTGCAGGAAGACTTTCCCATTCCTTTCAGCTGCTAGTGCCTTCTCTTGGAGATTGCCTTCATCTACTCTGTATGTATCTTGTATTTGTTATTTACCCATTGTTTCCCTAAGCCGATCCTGGAATCAAGAGGACCTGAGACACTTGACATTTACTAGCTGTGTGGCCTTGGACAAGTCACTTAACCCTCACATCCGGAGCCATCTCCAGTCATCCTTATTCATATCTGGCCTTTGGACCCAGAAGACTCCCAGAAGAAAAAGTGAGCTGGTGACTTAGCACAGCAGCCCCTCACTCAAATCCAGTTCATATGCTTGTCATGGCATCGCTTTCCTGATGTCATGGTCTTCTTCGAGAATGAAGGACAAACAACAATCCATTGTTTTCCCTATTAGAATGTGAGCTCTTTGAGGGCAGGGACTATTTTTACCTTTTTTTCAAATTGTCAGGGTCTATCATAGTATTTAGCATACAGTAATTGCTTAAAAAATGCTAGTTCACCAACCAACTCAGAAATGTTCAGTGCTTCCTTGCTGCCTCAAGAACAAAAATGAAAAGTTTTCAGTCTGGCATTCAAGGCTCTCATCTGTTGGTGTTACCTGACTTTCCAGCTTTTCTCCTATTATTCTCATTTTCACACTTGGATGCTCCTTAAATTGGACCATAATGTTTCCTACTTAAGTTTTGATTGCCTTTCAATGCAACAATCAAAAACTGAGACCCCGAGGCTGGCAATGAGGAGTCCTGAACTTTAACATTCTTTGGTGTGTGTGTTCTTGGGAAAAACCCTTCTCTGCCCCTTCTTGGAGCAGCATTTTCTTTTGCATCATTGGCTATTGAGTGGGGGTATAGTGGAAGAAACCTGAACCTAGGACTTGGCAGACCTGGACCTTTTGACTACTCACTGAATGACTGAGCAAATCCCTATGGATTCCATTTATTCAGCTGTAAAATAGGTATTATAGTATCTGTCTGTTTTACCTCACAGGGTTGTTGTCATATAATAGGTATGAAAGGACTTATAGAAATGGAAAGTACTGTGAAAATTCTTAAGGTGCTTTGGGCTTAATTTCTTTAACATATCCTGTCACCCCATAAGCCAGGAATCTGGATGCCAGACCTTCTTGGTCCTGTTCCTATATTTGATCTGGAGAAAGTTCTTCTTTTATTTTTAGGCCTCAACTTCCCAGAGATAAAATGGGTGCCTTGGCCCACCCAAGATGTGGGAGATCTCATTAGGGGACCAGGTGAGGTCTGAGCTCTTCTAAAGAAAGAAAACTCATTTGAAGGTTGAGGATAGTGATGTTATCTGAGCCAATTATAGGGAATTGGGGAATAAGCCAAGAGAAGTCTCTCCTCTGGCAGCTATGCTTGTCTGGGAAAAACCTCAGTAGGGGGTGGGAAGGGCACTTGCTGCCCTACTGAGAAGTTAGGACTGCCTGTACAGGCCCAGCTTGGGCTCAGGCCCAGCTGAGCTCTCATGGATTTGTCTAAATTTGCCTTCTTTGACAGTTTCATCTCAGATTCATAGAATCATAGATTTAGAGTTGAAAAAAAGCTTACAGGGCATGTAGCCCAATCAACTCATTTTATAGATGAGTAAACTGAGGCCCAGAGACTTATATGACTTGCCCAAATCACACATGAAATAAGTCTCGGAAGTAGGATCAACTATTACTGAACTCCTAGTATAGTGAAAGTGTGTTGTTTCTAGTGCTGGGGGAAGGGATAGGGCCAGGGAAAGAAGCCTGAGGGTAGGGAGAAATACCCAGAAATTCCTAGAGATATACCTATACCTAAAGGGAGTGATATCCTTGCAAGGAAAAAAGTGGCTTTTTTTGCCCAAAACTATAGCACAGTTATACCAGAGGCTATCAGGGTGAGTACCTTGGAGTGGGAAGAGAAGCAAGGAGAGCAGAATTATTGCTATGGCTCTGCAGGCAGGATTAGACTAAGCTTTAATTCTTCTAACATCCCTAAAGGATTAATAGCTAGAAGAGATCTGGGATATTCTCAAATTTATCCCCTTCTTTTACAGATAAGGAAACTGAGACCCTGTCAGTTTAAATGATTAGGGGGTTTATAAGTAATAAAAGAGTCAGAATTCAGCCTTCTTGCTTACTATACCTACTCTGTGAAATGTCTTCTCCAGACTGATATCTTTCTCTCTGGGTTTTAAGAAGGGCACCAGTCATATTTTGCCTCACTTGTTTGGGTACTCTCCTCCCTTCCTTGGCTGCCACATTGCCCCAGTGTGAAGACATCTTTCTTTCCTTCTTCTCTTACCTTTCCATTTCCAGCACCTCTGTATACAGTGTTGTCTTCCATTAGAATGGAAGATTCTTGAGGAAAGGTACTATTTTACATGCTTGTATTTTCATCTCTGACACATAGCATAGTACCAGATACTTAGTGTTTAATACTTTGTCTATCTAACTGCTATCTACTTGTTCATCTACTCTTCTATTTACTTTCTATCTTCCTATCTATCTATCCATCCATCCATCTTCCTGTCTACCTACCCACCCTTCCACATACCCAACCATTTACCCATCTATCTATCTATCTATCTATCTATCTATCTATCTATCTATCCATCTATCTATCATCTATCTATCTATCTATCTATCTATCTATCTATCTATCTATCATCAATCCATCCATCCATCCATTCAACTATCCATCATCCATCTATGTATCTATGATTCAAACCCAGGTCCTCTAACCCTGACTCCATTTTCTACTCTTCTGTACTCCTTTTTACTTGTTAGGTTTGGGGAATCAGCTTTCTTTGATGATTTTCAGAGAGACTTTGTTGCCTGTTGTACCTCCAGATCCCCATCTTCTAGATATCTTTGCCTACCCAAAATGTGGAAAGTCTCAAGAGTCAGATGGAATCTGACAAAGAATGTGTCGGTAAATGTATAACAACTAGCTCTCCCAAAACTTAAAGTAGTCTTAAAATACATTTAAATTCAATCTGCACTAACATTTTCTCCATTGCTTTATTAAGTCTAGAAAGTCAAGAAAATAATAAACCAAGTCCTGGTTTGTAGCATTTACTAGTTTCCAAAATGTGATTACTCACACTGAAAATTTAACAATTGGCTTTCTAGGGCTAATTCAAGCTAGCTCCTGCATAGTCCTGGATCTGAGTCTCTCCAAGAATAGCTACCTCTACCCTGTGGGCATAGGGAAGGCAAAGAAAGAGAAACCAGAGGAGATTGTGGGAGCTGAAGGAGGGATTCAGTCTTCCATATGGGAGTGGGGGATGAAGTGAAGCCAGATCTTAGAAATGTCAGGAAGACTGGGAAGGGCTCATCAGACCTCAGATCTGGGAGCCAGATCCCAGCCAGGTCCCTGGGGCAGCAGGGTATGAGGGAAAGAATATGACTTGAGGTGAGAAAGCCAGAATTCTCATCATGGTTTTGTCACTGATCAGTTGTGGGATCTTAATCATACAACTTCTCTGGGTCTTTCCTCACCTATAAAATAGAGATCACATCCCCTGACTTCCTTACCTACCTTTTAGGGCTGAGAAGGGCGGCAAAGTTTGAGAAAGGACCAATCACTGATTAAGGGTATAAGATGTTTCAGATACCCCGTTAAGCACTTTGTAAATATTGTTTCCTGTAATAAAATGCAAATAAAGTAATTTCTTGTCTAAAAAAAACTAGACCAATATAAGGGGGAGTATATGTGTGTATGTGCACATGTGTATTCTGGAGCTTCGATCACTTCATTGAAGGAGACTTCCAGTGTGGAAACTCTGCACATTAAAAATTTGTCTATATTTTCGATTCTTAGAAAATTGCTTAGGACATTGAAATTTGTCCAAGTTCACATGTGTACAATGCACAAATGTTTATTAAGTACCTCTATGTGCCAAACATTTTACAGATATTATTTACTTACTCCTCATAACAATCCTGGGAGATTAATTCTATTATTATCTCTATTTTACAGATGAGGGAGCTAAAGTAGATAGGAGTAATGTTATTTACTAAGGGTTCTAAAGCTTGTGTCTGAGGTCAAACTTGAACTCTGGTGTTCCTTACTCCAATCCCAGTGTTCTCTAATGGCTGCTATCTGAAATAAGCCTGGAATCCAGGGCTTTCTGGCTTTAAGACTGAAACTCTAGCCAATACATCAAACTGCCATATATAGGAGACTATTATTTTTATTTTAAAATTTAAATTAATTTTTTTCAATGAATAACATCTCTTTTCTCTAACATTCTTCTCAATTAAACAAATATGCGAAGTCATGCAAACCACATTAGAAGCTATCAAGATGACGACTTTCACAAAATGCTCTACTGATGCCTCACCTCAGTGAGGTATGAGTTTGTGACCCTACTTTTTCCAAGACTATGTTAGTGGAACATAAACTCTTTTTTTTTCTTTTGGTTTTTGCAAGGCAAACAGGGTTAAGTGGCTTGCCCAAGGTC
Source organism: Macrotis lagotis (assembly GCF_037893015.1). Taxonomy (NCBI): domain Eukaryota; kingdom Metazoa; phylum Chordata; class Mammalia; order Peramelemorphia; family Peramelidae; genus Macrotis; species Macrotis lagotis. The sequence goes on from NC_133658.1 coordinate 847,881,191, forward strand.
ACACAACTAGGTAATTATTAAGTGTCTGAGACCAGATTTGAACCCAAGTACTCCTGACTCCAAGGCCGGTGCTTTATCCACTATGCCACATAGCCCTCCCCAGAACATAAACTCTTAACAGGACCTCCTAAATCCAAAAGTTTCCAGTAGGTTGCAAGCCAGTTCTCTTTATATGAGAATATTCCTAGCTAAGGATGGAGAGGTGTGTCACCAATAGGTTGGTCCTTAGAGGCATCTAGGAATAATGGGTAGAGGAGTTAACTTGAGAGTTAGAAAAAAGTCCTGACTGAACAAAGGACTGTATGATCCTGAGGAGATCATTTAATTTCTCAGTTATATGCTGTAGAAAAGGTACTATTTTTTCAGGTAAAACAAACAAACAAACAAGAATACTAACTGAAATTAGAGGACCTGTGTACAAATCCTACTGTTATTTTTTTATAATAAAATTTTATTTCATTTTATTTATTTTTTTATTAAAGATTTTATTTGAGTTTTACAATTTTCCCCCCAATCTGTCAGTCTTTACTTTGTTTCCATGTTGTACATTGATCCAAATTGAGTGTGATGAGAGAGAAATATCCTTAAGGAAGAAACAAAAAGTCTAAAAGATAACAAGATCAGACAATATCTTTTTTTTCCCCTAAATTAAAGGGAATGGTCCTTGAACTTTGTTCAAACTCCATGGCTCTTTATCTAGATACGGATGGTATTCTCCATTGTAGACAGCCCAAAATTGTCCCTGATTGTTGTGCTCATGGAACGAGCAAGTCCATCAAGGTTGAACATCACCCCCATGTTGCTGTTAGGGTGTACAGTGTTTTTCTGGTTCTGCTTATCTGAATTCCCAACCTTCCTGGTTTCTAATAGAACAATAGTGTTCCATGACAAACATATGCCATAGTTTGCTAAGCTATTCCCCAACTGAAGGACATTTACTTGATTTCCAATTCTTTGCCACCACAAACAGGGCTGCTATGAATATTTTTGTACAAGTGATGTTTTTACCCTTTTTCATCATCTCTTCAGGGTATAGACCTAGTAGTGGTATTGCTGGGTCAAAGGTTATGCTCATTTTTGTTGCCCTTTGGGCATAGTTCCAAATTTCTCTGCAGAAAGGTTGGATGAGTTCACAGCTCCACCAACAGTGTAATAGTGTCCCAGATTTCCCACAACCCTTCCAACAATGATCATTATCCTTTCTGGTCATATTGGCCAGTCTGAGAGGTGTGAGGTGGTACCTCAGAGAAGCTTTAATTTGCATTTCTCTAATAATTAATGCAAATCCCGCTGTTATTACTTACAAATTTACCACTTGTGTGATAGTAAGAAAATCACAACCTTCCTGGGCCTTAGTTTCCTTATTTGTAAAATGAGGGAATAGTATTAGAGTATAAGAAATATATTTTCAGCATATTTTCAGCTCTAGAAATATATGATTTTATATGAGCCTCAGAACAACACTGTGAAGGAGATCCAACAGGTATTATTATCCCCCAAATAAACTTCAAAATATATTGAAGATACATTAAAAAAAGAAGTCAGTTGTTAAACATTTACCAGTATCCTACCATATTGCCCTCCAGAAGCTTACACTTTAATGGGAAAGATAACACATGAAAGGAAGCTGGAAATTAGGGAGATGGAAAAATCCAAAGCGTTAGAAATGGATCCAATAAAGAAGTTAGCATTGATGTCTTGGGCACTTCATGCAATATTGCAGGAAGTCACCAACAGATGAAGGGCCACAGGCATGGAGGTAACCTTAAGACAAGAAGATTATTGGTGTAAAGGTAGAAAGGACTGGAGTGTTGGGAATGTTCCAAGAAAGAAGAATGAGTATTCTGGGGCCTGAACTAAGATGGTGCTTGTCTGAGTGGAGAGAAAGGAAAAGTGAAAAGAGATTTCTTTTCTTTGGGAGGGTAAAAATAATAATAATAAAATTTGGCAACAGATTAGACCAGTGGAGTGAGTTTATGTAAAGAGTCAAGTTGAAAATGAGGTGATAAGCCTCAATGACAGAGAGTTTGGTGGTACCCTCAATAGTAATCAGTCAATAACTCAACAATAACTCAAGTTATTAATTAATGTCTATTGCCAGGAACCATGCTAATAAAGAATTTCAGAAGCAGGGAGAACTTGTAGAGTGGAGAGGGTGAGGAAGATAACATTTTATTTTTGACCTGATGTTTTTGACATGCTTACAGGAAATACAGTTCAAAAGATAATTGGTCAAATGGGCTAGAGCTCAAGAGAGAAGCCACAACTCAATGGAAGGATGGTTCATAGGTTTTTTCCGAAAAGAGATGACTTTATCATGTATCTCTATCAGTTCACACAAATCTTCCCAAGTTTCCCCAAATTCTTCACATTAGACTTTTGGCTCAATAATATTTCATTGACTTACCACAATTTGTCCAAATCTTTTCTCTAAAAAGTCATAAGAGGCTGGATGTAATGAATTTTGAACAATATCATTTTTTTTAAAAAAATGAAATCAATTAGATTTTAACAGACAGAAAACATGTTACCAGTCAGGCAATTATTCAATATTAGTGGTCAGTGTGCAGTCAGATTGGTGACTATAGAGGGAAGGTCAAAATTAACATTCAATTTGAAAAAATGACAAGAATGTGCAAAAGATACTACATGCAATTACAACAGTTCCAAACTAACCTAGTTAAATAAGCTGCTGGCTCTGAAAAATGGGAAATGGATAAAAGTAAATATATTGACTCTGATCATCACCATTTCCTAACAAAAGCTAAGGGATAAGAGATAATGGCGCCAAGGAAGAAACCAACAAAAATTTGCTCTCTTTGCCAAATGAGAGGCATGAAAGCCAAGATTAACAGGAGGTTAGAATTAAAGCTCATTTGGAAAACATTATACAGGGAAATGGCAAAAGAGTTCATGAAACATCTCACGAAATAGCAAAAAGCCCTCTCTCTCTCTCAGCCTGGGCTATTCCAGGTTCCAGGACCCCTCTGGGATGGCCAAGTGAATGAGATAATCTGTTGCTACTAAGGTCTTTCTCCTTTGTTCCAGATGCTTGGCTACTTACAGAGTCTGAAAAAATATGGAAGCCAACAATTCCATTTCTTTCAATGAGATAGATGACCTCACTAGACCTTACCTTTTCCACCCATAAGTCATCTTATACCAAGGGCCATTAAGCCTTACCACCTATTCCATCACCTTATTCAGGAATTCTCAGTCTTCCCATCTGCCCTGCAGCTAAACTTATATTTTTGTCTCCCTCAACTAGATTGCAAACTCCTCAAGAGCAGAGAAAGTCTCATCTTTTTCTATTTGTACCCTAGCACTTACCCAATCCTTGAAATATTTAAGTATTTAAGAAATATTTTTTTTCATTCATTCATTCAACCAAATACACCAAGATGAAATCCATGGGTGACGGTATTTTAAAGGTAGTAAGAGATTGAGTTTTCAATATATCTCAAAGAAAAAAAGATTCTTAAAAATTGGCAAAGGTAATAGAAGACTTTAAGTGGTGAGAAGACATCAGTAATTACTGATTCTTATGTCTATTTTCTCATCTCTACAAAATCTTTTCAAGGGAATATCTGGCAGAAATATAAGGGAGCCAACAGTCTTTCTCAGACAATTCTCAATAACACTCTACATCTTCTTAGTCACATAGTTGACTGAAAAGTATGGAAAATAAAAGACCCTAATATCCTGATTGTATGTGGAGTAAGCAGACAGGCAATAAGCTTTTATTAAGCATTTATTAAGTAAGCTAAGTGTTGGATATATATGTATATATATATATATATATATATATATATATGTATGTATATTTCAATGGTTCTTGTCCTTTATTGAAGAACACCAAAATCACTATGTTTGAGGCAAATTACAGTGTTTCTGACTATGGCTGTATATACATTTACACATATATATACATATACACATATATAGTTAAACCCTAAAACTGTAAAATGACAGAAAACATAGAGTGGACATTTTAAAAGTTTTATTTGCTAAGATCTTATCTCTAAACCTTAAGATGGAAACCATTATGAAAATAATCACCCTGAACTGGGAAAGAATTGGACTGTTATACAAAAATAAAGAATAGGGAAAATCATTAACCTCATTTGTGGTATGACCATGAAAGTTGCACAATTTTAAATTGCCCAAACTGCTCCTCAAAGATTTTCATACTTGTACAATACTCTGGGATCTCTAGTTGTCTCTTCCTAGCAGGGCAAATCTCCCAGCATCTTGACCATTGTCTCCCTGAGTTTGTAATTAGCATAGGGTAAGATTCCTAGGAGTATTATTTTCTTACTTATTGATATGAAGATTGAGTACTCTCTAAAGAAATTAATCTTTTTATCAGGATTATAGATTTGAGAATCTTATACTTTGACTATATATATCTATAGCTATATATAGCTATAGATATATTTATACAAAAAAAAAGTTCTTGCCCTAAGGAACTTATATTTTAATGAGGAAAGACAACACATAAAAGGTACAACAGGGAAGGAGATAAAACATTGTCAGTCAATGACTATTGTCAAAAAGGTTGCTTTAGGGGGGCGGCTAGGTGGCTCAGTGGATAAAGCACATGGCCCTGGAGGCAGGAGTACCTGGGTTCAAATCCAGTCTCAGACACTTAATAATTACCTAGCTGTGTGGCCTTGGGCAAGCCACTTAACCCCCTTTGCCTTGGAAAAAAAAAAGGTTGCCTTAGAAACTCACTAGGGGCAGCTGGGTGGTGCAGTGCATAGAGCACTGGCCAGGGAGGTCTGGAGGACCTGAATTTAAATGCAACCTCAGATACCTAATAATGGCCTAGCTGTGTCATCTTGGGCAAGCCACTTAACCCCATTGCCTTAAATTTAAATTTTTTTTTTTTTTTAAAAAAGGAGTTCACTAATGGGAGGAAGGATCTGTCATAATAAAGGCATATCCAGAGGGAGAAGGCCCCAAATGTTGAGGGAAGTTCCAGAGTAAGTAGTCTTCTGAGTCATGGTGGCCAAGTAGAAAAAGTCAGAAACAACAGGGAGAGAAATAAAGCATGGACTGTCTGGGTTTGTCATCAGAAAAGAGGCTCCCAGAAAGAACTCACCAATGCAACAAAGAGGACTGGCATGGCATGGGATGTTCCAGATTATGAAGGTTCCAGGTACTAAAGGATATTCCAGGTTGAGAAAGCAGCTGAGTCAGTGTGGCAAAGTTTGGAAAACTAAATGCACAGCCAAGAAGTGAACGCCAATTTGATTATCCTTTCCACTTGGCAGATTAAAAATGCAGCCTTAAAGGTCTTCCTCCAACAAAGATTCTTAATGTACATGTTAAACTCATACAAAATCCCTACAAGATGCAACCACAGATATATACTTTTGTTCAATGCCAAATGAAATATAAACAGGAAATATATTCGTCAAAAAATGCTTCCTGTTACTCTAGGGAAAAATCCAAATGGAATAAAGCTTTAAAACTGGAAGGAATGTCAGAAGTCATCCAGGTCAACCCTGATGAGTGGCACAGAGTACTGGACTGATAATAGACTTATCCTCTCCAAGCTAAATATTTGCATTCAACAAAAGTGAACTATAATCTTGGTATTTTACAGATGACTTGTTTCCTGAGTCCCCTTCTGCTAAAGTACTCACATACAGGTTGGGGCAGTTTGAACCCAAACTAGAAAGAGTCAGCCTCTTTGGACTATCTGGGTTCATTATGTCCTGACCTTTGAGTATAGCTTTGGCAAAAATCTCTAAAACAAAGATTAGCTTTATATAGGATCTTCTGGGAAAAAGTACTCTATGTAACAGAAGAATAACAAGACTGAGAAAACCTCGGGTGTTGATGGAAATTCTAGGGTGAACAGGCAGCTGAGTCATAGTGGTCAAGTTTAGAGAGTCAGAAGCAAAGTGCTTAAAGAAATGAAACATGACTACTCTGGACATGTCACTAAAATAAAGGTTATCAGAAGTAACTCACCAATTTAAGGAAAGGAGCTGACTCAAAATAAATATTAGGTATAGGTAGCTATTTATTTCCTCCACAATGAAAGAAATGCTTAAAATACAAAAATTAGAAAACATAAATTAGAAAATCTTTAATCATGAAACAAGAACCATACCTGATATATACTCTGGGCAAGTAAGAATAACTTTGGGGGATTATTGATTAGATAGTTCACATTCTCCTTGGAGCTTTATTAAGTATACTGAGGAAGGAAGGTCCCTCCTGACTCTTAGGCTTATCTTCTTTCATCACATCTTCCCTTTAATGGCTACATAAAGACAAGAGTTACTGAGTCACCTTTGCCTACAGGGGAAAGAAAGATCGAAGTACAGAGAGGAAGGAGCTATATCCTAGAAGGCCTCGAATGCCAGACTGAGATTAAATTAGACTTTATTTAGGACCAAAGAATGTAATCAAAGAAAGTTCCTCATCCAATGCCACAAAATTACTAAGTATCAGAGTCAGAATTCAAATCCAACTCCAAGGCTCTTTCCATTTTACCACATGAGCTTCTCTGATTTTAATTTAATTTCCTGAATCTCACCCTTGCTTCCCCCAAACCTCAAAAGATACATGTATAAAAACATACATGTCCATATGTATATACCCTCATGCTTTCTCATACATATACACACCTATATTCATAGAAATTCATAGATCACCAATCCAAATACACACACACACACACACACACACACACACACACACACACACACACACACACACAGAGTGAGAGACACATATTCAGAAATCACAAACTGGGGGAACTAGTTGGGACAATCCCAGTCCCTTCTCCAGCTTTGAAAACAAATACTCTGTACCATCACCAACCCCCCTTCCCAGGCGTCTTTTTCCCCCCAGGCTGAAGCCACGGTGAATAAGCTTTGAAGGCCCCCTTAGCAATGAGATTAGGGTGACAGCTTCCCCCCTTCTGGCTCCTCTATAACCAAAGGGGATAATCTGAAGGGTGTGGGGGGGTGATTCTCTATACCCATGGCCTCAGGCGGGGGCTGCAGCTATCGATTAGGGAGGATTAGAAGCTGCCCAGGTCACTAGGAGCAAACTCCACAGGGGACAGACAGGGCTCTGGGAAGCCTGCTCCTCCTATCTCCCCTCCCATTGCTATTCACTCGAACACACAAACTCATACATGCACACATACATACTCATGTTCCATCTTAATTATGAAAGCTCACAAATTCAGGTATGCATTGTCAAATAAGACTAACACCATCAAACCAAGTCACATACAAAAACTCCCATCTTCATGCACAAACATTCACAGGAATACAGAAATATACACATTCATTCACACAAAACCCTCACCCACACTTTCACCTGGTTTCATGTATATATTCACATCTACAGTTTTATAGGCATAATCTCTTACGAATACACACTTATACAATCTTCAAAAGATGAGGATTATGAAGCACATGTAGCACATAACCTGGTGCGTAAAGGATGGGGGATTCTGGAATGTTCAAAGGGTCAGGCTCAAATCACTTGGACCCTGAGTTTTTTGGAACCCAGTCCCCTAATTTCCCTTGACTCACTCCAGTAGCTCCCAATGTGGGCTGTGGACTCTCTTAGCCAAAGGAGCTAATCATTTTAGGGAAGGTAAAGTGAAGTTAATTAAGCCAAACTGGAGAAGGAGAACTCCCAGAAGAGAGCCTAGGGAGAGGGACTCCACCTAAAGTAACTCTAAGGGAAAAAAACCTTATATAAGGGTAAAGATTTATTCAAATTTAAGAATTAATTGTTGATAAATTGTGTTTTCTAAAAAGAGTTCAAGTTATTGATAGCTAGATTGAAAAAAAATACTCCAAATCACTAATAATTTAAGAAATGCAAATTAAAGCTACTCTAAGATTTGATTTTATACCCATCAGATTAGTAAAGTTGACAAAAAAGGAAAATGACAAATGTTGAAAAGATTGCAGGAAAATAAACACACTATTTATACTATAGGTAGAGCTATGAATTGATATAGCTATTCTGGAAAGCAATTTGGAACTATGCCCAAAAAGTTAAACTGTACATATCCTTTGACATCAAAGAGATCAAAGAAAGAGAAAGGACCCCATAGGGACAAAACAAAATTCATGATACTTCTTTTTGGAATAGCAAAGACCTGAAAATTGAGAGAGTGTTTGGTATATGAAAAGTCAGCTAAGAAACTGAGAAAATTTTTGTGAGTTTTGTGGAAGCCAGAGACACACAAAAGCCATCAGACAACACAGAGTTTATGACCATATAACCCAGATTTTACAATAAGATACCATAAACAACACATAAAAGAAAAAGAAAATTTCAGACTTCTCTGGTTAAAAGGAGGGAATTTATGCAGATTTTCCAGATCACAGGGGCTAACCACCCCTGCGATATGGAGGGGATAACTTGTATTATGCTGTAGGAAATAAAGAAAAGGTTTCAGTGAGACTTGGGAAGAGCTAATGGAGAGTGAATGGAGCAGAACAAGAAGAATAATTTATACAATAAGTCAGTAAGTCTGTCAATAAGAATTTATTAAGCATCTACCATGAGCCAGGCACTATTTTAAGTATAGAAATATTATTAGGACAAATAACTTTGAAAGACTTAAGAAATCTGATTAATGCTATGACCAATCATGATTCCAAGGGACTAATGATGAAGCATGTTACCTACATCTTGAAAGGGAGGTGAAGGACTAAGGGAACAGAAGACATTTTTTGGATATGGCAATGCAGAAATTTTTTGTTTAATTATTCATTTATAAAGAAGATTTGGAGTATATAAAGACACATAAAATAGTATTACTCATAGAGATGATACTAAGAGATTGACCAGCGAGACTAAAGGACCAGAACATTTATGGACATTTCTGTTGGCTACCCTCTTAGGTAGACATGCCATTACACAATTGTTAGAAGAGTTTTCTTTTTCCTTTCCCATTAGTAGAAGTAGCAAGAAGGAGAGACAATTGAATTCTGTTCACTGAAAAGCACAATTTTTAAAATACCACCTCACATAAAAAGATAGCTAGGTGAGGATGAATCAGAGATTCTTTAATCAGGAAGAATCCTTAAGAGAGCCTATCATATCTTCCAGTAAGACAATCCTATCCTCCATCCATTTATATATATGTACATTTAAAATCATAGCATGACAGGTGGATGAATCATTCATTCTCAAAATCCAGATGGCTTGTTTGTGGCCCCTAAAAATGTAAATGGAATCCTTCATTTCCAAAGACTAACTTTGCAAAGAAAGTATCTACTTCACTCTTCAACCCCATCCTTCAGATTCTAGCAGTAGAAGGGAGATTCCCTTGATGGAGGAGAATATATAAGAGATATGTCTCAACCAAATCCAAGGGGTATCCACACTTTCTTGGACTATACTTCTGGCCCTTAGGTGCCCAAATATACCAGGGGTACATATATTAACCACATGGGCATGGGCTTCTGCTGGACCAAGGAGTCAATGCTAGGTCTCCTGGACATGGCATTACCTTGGACTGGAGACAGAGAAAACCTGGAGCTACATATGAAGGGAGGAGGGGACCTTGCCCCTGGAGGAATCTGGGTAGGCAGACTGCCAGGGCCAGGTGGGTTCCCAGATGGCTTTGGTGGGCTGTGTGCCAGCCCCAGGAGGCACAGTATGGTGGTTTCTCCCTGCATCTCCATCAAATCTGAGTGTCCCTAGGCAAGAGAAGTAGGGGGCTGTTTTTGGACCATTCCAGAGCTCTTCTTGTCCCCCTTTTCTCCCTAGAAGTCAAGCCCTATAGTACTTATCTTCTTGTATACCTGAACAATCACACAGTACACCCACTGCCTTCTGAAGTCTTTGAATTAGGAGTTTTCCTCTAGTAAAGAGCTGAGAGGTGAGTGAATGGGACAGAGAATAGCTATGTGACCCTGGACAAGTCATTACACTTGCCTTTCTTCATCTGTAAACGGGAATACTTCCCAGGGTTGGTGTGAAAATCAATTGAGATAATATATGTATATATGGGAATAATATATATGTATATATATATATATATATATATATATATATATATATAAAGTTCTTTGGAAAAAATTATAAATATTTTACTGTCCCTTCCAATAAAGGAGAAAACTTTAGAAGAGCATCAGGAATCTCACTTAACTTGACCACAATTCCCCATGTGATTTTTTTTTTTGGTAAGAGTATGGCTATGCAACTATACATGAATGTATATAAATCCTGTGTGACTATGAACTGTGTGATTATGTGGGCAAACATAGTTTGCCTGGGACTCAGGGTATATAACTTTGCATATTTAGATCTAAGTGTGTTTCTGAGTGTTTAAGTGTGAATGTGTATTCGTATGATTAAAAATGTGTAACTCAGTATGATTGTGTGTAGGCATGTGAGAATATAAAGGCTGAAAGACTATTCTTGAGAATTACTGTAAGTACACATGTTGACATATGTTCATGTGAACTCATGGAACTTATAGGTAGCTACACGGGTGTAGTCTTTAACTGTATGATTATCTGTGTAATGGCATGTAAGAATGTGAGTGACTTCTGTCTTTGTGGGGGACATGTATGATAAACCAGGTCATTATTCCTCCACATAAAGATTCAAATTCCCAACTACTGATTCCAAGTCAAGGAATGTGGGCATCAGGTCTCTAGATTGTAGATATGGGAAGACCCCTAACAGGGTCTCAGTTTCTTCAACTCCAAATGAGGGGATTGGACTAATGATCCCATAAGATCATTGGATTGGAGGTTTAGAGATTCAAAGGATTTTAGAGGTTGTCAGTCCACCAGCCCCTTCCAACTACTAGAGCCCTAGGGGCTCCCACTGGATTGAGTATGCCTAAAAGAGGCAGGATAGGTTCTGCGTTGCATTCCGGGCCTCTAGAGGATGGCACATGAAGAGTCCTCTCTTCAGGGCAGGCTGAAAACAGAAGTACAGGGGACAGAGATGTCAGTGGGACTAGAGTGGACAGAAAGGTTGGAGTGAGGAGTGGAGGGAATGGAGGGGTTGGAAGAACTGAAGGGGATAGAAAGATGGAATGGCATAGAGGGATTCCAGAGTTTAGGGCTTGGAAAAGCCCTGCCCTGAATGGTTCTTCCCCACTTCCCCTCAGTCCCAGTTTCCTCCCCAATGCTGGTTTAGAGGGCCAGAGAATCATAGAGCTCATCTAGAAGGATCTTAGAGGCTATGGAATCCAGCTCTCTCATTTTATGGATGAGAAAACTGAAGTTCAGAAAGATGAAGTTATTGGCCAAAGTCATACAATTAGTAAATGGAAGAGTTAGAATCTGAACTCAGGGCCTCCTGACTCTAAGTCCAGGATTCATCCCACTATTTTATGCTTCCTCTCTTCCCCTGAACATTGCTCTATGGCTAATGTATCCCAGAACCAGATTCAGCCAATTTCATCAGAGTGGAGGATTTAGGCAGGAGTGAAAAGATGGAGAGTAGGTGGTTCCATTTCCATCTTTTCACACCTTTAGACACAAGTGCAACCATGTAGACACACCTGCACATATCCACATCCACTCCCCACATATCCCCACAAACACACTTGGATACTCACACATGAACTCACAAATTTACTCACACACACACACACACACACACACACACACACACACACATATTCCCCAGACCTTCAGACATACCCACAATTTAAACATGCATATCCATATCCATATGCATCCTCATCTCCTCCAAAACACATTTGGACACATGAACTCAGACACACACATACACACAGTCACAGGTAGTATATACTCCCTTTAGGGATCCTTTCTCCCTCATGGAGAAGACCTCCTGGGTCTCTGCCTCTGCTCTTACAGAATTCTGCCCTTACCCCCTGGCCCTAAAGACCTGATGCTAATCGTCTCGCCCCCCACTTATGGATTAGGGGAGCTGCCCCCCTTTGCCTGCCTTTTGTTGGGCATTTGGCTCAATGGCCTTAACCCTTGTACCATTTTGCTGCCTCTTTGAGCAGGAGCTAAGTGGGGAGGGGACTGAGGAGGGAGGAGACAAAACCAGTGTGTGGTGGGTTGGGGGGGACTTTGGGAAAGGCCCAGGCATTCAGACAGCAGCTGGTCCAGCCTGCCAGGCCAAGCCCCCCAGGCAGGCCGGAGAATGCCATTGGCAAAGGGACTGCTGCCCAGCCCGCAGGGCTGAGACAATGCACCTGCTTCCCTGGGAGGGAGAGCTGTTTCACGCTTATTGGGATTAGAAGCACTAAACGTCCATCCAAATTGTGTGGATAAACAGTCTTGTGAAAACTTGTTATCTGTGTAGAAAGGGCCTCCTGGCCCCCCGCCCTCCTCAGCCCCCAGCCTTTGTGCCAGCTCTGGCTTAGGCCAGGATGGGATTTGATGAGGTTTAGTCTGAGTTCTAAGAAGTCCATTGAAGCCATGCTTTCATTGTCTGCTCTTGTGGGGACAAGAGAATACGAGGCAAGTAGGGGCCAAGCCCAACCCGCCTTTCCAGGCCCTCTGAGAGCTGCCCACGGGGACCACCAAACACCAGCTGAGGGCTCTACTCAGTAAAGGCCTGCTAAGGACTTAGTCCTCACCCTCCCAAACTCAGAGTCTTCCCTGGCTCTCTTCTCTGGTCTTGATACTACTCTCTTCCACATAGCGAAACCCTATGGAGAAGTTGCCTATCCCATGGAGTGATGGGAAAGGAGCTAAATTGGACCTGGGCATCAATGCCTTTGATCTTGGACAGGTTACCTCCACCAACCTGGGTCTCAGTTTCCTCATCTGTAAATAAAGGGCTTAGATTATATGATTCCAAAAGATCATTGGATTTTAAATTTAGAGCTCAAAAGAATTTTTGAGGTCATCTGGTCCATCTGCTCCATTTTACAGATAAGGGAACTTAGGTCCAGAAAGGTTAAGTTCCTTGTCCAAAATCACTTGGGAGAAAAAAGTCCAGATTCAAATCCAGGTCCTCAGAGTCTCAAACCAGGGCTTATTTCTCTGTACCACACATCTTCTGAGTGTTTTTCAGCTCTAAATCCTGTGATACTACATTTCTAAAGCCCTCTTTACCTCCAGGTAGTCTTAAGGAAGGTCTTCTCCTGACCTTAACACTCCCTGTCTCAGAATCGTTTAGTGGGAAGGGCTCAGGAGACAGAATTTAGATTCTAATCCCATTTTTGCTCTTCCTAACTATAAAATAGAATTAACTGCAATATTAGAGGAATACTACGTTCTTCAAGTGTATAATTTCTGTCAAATCCTTTTTAAAATTCTCAATATCCTAATTTTTTGTACAAACAAAACCACTGTAACCAGGATTTAAAGGAATACAGTAAAAAAACACAACTAGTGTTTCTGACAAAGGACTCATTTCTAAAATAAATAGAGTACTGAGTCAAATTTATGAGAAAACAAGTCATTCCCACTTGATAAATGGTCAAAAGATATGGAAAGACAATTCTCAGATGAAGAAATCAAAATTATTTATTGTCACATGAAAAAATTAGTCTAAATTATTATTGATTAAAAATGCAAATTAAAATAACTCTGAGGTATCACCTCACATCTATCAGATTGGCCAATATGACTAAAAAGGAAAATGATTGATGTTGGAGATGATATGGGAAAATTGGGACTCTCATGCATTTTTGGTGGATCCAACCTTTCTGGAGAGCAATTTAGAACTTGAGCCCAAAGGGTAATAAACCTGTGCATATCCTGTGATCCATCAATACCACTATTGGGTCTGTATCCTGAAGAGATCATGAAAAAGTGTAAAAAACCCACATTTAACAAAAATATTCATAGCGGCTCTTTTCATAGTGGCAAAGAGTTGGAAATTAAGGGGATGTCCATCAATTGTGGAATGGCTGAACAAATTGTGGTATATGAATGTGATGGAACACTATTGTTCTATAAGAAATCATGAGGGATGGGACTTCAGAAAAGCTTGGAAATGCTTGCATGAATTAATGCTGAGTGAAATGAGCAGAACCAGAAGAACATTCTACACACTAACAACCGCATGGGGTGATGATCAGCTATGATGGACTTGTTTGTTTCAGCAGTACAATAATCAAAGACAAGTCTAAAAGACTTGTAATGGAAAATAAGCTCCATCATATCCAGAGAAGGAGCTGTAGAGTTTAAATGCAGATCAAAGCTTACTATCTTCAATTTTTAAAAGTTGTCTTATTCATTTTGTCATTTTTCTCTCCAATTTTTTTCTTCCATTTGGATTTGATTCTTCTTTTACAACGAGATTGATATGGATCTATGTTTAGCATGATTATACATATAGAACCTATATTAGATTGCTTTCTGTCAAGGGAGAGGGAAAGGAAGGCAAGGAGGAACAAAAATGTCAAACTCAAAACCTTGCAAAAAAAAGTTTAGTAAAAACTACTGTTTCATGTAGTATGAAAAAAACAAATAAAATAAAATATGTAAATTTTAAAAAGTTCTCTATATCCTTCTGAACAAAATAAAGTGCTAGATTCACAACCCATTGGATATATGAATCTAAAATGTGAGGCATGGTGAATTAATGTCAATCTGAAAGGAGATCTGTACTATCAGTCAAAGAGTTCATGGGAGCAACTAGGTGGTGTAATGGATAGGGTACTGGCCCTGGAGTCAGGAGGACCTGAATTCATATCCAACCTCAGTCACTTAATAATTATAGCTGTGTGACCTTGGGCAAGTCACATTGCCTTGTAAAAACCAAAAAGAAAAAAGAGTTCTGCTCTTGTTCTAGCTCTGTTCAACATTCTTATCAATGATACGGAAGAATTATCAATGTTAGACTTATCCATCTAACACATATAAGGCTTATCAGCTTTGACATAATAGGAATCTAGAAGAGAAAGGTTCCATGATATGTAATAGAATCAGAATCTTAGTAGACTATAATGGTTCAAATAATGAATGGTTCAAAAAATTGAAATTTATTATGGATAATTTATTATGTAAAAGTAAATGTCTACATATTAGTGTTCAAAAAATCAGTTGCATAAGAATAGGACAGAGTTGTTACATCAAGAAAGTAGTTCATTACCAAACATTTAAGGAATAATTAATTCCTACTCTACATAAACTAGTTTTAAAAAATAGGAGAAGGAGTTCTGCAAATTCTTTTTATGACACTAATATGGTGCTGATTCCTAAACCAGAAAGAACCAAAACAAAAAAAATTATAGACCAATCTCCCTAATGAATATTGATGCAAAAATCTCAAATAAAATTTAGCAATGAGGTTACAGTAAGTTATTACTAGGATAATGCACCATGATCAGGTAGGATTTATACCAGGTTACGCAGGGATGGTTCAATATTAGGAAAACACTCAATATAATTGAACATATTGATAGCAAAACTAACAGAAAACATATGATTATCTCAATAGATGCTGAAAAGGTCTTTGACAAAATACAACATCCATCCTATTAAAAACACTAGAAAGTTTAGGAATAAATGGAGTTTTCCTTAAAATAATAAGTAATATCTATCTAAAACCATCAACAAATAATGGGGATAAACTTGGAGCAATTCCAATAGGATCAGGGGTGAAACAAGGATGCCCAATATCACCATTACTATTCAATAGAGTTTTAGAAATGTTAGCACTAGCAATAGGAGAAGAAAAATTGAAGGAATCAGAATTAGCAAGGAAGAAGCAAAGCTTTCACTCTTTGCAGATGATATGATGGTATACTTAGACAGCTCAAGAAAATTATCTAAAAAACTCCTTGAAATAATTTAAAAATTTGGGGCAGCTAGGTGGCACAGTGGGTAAAGCACCGGCCTTGGAGTCAGGAGTACCTGGGTTCAAATCCGGTCTCAGACACTTAATAATTACCTAGCTGTGAGGCCTAGGGCAAGCCACTTAACCCCATTTGCCTTGCAAAAAACCTTAAAAAAAAAGAAATAATTTAAAAATTCAACAAAATAGCAGGATATAATATAAAGCCACATAAATCATTAGCATTTTTATATATGAACAACAAAGCCCAAGAACAAGAGATAGAAAGAGAAATTCCTTTTAAAGTAATTGCAGACAACATTAAATATTTGGGAATCTACCTTCCAAGACAAACCCAGAAATTAGAACAAAATTAAAATGACTTCTTACCTAAATAAAGTCAGATCTAAATAATTGGGAAAATGTCAATTGCTCATGATTAGGTTGAGCTAATATATTAAAAATGACAATTTTAACCAAATTAAATTACTTATTCAGTGCCATACCAATCAAACTACCAAATAATTCTTTTACCAAGCTAGAAAAAACAGTAACAAAATTCATCTGGAGCAACAAAATGTCAAGAATAACAAGGAACTGATGAAAAAAATGTAAAGGAAGGTGGTCTAGCTCTACCAGATCTAAAACTATATTATAAAGTGGTTGTCATCAAAACTTCCTGGTACTGGTTAAGAAATAGAGTGGATTAGGATAGGTTCAAAAGAAACAGTAGTAAATGACTACAGTAATCTATGGTTTGTCAAATCAAAGACATTAGCTTCTGGGATAAGAACTCACTATTTGACAAAAAGTGTTGGGAAAAGTGGAAAATAGTATGGCAAAAATTAGGCATAGACCCACAACTCACACCCTATCCCATTATGTCAAAATGGGTACAGGATTTAGACATAAAGGGCAACATCATAGATAAATTAACATACCAAGAAATACTCTATCAGATCTATGGAAAGGGGACAAATTTATGACCAAACAAGAAATAGAGTACATTATAAATTACAAAATGAATGATTTTGACTATATTAAATTAAGAAGTGTTTGCACTAATAAAATCAATGCTGCCTGAATTAGAAGGAAATCAAAAAGCTGGGAAACAATCTTCACAACTAGGAGTTCTGATAAAGGTCTCATTTCTAGAATATATAGAGAACTGCATCAAATTTATAAGGTTGAAAGTCATTCCTCAATTTGCAGATGTCAAAGGATATGAGTAGACAGTTTTCAAATGAAAAAATTAAAGCTATATATAATCACATGAAAAAATACTCCAAATCACAAATGATTGGAGAAATGCACATTAAAACAACTCTGAGTTTTAGCCTCATACATATCAGATTGGCTAAGATGACAAAAAGGGGAAATGATCAGTACTGGAGAGGACATGAGAGGATTGGAACATTAATACATTGCTGTTGAGTTGTGAACTGAACCAACCATTCTGGAGAGCAATACGGAACTATGCTCAAAGAGCTATAAAACAGTTCATACCCTTTGATCCAATAATTCCAATTCTAGGTCTATATCCAGAAAAAATCATAAAAAATGGGAAAAATCCCACATGTTCCAAAATATTCATAGCAGTTATTTTTTGTAATGACAAAGAATTGGAAATTGAGATTGGTTAAACAAGTTATGGTACATGAATATTATGAATATTATTGGTCTATAAGAAACCATATATGGTAAGACTCTGGAGAAGCATGGAAGGAATTACAGAATGTGATGCTGAGGGAAGGGAGCAGAAGGAAGAAAACAATGTACACATTAACAAGAGCATTGGGGTAGCTAGGCCGCAGTGTATAGGGCACCAGTCCTAGAGTCAGGAGGACCTGAATTCAAATCTGAACTCAGACATTTAATATTTACCTAGGTGTGTAACCTTGGGCAAGCCACTCTTAAACACCATTGCCTTAAATATTTAAAAAAATAAAATAAAAAAACCATGGAAAAAAAAACCAACATTATGAGATGATCAACCCTGATGGATGCAGATGCTCTCAGTAGTTCAGTAGGACAACCCTATTATACTGGCTATGGACAATGCTACCCCCCAAACAGAGGATGAAAAACAAAACAAAACAAAAAATCCTTCGGGATCTGATAAATACTCATTCAATTTAAAAAAAAAAATCTCTTACATATTTATTTACTTTAATCCTAATTTCTCATACTGAAAATGAAATGTGGTTGCCATCAGAACTGCCTGGTACTGGTTAAGAAATAGAGTGGATTAGGAGAGGTTCAAAAGAAACAGTAGGAAATGACTACAGTAATCTATGGTTTGTCAAACCAAAGACATTAGCTTCTGGGATAAGAACTTACTATTTGACAAAAAGTGTTGGGAAAACTGGAAAATAGTATGGCAAAAACTAGGCATAGACCCTAATCTGTAAACATGCTTAACATAAATGTATATGTACAATATTAACCTGACTGTTCGCCACTGAGGGGAGGGGGGGTGGGAAGGGAAGGTGGAAATAAATTTTTATCACTTAAAAATATCCATATGCATATGGATGAATGTTGAAAAACCTTCATATCATGTATTTATCTTTTTACTTTTTTTTGGTTTTTGCAAGGCAATAGGGTCAAGAGACTTGCCAAAGGCCACACAGCTAGGTAATTATTAAGTGTCTGAGGCTATATTTGAACTCAGTTACTCCTGACTCCAAGGCCAGTGCTCTATCCACTGTACCCCCTAGCTACCCCTCATAACACATATTTGGAAAAATAAAATACCAATAAAAAAAAGAAAGTAGTTCATGTGAAAAATGCACCTAGAGGACAAGGTTTAGAGAGAACAATGTGAGTCAATACCATAAAATAGCTACCAAAAAAAAAGTCAGCAAGCATTTATTAAGTGCCTACTATATTCAAGGCACTGTACAATGTAGGAATACAAAGGAAAGGCAAATGTAAGTCCATTTCCTCAAGAAGTGTAATGGAAGAAACAACATGCAAACAACTATGTCCATACAAGATAAAATGGGATCTTAGATTGTACTGATAGATGCATAGTGACCAGAAACAATCCATCATTCTACTATACTCTATTTGCCTCTCAGTGCCGTTTTTAAAAAGGTACTTTATAATTTGTATAGGATCAAATAAACTTTGTCAGTTATTAGTAAGGTAATTATTATCTATCATCATCTCCCCTCTGACCTGGTCAGATCATTTCTGGGCACAGACTAGAGCATGTCCAAAAGAGGATGACTAGGAAAAAGTCAAAAATAATGTCATGTGCACATCTGTTAAAGAAACTGGGGACTTTTGGCTTAGGGGAGAGAAAATTTAGGAGTAGAGGCATTATCACTGCCTTATGGAAGAGAGATTAGTTTTTTCCTTCTGGTATGTCTACAGAAGTCAGACCAAGGATTAATGGATGAGACTCTTAGAGAGGCAGACTTAGGCCTTGTTTTAGGGGAAATCTCCCAATAATTGTGATTGTTGTTATTAGATCATTTCAGTTTTGTCTGACCCTTCATGACTTCATTTAGGGTTTTCTTGGCAAAGTGATTTGTCATTTCCTTCTTCAGCTCATTTTACAGGTGAGAAAACTGAGGCAAACGGGGTTAAATGACTTGCCTTGATCAGGGTCACACAGGTAGTGTCTGAGGCTAGATTTGAACTCAGGCAGATGAGTCTTCCTGACTCCAGATCCAGCATTCCAAACACTGTATCCAAATACAACAAACATGTGCTTTAATCTGCCACAAAGCAGATGCTTAATTAGTGCACGTTGACTAATTTGCATATTAATTTAATTCAAATTCTTCATTTTGAAGAAAAGAGAATTCAGGTGTAATGACCAGGGAGTTAACTAGAATCCAGACCTTCTAATCCAACAATGGGAGAGCTAGTGAATTCACTCAAATGAATGTTCTTCCCCCATGACTGGAATGCTCTCCCTCCTTATCTCCACCTCCTGGTTTCCTTTAAGTTCCAACTAAAGCTCCATCTTCTAAAGGAAGACTTTCCCAACTTTTCTTAATACTAGTCTTCCCCCTCTTAATACATCCTGTTTATCCTGCCTATAGCTCCTTGAGGGCAGGGACTGTCTTTGGCCTCTTTTTGTATCCTTAGCACTTTGTATAGTGCCTATGACATAGTAGACATTTAATAAATGTTTATTGACTGACTGACTCTTTTTCTAGTTCCCCCTTCTACTATGACCCAGACAGACTTCCTTGTCCTCCCTCCTAGCACTCTCTCCCTTTACTTAACTAACACAAATCCTGTCTATCCTTCAAGACCTCAAAGAAATCCTTCATAAACTTCCCAAACTTCATAGACTTTTCCCCCTCTTCTGAGTTCCTAATAGAATATATAGTTACATCATGATATTTGTCCTTTGTTCTTGAAGAAGACCCTGACATCAGGGAGGTGATGTCATGTCAAGCACATGAATTGTATTTGAGAAAGGGAGTGCTGTGCTAAGACACCAGCCTCAGTTTCTCTTCAGAGCCATCTGAGTGACCAGATATGAAGCAGGACGACTTGAGATAGCCCTGGATTCAAGGCAATCAGGGTTGTGCTTAGGGTCAAACAAGTAGTATCAGGTGAATAAGAACAAATTTGAACTCAGGTCCTCCTGACTCCAGACCAGGTGCTCTATCCCCTGCACCACTTAGCAGCTCAATTTAGTTACATAATAAAAAGATGATCAAATGTCTTTTGCTGACTTTGTGACAATCAGCTTCCTTCTCAACAGCCACTATCATCCTGCTTTCTTTGCTATCATCATAGCTCCCAATTCTAAATAACCTTTAGGTTTACAAAGCCCTTTGTCTCCCAACAATCTTAAGAGATGGATAAGAAAACTGTTATTCCCCCTCCTTAACAGAAAACTGAAATTGAGAGGAGAAATGATTTGCAAGTCACCCAACTTGTAGATGTCAGAAAAGGGGCTACAGCCCAGGTCAAAGTGTTCTACTAATTCCAATTATACTTTTTTTTTCAAATACGTCCTATCAAATAAAAAATAATTAGTGATCATGAAGGACACCCACTGGATCAAGATAAATCACTTCCCCTGACCCTCAAAAAACTCATTTCCTTTATTCATGAGGCTAGGGGCTTTCTGGCCCAAGTAGGAATTAAGAGAAATCCCACATAAGAATTTCTGTTTGTCCTGATACTGCCTAGCTCTAAACCCCTTGATTCTCCACTCCCTCAGGTCCTCTTCTCCCTAGAATTCAGGCCCCTTACTCTTTCCCACCGATTCCCACCCACCCCTTGTCCTGCAATATCCCTAGTCTTCTTTCCTGGATAGACACTCCTCAATTTCCCTTTTACCTTTCTCCTCTAGTCCTCACCTCCTGTGTCTCAATCCCAATCAATAATCTCACCACAGGTCTGCCCTAATCTCCCCTCCCCTCAACACCTCCAGAGTTTAGAGACTCCCATATCCATTTCTTCTTCCAGCCCTGGATATCAACTTTTCCATCTTCCTACCACAACCCGCTCCCCCACCCCACCCCCCAAACATACACTTATACGCAGAGGAGGGCTTTAAATCTTATCTGCCCCCAGGCCATTGGCCTAAAATCAGGCAGATAAACACTCTCGGCAGCTCCGCCCCTACTCTAGGAGAAGGTTATCTATCCAACTTCAGCACCAGCCTCAGGCACCCACCAGTCCCTCTGCTCACTCCTAGCCAGCATTGGCTCCACTGGGGATAGCCACCCCCCCCCCCAGCCAGAATCTTTAACTCTCCTTCCCTTGTAGAGTGGGGCTCAATAAAGTCCTATCAATAGTTCACAGTTGACACCTTAGTCCTTTCCTATTTCCTATCATGTCAGCTACCTCACATCACATAATGTTGAGGCTGAGGGGAGGGGGTACACAGCAACTGCTCTTTGAACTCTTAATTCCCAAGATCTTTGGTACCAGGAATCCATGAATCCCCCTGGAAAAATATTAACAATAAATAATAAGCTAGAAAAGACTTTGTGTGTGGGCTGGTGATGGACTGTGGCTGGGATCAGGTGATGAATTCTTAGACCACAGTCACTCTCCATGCTCTCCACTTTATAGTTACAATAATATAGTTACATGTGCAATCATGCTTTTTATTATACTGTTTTATGGTCATGGTTTTTTTTATTCCATAAATTAAAGACAAAATAAACAACAAAATTTCCTCCACATCAGTGGAGGAAAGACACATAACAACGAGCTCTAAGTACTTATGTACAGAGTGCCTAGGACTATAGTTTATCTTTCTGTTCTTGTTACATCTTTGAAGCTAATGTCCTTTTGAAAAAAAATGAGTGATATTAAGTGGATAATGGAATTGTGTATTATTTATTGGTACCCAACAATGGGAAGAGGAAAACATAGAAGGTGGGGGCCTAAATCAATGACAGTAGAAAGAAGAGATTTTCTCCACTTCTCCCCACCTCAAATCCCTTAGGCTCTACACTAAAATTCTGAGGAGGAGATGGAGTCTTCCTGGCTCTGGAAAAATGAGACAGAACACAATCACTACATGAATACCATGGATTTAGAACTGGAAGAGATTTTAAAGATCAAAAAGTCTGACTCCTCATCTTACAATGCTAGAAATTAATATTGAAGTAAGCAAATAACACATCCGTACTTTCTGAGACTTACTCTCCTCCTCTGCTAAATGAGACAGTTGGCAATGACTCAAAGTACTTACATAAGAACTCTATGAAATAAGAAATAGAAAAACTAGAAAGCAGTGTGGAAGAAGTAAGGAGTTAGATTGATGTTCTATACAATATCCCATAATAAGTTGTAATAGATATGACCAAAATATAAATTGAGAGGAAAATGAAAGGAGATACCTTGCACTATTATGACTAGGGCAAGAATTCTAAGCCAAAAAAGGAACAGAGGTGAACATAATAGAAAAATAGACCACACAAAAGACCAGGAACAAAATCAATGCAATTAGAATAAGAAGAAAAACTGCTGATAAGGTAGGATATTTGAATCAAATAATATCAATGATTTTAAAGGAGGTCTATATCCAAATCACAAAGAGAATTGATACAAATATATAAAATTAAGAATCATTCTCTCATGATTTCTTACAAAACAACAGTATTCCATAACATTCATATACCATAGCTTGTTCAGCTATTCTCCAATTGATGAGCATTACCTCAATTTTCAATTCTTTGACACTACAAAAAGAGCTGTTATAAATACTTTTGTTGACATGAGTTTTTCCCTTTTTATAATCTCTTTAGTATATAGACCTAATAGTGGTATTACTGGATCAAAGGGTATGCACAGTTTTATTGCCCTTTGGGCAAAGTAGGAACTATTCTCTCAATAGATAAGTGGACAAAGTATATAAATAGGCAACTGTCAAAAGAGGCATTTACAAATAGAGACAACTAGGTGACACAGCAGAGAGCACTGAGCCTGGAACCTGGAAGATTTTAGTTCAAATCTGGCTGCATGTGAGTACATGACTGTGTGACCCTGGGCAAGTCATTTATCTTTTATCTGCATCAGCTTCCTCATCTGTAAAATGGGGATAGGAATAGCCATACCTTGCAGAGTCATTGCAAGGATCAAATGAGATAGCATTTGCAAATCATTTAACAGGCACCTGGCATATAATAGGCACTTACTAAATACTTGTAATAAAAAAATAGAAATGCAAATTATCAACAACCATATGAAAAACTGTTTCAAATCACTAATAAGGGAAATGCAAATTAAACAACTCTGAGGTTTCCATCTCATATTCATCAGACTAGCACAGAAATACAAAAGATGAAAATAGTATGTGTTGGAGGGACCGTGGGAAGACAAGCACATTAATGTACCTATGGAGCTGTGAACTGGTCCAACTGTGCTGAAAAAACAATTAAGAATTGTACCAGAAATGATTTTTTTGTGTTTTTTTTTAAAGTGTACATACTCTGTGACCTGGTGATACTGTTACTATGTCTATATTCCAAGGTCAAAAATTGAGAGGAATGTTTTATATGTACCAAAATATTCATAGTAGCACTTTTTTTTGTCGTGTTTATCTTTCAGTTAGAGAACAGCTGAACAAATTGAGTTATATGAAAATAATGGAATGTTATACCATGAGAAATTAAGGCTACAAAAAATTCAGAAACACTTAGAAAGACTTGTATGAACCAAACCAAGAACAAAAGGAAACAGAACAATTTATACAATAACCACAATAATGTAAAGGAAAATGAAATTACAAGATGCCAGAACTCTGCCACAATGATCAAACTGTTCACCCACCTTTGTTACAAAGGAAGCTCTGCTGAGAGTGGGGAGTCATTCTGAAATAATCCATAGATTTTGGCTAGAGAAACAGCAAGAATTGGCATATAAAATTTTGTTTTTAATTCATGGAATAAAACAAACATGACCATAAAACAGTATAATAAAAAGGATGATTGCACATGAAGCTGTTAGTCTAGTATATACAACTTGCTATTCCTTTAAAACGCAAATTAAAATTATCATGAAAATTTTTTCTTTTCTTCCCCCCCTCACCCAAGAGATAGCTACATTAGACACAGATAAGATCTACCTGTATTGTGTGCATTTAGGTCTCAGAAATAGGAAAAGGATTCATATGTACAAAAGTATTTATAGTAGCTCTTTTTGTAGTGGCAAAGAATTGGAAACTAAGTGGGTGCTCATTATTTAGGAATGGAAAAACAAATTATAGTATCTGAATGTAATGGAATATTGTATTGTATGAAATGAGAGAAACCTGGGAAGACTTGTATTAACTGACACAAAATGATGTGAGGAAAACAAATTCTATATTAAAAATTATAGGAACAATTAACTTTGAAAGACTTGAGAAATCTGATGAACTCAATGACCACTTACAATTCCAGAAGACATGGATTGAATCTTATTATCCAATTCCTGGGAGGTTATGGATTCAAGATTCAGAATGAGAAAAGTATTTTTAGACATTGCCAGTGCAGGACTTTGTATCTATATTTGTTACAATGGTTTTCTTTTTCTATAAAGGGGGAGTAAAAAGGGAGAGAATATAAATGTTTGTTAATATAAAAAGAAAAAAGGGAGAACTGAAGTATCATGCATTCATATTATTTTCAAGGAGTTTAGGTAGTATAGGATTAAAGAAACAGGACAATAGTTAGCAGGGATAGTGGGACCTACTAAAGGTTGTTGTTGTTGCTTAAGGATGGAGACTTCAAATGTTTATAGAAATCAGGAAAGGAACCAAGAGATAAGAAGAGACCCACAAGTTAAGCATCCATACCTGAATTGTAAGCATACATCATTCTGCCATTTCCATTGGAAAGCTCATAGCATTTGTAAGAATTAGAAGGGGAAGGGTGCTTAGAGATCATCTGGGGAGCATAGAAGCTTTCAGTACTAATCACAGAGAAGAATTTATTCTTGGGCCCTACACACATGTGCCCCTCCCTGCTAGGGTTGAAAAAAAAAAGATTTTTTTGGTGTCTGTGTATGTCCTTTCTGGGAGGACCTCAACCAGCCTTCCCCACTATGTCACCTACTTCTCCCAGCAAATGTGCTCTGTGTGTGTGTGAATGTGTGTATTCATCCTGTGGGTCTGTGCATATGTGTGCGCCAGGGTGCTCAACCCTGTGCTTGTCTTTCAATATGTGCATGTCTGAGTATGTGTGTGTGCCAGTGTGCCCAACCCTGTGCTTGTCTTTCAGTGTGTGCATGTGTGAGAGTGTGTGTGTGAGTGTGTGAGTGTGTGAGAGCATGTGCATGTGTGCATGAGTGTGTGCCAGTGTGCCCAACCCTGTGCTTGTCTTTCAGTGTGTGCATGTGTGAGAGTGTGTGTGAGTGTGTGAGAGCATGTGCATGTGTGCATGAGTGTGTGCCAGTGTGCCCAACCCTGTGCTTGCCTTTCAGTGTGTGCATGAGTGTGTGAGTGTGCATGTGTGCATGAGTGGAGTGTGTGTGCCAGTGTGCCCAACCCTGTGCTTGTCTTTCAGTGTGTGCATGTGTGTGTGTGTGTCTTTGTGTGTGCATGTGTGTGTGCATGAGTGTATGTGTGTTAGCGTGCCCAATTCTGTGCATGTCTTTCGGTGTGTGTGTGCATGTGAGTGTGTCTGTGTGTGAGAGTGTGTGCATGTGTGAATGAGTGTGTGCATGTGTGCATGAGTGTGTGTGCCAGTGTGTCCAACCCTGTGCTTGTCTTTCAGTGTGTGCATGTGTCTGTGTGTGCATGTGCGCATGTGTGTATGTGTCTGTGTGCGTGTGTCTCTGTGCGTGCATGTGTGTGCATGTGTCTGCGTGTGTCTGTGTGTGTCGTGTGTGTGCTGTGTGTGCGTGTGTGCATGTGTGTGCATGTGTGTGTGTCTGTGTGTGTCTATGTGTGTGCGTGTCTGTGTGTGCGTGTCTGTGTGTGCATGTCTGTGTGTCTATGTGTGTGCACGTATTTGCGTGTCTGTGTGCCTGTGTGCGTGTGTGTGTGCGTGTGTCTGTGTTTGTGTGTGTCTTGTGTGCCTGTGTGTGTGCGTGTGTGTGTGTCTGTGTGTGTGCCTGTCGGTGTGTGTCTGTGTGTGTGCGTGTGTCTGTGTGTGTCTGTGTGTGTGCGCGCGCGCATGTATGTGTCTGTGTGGGTGTGCGTGTCCGCGTGTGTGTCTGTGTGTGTCTGTGTGCGTCTGTGTGTGTGTGTGTCTGTGTGTGCGTGTCCGTGTGTGTGTGTGTGCGTTTGTGTGTGCGTGTGTGTGTGTGTGTGCATGCCTGTGTGTGCGTGTGCGCGTGTGTCTGTGTGTGTCTATGTGTGTGTCTGTGTGTGTGCGCGCGCATGTGTGTGTCTGTGTGCGTGTGTGTGTCTGTGTGTGTGTGTGTGGGTGTGCGTGTCCGCGTGTGTGTCTGTGTGTGTCTGTGCGCGCGTGTGTGTCTGTGTGTCTGTGTGTGTTTGTGTGTGCGTGTCCGTGTCCGTGTGTGGGTGTCTATGTGTGCGCGTGTGTGTCTGTGTGCGTGTCCGTGTGTGTGTGTCTGTGTGTCCGTGTCTGTGTGTGTGCGTGTGTGTGTGTGTCTGTGTGTGTGCGTGTGTCTGTGTGTGCATGCCTGCGTGTGTGCGTGTGTGCGTGTTCATCTGTGTGTGTCTGTGTGTGTGTCTGTGTGTGTCCGTGTGTGTGTGTGTGTGTGTGTGTGTCTGTGTGTGTGTGTGTGTGTGTGCGTGTGTGTGTGCGTGTCCGTGTGTGTGCATGTCCGTGTGTGTCTGTGTGTGTCTCTGTGTGCGTGTCCGTGTGTGTGTGTGTGTGTGTGCGTGCGTGTCTGTGTGTCCGTGTCCGTGTGTGCGTGTCTGTGTGTGTCTGTGTGTGCGTGTTTGTGTGTGTGCGCGTGTGTGTCTGTGTGTGTGCGTGTGTGTGTGTGTGTGTGTGTGTGTCTGTGTGTGCATGCCTGTGTGTGTGCGTTTGTGTGTGCATGTCCGTGTGTGGGTGTCTGTGCGCGTGTGTGTCTGTGTCTGTGTGTGTGTGCATGCCTGTGTGTGTGCGCTCGTGTGTTTGCGTGTCCGTGTGTGGGTGTCTGTGTGTGTCCGTGTGTGTGTGTGTGTGTGTGTGTGTGTGTGTGTGTGTGTGTCTGTATGTGCGTGTCCGTGTTCCGTGTGTGTGTGTGTGTGCGTGCGTGCGTGTGTGTGTCTGTGTGTGTGTGTGTGCGCGCGCGCGTGTGTGTGTGTGTGTGTCTGTGTGTGTGCGTGTCTGTGTGTGTGTGTGTGCGTGCGTGTCTGTGTGTGTGTGTGTGTGCGCGCGCGCGCGTGTGTGTGTGCGTGTCTGTGTGTGTGCGTGTCTGTGTGTGTGTGTGTGCGTGCGTGTCTGTGTGTGTGTGTGCGTGCGTGTCTGTGTGTGTGTGCGTGTGTGCGTGTCTGTGTGTGTGTGTGTGTGCGCGCGCGCGTGTGTGTGCGTGTCTGTGTGTGTGTGTGTGTGTGCGCGCGCGCGTGTGTGTGCGTGTCTGTGTGTGTGTGTGTGTGTGTGTGCGCGCGCGCGTGTGTGTGCGTGTCTGTGTGTGTGCGTGTGTGCGTGTCTGTGTGTGTGTGTGTGTGTGTGCGCGCGCGCGTGTGTGCGTGTCTGTGTGTGTGCGCGCGCGCGTGTGTGTGCGTGTCTGTGTGTGTGTGCGTGTGTGCGTGTCTGTGTGTGTGTGTGTGTGCGCGCGCGCGTGTGTGTGCGTGTCTGTGTGTGTGTGTGTGTGTGTGTGTGCGCGCGCGTGTGTGTGTGTGTGTCTGTGTGTGTGTGTGTGTGTGCGTGCGTGTCTGTGTGTGTGTGTGCGTGCGTGTCTGTGTGTGCGTGTCTGTGTGTCTGTGTGTGTGTGTGTGTGTGTGTGTGTGTGCGCGCGCGTGTGTGTGAGCCTCCGCTGCAGCCGGCCGCCCCTCCCTTTTCCGCAGTCCCTGCCCGGCCGGTGACTCAGTGACGCTTTCCTGCGGCCGGAGCCGGAGCGGAGCCGGAGCGGAGCCGGAGCGGAGCCGGAGCCGGAGCCGGCTGAGCCTGGGAACCTCTGGGCTGTGAGTCGGGGTTCTCAGCGGGTGGTCGTTTGGGCTCCTTTTGGGTGGGGAACTCGGGGGGCTGGGCTCGGTCAGCGCGGGGTTCCCCGCGGGGAGGGGGGAGGCGCATCTCTGGGCTCCCTGGGCCGTGGGGGGGGGGGAGTGGGGGGTGGGTAAGGCAGAGGAGGGAGGAGCGTCTGCGGAGCATCCCCCACCCCCCGCCAGAGCAATGGCTGGGAGTGGGAGTGGGGGCGGGGCTTGAGGGAGGCCCCGGAGGGAAGACGAGGGGGACCAGGAGGATGAGGATGGAGAGAAAGCTAAAGATGCTCTGGCTCTGCTTGCCCTCCACAAGGCCGGGGTGAATGTGGGGGCCGAGTGATCCTAAAGCCTTCCTTTGCTCACCCGCCTCCCTCCCGCCCTCCCAGCCCCAAGATCCTCCTCCAGCTCTAGGCCTGGCCTTCTAGGCTACGTCCTGGAGGTAATGGGTATGTGTGTCAGAGACCCTCTGGTGGCAGGGCCTAAGGAACTGTCAGCCCTGCCAAGCTGGTTTTTGTTCTAAGTGGATGCCAGAGGACCGCTCAACACTCCAAGATTTCTCATCAGTTGCACATTCACCCAGGTACCACATATTTACACACTCACATACCACATGCATGGACACACAGCTGCACTGCATACAGAAAACATACTGCATGTACATCATCAACACAATACATACCTGGATATGGTTTACATGCATGCATATAATCACACACTACACACATGGCTACATCTCTATGTTGCACACAGAGAACATGTGTGCACATATATGCCCAACAAAATACATTCATAATATAATTTGCATGTGTGGGTGTATAATACTATATGCCTGTACCCATGCATACACAAAGCCCCAAATGAAAACAATACATATATCCTCCTAGCTGCCATACTTGGTGATTTAAAGACTGCTTTAAAAGACAGGTACATAAACAATATTTTATCCCAGTCTCCCTCCCTACATCTTGGGATGGCCATTCTCCTTCCTTCATCCCCTTCCCTGTGGACCTCTGATCACCATTATGCCTTGCTAGGCAACCTGGAAGAATAATTTCTGTTTTTCTATAAGCCTCAGTTTGCCAGTACATAAAAGGATATAGGTTAATGATGATGCCTTCTCTGTGAGTTCAAACTTAAACTTGAACACATACATCTGTTCTAAGCTATTCACAGGGAGGGTGATGACCAATCAGGCTTAGAGCAAGAGGAGAGGGGACAGGCAGAGCTAGGGATAATGGGTGCCTTAGTAACAGAAGGCAGAGATATAAAGGACCTAACGTGGAAGCCAGGAGGAGTGTGACTCAGCTATTCAAGGCCTTTCCACTCAACACCTCCAAATCCCAATCTATCTAAAAATCAGTGAATCAACTACAAGTATTTATTAAGTATATATTTCATACTAGGCATTGTGCCAAGACCCAGAAATATAAATACAAAAGTGAGGTTCTGCCCTCCAAGGTTTTGAGAGGAGGTGGGAATAGAGAAAAGGAACACAGGCACACCAATAAGTTAAAAAAAATTGTCAAAAATGAACACTAATAAAGTAAATTTTGTGATTCTATGATTCTATGTCCACAACTGACAAAGTGATATTCCTCTAGTACAGGACTGCCCAACTCCTAATGTATAGAAATGTACACTGCCAAATAAATAAAGGATTTATAGTATGCAAACTATGTACACCAAGAAGGAAATAGAGAAGAGAGAACATCTTTAAAATGTACATGGGAAGGGGTGGCTAGGTGGCGCAGTGGATAGAGCACTGGTCCTGGAGTCAGAAATACCTGAGTTCAAATCTGGCCTCAGACACTTAATAATTACCTAGCTGTGTGGCCTTACTCAAGCCACTTAACCGTATTGCCTTGCAAAAAAAAATGTACATGGGCACAGGGAGGGAGTGGGAGCTGGAGAGATACAGAAATGCCTTCTAAGCAGGCTAACTCTTTTTTTTTTTTAGGTTTTTGCAAGGCAAATGGGATTAAGTGGCTTGCCCAAGGTCACACAGCTAGTTAAGTGGTAAAGTGGTTGAGGCCATATTTGAAACCAGATCCTCCTGACTTCAGGCTTGGTGTTACCCACTGTGTCATCTAGCTGCCCACAAAATGAACCTGGAAGGGAGCTGGGAATTTCAAGAAGCAGTAGCAAGGAAGAAGAACTTTCCAGGCCTGAGGGATAGCCTGTGTAAAGGCAGGGGGAACAGGAGAAGAA
This sequence comes from Macrotis lagotis, assembly GCF_037893015.1. Classification (NCBI taxonomy): domain Eukaryota; kingdom Metazoa; phylum Chordata; class Mammalia; order Peramelemorphia; family Peramelidae; genus Macrotis; species Macrotis lagotis. The sequence goes on from NC_133658.1 coordinate 847,911,636, forward strand.
TTCCACTTTGACTGGACTCTAGAGTGAGTGAGGAAGGAGAAAAATGTCCAGTAGCTATGGAAAGATAGGTTGGAGTCACATTGTGAAAAACTTGAAATGTCTAACAAAGGAGTTTGCATTTTATCTGAGGAAGAAGGGAGACACTGCAACTTCTTGAGAAAGGGAGTGACTAGGGCAGTCCTGCACTAGAAGAATATTACTTTGGAAGTTGGGTACATAGAATCATAGAATCATAAAATCTGCATTGAAAGGAACACCTGTGGCCAGATAATTCAAACCATACACACACACACAAAAAAAAAAATCCACTACTTAACTTATCGGTCAAATAGTCCTCCAGAAAGTGCTTGAAGAACTTCAGATAAAGAAGACCTATCACTCTCTCAGGCAGGCAGAACTTTCTACTTTTGGGTCAGCTCCATTCTTCTCTCCTTTCCTACTTTCCTTCCTCCTTCCTTTCATCTTTCCTTCTTTTCCTCCTTCCTTACATCTCTTCCTCCCTTCCTCTCTCTCCACCCTGCACTAGAGAATGTCAACATTTCATTCAGATTTCCATACTATGCTATCAATCCTTTCTCTGGAGATGGAAAGCATATTCCTTCGGAGATCTTTTATAGCTAATCTGAGTTTCTATAGTATGGAAAAAAATTTGGTTGTTCACAAATATTCTTCAAACAATATCTCTGTTACTGTATAATACTTTTTCTTGGTTCTGCTCACTTCATTTTTCATTATTTCATACAAGTCTTTCCATGTTTTCTAAAATCAACCATACATATGTATGTACATATAAATATTACATGCAAAATGTACACATAAAATTTCCCCCAATTACATGTTAAAACATTTTTAACATTTTTTAAAGTTTTGATTTCTAAATTCTATCCTTCCCTCCCCTGAGAAGGTAGGCAATCAGATATAGGTTATACATACACAATTATGTAAAATATTTCCATATTAGTCATTTTCTATAAGAAGATGCAAATAAAAGGAACAAATGAAAGAAAATTAAAAATAGCATGCTTCAATCTGTATTCAGATAATACCAGTTCTTTCTCTAGAGGCAGATAGTATACTTCATTTATCCTTTGAAATCCCTCAGATTGTATTCCTGAGAATAGCTAAGTCATTTACAGTTCTTCACTGAACAATATTGCTATTACTGGGACAACATTCTCCTGGTTCTATTAACTTCACTATGCATCAGTTCATGTAAGTCTTTCCAGGTTTTTTCTGAAATCATCCAGTTGTCATTTCTTATAGTAGAATAATATTCTATAATAATCATATACCACAGCTTTTTCAGCCATTCCCTCTAATTGATGGGCATTCCTTCAATTTCCAAATTCTTAGCCACCACAAAAGGCAGCTCATCAAATCTTACAGAGCAGTAGTATTCCATCACAATCATTTACACAAATTGTTTAGCCATTCCCCAATTGATGGACATCTCAATTTACAATTCTTTGCCATCACCAGATCCATTATTATTAGAAATCTTTCTGATACCCCAAACCAAAATGCGTTCTTTGCCACTTCTACCCATTGATTCTGATTATACCTTCTGTGACCAGAGGAAATCCAATCTCTGCAAATATTTAAAGCAGCTACCCTGTCTCCACTGAATCTTCTCTTCTCTGAACTAAACATCCCAACTTCCTTAACCTAAACTCATTTGACTTATACTCAAAACCCTTCATCATCTTTGATGCTCTCATCTAAATGTTCTTCAGCTTAGAAATGTCCTTTTTCATCTGAACAAAATACTTTAGGAGTGGTCTACATTACCTCTTTTAATAAGGCAAACCAAGTAGTTCTGTTAGATGCTGCATCACACTCCTAGCTCATACTATTTGACTATTGAGTACTGAGTTTGTTATCCACTAAAACTGTACTATCTTTTCCCAAACTGCTGTCTAATCATGCTTACCCTATCTTGTACTTGTAAAGCTAATTTTTAAACTCAAATGTAAGATTTTATTTATTCATTTGAAATTTCACCTGATTAGATCCAACCCCCAATGTCCTTGCCTGTTGGTGAATAGAGTGCTTACTTAGACACTTCCTAGGCAAATCACTTAACCTTTTCTAGTCTCTCCATCTATAAATGGGAATAATAATAGTAAGTAACTTAGGATTGTTAGAAAAATCAACGGAAAGATCATATGTAAAGCATTTTGGAAACCATAAAGAGTTATATAAATTCTAGTTAATACCATTATCTTTTTTTGTTGTTTTTGTTCAGTTATTTCAGTTGTGTTTGATTACTCATGACCCCATTTGGGATTTTCTTGCCAAAATTACTGGAATTGTTTGCCATTTCCTTCTTCAACTCATTTTACAGATAAGGAAACTAAGGCAAATAAGTTTAAATGATTGGGACAGGATCAACAGCTAGTATTTGAGATCAGATTTGAATATGAGTCTCCTTGACTCCAGGTCTGGCACTCTATACATTATATCATCCAGCTGCATTAATATTATATATTATATAATATAATATATATTTCCATATAATATATGATAATATATAATAAAATATAATATATAATGAATTATCATCCATCATTTTAGCCATTCTCAGGATTATGTCTACATTTTATGAGTATGTATGCTGTTGATAGTTTTATCCAAATCATTGATAATTGAGGCAAAGACTTGTAGTAAGGAAGATTTGGCTAAGAATATTGCCTTAGAGGTTTACTAGCCATGTCACCCTAAGCATTCAGATAATCTCTGTGACACTCATTCTACTTTTCTTTAAAATGAGGGAAATGGACTTGATGACTAATAATCTCCAGCTCTAAATGACTGTTTATATAATATCCAGCACAGGAAGAGACCTAGTGTGAGGTATCTAGGTGAAGTAATGGGTAGTCAGGAAATGACATGGAATCAGAAAGACATAGATTCAAATCTAGTTCTAAGGTACTTAACTAGCTGCATGACTCTGGACAGGTCACTTAATGCTATTTGCCTTAGTTTCCTCATCTGTAAAATGAGGATAATAAAAACACCTACAGGGACAGCTAGGTGGCGCCATGGATAGAGCACCGGCCCTTGAATCAGGAGTACCTGAGTTCAAATCTAGCCTCAGACACTTAATAATTACATAACTATGTAGCCTTGGGCAAGCCACTTAACCCCATTGTCTTGTAAAAAAATAAAAAATAAAAAAATAAAAGCACTTACCTTCCAGGATTTTTGTGAGGATCAAGTGAAATAATTTTTGTAAAGTGTTTAATATAGTGCCTGGCTCATATAAGATACTATGAAAATGTTATTATAATATTAATAGTTATTATTATTACTATTATCATCATCATTATTACTATTACTATTATTATAGATCTCTGGAGAATTCTTGCCATGTTGAAATTGAAGCACAAACTATTGTCTTTTCAGTCTGGTCATTCAATAAGATCTGAAGTCCTTTAATAATATTATCATTTAGTCTATAAGTGTTGTATCTTGTCTTCTCCATAAGAATAGAATGAGATACCTTTAGGTTCAGCCATGTGGTGTAGTGGATAGAGCTATGGGTCTGGGGCCAGGAAGATTTGAATTTGAATCCAGTGTCAGATACTTGGGAACTGTGTGACCCTAAGCAAGTCATTTACCCTCTATTTGCCTTGGTTTCCTTATTAGTAAAATTAGGATAATAATAGCATCTACCTCCCAGGATTTTTATGAGGATTAAATGCAATAATATTCCTAAAACACCCTGAAAATACTAAAATTCTAAATAAATACTATTATTATATTATAACTTATAAAATATTTCACTAAAATCTAGATTAACTATAAATTCAGCATGCTCCCTAATTTGCCAGTTTAGTTGCTCTATCAAAAAGGAAATAAGTTGGCATTAGTAGAACCAATTCTTGATGAAAGCATTCTGGCTATCTCTGCAAGCACTGGTTCTTTTTCTATCTGTTCCTTTACCACCTCATGATTCTATTTCAGGATCCCCAGAAGTGAAAGATCACTGACTAATCTTTTTTTTGGAAAAATTGAGACATTTGCCCTCTCTAGGTTTGAGATACCATCTTAATTTCCTACAGTCTTTCAGATATTACCTACAGCCACTTAGTAATCACATCCACTGGTTCTTTCAGGACCAGAGACTGTAGTTTATCTGGTTCAGGTGTCTTGATTTGATCAGGAATAATTTACCACCTCTTCGCTTTTCTCAGCTATCAGCTTCCTCCTCACATTATCTATTCTGTCATTTCCACTGAAAAAGTCATTTTCCTTGACAGAAAATGGAAGTGAAATGGCAATGGATTAGCCCATCTTATCTCTGTTCTCCATTATCATCCTATCTACCTCAAGAAAAGCTTCTATCTTTTCTCTGATCTTCCTTTTTCTCTGAATATAGGTTTCAAAAAAAAAGAAAGGAAGAAAGAAAGAAACCGTTTGTGTGTGTGTATGTGTGTACTTAATTCCCCTTACCAGCCTTAGCTTATTCTGAGCTTCTGCATTTCCGATGCTATTTTTACAGGACCATTCTGTGCTGTTATATTCATCTTCTGTTACCTGGTCTTGCTTTCATTTTCTGTACATTTCTGTTTAAAGTTAAGTTGGTTGGTGAGTTGCCTCTGTATTCAAGAATTCAAATCTAGTTCTCAGAAACCACCTTTTTTTAGCAAGCTGTTTATTTTATTTTATTTTTTGCAAGCTGTTTATTTTTGAAATGAGATGCTTGCAGTACATCCATTTGGAAATGACCAATGAGCAATTAGTAATGTGGAATTAGAGCTGAGGAGAGAGACCAGGGCTGAAGATTTCAGTCTATAACCCATCTATGTAGAGATGATGACTCCATGAAGTTGTTATCACTTAGAGAATTTAGAGAGAGAGAGAGAGAGAGAGAGAGAGAGAGAGAGAGAGAGAGAAGAGGGCTCAGGAAAAAAAATCTTCTAATACCCCTTCAAATAATGAGGAGGAAGACAAGGCACTGATGATATCCAACAGAGAAGTCAGAGGAGAAGCAACCAAATGATAGGAGGAGAGCCAGAAATGGAGAGCAGTATCACAATAATCCAGACAGGAGGGATAGCTAGGAGGCTCAGAGCACTGGCCCTGAAGTCTGGAGGGCCTGAGGTCAAATCTGGCTTTAGACACTTACTAGCTGTAGGAGCCTGAGCAAATCACCATAATAAAAATAAGAATGCTAACAATAATAATGCTAATAATAATCCAGGCAGGCCAGAAGTGGTTGGCATTGAATGCCAGAGAGAGAGATCAAAAAGGATGAGGCCTGAAAAGAGACCATTGGGCTTAACAACTAAGAGATCATTCCTAACCTTTAAGAAGGCAGTCTCAATTTATTATTAAGTCAAAAGTCAGATTGTAAAGGGTTGTGAGAGGAGAGGAAGAGGAGGCAACAATTGCAAAGAGCTTTTTGTTTTCCTTTGACCAGGCAAATTAGGGTTAAATGACTTACCCAAGTCACACAGTTACTAGGTGTCTGAGGTAGGATTTAATTTCAGGTCTTCAGGTCCTGATCCAGGCCTGGTAATCTATCTACTGTACCATCTAGGTACCCCCAAAAAAGTTTTTTATCTAAGAGTTTGACTTGAGGGTGGGTGGGTGATCTCTATAATTCCTTCTACCTCTAAGTCTGTAGGGTTGGGGGTTTTTTGGTTGTTGTTATCTTTAAGTCTAGGCCTTGATGGCTAGATCTCTAAAATGATATGACTCACCCCTTTCCAACTTACTTTTGTGTAACTTCCCCCATTAGATCTGCAAGCTCTTTGAGGGTGGGCACTATCTCCATTTTTATTTGTGTTGGATCCTGCAGTTCTTGGGACATAAAAGTTGTCTAATAAATGCTATTGACTAATTTATTCATGAGGCAATTTTAAGTCAATTAGCATTTTTTAAATGCCTTCTTGTTGCCAGGCTAAATCTAGAGATGCAAAGGAAGGCAAAAAAGATCATCTCTGCTCTCAAAGAACTCACTGTATAATAGAAGAGGTAGAGGTGGGAGGGGGCAACAGGATAGACTCATGTAGCAGGTCGTGTTTCACCTGAGTTTTGAGCAGTAGTGAAGAGAGATGGCATGGAAGGCAGGGGAGACTGTTTATGAAAAAGCACTGAGGTGGGAGATAGCACTGTGGGAAAGTTCATGGCATCTTTTCTCTACTTTATAGCATCCTTCCTCCTGATCAGGCTATTGCACTCTTGTTTTGAACCATTCATTTCTACAGACACCTAGTACTATTAATAAGACCCTGTGTTTAGCAATCTAAATACAAAAGAAAATGTTTTCTCTTTCCTTTTCCCATCCCACAGTCAAGATGTTTGCAGTGCAGCCTGGGCCTCCTGAACCCCCATTCCTGGGGGGTTCACCTGCCTCTGTGTCTCAACATGACTATGAACCAGACAATAACTCCAACTTTGTGACCAGTACCTATGATGCCAATGAGAACTGGAGCCAGGGACTTGGTGGAGCCAGGGGTCCTGGCCTAGGTGAGGAGGAGCTGACCCTGATGCAGAACCTGTCCTCAGTCCCCTCTGATAACCAGGCTGTCCTGGGCAAGAGGCAGTCCTCTGTTTGTGGGCTCCCAGGCTCCCAGCCTGATGGTTTCTTCCTCTCTACAGTAGGGGAGATGCGCAGCCCACCAGAAGGGGCTGAACTTCCAATAGCTTCAGGACCAGAACCAGAGAAGAGTGGTGGGTTGGGGGCCACAGCTGTTGCTGGCTCTCCTTTGGAAGACATCGGCTATGCCAGCAGCTCCCTGAGTGTGGAAAGTCCTGAGAGCAGCCCAGGTCCCTCCTGGGACAGCCCCAGCCCCTGTCCTGCTCCCCCAGAACCTGGCCCAGCTCCTGATGGCTTCCTACCCACCGTGACCCAGGCAGTACAGCAGCTGCTGGCTCGTGAGCGATATAAGGAGCAAGAGAAGGAAAAACACCATGTTCACTTGGTCATGTACCGTCGTCTGGCTTTGCTACAGTGGATCCGAGGCCTCCAGAGTCGTCTGGCTGGCCAACAGGCCCGACTGCAGGAGAGTTTTGACACAATCCTGGACAACCGGAAGGAGCTCATCCGAGGCCTCCAGCAGGGGCTGCCACCTCGACCTCAAGACAGAGGCTGAATGCTAATCCCCTCTCATTATCCATCCCTTCCCACCCCCCCCCCCAACTCTGTGACCTGAATCCAATCTTACTCTGGGGTCAGTCTATGCTCAGCTACCCAAGGGTTAATGATTCTCTTTGGGATTCTCCAGACCTTGATTCTCCTCCTCCCTTCCCTTCTCCAAATGCTTCTTAGGAAGCTCCCAGCACCACCACAGCTGTCCCCAGATACCCTGTGCTTCCCTGGGAGGTTTATGGGAGGGGATGGCCCATATTTTTAGATTACCCAAAATTTGAGTATCTCTCCTATCCCTCCATAGCAAAGAGCTTAATCAGCTATGGTCATCCTTCCTAGAATGATAGATTGTCAGAACTAGGAAGGCCCCTAGACATCTTCTAATTCAAACTCCTCAATGGACAGAGAGACTACGTTGTCCTGCTCAGAGTCTTATTGGAAAGTTGGTAGCAGACTTGAGATTGGAAACCAGGTCTCCTAGTTCTTGGGCTAGACTTAGAGCTCTGCCTGTTCAGCTAGATTCTTTACCTGAGTTCTGACCCCAAAGCCATCTGAGAAAATGGTTATCAGTAATGTTTATTTATGACTTTTCTCAATAAAAAGAAATATAAATTTATAAGCTAGAATATAGTGAAAAAGATATTTGAAATGTTGTGGAAAATCTGAGTCTTCTATGCTAACCTCAAAAAATTTTGCAACTTGAATTGATTTGATAACATTTCTTTAAAGCAGTCTACCAAGAGATGAAGGTGCCGAAGTCTAGTCTTGCAAGGAAGAATGCCAAGATTGATGTATGAATGATGTCTAAGGAGGCTCCTTGTTAAGGGATAGCCCCTTAGGATGGAAAAATTGAAACCCTGAGTCAGGGAACAGCTATTCCACCTATTCAGTTATTGGGAAGTGAATTGGAGGCATTGGAAGCATTCAAATGCAGTTAGGTGGGTCAGTGGATAGAGCTGAAGGTCTGGAGTCAGAAAGACTCATCTTCCTGAATTTAAATCTAGCCTCAGACACTTACTAGTTCGGTCACCCTGGGCAAGTCACTTTACTGAATTTGTCTCAGTTTTCTCAAATAAATGAGAATATAAAATGAGCTGGAGAAGGAAATAGCAAATCACTTCAGTATCTTTGTCAAGAAAACCCCAAATGGGTGTCATAAAGAGTCGGACATTGGTAAACATCAAGGAAGTAGTCTAGCAGAAGCTAGATGATTACTTCTCAGAGGAATAGTTATATTCTGAATTTTTCTTCAGTTGTTTTTCAATCATGTCCAACTCTTTGTGATCCCATTTGGGGTTTTTTTGGCAAAGATGTTGAATTTGTTTGTCATTTCTTTCGCCAGCTCATTTTTATAGATGAGGGAATTGAGGCAAATAGAGCTAAGTGACTTGCCCAGGATCACAGAGTTAAGAAGTATGTGAGGCTGGATTTGAACTCAGGTTTTCCTGACTCTAAGCTCAGCCTAATCTTTACTGTGCCCTAGATGCCCTTCAGAACTGGATGGTCATCTAGTTCAACCCTATCAATTTACAGATGAAGAAACTGAAAACCAAAAAGATCAAGTGACTTGCCCATGGTCACACAAATAGTAAGGGACAGCAATGGGGATTGAACTCTCATATCTGATGCCAAACCCAAGGATCTCACTAAACCTGCTCTGAGGTCCTTTCCAACTCAGATTTTATGACCCTATGAATAAGCACATCTGAACACCCACATAGATGTGATCATTGAAGTTGCTTTAAAACTTCCTTTTCCTATCTGTAAGGAGGGGAGGTTGGACAGGGAGACTCTCTCTATGGGCTCATACAGTACTTAAATTTGAGTCTGAGATTGTAGAAACTACACACTAGTCCAGTTCCCCTTCCTCCCTTCCTTCTTGGGAGATAGGTGGCAGCCTAAAGGATAAAGAAGGGGCAGAGAAAGGAAAGTGATTTGGAGACCCAGGCATTTCTTAGTCTTCAGCTCAATGTCTACCCTCAGGCAGGTAGGCATCCTCCTCCATTCTCTTTTCTACTTTCATTAATTTTCTTTAAGAGAAGATTGAGCTAAATTTAGACTGTTTGGTTTCCAAGAAATTTCTTCTCCTAATCCCTGATTTTAGCAGCAACCCAACCTGAGATGACTTCTGAGGGAGAAATCGAAAGGAGGTTAGACAGAACCTTTTCCCTCAAGCACCACAAGTGTGATGAGGAAATGTAGCCCTGTCTGTATGAAACTTCTATTAAAAACGAAGACACAGGCCTGGAACACAGAGAGAAATTTAAAACAACAGGGATAGACTTATGGATAGGAAAGGACCTCAGAGGACAACTAGACAAACTGCCTCATTTTACAGATGAAGAAATTGAGTCCCAGTGATTTGTCCAAAGTCACACTGGTATTAAGTATAAGAGGTAAAATTTGAACTCAAATCTTCAGATGCAGAATTCCTATTCTTGTTCATGTACCACACTCCTGAAGTCCTAAGTGATGCCTCATCATAGCATGGAGTTAATTCTGAGTTCTCAAAAGTCATGCTTTCAGTTTCTAAGTCCAACAGGTCTTTCCAGATTTGATAGGCTTTCATTACCTGCACTTGACAGGCAGGGTGGCTTTGCTCTAAGGACCAGTTTGAGGAAATTTGAAAAGGCTCATTACCAGGTTGCCCATATAGGCAGTGTAGAAGATTGTGTCCTAAAGTCAATAAGGAATGAGATGCTATATATTCACAGAGAGGAGCCTATACACTGATGAAATTACCTCTTCTTGAAATGTGAAGATTATTAAACAAGAATAATCTGGGCAGAGGCCTTCCATGGAAATGGTACTCTCATTGTGCTTCTAGAGAGCTCCAGAAAGATTCTAGAGATTCTAGTCCATAGAGATTAACCCTGCCAGACTCCAGTCTCCTTTCTCTTCTCTGCCCTGCCTCCCCCGGGAGAAGGCAAATTCATAAACCACCAGGGAAGGAAAAATCAATCCTAGACTGGATTCACAGACTTTTTCCATTATAGTCACTGGGGATCTCTCCCCCCTCCCAAAAATGGGCTTCCCTAGAGGCTATTGGATAGTTCACATGCAAGTTGAATAAGGTCACACTGGCTTGGTGCATTGGAAATACTAAAACATGGGAGGATTCTCTGAAGACCTAAACTGAGGGTAGCAATGGTTGTCAAGTGGGCTTCCTGGATGTAGGGGACTGGTTCTGTGGGAGGGGATGCGAGTGGCCAAAGTGGAGAGAGAACTGATGTAGGCAGAGAAATAGAACTCAGGAGCAGGAAGGATTATGGAGTCTTCCCTTTAAGGTAGTGAGGACAGTTCTTGGAGGATGGAGAATTTGGGGCTGGTGAATTAAATTGAAGAAGCTCTAGGCAATGGATGTCAGAGATTGCCCTTCCTCTCTGGGTTTCTCTCTCTCTCTCTCTCTCTCTCTCTCTCTCTCTCTCACTCTCTCTCTTTGATTTTTGCAAGGCAATGAGGTTAAGTGACTTGCCCAAGGTCACACAGCTAGATAATTATTGTGTCTAAGTTCAAATTTGAACTCAGGTCCTCCTGATTCCAGGGTCAATACTCTATTTACTATGCCACCTAGCTGCACCAACACTTCTCTTTTCATTAACCTCAAAACCCAAATTTGAGCACCAGAGAACCCACACCAGGAACAGCTGCCCTTCCTTCCCTCATCACTTTATCTTTTCTTCTTCCTCCTCACCTTCCTTCCCTTTTCCTTTTTTCCTCTTCTTCCTCCTCCTTACCTCCACTTCCCTAAATCAAGGAGCATAAAAGCCAGGAATTTAGAGCTAGAAGGAATCTTTGAGGTCATCTAGTCCTATTCCTTTATATATTGCCCAAGGTCATAAGGGGAATAAAGTGGCAGATCTAGGACTTCTGCCCCCACTCACTATTCTCTACTCTAGGCTAAATAAATCAAGTTCCTTCACCTTGTCCTAATCTGAAATAATCTCTCATCATTTTGATCACTCTCCTTTGGACACCAGCTTGGACTCTGACACCAAAAGCTGCATGGTCCAGTAGAGAGATGACTGGATTGAGAGTGAAGAAGTTCTGGGTTCAAATCCTGACTGAGGATTTCAATTGAATGAATGTAAGTTATTCACATCCTCTAGGGACCTGACTTGCCAATATGCTTTCTAAAATATGGCACAAAGAGCTGAACATAACGTTCCATATGTGATTGGATTGGACCAGTGAACGTTATCCATCCATATACTATGTTTCTCTTCATGCAACCTAAAATTATATTAGGAACTCTGATATCAAAAGCAGTGAGAGGCAATCAGCAGGTACACCCTGTATGTATTGTTTCTGACCATCATCCACCACTTCTGAAAAGGAAAAAAAGACATTTTCTCAATTCTTCTCTCCAGCCAAGCTTCCACAAAGCACACGGTTTATTAAGTACCTATAATGAAGATCCTAGGCACTGTATCCGGCTCTGAGATTGCAAAGACAAAGCTTAAAAAACAAAACTAAAACAGGTGCCCTAAACTGTGAGTTTAGCTGTATGAGATAAGATAAGTATAGACATGATAATTTGAGTAGGAGGTAGACAAACCAAAGAATTAAAGGAGTTTTTTTTTTTTGATTGATCTGAATAGACTTCCTCTAGGAGGTTGCCCTGAATCATAAAGGAAACTAGATATGCTTTGAGGCAGAGGCCAGAAGGGAATGCACTTCAGGTGTGGGGAACAGTCTGTTAGAAAGGCATGAGGCCTAGAGGAAATGCCAGCAGGTCAGTCTGGCTGAAACATTAAGAGGGGTAATGTAAAAAAAAAAAAAGAGGGGCAATGTGTAATAGACCTGGAGAAGCCAGCTGGCCCCAGATTGTGAAAATTTTAAAATATGCTCAGGAGTTTGAATTTTATTCTAGAGGCAATAGGGAGCCACTGACGTTTATATAGCAGAGGAGTAATATGATCAGCTGTGCTTTGGGATGATTTTTTGGCAGTTCTGTAAAATGGAATGGGAAGAGGGAAGAAGTTTGGAATCTAATAAGGTTTTGGGGGAATTTTTGAGGAGGTTTTGGCTTTGTGATAATCCCAGATTATGAGAAGAGCCTGCCCTAGAGTGGGGGCCATATAAGTAGAGAAAGTGACAGAAATAGATCTTATTAAGATCATCATAGGATTATAGAACTAGGAGAGGTCATTTAGTCTGATCCTTTATTTTACTGATAAAGAGACAAACTAAGTATCTTGTCCAAGGTCATATGGGTAAACAGCAGAAGTGAAATTTGAATTCAGGCCCTCTGAATAGGTGGTACGTGATTAGAGTGCCAGACCTAGAATCAGGAAGACATCTTCTAAGTTTAAATCTGCAAATCACTTAGCCTTGTTTGTCTCAGTTTCCTCATCTGTAAAATTAGCTTCAAAGTCTCCCAAACACTGAGCAATATGTGCATTTGAAGGTCTATAGAGCTGGTGTGCTGATTTATTGTTGTATGCCTGTGAAACCTGGACCCATCATTCCCCTAACAGCAGTGAATCACTTCCATATGAATTGTCTGAGAAAGGTCCTAAAGATCACCTGGCAAGATAAGGTGCCAGACACACATGGAGGTCCTTTTTTGAGCTGAACAGCCAAGCATTCAAATGCTACTGCAGAATGCAATTCTGATGGACTGGTCACATTGCTTGAACACCAAACATGGATGGGGAAAAGACTATTTTATGGGAAGGGCAGAAGAAGTGATATAGACTCTCAAGCTTTTTCTGAAGAACTTTGGAATCGATTGTGATGCATGGCACACCTGCATCAAAGAAGGTGTTATGCTCTACGAAAACAGACTTGCAGTAGTAGCTAGAGGGAAACCTGAGATGTGCAAATTTTGAGGCACTGTCATTCCAAATGTTTATTAGGACTATTTGTGTCCAACCTGTGGTAGAACCCTCTCAGCTTGAATTTGTTTGATTGATCACACTGTACTTTGGACCCAACATAATGATGTCATTTTGGTTCTCTTTGTGCATGATGAACAATCAATTAAAATGAGCTGGAGAAGAAAATGGCAAACCACTCCATTATCTTTATCAAGAAAACCCCATAATAATTACCTAGCTGTGTGGCCTTGGGCAAGCTACTTAACCCCATTTGCCTCACAAAAAAAACTAAAAAAATAAAAACAAAACAAAAACAAATGGGGGGGTGGCTAGGTGGCACAGTGGATAGTGCACCGGCCCTGGAGTCAAGAGTACCTGAGTTCAAATCTGGCCTCAGACACTTAATAATTACCTAGCTGTGTGGCCTTGAGTAAGCCACTTAAACCCCATTGCCTTGCAAAAAAACCCTAAAAAAAAAAGAAAGAAAACCCCAAATGGAGTCATGAAGAGTTGAATCAACTAAACAACAATTGAGGCAGTGTTCTTGTCACTGGTACCATACTGTCTTGTCATGAAGGGTGAGGGTAAATAATAAGTCAAGGATTACTTCTAAATTGCCAACCTTACTGGATTGTAGTGCTCTCAATAATAATAGGGAAATTTATAGATAGGATGGTTTTCAGGGCAAACAGAATCAATTCCATTTTGGATATATTGAGTTTGAGATAATTATAAGAGATCCCAGTGGAAGGGACTAAAACTCAGGAGAAAGACTAGGACTGAATATAGAGAATGGGGGGGTCATCTATTTAGAAATGATATTCGACCCCCCTGGAAGGTGATGAGATCACCAAACAAGAAAGTATAGAGAAAAGAAAAGGTCCCAAAGAGAAAGGCTTATGAGATGTCCACAGGTAGGAGAATAGTAATGGGTGTTAATCTAGTGATGAAGTGGTCATACAAGGTTAGTCTTATGGCCTCTTACCTGGATTATGGCAGTAATACTTTAAATGGTCTCTATTTCTACTCTCTCTCCTTCCCAAACTATCCTTCACACAACTGTCATTAAAAATATTCCTAATTCCTAAGACTGCCTGATGATTCCCTTATTACCTCTGATCTAAAATACAAACTTCTCAGCTTAGCATTTAAAACCTTAGCACCAGACAACCCCTGCAAGCTTATTGCACATTACTTCCATTCATTTATTACAATACAGGCAAAACAGGCCTACTTTCCTGAATTCAAGGATCCATCTCTCAGTTCAGCATATTTGCCTAGGCTGCCTCCTTATGCTGAGAATAAACGTCCTATTCACCACCATATCTTGGAATCTTTAGCTTCCTTCAGGGACCATTCACCAGAATAGGGAAGCCTATCCTGATTGCCCTAGCTGATCATTCTTTCTCTGTCTCCTAAAACTATCTTGCATTTTCTTCTCTAGGTAAATGTTGTAAGGTTCTCCATTTCACATTCACATATACACACACATACATACACATACACACACACACACACACACACACACACACACACACACAGACACACACACTCAGCCTCCAATGTTCCCTATTCCTCCATAGAATGTAATCCCCTTGAAGAAAGGGACTCTTTGTATCCCCAGAACTTGAAACAGTCCTTGAGGATCCATGTTTAATGAATATTTGTGGAACAAATAAATCAGCTTGGAGCAGCTAGTCAGTGCAGTGGATAAGGTACCAGCTCTGGGGTCAGAAGGACCTGAGTCCAAATCTGGCCTCAGTCACTTGCTAACTGTATGACCTTGGGCAAGTCATTCAACTGATTGCTTCCTCGCACCCCAAAAAACAAACAAACAAGGCAAATCAATTAGCCTTCTCCTTTTTCCTATCATAGCTAAAATATTCCTTTTTTGTTGTTGTTGTCCTTGGCATTCTTCACTAACTGATTCATCACTTGCTCTGAGCTTTAATGTTCCTGCCTGTTCACAAAATAATTTCCAGGCTCTTCTATTGAATTCATCCTACATTATTCCCCTACCTCTATTATTTCTCCCTTTTTTAAAAACAAAGTTGGACCATGTTTTTTTGTGTCTGCCAAGAGAAACAAACACAATCCACAGCCCCCCCGCCAGTCCAACTCACAGCTTGGCAGCCCCCAAGGTCAACATGGGGCTTCCTCTGTAAGAACTTGGAGACCTGGGGAGGAGGCACCCCTACTTCCATCTTCTTTTTTAAAAAATTAAATGCTTTTTTTATCTGCTCACTAAACACCCCTTTACTCTTTAGCCATCTCCCTCCTTATTTTCCTCTTTGGAAATTTTTTTTTCTTGTAGTCTATCATTCTTCTGGAGATGATTTTCTCTGTAGAATCTGAGCCTGTGGGAATTCCACCCTTCTTTTCTCTGAAACCTTTTAAATTCATACTCCCCTAGATTCAGGTACATGTCAAACTATGGCCTTTCCCCCCTTCTTCTGAACTATAAATCTGAAAGTAGAATGGTAACATCCCTTGAAGGTTCCCATTGTTTCTACTTCAGAAACTTTTGGTCAGCATCAGGTCCCAAACAATAAGCTATTATTAAATAACAAGAATAAGAATGAATAAGGCTATTAATAAAACAATTCAATGACTTTTCAGTTGTTTTGGTAAAGAAAGAATGTCAACAGCAGTCAAGATAACTGGATTACATTAATATATTATACCTCTGTGACAAGTAATCTGTTTGTGATTTGTTTCTTGCATGTTTTATCAATATTTTCTTTCTATCCAGGTGATCTCTAGTGTATTCCCATAACAATTGGACTTCTGTTTCTCTCACTATTGATCTTCACCAAGTGTGTCTTCCTCTTCTTCCTGGATATCCTCACACCTGTCTTCATAAATTTGACTTTGTTCCCATTATTTATTCTGTTCTTTTTAAATTAAAGGATACATTTCCATAATCACTTTCTAGGCATAAGTCCTGTTCAAGGGAGACAGTTGGTTTAATTTGCCTCCTTCAGTTAGAATCCCTGGTTGACTTTTATTATCAACCATAAGCTGCCCCTAAATCAATCCCTTTGGGCAATAAACAAAGATCTGTGGTGAAGATCAGTCTCAGTCTCTTTGTCAGTATAAGTCAACCCTTCTCTGAATATTCTCTCTGCCTCCTCATTCCTTCCTCTTACCATTGAGTCAGGTCTACCCACTGTCTCTAGGATAGGACATCATCCAGAGAGCTCAGATAGAGAGAAATGGATATGGTAAATTTTCTGGACAAATGATCTTTCAGGTGCTTCTGGGAACCAGACAGTAGTAACTACAGTGGGGATGCTTGTCACTTCTGTGGTACAGTAGAAAGAGCTCTGGACTAAGATTCAGAACACCTAAAGAGAAATCAGAGGAAGGTGATCTGAGGAGCAAAGAGCCTCAAGACCATGGCACAGACTGATCATCTGAAGGAACTGGAGGTGTTTAGCCTAGAAGACAGAAGATTCAGGGAATTTTATAATAGTAGTAGTAGTAGTAGTAGTAGTAGTAGTAGTAGTAGTAGTAGTAGTAGTAGTAGTAGTAGTAGTGATAGTGATAGAAGTATAATGATAATAGTAGTGGTAGTGATAGCACTAGTAGTATTAGTGATAGTAGTGGTACTAGTGATAGTGGTGGTGGTGGTGGTGGTGGTAGCAGTAGTAGTAGCAGCAGCAGCAGGTAGCATTTTATAGCACTTTAAAGTTTGTAAAACACTTTACAAATATCCCATTTGATCTTCACCACAAGCCTAGAATGAAAATGTTATCTCTATTTTACACAGGAGGAACCTGGGGAACACAGAGATTAAGTGATTTCTTAAGGTTACATGGGGAAGGGAAGGGAAGGGGACAAGGCTTTATTAAAACCCAACCATATGGCAGTCCCTGCCCTTAGTCACTTTATAAATCCAATCTCCCTCTATAGTGGCTCCCACTAAGGATGGGTTTTTGTGGTTATAGTGCTATAGGAATATATAATTATTGTTGTTGTTAATTGGTAAAAGAAGCTAAGAAGGTGCCCACAAAAAGCAGACAATCGCAGTCCTGGGAGAGTCCTTAAAAGAAGGAAACCAAGTTTGATTGAGCATCCAATCATGGAAACGGGATGCTAGCAGACCAAGTACTAGAAATGGGGGATCAAGAAAGATTTCATGTAGCAGGTGGCATTGGGACTGGATCTAGTTCATTCTTTGTCTGCCCTTCAAGGTTTAGCTATAGAGATCTTCTACAAGAAGTCTTTCTTGATCCTCCAAGCTTCTAGTGCCTGCCCTCCAAATTAAAGTATCTATTTGATAATTGTTATATGTAGGAATTAATGAATGAGATAACATTTATTATGTTTACTATGTTTGACACTGTGCTAAGTAGTGGGATATGAATATAAAACACAAGATAGTCTCTGCCATCAAGGAGCTTACATTCTATAATATGGAAATATAACACAATATAGGGGATTTGTAACCAGCCAAGGATGTTAAGTACAGGAATGGTAAGTAGATTCATAGTATAATTGAAAGAAATGTCCTATTAATGCACTGTTGGTGGAGTTGTGAACTAAGCCAAATATTCTGGCAAGTAATCTGGAACTACACACAAAGGGCAATAAAACTTTAGTCCAGCAATAACAATACTAGTCTTATATCTAAAAGAAATCATAAAAAATAGGAAAAGTCCCACATGTTACAAAATATTTCAGCAGTTTTTTTTACAACAAATAATTGGAAATTGAGGGGATGCCCCTCAGTTGAGGAATAGTTGAACAAGTTATGGTGTATGAATGTTATGGAGTACTATTGTTCTATAAGAAGCCATGAATGATTGGACTTTAGAGAAGCATGGAAAGAATTACATGAACTGATGCTGAGCAAAGAGAGTAGAACCAAGAGAACAGTACACATTAACAACACTGTGAGCTGACCAACTATGATGGATGTAGCTCCTCTCAGCAGTTCAGAGCTCTAAGACAAACCTGGGAGACCTTTTATGGACAAATGCCATCTATATCCCAAGAGGGAGAAAATACCACAGAATATGACTGGATACTATATATTCAATTTTTTAAAAAAACTTATCTTAGTTTTTCCTCCCTATCCTATGGTTTTCTTTCTTTATCCTTGATCCTAATTTCCATATACAAAATGACTAATATGTGAATATGTTAAACGCAAAAGTACATGTACAACTTTTACCAGACTTAGCTACCAAGGGGAGGAGGATGGGAAAAGAGGGTAGTAGAAAAATGTGTAACTTATAAAATATGCAAGGCGATGAATGTTGAAAAATGTCTATAACTTGTAATTAGAAAAATAAAATGAAATATCAAGAAAGAAATGTCCTTTCTGTGAATGGTACTGATAGTTTGATAATTATTTCTGGAGCAAGAGATGATAGAGGAGAGGGTACTGGAGGTAGCACAACAAGAAAGTAGCCATCATGTAGAGTGATGAGTTCAGAGATGAAAATGCATATTAAATTCTTATTAAACAGGAGTTCGGGACTTGGGGTGGGGGTAGGTGAAAGATAGAATGAAAGTTAGAATATGGAAAACATTTGCTGTCTCATGCCTCCTTTTCCTTCCCCTTGATTGTAATTTTCTGCAGGTTCTTGGAACTGTAAATGAGAGTTGGGTGACAGGTGGATGCCAAAGGTGGATGAGCAACTCAGAAAAAGGGTTCAACAAGCCCTCACACCTGGGATGCTAGCCACACATAGGAATACTGTGACTCCAAGAACCTGTAGGAGTGCAGCCTATAAAACAGTCTCTGTGGATGGATTAAATCAAGTTGAGAGTAACCTGTTGGTGAGTTAGAATGTCTGACCCAAGCACATGAAGACTTCCTGGTGGAATGGAATGAGAACAATTTGTTCCAAAGGTCATGAAGCAAGGCACTATAGAGCACTTAGCTCTTGGTCAGATAACAAAAACACCAATATCTTCCCCTACTTTCTGGGCCATTGCCAGGTGCTTTGACTTTTATACTGCTACTAGAATTTGATGACACAGGAAGAAAAGGAGGTTAATGACTTTGAGCAACTCTGCCTCACTTAAATCCAACTGGTACACATCCATGATCCCATTGGTCCTCTTTATAAAGAAAGTTTCTGGGGGCAGCTAGGTGGCAGAGTGGATGAAGCACCACCCCTGAAGTCAGGAGCATCTGAGTTCAAATCCGACCTCAGACACTTAAAAAAAAATACCTAGCTATATTACCATGGGCAAGCCATTAACTCCACTGTCTTCCAAAAAAAAAAAAGCTCCTTTAGGGCAGAAATTATTTCATCTTTTGTTTATATCCCTAGCACTTAGCATAGGGCCTGACATATAATAAGTTCTTAATAAAAGTTTGGTGATATCAATTGGTTACAATGTCAGTCCAAAATATATGCATCTCTATGGGTTGTCCATACAGCTATATGACACAGATATTATCTCATTTGATCCTCTGTGAAAAAGATGCTAAGGATCACAAGATCCTCATTTTTGAGAGCTGAGAAACTGAGGCAGACAGTGACTGAGAAATGATTCAAACTCAGATTTTCCTGACCGAAGGGACCTTTGATTGTGGAATATGAAGCATAGCTGGGGTCACTTAGCTTAGAGAAGAGTAGATTCAGGAAGCATGATATCTATTTTTAAGTATTTGTATTTGGAGGGAGGGAGGGGTAGACTTGTTTAACACAGAGAACAGAACCAGGATTGATGGAGTGGAAGTTGATGAAACCAAAATTAGATTAAGTTAGAAAACAATTGTAACAATTAGAGCTGTTCCCACATTGGATGGACTGCCTCCAAAGCGAACAGGTTTCTTCACCCCTGGAGTTTTTTCAGGCAGAGCTAAATGACAACTTGATGAATATATTGTAGAAGGAATTCCTTTACAGGTATGGGCTAGAGGAGAGGTCCATTGAGGTCTCTTCCACTTTTAAGTTCTATGATACTGAGGTTCCTTCTAACTCTATGGTTCTATGGTGGTCTCAAAAGAAACATGAGATGTGCAAATTTAGAGAATCCACCCCAAATTTTCACATGACCTATATGTGCCCAACCTGCAGTAGAGCATTCCAAGCTTGTATTGGTTTGATTAGTCACAGTTGGACACAATGTAACTTGACTCTAACATAGTGATGTCATTTGGTCCCCTTCAAGAATGAAGGACAACAACCACCACCACCACCATCTATGGCTATGAGCTCTTAGGGAAGGAGAGCGTTCCAAAGACATCTTGGAAATTCAATAAGAAGAGGAAATGATTCATCTTTTCCTCTACAACTTCAGTCATGAATCCTAGAACATCTGAGTTCAAAAGGAGATTCAGTGGTTTTCAGCACCAAGTCCATGGCCAGTTTTCATGATCCATAAAGCATTCATAACTCAGGGCACATTTTACTCATTCACAGGTCATAGTTCTCTGAGCCATGGAAGGCTGCCATACTGAAACTTGGAGAATGGAGCTGCTTAGAGGCAGATAGATAGGAAGTGCATAAGAAAAAGCAATGAGCCTGGAGTCAGGAAAATCTGAGTTTGAATCATGCCTTGGTTACTAGCTGTGTATTATTAGACAAGTTACTTAATCTCTGTCTGCCTCTGTTTTCTCAACTGTCAAATGAGGATCTTATGATCTTCAACCTCTTCTTCACAGAGGATCATGTGAGATATCTGTAAAATATTCGTTATATGCCTATATATAGTAGGCACTTAATAAATGTTCATTTTTCCCCTCATACCTCCAGAATATTAAAATGAGAGAATAGTCCTTCCAGAAGTAGAGAATTTAAGCTAGATATTTTGTCATGCCATTGTTCCACACTGCCTGGTTTGACTTAGCAGCAGTGATCTAATCAGAGACACCTTTTACAGATACTCTCCTCTAACCCCTATCCCTTGTGTCAAGAGACGGATGATAAAAACATTGTAAGAACCTCAAAGTGTGTGTGTGTGTGTGTGTGTGTGTGTGTGTGTGTGTGTGTCTGTGTGTGTGTCTGTGTGTCTATACTAGGTAGCAACAATTTGCCAGGCAGAGCTGGAGGAGTTGATATCCGGGATCCAGCTCTGTGATGTAAGATTCTCCGAATGAACGAGTAGGGCAGGAGGGGTGAGAGCAAGGGGGAGCCTCTCCATATCCCCCTTCCCAGCAGCTGCGTAGTCAGACTCCCTAATCCGTGGGCCCTCCAGGGGGCCGCCCACCTCTCCTGCCTCCTCTTCATGAACCAGCAGCAGGAGGAGGAAGAGAAGGGCTAAGTGTCAAGCATCCTTTCAAAAGCTGATGGGCCCTTTCGGCCCCCCACGTGTAGCCACTTAACCCCCAGCACAAAGGGCCAAATGAATGGGCCCAGAGCAGCGGCTCGTGCGAAGGGGCCGGGTCTCAATGGGTCTCGGGAGCTGGGTGTATCAATTGCTTTGCTTCATCAGCCCTCTATAGTTGGGGCGTGTGCCTGGGGCGGGGAGGAGGCGGGCTGGAGGGACCAGGATGGGGTGTCACTAACCAGGCAGCTGCCTCTTGGTTTTTATTAAGCAATGATTTATTCATCCCTATGGACCCAAGAGGGGCCTAGGGATGGGCAGGGGGAAAGAAGGGACCATTGAACTAAGTTATTCCTGCAGAAAGCTCCTTGACTCTTGGGAATCTGTTAAGATAACAGCGAGGGGAACAATTTCTCATTCCCTTGCCCCTGAGGGTATTTCCTTGTCCATTCCCCTGCCTCCAACACATCCTCTTATACATCATCTTTGTCCTAAAACCCATCTCCCTCAGAATAACACATACTACTTTATATCCAAATACCTTGGCTTACATTATAGGATGTTTCTGGTCACCCACAGCTCAGGGCTAGTCTCTCCCATTGAACCGATTTCATTTCTCATTTTCCCATAGTTCAAGAGTTGGAAGAGAGCTTAGATATATACCTTCTAGTCCAAGGTTTATGAACACAAGATCCACCAAACCTTTAAGGGTTTAAAGATAGATTGCAGGGGTCTTTGAATTTAGACAGAAAAAGAGTTACCTCTCTTTGTCAGTATAATTAGTTTCCATCGAAATTCCATGCATTCTATTTTATGAATTTGAAAACATTATTCTGAGAAAAATAATGACTTCACTGGACTGCTTAAGGGATCCATGATACACAAAAAGATTGAGACCCCTTCTCAAGTCTGACTAATACCTGAACAAATCCTCCATGATATTAAAAGTGGTCAACCAAAAGTAGTTTGGAAATCTCTACTTAGGTTCATTTCACAGATGTGTCAACTGAGGCAGCAAATGAATCACAACTCAGGCAGGGATGCTCTCCTTCCCTCTCTCTGTCACTTAGACTCCCAAACTCCCTTCAAAGCATGAAAAAAATATCGTGCATTTATATATTTGGCACATACCTAGCTATATTCATGTTGGTTTTCCTCTAACAGAGGAAACCCAATTCTGATTTGGTTTATGTCTGTTATCAGTAGGACCTAACACAAGCATGGAGAAAGTGCTTCAAAAATGCTGGGTTGAATTAAGCTAGTGGTAGCGATTGCCCCTGGGTCTGAATGAAGATGAATTGTCCTTCTAGTAAACTGAGGAAGAGAAGTAGCTACAAATTGCCCAACACTGTCTCCTGACGCTCACATCCCAACCCCAGGTTCCAGATTTGGCAAGAGAAAGGTCAACATAGGTAAGATGCTTGGACCCAGTTTTGTGACCTTAAACTGGGAAGTGACAACAAATGTCATTGTTTTTTATTCAGCCAGTTCTCTACCCAGATTGGGGGAGAGGGGAGAGAAGGAGGTCAGGGAGCTATTGCCCTCTCTTTGTGAAGCACTATCCCTAATGCAAGTCTTGACAGATGAGACTTACTCTTCTTTTTCAAGTTTGAAGGAGATTACTTGTAGAAGCTTTGGGGAAAGAGGAGAAGATGAAGAAGAGAAAGCGATTCTTGACAAGTATTTATTAAGTTTAAGTACTATGGACTGGAGATAAGGATTAAGAGAGATTCTTAAAAATCTGGAAAATAGAGAAATGAGGACAGGAGGGAGAAGAGAATGATAGTTGTCAGAAGGCTAACTCGGGCTGAGTATAAGTTGAATTGTAATTGTATCAAGGAATTTATTTATCTACCTCTCCCCTCATCCCAAGTCCATGATGGTTAAATCTCTTTCCCTCCCTCTTTTTCTCTCTTTCTAATTCTCTCTTCCTCTCTCTCCCCCTTCTCCCCCCGACAAATCATCGTAATAAATAAAAATAAAAATCAATATCAGGAATGGGACTGGGAGAGTTGGGCTACAGTGCCAGGACCCAGCCTAGCCAGGGCCCTCAGGCCCAAGTAATTATTTTGTCTTGGAGAAAACCAATCTGTCTTGGTTGGCAGGGGAGAGAGGTGGGAGACATTAGGGTGGGCTAGGGAGGGCCAGGGGGCTAAGTAGAACTTGGCTGAGCTGAATGAGTGACAGGAGGTTAATGCTGGAGCTAGGGGGAATGACCCCCACCATCCACTATATCTCCAACCCACCCCTAGGGTCCTGCAGGGATGAAGTGAGATATTCAAAAGGTGGAGGGAAAGACCTGTTTCTCCTGGGCTAACCTGGCTCTAGAATAGGCAGGAAGATAGAGGAGCAGTGGAGGGGGAGGATGGGATGTCAGGGGTGGGAACCTCCTGAGCAATGGGCTCTGGAGGCAGGGGTGGGGGACTTGGGAAGCTTGGGGTAGGGTGGGAGGTTGGAGGCTCTGGTCCACATTTTTTGAAATTGAGATGGCAAATAATGCCACAGCACCCAAGGAGTAGTTTCAGTTTGCCCTAGCTGATATGCCACTAACCTCTAGCTCCATGCAGGTGTGAGCCTGCCCTCCAGGTGAGGGTGGAGATGAGAGTGAGACCTCTCTCCCATGCTGATTTCTCTCAACTCAGGCCCCGGCTGTCAACTAACCCACAGGCATTGCTGGCCAGGCCAGGTGGCTGTGACGTTACTACCCTCTAGTGGTCAAATAGCAGCGAAGCCTCCACAGCTCCCCAGATCCTTTCTTATCTTTTCTTCATCCCTGACTCTCTTCCTCTTGCCTTGGCACTTGGGCAGGTGCAAGAATCTCCCCTCATTATGGAAAGGGATGAGAAATTTCAGAAGAATCTCCATCCATGTGTGTATAGGACTTGGACTTAGTCAAGTTCAGGGCCCTTCCTTCCTCCTGACCTTTCCCCTTCCCATGGGCACATATCTGGCCCACAGCCCTTGCCCATTGAGCAGAACTAATGCCCCATTTTTCAGGCAAAGAGGGGCCTTGAAGCAAGACAACTCCTCCCTCCTACTGGTCTGAGATTCCTAATCGCTAGAGGTCCTGCCCTTCCCCCAATCCCCTGGTGAACATTGGCTCTCTTTCTTTTGAGTCTATCCTCAGAGGCTTTTTAATTCATGTACAAAGTCAGTGGAATAATGAATATAGCTTTGGACATGAAGTCAGAGAAGCTCTGGTTCAGATCCAGCTAAAGAATAATAATATAATTGTAAAACTCAATATCTTTAATAAAAAAATAAAAAGAATAATAATACCTCCAGTAGCTGTGAAGCATTTACAATGTGCTCTGCAGATGTAAGTTACATTTATTAATACTCCCTTTGGGTCATCCTTGTCCACAGCCCCCCCAATGGGTCTCATCGAGACCAGGCTATTGAGGTAGTTGGAGCACCGACCCTGAAGTCAGGCGAACCCAAGTTCAAATATGGTCTCAGACACTTACTAGCTGTGCAACCTTAGGCAAGTCACTCAACCCTGATTGCCTCTTATCCAGGGCTATCTCCAGTCATCTTGATTCAAATCTGGCCACTGGACCCAGATGGTTCTAGAGGAGAAAGAGAGGCTGGTGACTTAGCCACAGAACCCCCCCATTCAAATCCAATTCACATGCATGTTATGACATCACCTCCCTGATATCATGGTCTTCTTCAAGAATGAAGGACAGTGACCTTGGGCAAGCCACTTAACCCCATTTGCCTTGCAAAAACCTAAGAAAAAAAATGAAGGACAAACATCAGTATCCACCAGTATCAACAGAATCAATAACAAGAGATTTCTGGAAGCTTTATGTCTGTTAATTTGTATATAGGAAGTCTCCACCAAGTATTCCAGTCACCCATATTTGAAGTCTTGGAACTAAAATTGACCCTCTTCATCTCCTCCAGGATGCCCACCCTGCTTTCTCTATCGGTGATACTTTCTTGTAGGCTAAGCCAGTAGGGGAGAATGGAAAGAGTGCTAGATCTGGAACCAGGGGATATGTGATAAAAGTTCACTCCTTTACTCCCTGCTTATGTGTCACTCTTGGATCTATTTTGCCAACTATAGAAGGGTGGCACCTTGGCATCCTCCCCATTTCCCCCACTCCCCAGTGTTCTTATTTCTCATCATAGAAATACTTCTGGGATCTCAAACCCTCTGACAATAGTATAACCCTTGGTTGATAATTGTTCTCAGTTCTTCATGACCCTATTTGGGTTTTTTTGGGCAGATACTAAAGTAGTTTGCCATTTCTTTCTCCAGCTTATTTTACAGACAAGGAAACTGAGCAAACAGTGTTAAAGTGACTTGCTCAGGGTCACCTAGCTGGTGTCTGAGACCCTATTTGAGTTCAGGTCTTCCTGACTTCAGGCCCAGTGCTTTATTTCCTTTACCACCTAGATGCCCACAGGGTCTACTGATTTGCAAAAGCTTTGAGTCTCGAAAATAGGTTACAACTAGGTGGAACAGTAGATAGAGCACCGGCCCTGGAGTCAGGAGTACCTGAGCTCAAATCTGGCCTCAGACACTTATTACCTAGCTGTGTGGTCTTGGGCAAGCCACTTAACCCCATTGCCTTGCAAAAACCTAAAAAAAAAATAGGTTACACTTATATATTATTTTAAGTTTTACATCTATCCTCTGAAGAAAAGCCTAGCCTAGCCATGATCCTAAGGGCTCATCATCAGCAAGAGGAAATTTTTGGCCAGAGGCAAAGCCCTCTACCAATGCTTGGAGGGACTGAGATCTGGATTAGTGAAGGGAGTGTCCAAACATCAAGGAAATGCCATCCTTTGAGGTTGGGGACACATCAGACCCTTAATTGAATTGGATTAGCTCAATCAACCAAACATTTATCAAATGCCTATTATATAGCAGTTACTGTACTGATATGGAGATAACGCAATGGAGATAACGGAAAAAGCAAAACTTTTTTTCTTACTCAAGGAGCTCACTTTCTAATGTTAGAGACAAAATGTGTGTATATGTTGTTGTTCAGGTGTTCCAGTCTTCCTGACCCATTTGATTTTGTTTTGTTTTGTTTTTTGGCATAGATCCTGGAGTGATTTGCTATTTCCTTCTCCAGCTCATTTTACAGAAGAGGAAACTGAGTCAAACAGGGTGAAGTGACCTGCCCAGGGTCACATTTAAACTCAGGTCTTCCCAACTCTAGTCCTGGAGCTTTGTGCACGATGTCGCC
This sequence comes from Macrotis lagotis, assembly GCF_037893015.1. Taxonomy (NCBI): domain Eukaryota; kingdom Metazoa; phylum Chordata; class Mammalia; order Peramelemorphia; family Peramelidae; genus Macrotis; species Macrotis lagotis. The sequence goes on from NC_133658.1 coordinate 847,937,993, forward strand.
ACCTAGCGGTCCTATATGACTATACCTAGATGTAGATGCTGACAGATATGTAGTCATAGATATGAAATACAAGAAAAATATAAAGTGATCTATCTAAGAAGGCACTTGTGACTGCAAGTGGGGTGGAGGAAGGGAGAAACGAGAGCAGGAAGGACTTCTGTAGAAAGAAGTTTGAACTGATTCTAGAAGGAATTCCAAAAAGTGGAGGAAAGCAATCTAAGCTCAGGGTACAGCAATTAGGCCAGTACTTAGACCAGAAAGAACCTGATAGGTCATCTAGTCCCCTAGCCTATTTTACAGATGAGGAAACTGAGGCCCAGAGAAAGCATATCAATGATTTAATGATTCATAAAGGCTAATGGGGGGAGCAGCTAAGTGGCACAGTGAATAGAACACTGACCTTGGAGTCAGGAGGACCTGAGTTCAAATTTGGACACAGACATTTACTAATTACTCAGCTGTGTGGCCTTGGGCAAGCCACTTAACCCCATTGCCTTGGAAAATCTAAAAAAAGAAACAAAAAACTTATTTGATCATATACAAATATCTGGGGGGGGGGGAAGGGGACCAGGGAGGATACAACTTCCCAAGTACAGGAAATATATTCTACTGCAGGGGTTTGTCTTAGCTGTCCATCTGGGGAGGGGAGAAAGGATGGATAGTCAGAAACCAAAGCATACAGCAAGATTTGTTTCCTTTTCTCTGAAACAGATGTTGATTTATCTTGTTTGAAAGAAAGAATTCAAAGGAAAGGGGGCTAGGGGGTGGCTAGGTGGTGTAGTGGATAAAGCACTGGCCCTGGAGTCAGGAGTACCTGGGTTCAAATCCAGTCTCAGACACTTAATAATTACCTAGCTGTGTGGCCTTGGGCAAGCCACTTAACCCCATTGCCTTGCAAAAAAAACCTTAAAAAAAAAACCTAAAAATAAAACAAAACCTAAAAGAAAAAGGAAAGGGAGTTAAAAGGTCCAGGATTGAAGAAATGGTCCCTACTTCCCTGTTGTCCCAGACAGTTTTCATACCTTTCTGTGAGACACTGGTCTCCTCAGGGTCACAACTCAGGAAGAGCTTTGGAAATGAAAAGGACGACACTAGTAATGGGGGTAAGGGGGAATAATATGGTTAACTATCACTCCTCACTCCACCCCCAAATTGTCATTGTGGTCTGACCACAGTCACATGAGAATTCTCTTATCACCACCCCGCTGCTCCCCAAAGGCTCAAGCTTCCCTCCTGGCCACTGGAATCTAATTTTTCACATTTGGAAAACCCAGATGATTTTTGCCTGGGTCCATCTGGTTTGCCAAATAACCTGTCTCTTTGATAAATAACATAAGTTAAATTAGACAAGACAAAGAGTTGGGGTAGGCAGAGGCATGTTTTCCTCAGAAAGAGGAACAGAGTGGGGGTGGGGAATAGCATATGGGTCTGACCACGACTGGACTCAATACCTTCCTAGACTTCATTGTAGGACCATTACTTATCAAACCTCAGTCTTTGCCCCAGGGTACCCTCAGCTAGTCCTGAGGAGCTAGAAACCTCTTTCATCTGCTTTATATAAAAAGGAATTCAGACACTAGGGAAGTGGGAAGCCTAGAACCTTCACTTTCCTCAGCTCTTCAGACTATTTCTCATTCTTGGCCATGAGAGATGGAAGCCAGGTTTTCTGCCTGCCCTACTACTTCTTACAATGCCCCCAAGCAGCAACTGTGGGCATATCTCTCGCTGAAGCAAGAGCCCCTCCCTGCATAGCCTTCCACCACAGGGGAGAAGCAGATCAATAACCTGGAAATGAAAAGCCTTTGAGGTGAGAGCAGAAAAAGGGAGGGAGAGAGGGAAGATGGAAAGGAAGGGTCAGAACACCATCAGCCTGGCAATCAGGATATAGTCATTAAAACAGACTCAATTGACTGAGACTCAGGTTGCTGGGGAACAAAGCAAACTCTCCAGAGACATCAGCAAATCAAAGACTTTGCTCACATTCCCCAAATATTGCAGAATCTAGGAGTGAGCATGGAGGAAACTCAAGTAAACCCTCTGTCAGATGCCACAGCCCAGGTGGCAGAGGGAAGGTGGTAAGAGCCTGGGAGGTAAGGCTGAACTTCTAAGGCCCAGGTTCTAACATCAGCTCTACCATTAGCTATAGTAATAACTGATATTTCTAACAATTTTAAGGGCCTCAGTTTCTCCAAATGTAAAATGAAGGGACAAAATTAGATGACTTCAATTGTTTCTGCTAGCTCTAAAATTCATGAGTATCTCTCAGTCCCCCAAGGGAGGAAAGAGAAATGACCTTGTTTGGCACAAATAAAACCAATGCAACTGAAATTAGAGTGATCACAGAAAATTGGGAGGCAATTTTTATGGCTAGTCTTTCTGATAAAGGCCTCATTTCTAAAATACATAGAGAATTGAGTCAAATTTATAAGAATACAAATCATTCTCCAATTGCTCAATGGTCAAAGGATATGAACAGGAATTTTTCAGATGAAATTAAAGTTATCTATAGTCATATGAAAAAATGCTCTGAATAATTGATTAGAGAAATGCTAATTAAAACAACTCTAAGGTACCATGAAAGTTGGAGGTGCAGTCAATCAGATACCAATATAGTTCTAACCAGAAATGAAGTTGACCCAGTGGCATTATTCCCATTACCTGCCAGGTAGCTTCTGGGACCAAAGTCTGGGTTCCAGGGAGACTATGGTTGCAATGAATAAAATAGACCATTGCTAAATAGATGAGTGGAACCATAGCTCCATACAGTGAATGAAGACTCATTGCATAGCTAGGGGGATGTAATGATTAGATGAGGATCCAAAGAGGTTCAGCTACCAGTTGTGGAGCCTTGACTGAAAGTAGTTAAGTCAAAACCCCTAAGCCTTGATGTTGGTATAATACCAAGGTGCTTTGGGAAAGACCTATATTTAAAAGGCCAAGGTCATTCATCATATCCAGATCAACTCCTGAAATCCTGTTTTCTACTTTATCAGGCCATTAGGTTAAGATGGTTCTGGAAGAAGCAGTGAGAAGGGTGTCTGCCCTACACTCGCACACTTTTATGAAAATCATGTGCATGTCATAATTCACTTGATGTCACGGTCTTCTTCAATTAATAAGGACAACAATCAACAAATCAATGAAGAATAGAACCTTTACCTCACAAAGGATTAAATAAGGAAAATTTTTACGGTACTGATGGTAAGAAGTAGTTAATCAAAATTTTGGTAGGTATCAACTAGATGTTCAACATTGTGCTAAGTGCTGAATGAGATGATTTGTTCTAGAAGTACAGACTGAATAAAAGTATGAATGTTTGGTGGTGTGGAGGAGGGAATAGTTAAAAGATAGTCCCTTACTCTCAGGTTGCTCATAGTATAGCCATTCTCTTCTACTGTTGCTCCCTAGAACAAGTCCCAAAGCCCTGGGGGATTTTGGCCCTGGGCCACAAAGCCCCAAGAATCAATGTAGGCTGCTCCAGGTGGCATTCACCCAAATCCCTCTTTCCTCATCTGCAAAACCTCCAGAGTGAGTCACTTAAATTCAATCCTCAAAGCAGGCAAAGGACGGACTAAGGAGATGCTTGCAATCCACCCTCCTCCAACTCCCCCCAAGGGACTGAGGGTACCTTGTCACCACAGGCCCTCAGCCCCTGAGCAGTAACCTGATGGGTATACATGAAGGCCCCTAAAGTGTTCCCTTTAAAGGGTGTGTTAATCTGTGTTAAAGAAATGAGGTGGCAAGGGAATAGAGAGCTCATTAAATCTGGATTTGCTGAAATCTCTAGCCTCCAATTCCCAACTCTCAAACAAGGGTTTTATGTCTCCGACCACTGGCTACATTCATTCTTTTGCTCATCTTTCCTCATTAACACATTCCCACAGACCTTAGCTCTTGACCATCCCTATGCACAATGAGCAGCCATTGATATAAGGGAATATCAAAGTCACTCCCAGAGATTTATTTATACAGTAGTGCTTAGACAAGATCTCATGGTAGCTCATGAGGTATTGCCAAACCATTTGACAGATAAACTGAGACTGAGGTGAACTCCTGGAAAGGTCACACAAAGCTCATGAATCTTCTGATTCTAAGTCTGTTAACTTTCCATCTACCTTAAACTACCTCTAGGTAGAAAAGACTAAAATCTGAACTGACCCTTGAACAGTAGCTGAGGTATGCAATCAGACCTCAAGTGGGTTAGGCCCCTGCTAAAGAGAAATAAGTTCTTTCTCTTTCCTTACTTATTACTTCTGGTCTCATCACTTAGGACCTCTTAAGCCAATATTCTTTACCTGGTGTTGGCTGTTTGGCAGCAAGGGCAGTGTAAGGGACAGCCACAGACTCAATTCTCCTAGTGTTGACTGTGAAGGGTCTACAGAAAGTAATTAAGAAAAAAAATCATTCTGCCTTTAAAGGTCGTCAACTTTCTCAATTTCTCATTCTTCAACATGCTGAAAATACAGAAAAAAAATATGACTAGGAGGGTTCTACTGAGGGTACTACTGAGGGTTCTCCTCCTTCCCTATCCTACTGAGCCCTTGCCTCTTTCCCAATCTCCCAGGGAGGGCAGCCCAGTCAGGACTAATACACAAAAGTTGTTCACAAGGAGATCAGCACAACTACCATGACTATGTGTAGGCAGTAACAAGTTGGAAGCATTAGCCCGGTGCTGTGACAAAATAAATATTACCAGTTTTTAAAAAAAATTTATTTAAGGCAATGGGGATAAGTGACTTGCCCAAGGTCACACAACTAGGCAATAATGTACTTGAGGTCAAATTTGAACTCAGATCCTCCTGACTCCAGGGTTGGTGCTCTATCTACTGTGCCACCCAGTGGCCCCCATTCACCAGTTAATAGATAGCATGATATTAAAGAAAACCACAGGACCATGGAGCTGGGCTTGAATCCCAACTGCTTCACCACTGACTCCTGGTACTGGATGACCTTTGACAAATCCCTTTATCTTTTTGAGCTTTGATTTCATCTGCAAAACAGGGAGCCTGGAACTGATCCTACTAATCTCAGAGTTGTTGGGGTCCTTCCTTCTTTCCTTTTGGAGGCAATCAGAGATAAGGAACTTTCTAAGAGTCACTCAGTAAATATGAGCTTGGATTTGAACTCAGGTCCTCCTGATTTCAGGGTTGGTAGATCACCAATGAGACCTACCTGCACTAATTGTTAGGTTTCAAAACACTTGATATGAGTATTTATATGAAAAGCACTTTGTAATCACAAAATGTTTTTAAAATGTGAATGAAAATAATAGTAATGGAGATAAAGCATCATTTTCAGTTGTGTTCAACTCTTCATTACCCCTTTGGGAGTTTCCTTGGCAGAGAGTGGCTCGCCATTTCCTTCTCTAGTTTATTTGACAGATGAAGAAACTGAGACAAAGAGGATGAAATGATTTACCCAGGGTTACACAGCCAGTAAGTGTCTGAGGTCAAATTTGAACTCAGGTCTTCCTGATTCCTGTATCCAGTGTGGCATCCATAGTGCCATCTGGTTGTCAGATCTCTTGACCACAAGGGGAGCACAGCTCTGGGGTAAGTGTTGGAGATACAAAGAAAGGCGCCCACTCTAATGAGGGGAGCTTACAGAAGATTCCCACTAGCTTCTAACCCCATCTGGTGGTTGGTTTACTTTCATTTGTCAACAGTGTGAAGATTATGAGTGGCAAGATGGCAGAGTAGTTTTCCCTGTAACTGTCCAATCAAACTCAAAAGGAAGATCTGCCATATCTAAAGTAATTACAGTTGAATCCCCCAGAATAGAAGAGAAAGGTTGCCCAAGGTATAAAGCCTTGTGGAATCCCATGTATGACTTCCATCTTCTCTCTCTAGTCCAGGCAGGCCCACTTCAGATACCAGGTGCAGCTACTACAAACTATTTCACAGATCAGTGTTGGCTGAGGTGGCCCTTGTCTCAACCTCATTTCTCATTGCACTGTACTACTATAGGACTCCTCTGCCCCAGGAAGCTGGTGATTGGGAAAAATTTATCATCTTGCAAGACCTCATCAACCTCAAGTCTGTTTTATTCCTTCCCTTTGCTAGGTGGTGTAGTGGCCCTGGAGTCAGGAGGACAGGAATTCAAATCTGAACTTAGACACTTGACTGTTACTAGAATTCATATCTTCAAAATCTTACTTACCCTTTGTCTCAAAGGTTGGGGGTGGAGGTATGAGGCCCCAAGTCCGCATTTAAGGAAGCACAGTTCAGAACAGCTTGATGTTTGTCCTTCATTTTTTTTTAGGTTTTTGTAAGGCAAATGGGGTTAAGTGGCTTGCCCAAGGCCACACAGCTAGGTAATTATTAAGTGTCTGAGACTGGATTTGAACCCAGGTACTCCTGACTCCAGGGCCAGTGCTTTATCCACTACACCACCTAGCCACCCCTTGTCCTTCATTTTCAAAGAAGACCACAACATCAGGAAGTTGATGCCATGACATGCATGTGAATCAGATTTGAGTGAGGGGGTGATGTGCTAAATCAAGAGTCTCATTCTCCTCTAGAGCCATCTGGGTTCAGTGGCCAGATATGGATCAGGACAACTGGAGGTGGTTCTGGATGTAAGGCAATCAGGGTTAAGTAACTTGCCCAAGGACATACAGCTAGTAAGTATCTGAGCCTGGATTTGAACTCAAGTTCTCCTGACTTCAAGGCTGCCACTGCAACCATCTAACTGCCCCTGAACAGCTTACTTCTCACCTGACTCTGACTCCACTGACTTTCCCACCTTGGATGCTTCTTCCTCCCTCTCCTCTTTACAGCTCCTTTTGAGTATTGTCTTTTCCCCATTCAATTATAAGCTCCTTGAGGACAGAGATTGTCTTCCTTTGTTTTGTATGGATATCCTCAACACTTAACACAATGAACCTCACATAGTAGATACTTAATGCTTATTAACTGACTCCCAAGTTAGTGATTCAGTCTGAATCCATCTCTCAAAAGGGCCAAAAAAATCCATGAATTCTATTCAGTCACATAAAGAAAAAGGAATGCTACCTGTAAAGGTGGGGAAGCTGTTACCAGAGGAAGGAACTTCCCTGTCTAAGGGAAAGGGACTAGAAACCTAGCTGGGATGAGACTTTTCCACATGGTACCACTTACTTTGGGGAAAGAATCAGCCATTTTCCAGACTTCAATCCCCCATTCTTCCCCAACCTGGAGAAAGTGAAGATGTTTGGCCTTGGGATCCTCTGCTAGAGAAAAAAATTTGAGTCATAGCAGTGGATGGGGGCCAAGGAGTAAGGAAAGAAGAGAGACAAGCAGCTGGAAATATGAAAAATAGGCTTGAAAGATACAAAATCCAAGAAAGAAAGGCTGGCTACAAGCTTGGCATTCGACCAATAAAACTTTCAGTGAATCCAAGGTCCCAATAAAGGGAAAACTGCAACAGTTCTCTGGATCAGCATGCTAAGGGTACACCCTTTTGATGAGATATTTTCCCTAGTTTTTTAAATGAAACATATATGTCCTGAAAAGAGATGTGTAACTGACCTGAGAATTCAAAAATATGTTACTTTGGTCTCACACATTGACATTTATTATAAACTACATCTGCATTAAGAGATTTTTATACAACTGCCCCCCCCATAAAATTACAAATATACAAATAGCTTTCTTTGCCACATAACATCAGAATCATTAGTGTTGGAAAACACTGAAAGAAACCCCAGATCTAATAGTACCACTTGAATTAATGTGCAGGAGGGGAGCTCTTCACTGTTTAGAATGGCTCAGTCTGGGCCACCTACTCACTCATTCAGTTTTTTCTTTGGGGAATCCTGGCTCATCAGGTTAGGGGAAAACCTCTGAGAATTTTGGATGGCTAAGAGAGAATAAGGAGGCTTGGACAGTTCTCTTCAACCACAATGCTCCTAACATTTTGGCAAAAGAGAAAAATAGGGCAAGAATGGCACAGTAGTTGTCTCTTGCATTCATTAATTAAAGATAAAAATGCCACTGCCCTGGTCAGGGAAGGGCCACACATTCAGCTCTGGAAAACTACAATGGGAGAAAGTGGGAAGATTCTCCTCCAGGGAGTAAGAAGGAAGAATCCTAGAGAAATCTCTTATTAAAGAAGGTAATTTTGGTCAGGAGAAAAGATTTCCTATCTCAAAGAGAATTTAAGGGAAAAAAGGAGGAAGATTCTCCCTGCTTCATGCCTTAGGCTTGAAATATCCTCACTTTATCCTATTTCCTTTCCCTATCGATCTTACCTTAACCAGGGAGGGCCTGAGTGCTGGGAAAACAATCTTTTTCAAGACTGTACCATAAAAACAGCAAAGGCATATTTTTGGAAATTTTGAGTTGATTTAGGGAGAGGAATCGGGATGTGTGTGTGTGTGTGTGTGTGTGTGTGTGTGTGTGTGTGTGTGTGTCCATGTGTGTGCAGAGACATTTATAATACCAGTCTCTGAAAGTCTATCACCCTGGATCTTTTTGAAGGCAATAATACTACTATGGTGACTGCCACTGCCACTGCTATCAACACTGATTTCTTTCTTAACATCGTACTTCTTTAATTTATAATCTCCCTCCCTTCTCCCTACCCTCAGGGTAGTCCTCTGTGGTGATGAACTGAGGAAGGAACACTTGAGCTACCTGTTCCAGAGCCCTGTCCCATCCCAAGCACTAACTGCAGCAAATCTGTGGCCAACCAGTCTGATACAGCAGCAAAGCAAACTGTGTACAGGAAGTACTGAGCTCTGTCCTCCAAGTTTCTTCTTAATGTGCTGACTGGGAAGAGAAGAGAGTAGGTTGGAGAAGAAATCAATTCCAACCCTTGGTGCCAGGAATGTCCCAAGACGGCTTCTGATTCACTCCAAGTGGCTGTTGGCCTCAAATTCCAACAGAGTTAGCTTTCCAAGTACTTAAAGATGCTCCGGTTTGATCCTAAAGTGCTGTCTGCTTTGAGGTGCTTGGGAGATGGGGAGGCCAAACGTAGGCCCTTTCTCTTCACCTACAAGGCAGAGAAAAGTCAGTAACAGTAAACAGCCCTACACAATCAAACACTTTGGAATGTAACTCTTAACTAGGAAGTTCCTTAATTTAAATAGGTTAACAATGAAACAAAATACATATTTTCTGAATAGGCCAACATGTCTACCATCCTGAGGGTAGCAAGGTTCTGGGGTCATGTTTGACAATATGGGAAATTCTAAGTCCAAAGAGTTAGTCATTGTAACAGCAGCCTCAGTCACAGAAGCAGGGGATATAATGCAGAAGCCCCTACCTGAGGCTTGGAAGGCTCCTTTGCCTCCTCATTCTTGACTGGGGAGAGTGTGTGGAAGACAAAATTCCTGGAGTTTCGAGGAGCACTGGGATTGAGGTCTGAGAGGGTTGACAGCTTCTGGAGCAGGGTTTTGGGTTGATTCAGCAGTGAGCCTGTCCGTAGCTGAGAAGAGAGACAAAGAAGCCTGGGGATCAATTGCCCCAAACTGGGCATAGGGTTAACAGAGAGGAATCCTTCATTTCTTTTGGTTTCATTAAAGGTTCCTTTCCAAGGTCCACACTGCTTCACTGCAGACGTGGTACAGAGTTTGCTTCTGTTTCCATCTAGCCCTAACAAAGCAAGCTCCAGCCTCCATCCTCCCACCAGCAACCCAAGTCAATCAAGAAACATTTCCTAAATGTCTACTAGGTGCCAGGCAGAAGGTTAGGGACTGGGAATACAAAGAAAGGCAAAAGATAGAACCATGAGGGACACCCATGGCTAGCAGGCAGGACCTGGATGAAGAGCCAGCAAAGGAGACCAAGAAGGACTGGTCAGAGAAGTAGATGGAGAAATGAGAGACCAATGACTCAAAAACTCAGAGGAAAAAAAGGATCAAGGAGAAGAAGGGAATCAAACAAGAGAGGCCACAAACAGATCAGAAAGGATGAGGGCTGAGAAGAGGCCACTAGATCTGGCAGTGAAGAGCTCACTGGCATCTCTGGAGAGTCAGGTTTTGTTGAAGGATGAGGGTGGAAGCCAGGCTGCAACAAGGAGGGAGGAAATGGATATCAACCAACCTGGTGGGTACTGCCAGGTCTGATGGCTTCAAAGGGGCTCCTGGGCAAGGTTTTTGCTTCTTGAACAACAGGGACATGGTTGACTGGAAACAGAAAAATGAACATGTATCTTACCTGGCAATGGCACAGAAGAAACTTGTTCTGAGCAAAGCTGCGATAGCAAGCTTTTAATTCTTAACTGTTTAGCCAATAATGCAAATAAACCAAGAGCTGGATGGCAGATGACAGGATATCCTTTTCAGTTCTAAATATATGATCTTATGAACCCAGAAGCAGGTACTGTGTGATAATTTTATAATAGTGGCTTGGACTAGAGTAGATAATCATTAGAAATCTGTAGTGTTAATTAAGTCTGTTGGGAAGGAAGGGCTTGGTAAGCCTTATAGCAATATAGAAATATGAAATTTATTATTGTTTTAAGGATAAAGTAGGACTCTCCGTCTGCATAACGCTCTATGATACTGTGTGGGTGGTGGGCATTCTGGAATGCATTATTAACAGGAGGCAATGAAGCCCTAAGAATGTGACATGACTAAAAGCTGCAACAGTCCTGAGCCTGGGGGACAAAGTAACACTCAGGCTCTCATGAAAGACAGATGGTGCCCCTGATTTTTCCAGAGCTCCTTTCCTTCTAGGACTAGAAAGATGCCCAGATAACCCTTATACCCTGTGGAAATTGTGCTGAGATTATATATGGTCTCATTTTTATTTGATGCAACATGTTTGGGATTATGCAAATAAGTCACAAAAATGGAAACCGCAAGATGCTCATGACCCCCAAAATCTCAGTTACTAAGATGCCACAGATCCTTCAACTTGGATTGGTCTTCTTCCTCCATGAGCAATCCAAGCAGACTGAACTTAAACACTGGGTAGCCAGCTCACCTTTCTTCTCAAGTGCTTTAGCAGTGGCTTTCTTAGCCAGCATCATAAACTGACTCTCTTCTCCAATTTGATCTTCCTCTTCAACTGTAATTTTCCCCTGCTGAGCCTGTAAATAAAACTCATGTGTCATTAGCTGAAAAAAATCACACAACTTTCCCAGAACTCCACAAAGGGCTGCCCTATCAAATTTGGGGTTATGGGGCCAAGGCTACTGAGTAATCAGTCTTCTTTTTTATAATATGTTTTAAGCAACAGGTTGACACATAGACATGTTTCTGTATTTTTTCTGACTACCTGAGCTACATCAAGCAACCTTGACTGTACAAGTAGCTACATGGGAATAGCTGGAAATTTCTGCTTACTGGAACAAAGACTTCAAAGGCTGAGATCTGTTATAAACCAAGGAAATTCATTCCATGAGCAGTTTTTCCCAAGGAGACACTTAAGGGCACCATTGGAGGCCCTGGCCCACTGGCTGGTCCCTACCAGCCGCAGAACTTTAATATGGGAACCAGGGAGATATCTAGTCTAACCCAACAGAGGAGGATTCTGAGGCCCACAGAGGATGAGAAATTTACTAGTAATCTGTGAATACTGGGATAAGACTGAGTATATTTCCCACAGACTTGGTACCTGGTCCCGAAGCCACTGCTCTCGCTCAATTCGCTCTTTCCTCCATTTGGCTTCTGTTTCATCAAATTGCTCTTCATTCTGATCCTCATCAGAGTCTCTATGGAACATGTCCATCTGGGAAGCATCATCTAAATCAAGAGAATTGTGGGGGTCAGTTTTCTCTAATCTCAGGAGACAAAATCTGGACAGGTGCATACATCTGCCTTGAGGAAAACAGGAATTCACAATGTATTAATTTAAAACCTATCCAAAACTCTGAGGGACAAGACTGAGTGCCATCACGTGCTTGGCATTTGGCTTCCCATTTTCATATTAAACAACAGAAATCCACAAAGTTCACATTCCTTGTCCCCAAATCTCACCTATGTTTTTCCAACGGAATTTCCTCATTCGTCCAGGGCCATCACTATGCAGGTCTCCATCAGCCAGATACATCTCCTGGTATAAGCGCAACTGTCGTTTGTCATCATCCAACATAGCTTTCCTACAAATATAAAAAGGTCAGAATCAGAATCAACAACACACTGAATGCAAAAATCTCTTAAGATCTTCATGCCTGCTCCTCAGAGGAGTTTGCCAGGATACTTGCATGTGTATTTTGTTGACCTGATCCTGCAGCTCTGCGTTGGAAGGAAGCTCTTCATCAATTACATCTTCTTCATATTCATCGATCTCTTCCCCATCGTACTCATCCTCACTTCCCACTTCACTCCCTGACACCTCTGCCTCATCCTCCAGGTACTTCTTCAGCCTCCTAGAGAGAAAATTTGAAGACTGTTAAAAAAAAAAGCAAAAAACAACCAAACACACACAAATTACATACACACAAACATGCACACCCCTAAGGAACCACTGGGGAAAAAAGCAGACTCTGTTCCCATCCCCAACAGGCTGTCTTGTAATCACTGGACTTGCTGGACTGATCAAACCAACTATATTTTGCTTTCAATTACAGTACATCAGGGGAGGCTTAATGGGTGTGAGAGAGACAGAATGGAAACAGAGAGTACAGGCAGGTGGTACAAAGGCTTTCCTTTCACAGCTCTTTGGATGCTCCTATTCATCTCCCTCCCTAATCTCCATTCCAGTCATCAGTAGGAATGAGCTCAAAGAACAAGAAGAGTCCTCAGAAATTTTTTAGATCTGGAAGATCATTTTTTATAAAAGAGGAAACTGAGGCCCAGAGAAGAAAAGTGACTTGCCCAGGGTCATAGAGATAACTTAAATTCAGGTCTTTAGACTCCAAATTCAGTGTTTCTATCACTATGCCAAGTAACGTGGGGGCAGCTAGGTGGCAACCCTTGAAAGTAGTGATTGCCATAATGAGCAAAATAAGGGACAAAAGTGGTACAGTTGTATAAATTTAGAAAAAGCAAAATTGTAGGGCTATGATTGATTGAGCATAAAAATATACTCATACAAAATGAAAGTTCCTTGCTTCCTATAGCAAGTTGAGACAAGTTTTGGTCAAATGCCTCCTTCTGTCGGCTATGTCAGCACTGAACTTGTACAGCAAGACCCTAGAAGGTGCCCTTGACCCCAGATACTCTGTTCTTGTTTTGGATCCTGACTCAACATCTGCCCTGTCTTCTGCCTTTGGCCCTTTGGCTAAGCAGCCCACTCCTGGTATTATCAATCCTGTTAAAGAATTTTGGAAGAAGTCCCAAGCTGTAGCCAGGCCTCTCAGCTTTGGAAGGTTCCAACACCTGGGGTGCAATGGACTCAGTTTAAGCTCCAGTACAAGACTCGATCAAATGTTGTATGACTCTGGACAAGTCACTATGACAAGGTTTGTCATAGTTCCTCATCTGTATCTATACCTTAGTAAAGAAAACCCCAAATACAGTCAGGAAGAGTCAGACATGATTGGAATAACTGAACATACAGCAGTTCAGGTGAAAAAAACTCCTAGAATTTTTAGTGAATTACAGGTATTATACAAGTCAACAAGGTGAGCAAGCTACTAAAAAAAAATCTTAACATAATAACTGCTACATTAAAAAAGACATAATATTCTGATCAAGGGAGGCAACAGCTCACTATAAGGTGCATTGGTGAAATACTATGTTTAGATATAGATACATTTTAGGAAGCAAATGCAGGGTTGGGGGGGACAGGGCAAGAGAAATGGAGATATGACCAAAGAAGAGTCGAGAGAATTAGGGTTGCTTTAGGTGAGTGAAGAGATGATCTGACAGATGGAATATGGGATAAGAAGATGATAACTTAGAATGATTCCATGTAGTTCCAGAAGGCAAAAATAAAAACTTTTATTATAGAAGTTACAAGGAAGCAGATTTTGAGGTCAATGGAAAGAATTTTTTTTTATCATGTGGAGCTATCCAGAAATACAATAATAACTATTCACCTTTTTATAATGGTTAAGATTTAAGAAATACTTTTCTTACCTTAACCTATGAGGTGCATATTATTGCAATCATAGGCACATTATTATTATTATTATTATTATCATTATCATCATTATTATTATTACTGTAGTTGTTGTTGCTGCTCTTCCTTTTTTAAAGAAGAGGAAACCAAAGCTCACAGAGAGGAGGTCAAATGACCTGCCAAAAATAACATGGATTGAAAGAGTCAGATCTGGGACTCCAAGTTCCATACTCCTTTCATCACACAACAGAGTTGTTCATCATGGTAAGTGTTTTAGCTAGAAGGCACATTCTAGAAAAAAATCCTTCAGTTTCTGAGAAGTTGGACCTTTCTAAAATCTTAGGAGTCTATGAGGACTGAAAGAAAAGTTAAATGCAACTCAAGAGAAATGAAGGCCTTACTTTTAGATGAACCCTGCTTCTCCCGGTAAGAACCTGCTGACTCTCAAATATGGGCCTAACCCAGCGAAGCTATGAAGTTTACAGGGGAAATTGTGAGTGGGCCCACATAGTGGTAGAAGTAAGCAGAATCCCTTACATTTGCCTTTTTTGTCTTTCAGACTGCTTTAAGAGTTCTTCCTCATCATCATCTTCCTCATGGGCTTCCAGTTCAGAAGCTTCATCATCATCTTCCTGAACTTCAGAAACTTCATCATCATCTTTATCTCCCTGGGCTTCAGAAGCTTCATTGTCAGATTCAGAATGTTCTCCCTACCACATAAAAAAAAGAGAATCACACCTGAGACAAAACACACTAAAATGTACTTTTAATGGAAATCAATTTTGCAATCCTTTGTTCAAACAAACATCTATGGATTTGCTTCTGACAAAATGCCAAACTTGGGAATTTCAAATGTTTGGGCAGGAGAAAAACAATGTATCCATGTGAAGTTCAATCATTTCCCCAGGGTCCTGAGACTTACTTCTTCACTATCAAATACATTGCTATCAGTAACAAGCTGAAAATCACCAAACTCCTCTTCTTCTTCTTCTTCATCTTCCTGTTCCCTGAAATGCAAATCAGTAAATAAGCTCTTAAAGGCAAACTAAGTAGCAATCAACCAAACCAAGAATTTAAATTCCTGCTTTCAAGTCTGCTCTTACTACTATGGTTATTTCAGGAGGTTAGCTAATGAGGCTCCCAGTTTCTTGCTAATTCTCTTCTCCTCTTAACACAAATGAAACTATTAAAACACCCTCCTGACAATGATACCTCCTTATCATGCAAAAGTGTAACACTGATGTGATGAAAAGCTAACTCCTTTTCCCCAGGGAATAGAATCCATAGGATAATGAAAGCCCACTAAATCTCAGGAAAAGAGTCCTGGGATTTAGTAAGGTGGGCTCTAACTCCAGGGAGAATCAGGATATTCCCAATAATCATGGGGACTCACCTATCTGTTGGGAAGGAGCCTGAACAAAGAGCAAGGGCTTCAGCCATTGGGTCATCAATGCTCATCTCCTTCTCCTGCTTGGAGGACTCTGAAGGAACAGGAGTTGAAAAAGCTATTATCACAAAGAGCAAAAGGAAGATTAATTAGTATATAAGCAGAGATTGTTAGCTGAGCAAATCTCAAAGTAAGTAAACCAAAGACTACTCTCCCCCCAATCAAATTATCATAGTAAGTGAACAAGCAGAAAATCACAAATCACAGTCCATTTTTAAAAAAATTTATAGTTGCTGCTTTATCATGCTGAGGAAACCAAAACTTCTAGAAAAATATACCATCAGTTCTGGAAAGAAGACTATTGTACCCAAGGACCTCATTTCTCCAAGGAAAAACAAGATTCTTTTCTGCAACAGAGTCTAGGTTATGATTAGACCTAAAACTGTATCTATAGTACTTACCTTGAGAAGTGAATTTCCCTGAACAAAGACCCAGAAGTTCCTCCATGTCCTCCTTTCTGTCATTCTTCTCAGGCAAAGATTTTTCAGCCTGAGACTTAAACTTTCCTGTACATAAATCTAACAGCTCATCCATGTTAGCATCCATGGCATTCTCATCCATACTGGCCAATGGCACCCGTGGTTTCAAAGCCTGGTATTTATTTCGGTGATTCCCAACATTTAAGAACCTAAAAATACAGACACTGAGTTAATTACCAGGAGATATCTTTTAACCTAGCATCTTCCCCCTGAGATCTCACACAGTACTTTGTCTTCCCCTTTATCATGGAAAATAGTATATCATCCCTGCTAATAGGATGTAAACCTCTCTAAGGGCATTGCTTAGTACAGGGTTCCATTTCCAAGCAGGTACTTAATTAAATATCTATTGAAGGAATGACTTAAAGCATCAATGACAAGCTTTAACAAACTCTTGCCTCCAAAAACCTTCTTTATATAAGGCACAAAAAAGAGGTTTAAATTCAAAACAAGAGGATTAAAAAATCCAAACATCAACTCTTACTAATCCAACAGGGAAGAAGATATTTTGGTGAAAAAAACTATGGCTATTCTAAAGGAAAAGGACGTTGGGTTTCAAAGCATACATTCATTTCAAGAGACCTATGTGGACCAGATGGTATGTCTATTTAGCATGACAGAACCCTTTCAATCCTTATTCCAGTGAAATAGTGACCATACAAAATAGTAAGAAGGATGCAAGGATATTTTATTTATTTAAAGAACACCATCTGTGCAATTCAAAGAAGCAAACCATCCAAGAAATGATCCTAGCAAAGTCTATTTACATGTTGTCATCTATCTGTAGAAGACTTTGTTCAAACTTGCAGAGCACAATCCTAGTGGTCCACACACCTTCTCTTTCTCAGAAGTCGGCACTCAGCACAGATGGAGTGACAGAAATTCACTTTATTTTTAACAAAATCAAACGGCACCCAACCAGCATTCCCACCCACGGGAACATAAGACTACCTACCCATCTGCATCTAACAGTTGGCTCTGAGTGTCATCTTCTAAACAGAACTGGAAGTCTCCTGCTCCAAGGAAGAGAGTTTTCGGCTCCGGGGAGGCGTTATACAGCTCCTGGGAATCCTCTATGGGAAGGGAAGGCTCAGACAGCTTCCCTGAACTCTGGCAGCAAAACAAAACCAAACAAAAACAAAACGTTTTACAAATGTCAGTCACCACCATGACAACAACAGAAGCTACTATATGAAACATTTATTCCACTCCCAGGAAATCACAGTTGAAGAGGACAATGTACAGCAATGAAAAGAAGAAAGGAAGACACTTCCAAAATGCAGGAGGCCAATTGGGGATCATTTCTGATGTTTATGTTGGGGGTGATAAGGAGGCAGAAAGGACAAGGAGACACTGTTAAGTTCCCCAAGTCTCTTCAACAGTATATATGAAGCACCTGCTATGTACAAAGCATTGTGCCAAGTGCTGGAGAGACAAGGACCAAAATAAAAGAGCTCCTGCCTTCAAGAAGCTTATGTTCTGCTAGGAAACTCAAGGTTCCATAAGTACCAAGGATAATGTACAAAGGAGTTTTAAGATAGAATGAGAATACTGATAGTAATTCAGAAAGACTTCACCCAGCAGTGGTCACACCTAAGCAGTCCTCTGCAGGAGGCTGGGGTTCTGAGGGGAACTAAGAAAGGCCTAAGACACCTGAGGACTACCCACGCAAAGGGACAGGACTAAGAGCTTCTGCAACCCAAAGTGAGAAGCCGAACATTGGAAGCTGACTAGCAGAGATGTATTTTGTTCAGTAATGAAATAGAGGAAATTGAGAGAAGGAAGAGAATGGGAAAATGATCACCATCTTACCTTGGAAGTAGAGCTGATCAAACTTGCTCGAAATAACCCAGGGGAAGGAGATCGGAATCCCCCATGCCCAAGGAAAAAGCCAGTCCCTCGGCCTGACTGCTTATTGCAAGGCTGATAGGGTGCGATCATGGAGCCAATCATCTCAAAACTGCTGTTGTGGCTGCTCTCCTTTGTTAGCAATGAGCATGAATCATCTTCTTCTACAGAAAGAGAAAAAGCTTCTAAATGCATTACCCTACAAATAGGATAGGGGTGGGTCTATTTGGAGCCAAGTTGAATTGTGAATTAAACTGTCAGATAAAATTCCTGACAAACCCCACAAATTACATGCTCCAATACATTAAGAGAAGGTAAATTCTTGGGTAAAATACTGAAGCCCTAAAAAAAAAATCTCTACAATTACAGATTGTAACTTTAAACCAAAAGGTTGTTGAGAGTTCTCACTTCTTCCATGAAGTCGATCAAAGTTTCCCTTCATACCAGTCTGGACCTAGTACTTCCATGATTATTCTCCCCCACTCACAGGCTTAGTTATGACCTCCACAGGATGAAAATCCCTCACTAGCATTCCTATGAATCAAGCCATTATCTCTATGGAACCCATTGGTTGTCCACAATTACAACACAGGACTCAATTCAGGTTTCTGGAATTCTGACAGAAATACAGACTCAGAGTTGGAAGGGACCCTATCGACTATTTTAGCAGTACCTGAACAGGAATCTCCTCTATCTACAATATCCCCATCTAGTGATGGATAATCCACTATTCCCCAAGGCAGTCCATTCCATTTCTGGATAACTCTATTATTAAGAAGTCTTTCCTTGGATTGAGCCAAAAATTTGTCTCTTTGTTCCTTCCATTCACTATTCTGATCTCTAGGTCCATGCAAAATAAATTTATCCTTTTTTCCAAATAAAGACCTTTCAAATACTAGAATGCCCTTCTAACCCTTAATTTCTTCAGGCTACATATCTTCAGTTCCTTCAACCAATCCTTGGGGGAGACATAGTGTCAAGGTCATTCTGATCACCTCCTTCAGACATGCTTCAACTTACCAATATCCTTCCAGGGTGCCTAGAATTAAAAGCAATTCTCCCAATATGATCTGACAAAGGACAGCAGAACTAGTTTCTCCCTTCTTCAAGTCATCATGCTCCTCTTAATGAAGCTCAATAATACATTATAGCTTTTCTGGCTGTTGTGGCATACTACTGATTCATATTGAGCTCCCTTTAAAAACCTTATCTTTCATGTTTCCATTTTGTTATTATAGGCAATCAGGGTTAACACAGCTAGTGACATTCTGTGGTCACATTTGAATCCAGGTCCTCCTGATTCCAGGGCCAATGTTCTCTGCCCTGAGCCAACTTGGTGCCCTAAACCCAGCCTTCTCAATCTTCATTTATGCAGTTGATTTTTAAAAACCTATAGAAAACACATCCTCATGCAGAAGTATCTGTCTTAGTCATCTGAAAGACTAGCATTCAAACAACTGTGCTTGGCTAAGCTGAAACTGGTCAGGAATTGTTACCATTGTCTGAGATCATCATTCTCTAAGAAGTCCAGATCTGACAAAGCTCTAAAAAGAAGGAACCAAGTACTTACCCAATTTACTAGGTCTTTTGCCTGTGCTTTCATCAGTCTCAGATTTTTCTTCAGCAGCAAAATATCTACAAAATAAGAAGGTAGAGTCAATAATGATCTTCTCCTGAATCTAAACAACAGTCTGAGGCACTCTAAAAGCAAACAGCCTCAACAATTCAATAGCCTCTGAGGGCAACAGTATCCTTGCATATTATACAATATTTGGGGTTCAGAAGCATGATTCCGTCATGAAAAAAAAGGTGAAAATTCATTTAACAGTTCTTCAGACCAATCAGAAACAATAATTCCTAAAGAGAAATTCTCCTCCCTAAGTAAAACCACTTACCCCATTTTGGAAAAGCTGTCTTTGAATAGCAGCAAGGTAGACTCCAAAGTGGGAGGCTTAGAAATAGAGCTACAATCAACAGCCTTGAAAATTTCTGTGCTGTCAACAATGTTGTCCTTATCCATTTCTTTTTCTTCCTCTTTCATATCCTTGTCTTCCACGTCGTCATCATCATCAAGAAATTCTCCTGTCTTTATAAATAGCACCAAAAGGGGTGGGGGGGAGGGGAGAGCAAGCAAACCATTAGCCTGAAGAGCAAACAAACCATCTTCTTACAGTCTAGGAATGCAACCTAATTTGAGTCTGCCCTGAGCAAAAGTCATACTAATTTAATTCCTGCGCTACCAAGACCATGTTTATCCATGTTATCTCATCTGATTCTTTATGATGAAGAATAGAGGTAAAGGAAAGTGAAGGGGGGATTGTTCTCTCCAGCTTAGAGAAAGAGGACTGAAACTCTTAGAAATGAAGTGATTTGCTCAAGGTTAGAACCTTAGAACTTTTTTTTTTTTTTTAGATTTTTCAAGGCAATGGGGGTTAAGTGGCTTGCCCAAGGCCACATGGCTAGGTAATTATTAAGTGTCTGAGGTCGGATTTGAACCCAGGTACTCCTGACTCCAAGGCCAGTGCTCTATTCACTGCACCACCTAGCCGCCCCCCCAGAACCTTAGAACTTTAAAAAGTTGAAAGAGACCTCAGAGGTCATCTAACTCTGGGTCCTATCACCTATCCCCAGTAGAGAGCTGGTCATCAAAGCTGTTCCTGAATACTTCCAGATACAAGGAACTCTCTGGGTAAGTCCTCCTGTCAGTCAGCTCCAGGTCATAGAAAGCTCTTCCTTAGGTTAGGCCTAAACAGGGCTTCCTGAAATGTCTCTTCATCTAGCTCTGCAATTCTAGGGCTACAAAAATAAATGTAATCCTCTTCTCAAATACTTTCAGATACTTAGATCCCCTCTTAGTATCCTCTTCTAGACATCAAACCACCTCAGTTACCTAGTGAGATCATGTTTATAAAATATTATTCTTATTGCTACTTACAAAGGCCTCAAAGTTTCATATTGGGGAGGGGAAGGCAAAGAAGGGAGGGTCTCCCTCCTAGATTATTGCTGATCCAGGAAAGCCTCTCTACCTTGAGATTTCATTCCCACACCCTGGAAAGTCAGCAATTAACAATGGCCCAATTTGCTTTTCCCTTTTATTCTAAGTACAGAAACAATTAACTAAATCATTAAAGGAGAGCAAGAGCCTATTTATACAAAGGGGTCTCAATTTCACTTTTACATTCAAAAATAGATACCAACAAATCAGAGTTGCAGCTGAGGTTCTGAACATTGTAGGTGTTCAGTAAATGGTGCTGACAATTGAAAACCCTGGAAAACAACCCTAAGGATCATGGAACAGGGTATGCTGTCACCTCAATCTGGGCAGCTTAAATATCTTAAGTAACTGAACATGCTTATTATCTTTCTCTAGCAACAATGCCAGAAATAATATCTTCCGCCAGTCTGATTTTCTTTCCTTCATTAATCATGACTTAGTCAGCAAGCATTAAAAAGGTAACAAAATTATACAATTGCCAGAGACCTCCTGATTGCCTTCCTCCTCCTCCTCTTCCTCCTCCTCTTCCTTTTCTGATTCATCTGTCATCTCCTCCTCCTCCTCCTCCTCCTCTTCCTCTTCCTCAAACCCATCCTCATTATCTAGCTTGAGCAGCGCCTGCCGCTTCTGGCGCTCCTCGAGTCTCCGGAGTTTCATTGCTTCCTGGAGTTTAGCTTTCAGCACCTGTAGCTTCTCACCTGAGCAAGAAGGAATAACAGAAATACATTAGACACATTACAAAGGATCTTTTAAAAATCCAGTTTTTAAGTAACCAGATTTGAATGGCAATGTCCTGAGTATTTCTTCCTTTTGTAAAGTAAGGTTTATTAAACTGATGCTTCACTTCTGGGGCTAAACACAAAGCACAAAACTAGAGAGAGGATCCAGAGTCAAAGTAGTAAATGGCTGGAAGGAACCCATGCTTACCTAGTACAAGCCCTATCTGACACAGAAATCCTCCCTACAGTGTCCCTAACCAGTGTGTTGTGTCTCCCTCCATCAGGCTGGGAGCTCTTTGAGGGTCAAGGACAATTCTACTCTTTATAAATTGTAGTCCCAGGTCTCAGCATAGGCTTGACACATGTTTATTAAATTGGAATTGGTCAAGGAGAGAACCCTCCCCTGTGGGCAAAGCAATACATAGGAACCAGGACAGAAAGCTCTCTTGCTATATGAAATTTCCGGGGAAAGAAGTTAAGAGTATGAGGCTAGTCGCGTGAGAGAGCTCCTGTCACAGGCCAGGCCCACATCCTCAATACAGCCAATCATACTATCTAGGGGGTGGGGGGTGGGGAGGAATTCAGGACCCAGGGGGAGGTAGTCCCAAAAGAATCAAGATCAACCACACTGGAATACTTTATTCCCTTAACAAGATTAGCAGAACTGATGAGGTTAGAAAGAAGACTAGACTGGGAACAAGGGACCTTGGTTTTCATCCTGGCTCTGCTACTAAGCTTCCCATGTTACCTTGGGCAAATCATTTCCCCTAGTTTACCTAAAGCTTCGGGTTCCTCATCTGTAAAATGAGCTGCTTAGATGATCTTGCACTCTGAGCATCCTTTAATTCTGTGATATTCCCAGACTCCCTAGTGTAGGGACACAGTAGCATCAACAATCTGCTAACAGATGGCATTTTCTTTAGAGGGCTAAATAAATGCCCAGAAACATAACAGCTCCATAAATACCTGGCTTTGCATAGCTCACTCCATCTAATTTCTCTGTTGCCAAAGTCAGGGGCACCATGTCGGCCTTCAGTTCTTCCTTGCCATCAGCACCTGTCTCCTTCACTATGATGCTCAAATTCATCTTTCGTTCAGACACAGTTTGAGCCTTGACTGTAGGACATGCGTGCTTCCAGAAACGCTCCTTCAAAGCTTCCAGTTCTAAAGTAAAACCCCCCAATTCATTGTTTAGTTTTTAAGCCCAAAGGGCTTCTTTAAAAGTAAAGAGCAAAACAATCAGTTAGCGAATCTAATTAACTGCTACTCTGGTAGCAGCACTGGTAAATGTTTTTGTGGGGGACTTGGTTAAAAAAAAGTAATATACATTTATGCATGCATATTTATTTATTTGTGTGTGTGTGTGTGTGTGTGTGTGTGTGTGTTTGTAGAACTTTACCTTACTGAATTCTGTTGCATCCTCCAGTTCTATAAGGTTGCTTCCCTGTTCTGCCTTCAAAATATGCTATACAATTCCAATAGTTCCCACTAGCACTATTTCACTAATGGAGACTGAACAAATTTGGTTAAGCAAGAAATCTTCCCTAACAGATGTGTTCACAATCTATTCAAGAAAATACTGGCAAATGGCCAAATTCTAAGTACTATGGTATAAAGAACACAAATCTAAATTACGTGGATTAAACATATTAGGTCAATCAGAAGTATTTCTTGTCTCTGTTAGGTCATCACTATCATCATATTATTATTATTTTTTGTTCTGCTAGAACAAGTGCCCAAGAGGTACCAAAGCCTAAGTCCTACACCAAAGCCCATCAGGTTGGGGCTCTAGCAGCTGTGAGAATTGGTTAAGTCTATGGAACAAGATGCCCCTGGCCAGATACTCCCTAAGGTGCTTGCCCTCCCCTCCCTTTCCAGCTTCTTTTTCTGTACTGTCTTCCCCCATTAGATTGTAAGCTCCTTCAGGGCAGGCGTCTTTCCTTTTCTTATTTGTATCCCCAGCACTCCCAATAAATGTTTACTGAATTGAACTGAAGCAGCACTGTGGAGGTAAGAGACTGGAGAGAACCTTTTCTGAGACTAGCTCTGTTTTAAAAGAAAAATAGAAAAACTACAAACACACCTAGGAAGCACCTACATGACTTTCTCAACGGCCACTAATACTAACTGAGCAACCTTCTCTGTACTATTAACTACAGCTCTCTTCAGAACTTTCTAAAGAATTTCTCATTATTGTTGCACCAAGAAGTACAATTAGCAGGCTGATTTTTAGAATCATAATATCGGGGCAGCTAGGTGGTGTAGTGAAGAGAGCACTGGTCCTGGAGTCAGGAGGACCTGAGTTCAAATATAACCTCATACACAAAATAATTGCCTAGCTGTGTGACCTTAGGGAAGTCACTTAACCCCACCATCTCGCAAAAACAAAAAGAAAAAAGTCAAAAAAATAAAATAAGAAACCCTTCACAAATGTAAGGCTAACTAATAGAATCTTTAGGATACATGCACAATAGTAACATAAAATTCATCCCTTCCCCTCCCATCTTTCATCTCTATTACTGTATGCAGATATAGAGTATACCCAACATGGGGTTTATATAATTTTTAAAAAACAGTACCCTCTTTTGCCTTCTATATATGTGAAGTCTTCCACTATACTCCAGGGCAGCTATAATAGCATCAAAGATCGGCTAACAGGTTTAAGAATTATCTTTTGATTCCAATGACTCCTGCTTCCCCATTTAAAATCATCATGGGGACAACTAGGTGGCATAGTGGATAGAGTACTGGACCTGGAGTCAGGAGGACCTGAGTTCAAATGTGACCTCCAACACTTAATAATTAACTAGCTGTGTGACCCTGGACAAGTCACTTAATTCCATTGCCTTGCAAAAATCAAAAATCAAATAAAATAAAATCATCACAGATATTTCAAAGTTTTTGCATTAGCTAGCTCCAAGTAGACCAAAAAAAAAAAACAAACAGTGCTATTCAGAAGAGGGCAAGGATTACCTCTATTGGTTTCAGGCTCATCAAGAGTTACAAATGAATCTTCATCAGCCCCCAACCTTGGTTTAATGGAGAGATCTACTCCCAGTCGCTGAAGTTTATCCAGTGTCACCTTCCTTCCTTTTTCTGCTGGAACTATGGCTGTTTCCATAGCTTGCTGCCTGACCTCATCTGCCTTTCCCTGTAGCTCATTCTCTTCTTCCATAACACTGAGTTCAAGTGCTAAAGGGGCCTTAGCCTCTGTCTGTTCCGGTCCCTTACTACTGAAGACACTAGATTCCTGATGATGCTCTGAAATGTCCTCGAATGAAGGGCTTGTGATGTCTTCCTTCTGTTCCTGATCCCCATAACATCCTGGTCCATCTTTTGTCACATCTTCACAAACAGGTTGGTCAGTAGAGTCTGCAGGGGTCTGGGGAACCTCAGGAGCTAAAGGAAATGGTCTTTTCTCACTTTCTGGTTCAGGGCCCATCATCTGGTTAGAGTCTCTGGTGTGGCTGGTGTGGTTCCTATCACTTGGGTTAGTATTGGTGTTGAGTTCTTTGCTGAGCTTTGTCTGATACTTAGATGACCTGTCAGGAGGGAAGCAGTCTAAGGTGAATCCCACTCTCAATGTGGAATGTTCTCAACCTTTAATAAAGTGCTTTGTGGATCATTATTTCACATGATCCACAACCCAGTAAAAGGAAAGTAGGTCAGGAAAGATCACCCCCATTTCATGAATGAAGATGAAATGACTCGCCCAACAAGAATGACTCGGCTAATACAAAGCCCAATCAAGATTCAAAAATCTGAACTAATGCCATTGAGTTCAGGACTCCTTTCATTAGACGATGCAGTCTTTCAACAGTTTTGAGAATTTTTTCTTTGGGAGAAGGATTGGGGGTGAAATGGTTTATCCTAAAAACTGGCTTTTCAAACTGGTGTGTTTAAGAAAAAGCCAGTTATATAAACTAAAAGAGCTCTTACTTCAGTAGTGCCATAGCATTTCCCTGGCCAGAAGGTCTTGGCTTGCGTTTGAAGAAGTCATGAATGGTTTTGTTTTCAGGCATGTGATAGGGAAGAGAAAGTGCGGACTCTGTCAAAGCAGACAAAAACAAGAAGTCAAAGACTGAAGCAAATGCACGGTAAATAATCACATGAAACCCCACTAGCTAACAGTGAGAGGGAAAAAAAATGACACAATCATTTCAACAAAGGGAAGGTCTGAGAACAAAGGATCTTTCTTATGGAGAAGTTATTGTAACTATGGGTCTAGAAATACTAAGTGACCAGGAGTTTCACAATGGCTACTCTTCACACCTTGGAATATCTTCAGATCATGGAATATCTCAAGATATTCAGTCAAACTTTACATGAGGCATAAATTTACACTACAATATGCCTACCTAACAAGCGATCATCTAGCTTCAGCTTTTACCTTCAGGAATGGGAAAATCACTATTTCCCAAGACAACTCATTTAGACTTTTTCTGATTATTAGGAAATTCTTTCCCAGATTGAGATTAAAATCTGCCTCCTCTAACTCTAACACAACAGTCTCTGGATCAGCTTGATCATTCTTTTACTAGACAAAATGTCCCAGACTGAAAAATGATGATTATGTGTTCCATCTAAGTCTCCCCTTATCTAGCTTAAAAATTCACGTTTTCTATAACTATTCCTCCTTTCTGGACAAGTATCCTGGTCACTTGCTTAAAAGTCATTCTCTAGTTTGTCAAGTTTTCTCCTTAAGCATATTATTCCAAATTGAAGCTAATGCTAAGATGTGGACTGAGCAGGGATGGGAACTGAGGGACCACTCCCTCCCTGGTTCTGAATACTAACATCAATACAGCCTAAGACCACATATCAGCTTTTTTTAGCCAAATTGCATTGAACTCACAAAAAAAGCCCAAATCTTTTTCATCTGACCTACTATTAAGCCAGGACTTCTCTATCACAGACTTTTGAAGCTGAATTTTTGAATGCTAAGTACTTTTATTATTGTATTTAATATTATTATATTTGGTCACTGTTTCAATTCCTAGATTAAAATCCTTAGAAATTACAATTCTATCATCTAACATAGTAATTCTCAAGGTTTTTTTTTTTCCACTCATGGTACAATATTATTCTTTGCTGCAAGGAGTCATACATGTACTTGAGACTTGCACATGCACATAAGAATGCAGGTGTAAAACTTAAAAAAAAAGCAAGTGCAAAATTAAAACAATTTGTGGACATGGCACATTGGACTGTAAGGCTACACTGCATTCAGTTTGTGGCACACCAAGAGCAATGCCTTGGCATGTCCTTCAAGAACCACTGATCCCAATGAGTTATAGAATAAAATAAAATTAAAGCGAGATCATATCAGCTCTTTTATTTTATAGATGAAGATACTGATACACAAAGAACTTCAATAACTCATTTAAGTCCAGAACAAGTGAGTAGCAATGTTAAGACTAGAACTGATTCCTGAGTTCCAATTCAATGTCCCCTCCTCTACACAAAGGCAACAAGTTATGGTAAAATGAGGATTGGATATGAGATTCAGGTGCCTGAGTTTCATACCCAAGGATCTTTATGTTTATTATGTAACCATGGGCAAGGCATATTTGGATTTGAATTCTAGCTCTTACTGGTTAATAACTTAAAGTTCCTCTATCTCAAGTTTTCTCATCTATAAAAGGCAATGTAATAAGTCATATTTCCCAACAATGGGGGAGAAGGGAAGATCCTTGTAAACATTACTTGTATTCTCTTCCTCACAAAGATTGTTGTGAGTGAGCAAAATACTTGGCAAACAAACCTCAAGGTGCTAAATAAATGTGAGTTATATAAATTACTTCACTTTACCTCCCAGCTTCATGCCATCCAAAAACTTATTAAGTACACCACTAAGTTACTGATAAAAATAAAAATACTGAACAGAACAGCAGTATAAACTAAAATTAGACATAGGGATGTCAGAAAACATCCCTTGAGCCAAAACTGATTCCCTTACAAAGACATCACTTGTGTTTTCCACAAAGGGCAATGCCTCAATAAATTACCTCGAATAAGACGTTGAGTCTCACTATGTAGTCTTTTCATAGCTTCTTTACTTAGTTTGGCTGCCTTCCTTTCCTTAAAGAGAAAAGAAACCTATGTTGGTGCTTTGCATAAAGATGGATGCTTCATCCTGAAAGAGGCCTCTCATTTTAAGGAAACAAGGAAGAAAAGAAAACGGGGGGGGGGGGGGGGGGGGGGTAGTCACAGAAATATTGTAGGACTTTGTACAGAATAAACATGAAGGAGGAGAAATGAACGACTCAATGGGAAGAAATCAAAGGGAACCTGATTTCTGAGCATTCCTTCACCTTTCTTATCATTCCTTTTGACAGCTCCTTTTCATCGTCAAATGAACAGCCCCCACTTTCCAAAGACAGCTCCTTTTTCTAAAAGACAAGACAGCAAAGTAGTCATCTAAAAGTGAAGAACTGACTTGATTCAGGGAAAAGAGCCCTGGACTGGGGGTTGGGAGGCCCTGGTTCTAGTCCCACTCAAGCCCAAATTCACAAATTCACAATGTGACCTTTGGCATAATCAGGTTCCCTCCTCTGTAAAATGAGGTGGTCAGTCAAATTAACTGAGGGAAGTTGGTAGTTAAAGCATCAGACCTCAAGTCAAGAGGACCTGAGTTCAAAGTCACTAGACACTTCCAACCTGGATGACAATGGGTAAGTCACTTCACCTTGGTTTGCTTAATTTTCTCATCTGTAAAATGGGAATGACGAGAGCATCTGTCTCTCATTTTTGTGAGAATCTGATGAGACAATAATAGTAAAGCACTCAGCATGGAGTCTGATTCCTTATCAATGCTTGCTATTCCTATTAGCTACTAGATATAGTCTCTTAGAGCCCTCCCAGGCCCTACATGACTGAAGGGATTCGATGTTGAAGTGGGTTGAGAAAATAGGCTTCTTACAAGAAAGTTTGATGATAGATTTGTTTTGTGAGCCCAGGCATATTGGACATTGTCTTCAGACTAAACTAATTCAATAGGTATAAAACTCCCAAAGAATGTCAAATAGCTTGGTTCTCACATCATAAGAATGCCTAGAAAATAAATCTGATGCCCCAAACAAGGCTTATAACATAATAAGAGTTCAAAGCAGTTCCCTAAACAGCTCTTCTCCTCCAAATGCCTCTTATACTGCCAAGGAGATCAGAAAAACCTCTGTAAAAGGAGAAGTACACAGAGTACTTGACTTGGAGTCACAAACTTGGATTCAAATCCATCTTCTGATTTTATTAGCTTTGGAACCACAAGCGAGTCTTCTTCATCTCTAAGATCGAGAAAATAATATCTATAGCACCCACCTCCTACTTCACAGAACTGATGAGAGGGCTAAATGAGTAAGTTTACTGCAAAGGGCTTTATGAACTTAAGATCCACATTCAAGAAGCTAAGTGACTAGGCCAAGGTCACAAAGCTAGTGTGTTTGACAAGGCAGAATCCAAATTTCTTTGACTCCAATACTGATTCTTGTCTGTCACATTCATGGTACTTCACAAAGCGCTCTATATATGGCAATAATTATTACTAGTGCACCTGTTTGAGAGGATTCAGGGGAAGAACTGTCCTTATTGCCTCCCCTGGTTTCTCTAAGAGTTGTCCCCTTTTGACCCTACTTGTATATGCCAGGTACTCTGTTCCCCCTTTCTGGATTCTATGTTTTTATTAGGGAAAAAAAAACAACCCAAATCTGTTCCAGTCAGGGTTGTGAGCTTCACACCCCTGGCTGGAATTCAACACCACATTTTGATTGCCTCCTATCAGGGTATGTGTGATTTACAAACCAAATTGGGGAAAACATCCTAATGACCATCCCATTCCCATGGGAGAATTTTAACATTTTTTAGAGAATCTGAAGCAACACTTGCTATCAGTCAGTCCTAATATGGCAATACTACCTCAGCCCCAGTTTCCTGACGGGTTAACATGTCTGACACCTGTACAACAGTTTCCAAAATTAACAACCGCTGAAAAACCTAAATCAATCAGCACATGATTTTCTTAAGTTAAAAAAAAAATCTTTATCAACATTCAACTCTAAGGAAGGAAAACAAAGGCTGGGAATGATGGGAAGGCCTGGTTTCATTAACTCTTTATTCACCTTGTGTTTTAGAACTTTGCCTTTCACAGAAGCTCGTATTGATTCCAATGATTCTTCATCTTCTGGTTGCTGATCGTTTTCTTCCTCCAATCCTGTCTCAAAAAGGTCACTGTCCCCAAGAAGACAGCCACTATCATCCAGCGATTGTTTAGTTTCACCTTCCTGTGTAATATTGCAAAAAAAACACAACAAAAACAAAACCCATGTTTGGCTCATTCTTCATTTAACATTATCTATTGTTTATTCATGTATGCCCAACCTACCACTGAAAAGGATTTTGAAGGGATCAAGTTAATATTCTGAGAGTTAACAACTCTGACTCTGCCAAAGTGAAGAATTATTTTAATTAGTTCACAACACACATCCATCCCTGAAAGATATAGTTGGCTACAAACAACTGCCCAAAATTTACTTAGAAATTAGTGAGAGCTTGGTGAAAACTGTATCACCTCTAATGGGTGCTTACTTTTAAAACTAATTAGGGTAGAACTTTGACTAAGCAAACAAGATCTCTAATTCACAAGAGAAGTATAAAAAAATCTTCCTTTTCAAAGTTAACTTGCATTCTTCATTCAATTGCTAATTGTCTATTATAGTAATAGCTTATATTTACATAGCACCTTAGAGTTTACAAAGTCCTGAAGTCCTGAAAGGTGATATGATTTTCTCAATTGTAGAGCCAGGATTAGGGCAGAAAGGTGATACAGTGGATAGAGTATTGGAGCTGCAGTCAGGAATACTCATCTTCCTGAATTCAAATCTGGCCTCAGTGTTACTTACTTGTGTGACCCTGGACAAATCACTTCACCTTATTGCTTCAATTTTTCATCTGTGAAATGAGTTGGAGAGGTAAATGGCAAACCACTCTACTATCTTTGCCAAGAATACCCCAAATAGGATACCAAAGAGTCAGATATGACAGAAAAACAACCGAACAACAAGCCAGGACTAGAACCCAGGTCCTGAGATTTCATGACCAATCCTTTTTTACTATCTCATCTGTCTTCTGACAATGCACTAAGTCACAAAGGGGAAAAATAGGCAGAACATATGGTCCCTGTCTTTATGGAGTAACGAAAATATGGACATAGATCATTAAAATACAAATTGATGTTAAAAAAATCCTAAAAATATCTGAATAGCCTTTAAAAATTACCTCATTTTTATTTTCCTTTTTTTTCAGTCGACTAATCACTTCCATCTTTTTGGCTTCCTTCTCAAGCCTCCTCTGTGATCTTCCTTTTGTTTTTCCTCTAGCATCTTCTTTATCCTGAGTACGGTCTTTAAGCCTTTTTCTAGTACCTGCTGGCAGGGTCATAGACTTCAGGGGCTGGGAATCCAGATCTGAGGTACTTTCAGCCAAAGGAGCCAACATCCGGTTATCATGTTTCTTCTGGTACTCCCCAACATCACCCTTATCACTGTCCCTCAGGGCCTGGTAAATTTTTCGGGCTTTTCCTTTTTTCCCCGAATATATGTTTTCTTTATTCTCCCCACTTTCCACTTCTGTGTTATCATTGTCAGTTTTCTGAGGGAGAATATCTCTGTCCTCTTCTTCACTGTCACTGTCCTGCAGGAGGAACTTGCTTCGTTTCAATTTCTTACTCACAAAGATCTCTTCATCTGAGTCTGGAATAAATGAAAGAGGAAAAAATGTTTCTCGGTCACTTGGACTTGTCCCCATTCCTCCCCAAAATATTCATCTGCAGAAGTGGATGGTTATGATGCGTCAGAGATTTATTTCAGCTTGTGAAATCTTGCAACTACCATAAAGGTTTATTTTAGCACAGCAAATTGAGCCTTATCCACATTATGAAAACATTTTTCTGAACCTAACATAGCTTTCACATATTGAGAAATGTAATTATCCACACTTTAACAGCTCAGTGTAGAAAACATTTCTAATCTGTATGAAATCTTACAATTCTTACACTGTAGTTGGAATGAGTTCATCCAAACATGTTTTGTAAATCACAGAATTTTAGAGCTAGAAGGGACTTAGTACAACTCCCTCATTTATACAGAAGAGGAAACTGTAACCAAGATTACATGAATTAGTGGTAGGGCTGGGACTAGAATTTAGGCCTCCTGATGCCCAGCAATCTAATCTAATTAGAGATTCCCAGCAACCTTAACATATCTGTTCAACCAAGCAAAATTCATATGGGCATTCTCCAAAGGGAATTACATCTCAATTCAATTAAATACTCATCAAACTCATGCTATTGTACTCAATGCTAAGGATGCAAACATAAAAATGAAACATCTCCTACCCTTGATGAACTAATGTTCTACAGGAGGGACACAGCATGGACTGAAGAATTCTGGTTCAATCTGAAGATGGAAAGCACTAACAACTGAGAGAAACAGGAAAGACCCTGCCACAGAGGAGTTGTTCTATACAGTCTTAAAAAAAGGATTTGGATTCTGAAGGAGAGGAAGAGGAAGGAAGGCAATACAGGGGTCAAAAAGTTTGGGTGAATGCCCAGAGGCAAGAGGCAGACTGGAGAACTCAATGCAGTCCAGATGTGAAACAAGATTGAAAAGGTGAGCTCAAGTCAAGCTGTGGAGAACCTTAAATGTTAGCTAGAACAATTCGTATTTTTACCTCAGAGGCCACAGAAAGTCAGTCAAAGTTTGGGACAGACCCTAGGCCATTAGAAGATTAAGGTTTACTCCAACAGTCCAGGCAAAAGAGGACTGCAATTAAGATCATTACAGTAGGCCTGAGAAGACACATCTAAGAAAAGATGGGCAAGTAGAAGCAACAGGAGTCAGGAAGAGGAGACTGAAAGGGAAGAATCAAGAGTGATTCTGAAACCAGGGAGCTGGGTAATTGGAAGGATGGTGGTGTCCTCAACAAAAACAGAATGCTTAACCCTGTCCATGTAAGTAGACTATGGAGTGTTACATGGGGAAACAAGGAATCAATAACATTACAAACCTCTTTCAATCAGGGGTGTGCTTTTTGTGTGGGAATGTCCTGGAGATCCTGTTTCACAGCTGCTCTGTCCACTGTCAGAATCTGCTTCTTCTTCCTTTGTGTTCAGTTTGGGATCTTCAACAGCAAGGGAAAGCTACAAAATTGGAATAAATTTTTAAATAATTTGTTAGCAAAGCAGTTTTCCTGAGACCGTTATACATAAAAATACTTATTTGGGTATTGTTGCAATATCAAATTTATAGTTAACACCTCACAAACAAAAACAGAAAAACAGAAACACTCAATGCATATTCTACCAACCATAATTCAATAAAAATTAAATTTAATGAAGAGCCACTGAATAAAAAGTTAAAAATTAACTGGAAATTAAATAACTTAATCTTAAAAAAATGTGTGGGTCAAAGAGCAAATCATAGAAACAACCAATAATTTTATTAAATAACAACAACAGTGAAACAACATACCAATATTTGTAGCATGTAGCCAATCCCAAGAGAAAAAAGAAAGAATAGATCAATGAATTGATCCTGGAAGGAGATACAAATACACATGTATACATGTAATTCAAATTTTATAGTACAGTGGAAAGTGTTTTGGTTTTGTAGGGAGAAACTGTATTTGGATCTCAGCTCTGCAACCTATTACATGAGCTGCCTTAAGGACATCACCTAACCTGCCTGGGTTTATTATCTCTTCATCTCATTCTCTTCATGCTTTTCTTTCTCTTCTTTCTTTTGTATTTCTCCCTTTTCTTTTAACTTTTTTTTTCCCATTTAAGTAAGGTGAGTTTCTGTACTCAAATGTATGTTCTGGTGTTTTCTTTCTTCCTTTAACCAGTTCAGATGAGAATGAGAAATTTTCTACTTAGCTCTGGTCTTTTCATCAGGAATGCTTGGAAGTCTCCTAGTTCATTAAATATCATAATTTTCCCCCTACTGTAGGATTATAGTCAGCTTTTCTCTCCTCATCTTGGGTTAGGGCCAATGCACTCATTTTGAATTTCTTTGGCTTCTCCAACATACCCCTAGTAAAACAGTCACTTGTAAGATCTAATCAGCTTTGCATATAACACTTCATTGTATTCTCTGGCCCTCTGATTGGAAGGCAGAAACATAAAATCCTTCATTTAAGGATTCTGGACAGGACAGAAATCTCCTTCTTTCCCACCTGGCTATATTCATTTTGTTTTGTTTTTTTAGGTGTTTTTTTTTTTTGCAAGGCAAACGGGGTTAAGTGGCTTGCCCAAGGCCACAAAACTAGGTAATTATTAAATGTCTGAGACCAGATTTGAACCCAGGTACTCCTGACTCCAAGGCCGGTGCCTTATCCACTCTGCCACCTAGCTGCCCCTGGCTATATTCATTTTGGACTTCAGCATGTCCACCATGCCCTTGTGCTGGGCACCTCCACTCCTCCTTTACTTTTTAGTTTTCTTTTGAGTATTTTCTCCTCCTATTAGATTGGAAGCTCCTTAAAGACAAAGACTATTTTTCTTTTTTACAATGTGTCTGCAAATGCTTAGCACAGTGACTGGAACATAGTAGGCATTTAATAAATGTTATATTGACTAAATGACTATTGGTTGTAAGCCAATTTCCTTCACTTTATTATTCTAAACTCTTCACTCCTTTAAAGGGATAGATGCTAAATCTTGTATGAATCTAACTATAGAAGACTGGTATTTGAATTCTTTCTGGAAGCTTATAGTATCTCCGCCCCCACACCTTGACCTAGGAGCTCTGAATTTTGGTTATAATATTCCTGGGAGTATTCATTTGTGTGTTTCTTTCAGTAGATGCTGGTGGGTTAATTTAATTTCTACTTTGCCATCTGGTTCTAATATATCCAGGAAGGTGGTTTTTTTTTTGGTTGCTATTGTTTTTAAGATTCTGTGAAATATGATGTCCAGGCTCTTTTTGTTGCGGTGCATGACTTTCAGGTAGTCCAGTGATTTTTAAATGATCTCTCTTAGATCTGTTTTTCAGATGAGTTGTTTTTCCTATAAGACATTTCACACTTTCTCCCTTTTTTTTTCAGTATTTTGATCATTTTGTATTTCTTGATATTGCATTTGGGTCGAATCTAACGTTCAAGAAATTATTTTCTTCAGAAAGATTCTGTACCTCTTTTCCCAAGATATTAATTCTTTTTTTCACATCTTTCCTTGTTCTTGCTTCTTTGTCCCTTTTTTCTCTATTGCTCTCATACGGATTCTTTTATTGGAGGGGGCAAAGGGAAGGCAATCAGGATTAAATGACTTGCCCAGATTCATATAGCTAGTAAATGTCTGAGGTCAAATTTAAACTCAGGTTCTCCTAACTCCAGAGTCAATGCTCTATCTACTCTCTATGGCAGCACTAACTGCCCTACCATATGGATTCTAAAATCATTTTTTAACTTTTTGGGAAAAAACTCTTGCATTATTTAGCTACCTAAATTAAATTTGTGACATTCTTGCTAACATTTAAATGAAATTGTTTTCTCCAAAGTTACAAGTGAGAGATGCTTTTTTCTTTATTGCTTTGTTTGCGAATTTTTTTAGTCAGGCTCTTTTTCCATATTTATGTCTTGAGTTTGGTGTCTCCATAATAGCTCTTTGTGGTCAGATACTTTTTTTGCTTATTTGCTCAATCTTTCAGCTGACTAAGGACTTTATGTTACCTCTAGGCTCTGAATACTTCTGGCCTGAGCTTCTGTCCTCTTACATCCCTCTGGTGCTGGAAGCCTATAAACTCTCAGTGCTCTGAATGTGCTGTGATCAGAGGTAAAAGAGTTCACTGGACTCCTGGCCTGAGTTTTATAATTTCCTGACAGAGTTTTGGGCCCACTGGTTTGGGCATGGTTGAGAGTTTCAGTAGATTGCTGCTGAATTCAGTCACTATTAGCCCATTGAGAAGCTTTGCAGACAGAACAAGTAAACTGTATACTTCCCTTAGGTCTGGGATGCAGCTGCACTCTGCTCCTGGAATCAAAGCCAAGCAGCTCCCGGAACTTATTCCTTACTCAATACTCAGTTAATTATAATGCCCCAGACTGTTCCTTTCTACTACGGATCTATTACCATTAACAGGGTAATGGGTTACAGAGCTGCCAAAAGGCAAGTTCAAGACATAAAATCTGCAAGCAAAGAAACAAAAATAAATGCAGCTTGGACACATTTCTAGATCTTTGTCGAAGAGATGTGATGAGTGAACTAGATTCTAATGTTTCTTCTTAATCTACTATCTTGACTTTACCTTTCACTCATTCCTCAGCTTGTTGAGAATCACCTGGTATCCCTTTTTGCCCCATGTTTATTAACTGGTGCCCTGTTTCAGTTCTCTATATATACTCTTGACCAGTTTCATCTCCACTGTCTGCAGATCTCCTCCCTAATCTAGCCTAAACTGGAAAAAAAGACACTGATTTTTTCTTTGCTTTCCTAATCAGAATGTGGTATGGTTCATTTTCTAGATCTTTATCAAGGAAAAGTGATGGACAAGTTAGATTCTAATGCTTCTCACTCTCCTATCTGACCCCTCCTCTCACTGATACCTTTGGAGAAAGTAATTTCTTTCTTTCTTTCTTTCTTTCTTTCTTTCTTTCTTTCTTTCTTTTTTTGTAAGGCAATGGGGTTAAGTGGCTTGCCCAAGGCCACACAGCCAGGTAATTATTATTAAGTGTCTGAGGCCGAATTTGAACCCAGGTACTCCTGACTCCAGGACCCATGCTCTATCCACTGTGCCACCTAGCCGCCCCAGAGAAAGTAACTTCATTTGAATGATGGCAAGAATGTCACCTTTAATTTAGGCAACTAAATAATACAACAAGAGATCTGGAATACCTGGATTAAAATTCTAACTCAAATACTTATTATGTGACCCTGGTCAAATCACATCCTCTCTAGTCCCAGTTTTCTCATCTAGCACTAATTAAGTACTAGACAGTGTTATTTAAAACAGCAAATACTTATTGAGTGACTACTATGTGTGAGGTAGTATGCAAAGAATCCTGAGAGGCTGTCATTCAGTGGACACTAACTAATCTGATGACAGTATCCACAACTTACTCTTTGAGGAGGTTGTTAACTAAGAACTCAAAGGTCACTGGACTAAGAATAAGCATTTTAGGGCCCTTTTCCAGTTCTGCCATAAATCAGTTATATGACTCAATCTATCTCTCAATATCAATTTTTCTATATTAAATTAGGGTACTGGACATAAGTAAAGCATCCTTCAGAAGAAAACTTGAGTCTATCATAAATCACATTAACAAAATAAAAGTGATTATTAAGAACCTGACCATGCAGTTAAAAAGATGAGAAAATGAAAAAAACTGGCAAATTGAAAACAAGTACAAAAAGAGTTTTGGAAATTAGAGAAAAGAGAAAAATGTGAATTAAAAAAATTGTTTGTTGGGGTGGCTAGGTGGCACAGTGGATAGAGCATGGGTCCTGGAGTCAGGAGTACCTGGGTTCAAATCCGGTCTCAGACACTTAATAATTACCTAGCTGTGTGGCCTTGGGCAAGCCACTTAACCCCATTTGCCTTGCAAAAAAAGGATAAAATAAAATAAAAACTGTTTGTTAAAAAATAATTTTGTTTCAGAGTTGGTTTTTTGAAAAGGCCAATAAAATCGATAAATTGGCTAACCTGACTAAGAAAGAGAAGAATAAATCAAATTACTAAAAATAAAAAACAAGATGAATTTACAACAGAGGTAAGAAAAAATAATCATCAGAAATCAATTTATGTAATTATGTACCAGAAAAATTAAGTCAAAAGAAATCATGTGTCCAAAAATATGAAAGACCCACACCAAAAAAATAGAAATAGTATATTATCCAATCTTAGAAAAAAAAGAAATCAAACAAGTCATAAATGAACTGCTAAAGAAAAAAATCTTGAGTATAGATGGACTCTATCAAACATTTAAAAAGCAATTAGTTGGGGGTGGCTAGGTGGATAGAGCACCAACCCTGGAGTCAGGAGTACCTAAGTTCAAATCTGGCCTCAGACACTTAATAATTATCTAGCTGTGTGACCTTGGGCAAGCCACTTAACCTCATTGCCTTGCAAAAACTTAAAAAAAAAAAGCAATCAGTACCTCTACTATAGAAAATATTATCAAAATAAAATAGAAAGAAGGAATTGTACCAAACTCCTTTTATGAGACAAATATATTCTTGTTACCCAAAGCAGAGAGGGAAAAAAAGCAGAGAAAGTAAACTAAATAGTAATCTCACTAATACATACTGGCACAAATTGCAAATAAAATCGTCACAAGATGCAACATTTGCAGAAAATAATTCACTATGACCAACTGGACTTAACATCAGGGTATTAAGGATAATTCAGCATTAGGAAAACATTTTGCATAATCTATCACATAAACAAACCAAAACATGATTATTTTAATAGTTGAAGAAAATACCTTTGATAAAATACAGAATTCTATTATGCTAAAAAACCTAAAAAAAATCATAGGCAGGAAAAAGCTCTGCCTTTGATGAACAAATATTAAATTTAAGATTATGGGGGCGGCTAGGTGGCACAGTGGATAGAGCACCAGCCCTGGAGTCAGGAGTACCTGAGTTCAAATCCAGCCTCAGATATTTAATAATTACCTAGCTGTGCGGCCTTGGGCAAGCCACTTAAACCCCATTGCCTTGCAAAAACTAAAAAAAAAAATTTAAATTATGAATAAGTATTTGCTTTTTTTCCAGCAAAGATGGTGCTTCACCCCACAATTATTTCACATAATTTTAGAAATGCCAGTTATAGCAACAAATTAAAAGTAATATAATTGGAGGGAGCTAGGTGGCACAGTGTATAGAGCCCTGGAGCCAGGAGGACCTGAGTTCAAATTTGGTCTCAGATACTTAAATAATAACCTAAATATGTGACCTTGGGCAAGTCACTTAAACCCACTGCCTTGCAAAAACAAAAAGGAATAATAATATAATTCTAGGTAATTAAAGGTTACATATTAAAGATAAAGTCAGCATCATCCTTATTTGTATACAATATAAAAGTCAACCTACAAAAGACCAGAGAATTGTCAAACACCTGGGATAAGTTTTGCAATGTTGCAAAAAACAAAATAAACTTAAAAAATCATTAGCATTTCTATATATATTAACAAAAGTCAAGGGAAAATTCCATTAAAGATACAAACCCAAAATATAAAATATCTGAGTTAATCTACAGGATGTATGAAAGATTTCCATCAATATAACTACAAACAAAAACATTACAAAAATAAAGGGAAATTTAAATTAAATCTTTAATTAAAAAGATAATCAGTGTTCTTGAGTGAATAAAAATGATATTAACTAACTTAATTTACATATTCAGTGCTATACTAAACTACAAAGGGAATAACTTTTAGAACTAGGCAAAATAATAATAAAATCCATTTCAAAGATCAAAAGACCTAACATTAAGATGAGAATGAAGAGAAAAAGTATGAATAAAAAAGGGCCAAGAATCACAGAATCATAGACTATATTGTAAAGCTGTAATCATTAACTATTTGGTATTGGTTTCAAACACACACACACACACACCCAATAGAACATACCAGACAATCAAGTAACAGAAGTGACTGAAAGCAGCAGCTCAGTATTTGACAAACCCATGAAAATAAATTTTTATGAAAAGAATTCCCTTTCTGACAAAAATTCTTGGGAAAATTGTTTGACAAAAATTAGGTTTAGAATTACATCTTGGATAAAATACTACAAAAATTTCAAAATGGATACTCAATATAAATGTGAAAGATCACATCATAAGAAATAAAATTAAAAAATGAAATCAGTTACTTTTAAGAACTATGGCTAGGGGATGAGCTTAATTAAAAAAACCTACAGGAAATCAGAGCCAACTTTCACTACTTAAAATTAAAAGAGTTTTATACAAAAAAATCAATGAAGATAAATAAGAGCATTTGCAGCAAATACATCATTTAAAAAAGGTCTGAAATGTAATATATAGAAGTAATTGACACAAACATTTAATTATCATCAAATTT
Organism: Macrotis lagotis; assembly: GCF_037893015.1. Taxonomy (NCBI): domain Eukaryota; kingdom Metazoa; phylum Chordata; class Mammalia; order Peramelemorphia; family Peramelidae; genus Macrotis; species Macrotis lagotis. The sequence continues at coordinate 847,977,484 of NC_133658.1, forward strand.
CCTAATAGATCAAACAATATGAACAATTTTCAAATAACAAATTGCAGAGTGACCACATGAAAACAATCTCTTCATAGAAGAAATATAAATTGAAACAACAAGGCAAAATGGCAAAGATGATAAAAGATAAAAATAGCTTTGGAAGGACTGTGAGAAGACAAGCAAACTCATAGGGACTTGGGTATTGGTCAAACATCTTTGGATATCATCATCATCATCATCATCATCATCATAATCATCACTGTCAATGGCATTTATATAAAACCACATGCCAGGCAATATGCTAAATGCTTTACAAATTTACAAATATCATCTCATATGATTCTTACAAGAACGCTGAAAGGTAAGGTACTATTATTTCAATTTTACAGCTGAGAAAATTGAGGTAGACAAAGCAGAGGTTAAGTGATTTACCCAAGGGTCACTTTAGTGTCGGATTTGAATTACATTGTTCCTGACTCTCAAGTCATGAATTTCATCCACTGTGCCAATGCCTATTTATAATTATCTAAGAAAAATGACTGAACCTGTTATCTCAATACTTGGTACATACCTCAGTGGAATCAAAGATGAAAAGGACAAACCTATACCAAAATATTCTGAGCAACACACGTTGTCATAGCAAGGAACTAGAAACAAAATGGGTACCACTCTATTTAGAACTGGATGAAAAAACTAAGGTAAATTAATGTAATGGATTATTGTTCAATAAAAAATGATCAAATTCGAAGCATGGAAAGATCTTAATGAATTGATGCAGAGAGAAAAATAAAAACTAAGAAAAACATACACATAAAAGACAAACATTTACAGCAATGTAAATTACACGATCACAAAAAATAACTGAAAAATCAAAGACAGTCTGATAGAGCCACTATTAAAACACATTTCTGTTTCATGGCAGAGAGGTAAGGGATGGTGACTAGAACAGAATATTGTATACTTTACCAAACAGGACCACTTTATTGGATACTTTTGCTTGTTATTCCTTTCCCAAAGAAAGGATAAAGTGACTAACATAAAGACCAAAGAAAGACAAAAGTTATTTTTCTAAAAAAAAAGAAGAAAGAACATTAGACTAGGTAATCTTGGAAATCTGACTTTCTGAGGCTATTATGAAATCAATGCATAATCCTTTCAGAATATTGGTTTGATGTAGCCTACTCCCTACTTTCTGGAAGCAACTAGTTACTAAGTATAATTTTGAATTTATATTTTAATATATTTTGTATATGGTTATGTATGTTTTTCCCCAACAGAATTCAAGGTCCTTGAAGCCAGGAATTCTTTTCTTTTTGTCGTTGGATCTAAAACACCTAGCACAGTGCTGTCACATAGTAGGCACTTCACAAATGCTTGTTTGATGGAATCAGCTGTAAGAATTAATTAGAACAAGGGGCAGCTAGGTGGTGTAGTGGATAAAGCACCAGCCTTGGAGTTAGGAGTACCCGGGCTCAAATCCGGCGTCAGACACTTAATAATTACCTAGCTGTGTGGCCTTGGGCAAGCCACATAACCCCATTTGCCTTGCAAAAAAACAAAAAAAAAAGAATTAGAACAAAGGTCAAGGTAATTAGAAAAAGGGTAATATGGATTTACAAGAATTCCAACCTAAAATATATTTAAATTGACTGTTAGTTCTGGAAAAAAAAAAGAAAAAAGAAAAACAGAGTTGGTGGCTGATAGATTGCAGGACAAGAAGTTTGAAAACCCATGCTCAATTCCTGCCTTAAGAATCTTATTAGTTGTGCGATATGGGGAAAATCACTTTGTGCCTGTGAACTTCCCACATCTGTAAAAAGGGGGTGATAATAGATCAAATCTGCTAAAATGTAAAGTGCTTTGCAAACAAAGAATTTTTATTGTAGATAAAAAATAAAGACATAAATGGTTTATTACCATTCTTAGATTTAATTGATTTAAATTTAATATTCAATTGTTTTAAATTTAATTTAATCAATTAAATTTAATTGCTATAAAACAATAACTGAAACAATAAAGCCTGAAAATTTAAAAACAAAACTAGTAAATACTTTGTCTCCTTGACAAGCAGAGACAGTCAAGTAATATAAGAACACTTGCAAATTCTTAGGAAGAAAGATAACTGAAGATTAGCTCAGAAAATACTGCTTGAAAGTCTTAGGGAAGTATTGATATTTGATTCAAATTAAAAAGATTATTCCAAGTGCAGTTCATAAAACTGGAAGGAAAACAAATATAAATAAAATGGAACAGATCTGCCAGCATTTCTACATGGCTATGGTATTCTCATAACCATTTTACATGGTTATGGTATTCTCATAATCAATTACAATATAACCACCCTATATGAACTCTTAATTTAGTATCAAATATGCTGCTTACTGAGACATAAATGGCACTCAGGAAAATGAAATTCTTAAAAAAATGTTATACCAGCAAGACTAAACAAATAATAAAAGTCACAATTTGAAAGTAATCTGGAGGAGATATTCAGGATATTTCAAATAAAAGATTCTTAAAAATTTTTTTGGAAAAGATTGTAGATGGTATAATTATTCAAGAGAACTAACCAAACGTATACTAGCAACTACTAATATAAATGCCTAATTTCTCAACCCTATACAATCTTTAATAGTCACACTTTTTTTCATAATAGCAAAGAACTGAAAACAAAGTACTAATATAGTAATTACTAATATAAATGCCTAATATCTCAACCCTATAGAATCTTTAATAGTTACACTTTTTTCCCATAATAACAAACTGAAAACAAAGTACTACTAATATAGTAATTACTAACATAAATGCCTAATATCTCAACCCTATAGAATCTTTAATAGTCACACTTTTCATAATAGCAAAGAACTGAAAACACAGCACGGCTAATATAGCAACTACTAATATAAATGCCTAATTTCTCAACCCTATAGAATCTTTAATAGTTACACTTTTTTCCCATAATAACAAACTGAAAACAAAGTACTACTAATATAGTAATTACTAAAATAAATGCCTAATATCTCAACCCTATAGAATCTTTAATAGTTACACTTTTTTCCCATAATAACAAACTGAAAACAAAGTACTACTAATATAGTAACTACTAATATAAATGCCTAATTTCTCAACCCTATAGAATCTTTAATAGTCACACCTTTTTTGGTAATAGCAAAGAACTGAAAACAAAGCAGACAGAATAAAATGCAAAACTGCTACTGAGCCATCCGATTGGCTGGATGTAGAGTGGAGAAGGCCTGAATTCTAATCCAACCTCAGAAATATAAGAGCAAATCCCTTAACCCGTCTTCATGCAGTTTCCTCAACTATAAGACATGCTTCAGAATAATAAGCATTGTTATTGAGAATCAACTGGTGAGTAAAGAGAATCAATTAAGATAATAGCTGCACAAGCTTTGGCTCAGGGAAAAGAGCATTTAATAGGGACAAAACTAGTTCGATTATTTGAAGGCTGTCATATGGGAGGATTAGGTTTATCTTCATTAGTTTGGGGGACGGATCTGAAGGAAAAGAGTAGAATTTGGGAAAGCGGCAGATTCAACTATGGGAAAAGGAAGTTAAAAAAAAAGCTGTCCACAATTAAGCCCTGGACAGGTCAGGAAGGTGGAGGAGCACTTTTCAGGCGGGTTAAGCGGGGATCCTCCTTCAGATAAGGTTTGACCTAGACAGAGTCTACAGGGAAGCCCTTTCCCGTCACTAAATCTCCTAATCTCCTTAGGCCTCACCTTCCGCGAGGGTTGGACTAGATCACCTCAGTGACTCCACCCAGCTTTAAATCTACGGTCCTAGGCGCTTGCAATTTTCAACAAAATAGGGAGCAGGACTGATAATTAGATGGAATTTTAGAGTTTTTCCTCTTTTTTTTCAAAGGACACTTTAAGACTGGGGGCAAAGGTCACACAACTAAGAAGTATCAAAAGCGGATTTCCAATCGGGGCGCTCTGACTCCGAATCCACGTTTACCCGCTTCTCGGACCCAAAGTCGTAGCACCCTCTGAGGCAGCCCTTATATTCCTAAAGGACCCGCCACGGAATCCAAACCCTGTCACTGGACATAGGCAGAAAGTAACTCCAGCCGGGAGCCGTAGTTCCCTGGAGTCGCGGGGTATGCTGGGATTTGTAGTTCCGCAGCCTCCGCCACTCCCACCACTCCCCACCCCGCCGGGGAAGGGCGGCTCGGAGCCCCCCACTCACCTCGGCCGCCACCTCGCTTGCCATGGCCTTTGCTGCACGGGAGCTTCCGCCTGGGAGAGCTAACAGGGCGGCCGCGGCCGCTAGCGCCGTCCTCGGCAGCGCCCGGGCCAGGAGCCGGCCCCGACTTGCCCCGTCTCCGCAGCCTCAGCTCCCGCCACTAGCAGCCGTTCGAGCTTTCGCGCTCAGTCCGGGTGGAGGGCCCTCCTCTGCCACTCCCGTCCAATCCGCGCAGCCCTGTTGCTTACGTCACCGAGACCCCGCCCCCCGCTTGGCGCCTCCGAGGGCTTCCTCGGGTTTCGCGGGCGGCGCTTGGCGCGCACCGGTTCCCCGCCCTTTGAGGGCGAGCCGCCGGGGGGCGCTGTCCCGCAGCGAGCCTGGGCTTCCGGGGCGCCCGCCGGCGGGCGTGGTGACCTTTGACTTTTCTCCGGGCCGCGACTGCGCGTGCCTAAAGGCGGCTGGGCGCCGGAGGCGGGCCGGGGCCTGAGGTAGCGCCTGCGCTTGCCCGGGGCTTCCGGGGGTCTTCCCTAGTCCAGCCCCAAGGCTGCCAGGTTCCCCGAGGCTAGGCCCAACTTGGTGGGGCTCCCCGGCCCCGGGCCCGACTTGGTTAGGCTTCCTGGCGGCTGCCGGGCCTAGGCCTAACTTGGGAGGGCTCCCCGAGGCTCCGGCCCCGCTTTCTAGGCCTTCTGGGTCTAGGGGTCCACCCTGGCGGGGCTCCCCGGTCAAGGCCGACCGGATCCAGGGCCCCCTCCCCGTGGGGTTTAGGGCCCACCCGATGGGTCTTCCAGAGTCTGTCTGAGGCCCTTTGGGGGGGGGGGTTCCTTCCGGCGCCTCCCTATGAGACGTCTTTCCTAAGTGAAAGCTTCTCCTTTTGGGGACCCATTTTGGGGACTTCTTCAGTTTTCTCCGCTCAAAGTAAGTTGGGACTCAGAATCCTCTCTTTGGAGACTCTGAGACGAAGCCTCATTTGTGCAGATTTCTTCCATCTAGAAGCAATTTCTTCAAGATCTCCTTGGATCTAGGGCCCATATAGAACTTTTTTTGTTTTGTTTTGTTTTAAGTTTCTTTTACAAGGCAATGGGATTTAAGTGGCTGCCCAAGGCCACACGGCTAGGTAATTATTAAGTGTCTGAGGGACTCCTGACTCCCAACTGTGTCACCTAGCCACCCCCCCACACATAGAACTCTTAGACCTTTTGACTTAATTTTGGGGTTTTCAAAGGCCCGAAGTTGTTTTTTTAGTCATGGCCGACTCTTTGTGACCCCCTTACCACCACCACCATTTGAGGTTTTCTTGGTAAAGATACTGAAGGGATTTCCATGCTTCTTTTTTTCCTCATCTATGTTATATTTTATAGTATAGTAATATTCTATTATACTCATATACTGCAATTTGTTTAGCTATTTCCCATTTTATGGACATCTACTTTGTTTCTAATTATTAAATATCCCAAAATATATATCCCAAAATAAACTGGAGTTTATTTTACAGAGGCAAACAGGTGATTTGCCCAGGATCACAGAGCTACTAAGTATCTGAGGGCAAATTTGAACTCAGGCCCATGAGTCTTCCTGACTCCGGAATGGAAAGGATCTGGTCAATTCACCTCTTTTTACCTTGCATCCTTATTACTGTCACCTAAAGTTGTACCTTTTATGTGGGGAGTAGTGTGACCCACCTCACACTATGGAGAAAGTGTGAAAGGCTCTGTCTTTAAATTTAGAATCAGTGTTTAAATCTGAGCTCTGTTTTGTCCCTGTTACATATTATACATGTTTGGAAAAGTCTCTTCCCCTTTCTTGGCCCTAGTTTTTTCCTCAGCATAATTGAGGTAAAGCAGGGGAAAGGAAGAGGAAATCTACAAGGATATATTATTCTAATTATTCTAAGATGCAGTCACTATATTGGTCATTTTTTGATTGTTAATTTTTGTAAGAGTTCAATCTGGGGGGCAGTTAGGTTGGGAAGTGAATAGAGCATGGGTCTTGGAGTCAGGAGAACCTGAGTTCAAATCCAACTTCAGACACTTAATTACCTAGCTTTATGGCTTTGGGCAAGCCACTTAACCCCATTTGCCTTGCAAAAACCTAAAAAAAAAAGTTCAATCTGGAACAGGGGAGGGTTTCATTTGTTTTTTTCCTTTTCCAGAAATAAAATACACTAGTAAAACAATTTGTTTTTGAGTGATTGAAAGTTAAGGTTGAACTAGATGACCTCCCAGTTCTAAATCCTATGATTTTATTCAGGTTTAATATGAAACACAGAAGCTGCCTCTATTCCTCCCAGACTCCTGGATTTGAACTGTGGAAGCTGCAAAGAATGTCAGTGATTCAGGAAGAGGAACTGCTTTTAGAAGAACCATAAAGTTTATGATTCTCTGCTCAAAAAACTTGCAAAGCTAAATAGTAAAGTAAGTGGGATTTTTTTTTTCATCCCTAGAGAAGTACTGCCACCCTGTGGCATGCTGATCCCTCTAAACCATCAGTTAGGATTTTTAGCAGTCTTGTCAGTCAGTGACTCTGTAAATACATTTTCTATTCATAATTTCAGCCAACATCAAGTCAACAAGCATAATTAAGCACCTGTTATGTACTAGTACTAAGCACTGGGGTCATAAGGAAAGGCACAAAACAATCAAACATAAAGATAAAATTGCTTAGACTTTCTTTTTTGAAAGAACTCAGTATCTATTTCCTGCTCATCTTCAAGCCATCCCCCTGACTTGAAATGTATTCCTTACTCATTTCTAGTTCTTAGAATTTTTTATTTTAGCTCAGGCTAAGCTCAGATACCACCTTTATTTCTTCCCTCACATAGTTCATTATATTTGACGTAGCACTGATCTAGGAATTAGAAGACCTGGGTTCTGATCTTAGTACTTCCAGGAGATGTGATGAGAAGTAGAATAAAACATTTGCTTGGTAGCTTAGTGTATTAGAAGCAGATCTAGATTTGGAGTCAGAGGACTTGAGTTTGAAATCTGACAGTACAATTTACTAAATTTGTGACAAGGATCAAGTTAACTCATCTATAAAGAAGTGGGAATAGGATTTCAAAAAGTCTTTCCAGCTTTAAATTTTTTTTAAATTTTTGACATTTTCTGTTTCTTATATGACCATAATTTCCCATTTATTCCACCCCTGCCTCTTGCTCCCAGAGAACTATCATAAAATTTTAGATAGAAAAAAAAAAGGCAGTCTAACTGATAAATACTTTAGAAAGGTCTGAAAACATGTACAATATGTAACATCTGTGGACCTCCTTCCTCTATGAAAAGATGAGTTTGGAGTGTCATCTCTCTTCATTTGAGTCCTCCTTAATCTTTATAATTTTGCTGCCTTTACATTTTTTTGGTCATTGTTCTTTCTTTTTACATTGTTATAGTTTCTGAAAATGCTGTTTTCTTGCCTCTGCTTAGTTCACCCTATGTCAGTTCATATAGATCTTTCCATGCTCCTTTTTTCTTACTTATGTTACATTTTATAGCATAGTAATATTCTATTATATTCATATATTGCAATTTGTTTAGTCATTTCCCATTTTATGGGCATCTACTTTGTTTCTAATTATTAACTATCCCAAAAAGTGGTGCTATAAATATTTTGAAGTATTTTTATTTTTTTCCAATCAATGATTCTCTTGGGGTACAAGTACAGTTATGGAGTCTCTGACTCAGATGATATGGACATTTTTGGTCACTTTCTTTTCTTTTTTTTTTTAAGGTTTTTGCAAGGCAAATGGGGCTAAGTGGCTTGTGGCTTGCCCAAGCCCACACAGCTAGGTAATTATTAAGTGTCTGAGATCGGATTTGAACCCAGGTACTCCTGACTCCAAGACTATCCACTACACCACCTAGCCGCCCCTGGTCACTTTATTTTCATAATTATTACTTGATTTTCAAAATGGTTGTACCATTTCACAGTTCCACATACAGTGTATTAATATGCCTCCCATCCAACAACCCCTTCCCCCCCAACTCTGACTTAAAATTTTTTGTCATTTTTTGCCAAGTTGCAAAGTATAAAGTGAAATCTTGGGGTTGTTTGGATTTGCTTTTCTTTTATTATTAGTGATTAGGAGCATTCTTTCATGTGTTTGTGAATACTTTACAGTTCTTCTTTTGAAAATTTGACATATCCTCTGACCAATTTTCTATTGGGAAATAGATAGTAGACTTATATAAATTTATTAATTATTTACATTTCTAGGTATTCCAGCTCTTATCAGATAAATTGATTCATAAATTTTTTCCAATTTAACTACTACTTTCATTCTTATTCTAGTTGCATTAATGTTGTGTGAGAATAAGCTTGATCATTTCAAGTTCCTTCTTTTACTGAAGACACAGTATTATGTTTCTTCAATTACTTTAATTTTTTTAAGGTGGTCCTGTTTCCACTGGTTTTCTTCCCCTCACCTCTGATCCCCTCTTCTCATTTGATATCCTCTTCCTTTTTGAATTTTGTTAGTTCCCTTTTCTCTCTCTTCACCTCATTGTTATCCCCTCCATTTGACCCGAATTCATCATTTTCTCCTCTCTCCCTGCTACCCTCCCACCTTTTCATGTAACTTCCCATGTTGTAATGTAGTTCCACAAAAGAAGCATTCACTTGTACAGTGTTGCCCAGTTCTATCCATAATGCCCCTTGTCTGCTGCCTCACTGTTGCCTCTACCAAATTTCTGCCGTCACCCTTTTCTCCTTATTTGTATTTAATAGAACATTTATTTACTTCTCCTGTATTTCTATATCTTTGGTGTTTGAGAGGCAGATCTCTTCAGTTTTTTATTTTTTTTTTCCTTAAAATGTTTCTAACTCTTTGTTATTGAATGTCCAGGTCTTTTGTCCTCTGTGGTGAAGTTCCGATTTGCGTTCTAAACTCCATTGCTCTTTAGAACACAGCCATTCCCTCCTTGTTCTGATGGGTACTGAATAGTGTTGGATTATTTGAATGTCCTTTCCTTTGTATTTGAAGAACTTTCTTCTGATGATTTGCAAATTCTGTTTTTTCTGAATTGAATTGCTAAATTTAATCACTGTGTGTGTTGGAGTTTGTAGTCTTCAGGTTTGTTTTGTTTTCTGGAAGTAATCAGTGAATTCTTTCAACTGGAATTTCATTTTCTATGTTTAGAGGTTCTAAATAGTCCTTTTGTATTATTTTCTTTATTATAGTGTTAAGGTTTTTTGTCTCTCATGTTCTTCTAGAAGACCTGTTATAATTCTTAGATTGTGTCTGTGTGGCCTGTCTTTAAGTTCAGTATATTTTGCTTGTTTAGTGAGCATGTTTTCTTTTACTATTACTTTTTTTTTGTTTCTATTCTTCTAGGATGTCCTTCACTTTTATGTTTTTGCATTCCCAGTCTGCCATTCTCTTTTGTTTCTTCAAGTCTTTCTATTCTATTCATTATTTTTGCTGGGTAGGACATAATTTGCTCTCATTGTTCTTATTTTTCTTTTAAAACCCTGAGAAAGATTATTGTCATTTTATGGTCTCAAATTCCACAGGGTCCTCTATCTCATCAAGTGTTGGATCATTTTTCTTTCATTTACAGTATTTATTCATAGATGCCTAAACCCATTTACCAGATCTGGAGGTCATATTTCCTTCTGCTGTTGCCATTTTTCCTGTTGATTTATCTGTTTATGTTCAAGGGCTATCAGTTTTCTTCTTTCCAAAATCTTTGGGACATTCAGTCTTCTTCCCACCCCCTTATCTTCCTTATTACTCACTTTTTGACTTCATCCCCTATAATTGTGATTTCCTTGGGAGCTGCACTTCAAAGCATCTCACCTCCTACATTAGGTACTTCATAGTTCATCAGCTTAGGTCTTTTCCCCAAACTTAGACTTTTGGATGGTCACAACTATACTCTTTCTTTCAGGCTTGGTGGAATGCTGCATAGCCCTCCGCATGCATAGCCTCCTGTCCTAATGACCTGTATCATTCCCTCTCTTCCTTTGTTCTCTACCTAGAGTAGACTTCTTTGCTTCTAAAGACCATGAGCAAACTTCCATAGTCTATAACCAAAGATTCTGTGGCACTGGAAAGGGGAATGAAGTATAGGGGTAAACTTTGGACTCAGGGTCAGTGAGCATCAGTTTCTGGGAATTGGGTCTTTTTTCTTTACCTGTTTTTGAATTCTGGATGTCAAAGACTAAGGGTTGTAATAAGACTTGCAAAATCATTTAGTTTTTAACTGCCACAGCAACTTCAGGCAGAACTCAAATTCAATAAATCTAGAAACATTTTAGGAGTGAATTAATTAAATGTTTGACCAAATATAACAGGCTAATTTTTAAGTTGATAATTTTGTTTGGTTCACGAATGATGTTATAAATATCCAAATGGCCCTTGGCAGAAAAAAAGGTTTCCCACTCCTGTGGTAGACCATGGAAAAAATTGGGGTTTGAGACGTCATGGAGATTGAAGAAAGTGTTTAGTTTGCCACCATGTTGCTGCCCAATTGCTCTTTCCAGCTTTAATTCTTTTACTTTTGAGGTAATTTATTAGATAATTTCCATTCATTTAAATATAGTCAGTGTTGTAGGCAAAAAAGTAATAATAATACATTTACCCAAAAACATAATAAAGAATATAAACGATTTATAAATATTGGATGAATAAACTAAAATGTGAGGGTCCAATAACTTTTTGTTTTTAGAAGAAACTTTTAGATCATATTTCTAGCAAAACAGTTCCTTGTCCTTTAAAAGCTATAAGACATAGACCTTCTTTTAGCACTCGTGTATATGGTTTGTTTAACTGCCTGACGTTTTTCCTGTACTCTATATCTCTTATTAGGTTGGAAACTACTTGAAGAAAGAAAGAGATCATGATTTTCAAGACAACCTACTTCTCAAATACTATACATAGTTCACATAGATTTAGAATGATAAAGATCCACTAATCTCACCTTTCCTGGTAGCAGTCATCATAGACATATACCACCACACTCATGGTTCTTTAAGTACAAGCTACTTGTATCCAAGCTACTTGGATTCAGAAGGAACAGGCTTTTACAGAAGGCAGATTTTCCAAATAAAAAATAAGTAGCAGTACAAAAGATATAAATTGAGAACCTTGTCCACTAGTAGTAGATGTATCCAATTGCCTTTTTGCAAAGTTGAAGTTAATTGAATCTTAAGTAATATGATAGTATGTATAGTGCTATTTTTTATATTAACAATGTTACTCATTTTCTAGCTACAAAAAAATCTTCCTAGACTTTGAATACTTTTCATGATGTCCACTATCATTCCATCCACTTAGAAAACTACACTATCATTGACAGTGAATTTGTTATGAAACTATAAAACTTTCTCATGGTTTTCTGTCCTCTGTTAGTTTTATCCTTAAATGTCATTTGATTTTTTTTTCTCATTTGACTCTCATTTAGATTTCTTTAAACTTCTCTGCTTTTCTTTCTGGGTTATTGAATGCTACTAAAGGAAATCTGTCAGGTCCAACTGAAGTCCTTGTAACTAATCTCAGCTAGATTTTTGATGCTGCTTATTGATTCTCCCACATTCTTTACAATGACTTGCCCCCAAACCACCTCCTCTGACCTCAAACACTGGATTTCCTAAACTTATAATTCACTGAGAAGATTGAGATAATTAATTATGAGCTTCTTTGTCTCCTCTGCACCTTTCTGGGTCACCGGCAGTCTTTTCACATGTGCCAGTTTCAGGAGATAAAGTGGCTCCTTTTGATAAGACTAACATCTAAATATGTATCCTTGAGCCATTCCTTTTCCATTTACTCTAGGAATTTGACCCTTCAATGTATCTTTTTTTTAATCACTGGCACCTATTAAAATATCTTATATACAGTAGGTAATTGATAAATATTTGAGAATTTAAGTAGAATTGAAAAAGAAAATCAGTAGAGAGAAATTTAGACATACATAATCCAAAAAACAAATTCTGAAATAAAAGATAAAGCAAGTTATGGCTAGATATCAATTTGCCTGAAAATGATCTGGGAGTTTTAGAGGCCTATAAGCCCAAATTTGAACAGGGCAAAATGACAGCATAAAAAAAGAACTATGATCTTAGAATTTTTTAAAAAGTATATCCAGAATTAAGGAGTTAATCATCCTATTGTAGGTTACTCTGGCCATATTATGGTTAGCATATATATATTCAATTTTAGATGATATTTTAGGGAGGACATTCATAAGCCAGAGAAGATCCAAAGGAGAGCAACCACTCTGTCCTAAAGTTTATGATAGTGGAGAGGAAAACTGGGCATAGTCTGATAATGCACCCTAAATTTTGGAAAAGCAGACTTCAATAGATCAAGAAAAAAAATAGAATCCTTGTTTTTTCTTTCTTCTTGCCCAATCTCAACTTCTTTAGCTTCTTGCCAGAGGAACCAATAAGAAAAAATTCTGTTCTGAACCTGACCCACTAACGGAGGAACGGGTTATTGGCACAGAAATAATGGGAACCTTGAGATAAAATGACCATTCGAATAGAGAAAGAAAAGAGAAGAATTTGGCTTAATCTAATTTTAGAAAAGGTCAGAGGAAAGTTGGGAGTAAAATATTTCAAGGGAAGTCAGCTCAAGAGTAATACAAGAGACTATAGTAAAGGTCCTTCCTACAAAGAATAATTTGCACAGCTTCCACCCCTTTACTATCCATCCCCTTCTCAGACCCTTGTAGTTGGTCTCTAATTCTACCATCCTAATAAAACTATTCTCTGAAAGATTGCCAGTGAACTAATTTCAAATTTCATGAACCCTTTTCAGTTCTTATCCTATTTGACCTCTTTATAGCTCTGGACTGTATTGATCACCCTCACCCCTTTGATACTCTCTTCTTTTGCTTTCCTCTTCACTTTCCCTTGATTGTCTGTTCACTGTCTTCTCTGCTAGATCATAATCTGTTTACCACCCCTGAGTGGGTGTCCAATAAGTTCTGTCCTGGGCTACCTTCTATGGGCTATGTTTATATTCTTTTCCTTGGTAAACTCATCTGCTGCTTTGAGCTCAATTATTATATCTACACAGGTGACACTTAATTTCCTTAATGTCTAACCCTAATATTTTGCCTAGCCTCCAGGTTTATATCTCTGCTTGTTAGAATTATCTTACCAAAAACCTTTACCTTCTCCAAACTTCTCTCTCTCTCTCTTTTTTAGATTTTTCAAGGCAATGGGATTAAGTGGCTTGCCCAAGGCCACACGGCTAGGTAATTATTAAGTGTCTGAGATCAGATTTGAACCCAGGTACTCCTGACTCCAGGGCTGGTGCTCTATCCACTGTACCACCTAGCCACCCCCACCCCCAATGGATTTGTAACTTTATGCTATCCCCCCCAACTCCCTTATATAATCATTTACCAAGTCTTGTCACTTCTCCATAACATTTTTTGTATCTGTCCTCTACTCTGTTTTCTCATGACCACAATCTTAGTTGGGTCTCTTATAATACCTTGTCTGGATTATTGTAGTAACTCCGTAATTAGGCTTCTTGCCATCTGTCTCCTTTCTAATCTACCTTTCACATTGCTGCTGAAATAATTTCCTTAAGGTCCTGATCCAATTGTAATTCTGCCAAAAAAAAAAAACCAACCTGAATTCCTTATTGCATTCTAGGACTCTTTGAACTAGGATTTTTAATCCTTTACAATCTGATTTCAGCCTATTTAATTTTACTTCACATTATATTGTCTTTCAATAACTTCAATAATTGCGTGTTATTCTCTGAACACAGCATAGCCATTTTCTGCCTCTGAGTTTGCCTTACCCATCTCCTAATTTAGGAATGCCTTTCTTCTTCATCTTGGCTTTTTCAGAACCTTCCTTTCCTTTAAGATTCATCTTGTGCACCACTTTCTCCATGAAGTCTAACTTGAAATTCTTAATGTTGTTCTTTCCCTGTCTTATAGAACCCTTTGTCTCATGCTTCCCTCACCCATATTATAGGACTTTGGAGTCAGGAAGACCTACCCTCCATCACTTCTTAGCTCTGGGACTCAGGCAAGTAGTACTTCCCTTCTTTTGGCTTCAGTTTCTCATCTGAAAATGGGAATTCTGATAATAGCAGCACTGACTCCCATGGTGATTGGGAAGATGAAAAGAGATTCTGATTGTGTAGTTCTTAGCTCTTAAAGCCTGACCCAGAGTAATTGTGGTTATTCATGAGTAACTATTATTATTCTACAGCATATCCAAATAGGTTGTAAGTATCTTGGGGTCAGGAGGACATTTTTGGCTTTTTGGCTTTGTCTCCCCAGCATTTAATTTAGCACAATGCCTTATGTAGCAATGCTGAAAAACAATCCTCCTACATATTTGTTGAATTAAATAACGCTTACTCTGGCTTGTCAATGACTCTCAACTCACCTAAGCTCTCCTACTATCTCCCTCCTTGACCATAAACTCCATTTTGAACAGTCCATGCCTTGCACTGGAAAACAGTTTAGACATTTTAATGCTTTTCCTAAGGAAGTGCTGCATCTTTGTTCAGTTATTTTTTCCAGAATTATGCTTATTCTAAGAAGGAGCCCTTCCTTTGGCTGACTAAGAATGAGACTTTGAGGAATTCTTTTTTTTTTAATTTTTTAAGGTTTTTTTTTTTTATTTGCAAGGCAATGGGGTTAAGTGGCTTGCCCAAGGCCATACAGCTAGGTAATTAAGTGTCTGAGGCTGGATTTGAACTCAGGTACTCCTGACTTCAGGGCCAGTGCTCTATCCACTGCACCACCTAGCCACCCCTCCACCTAGCCTCCCCTTTGAGGAATTCTTAAAACAAAAGTGTGAATGAAAGGGAAAAGTACACCTGAAAATTTACTAGCATAAAACGCCAGCCAGCTAGCGGAACATCTAACACACAGAGAAATTAGAGCAAGTGAATGATGATACCCCACCCCCTTAGGAACCTTTGTCATGTCCTTTCAGCTCCTTCAAGAACAAATCTTCATGTAGGATGACTCTACTGAGCTTTCTACATCACTTTCATTTACTAATAATAGCTCACATCATAGAATGCTATTATCTCAGAAAAAGCAAAGTTGTAGGTGATTCCAAGAGTTATGTAAAGGTCTATGGATGTTGTGTGTGGAGCCTGTAGCATATGACTAAAAATGACTCGTGTCTCATGAAAAGTAGCAATAAAGCTGCCATTGAGAACATGGAAAGGGAGTGAGGGTGAAAAATGACAGACAACTCCTGTGTTGCATGCATGCCCCAGCTAACAGGAAAAGAATCAGAAGAAGACTATATTGAAGAAGTCCTTTATGAAAATTTTTTAGAAAAATAAGAATTACAACAGAAGAAAAGCTATGCAAGGGTTGTGATCTGCCCTGATGGAGAAAGAATTGCAATCCCTGATACACTGAAATAAATTCATTTGCATAGTGGTTTGGCTTTCATATATATATATATATATATATATATATATATATACACACAAAGCATTTTACATACACTGTCATGCCACCGAGAATCTCACCACCATGCACAGTCACATTAGCTTCTGATTGGAAGGTGGAGTGGGCAGTACCTCCCCCCAACCTCCATTCAAGGAAGACTCCCAGCTTAGCTATTGCTGTGTTTCCCAACCAATAGCACTCATTTGTAATTCTCCGTCATGTCCCTCTTCCTAGTACCTGCCCTTTTCTACCCCACCCCCAATCTTCTCAGCTTCCTTTTGTGTGTGGGTTTCTTCCCATAGATCAGGTATGGGGAACATCTGGCTCAAGGACCATAGAAGGCCCTTGAAATCTTGGTGTGACTCTGCCATGGCAGCCACGAGTAGGACTCTAAATTCAGTAAGTTCAGAAGCTTTTTAGGGGTGAATATAGCAAGTGAATGATGTTATAAATATGCTAATGGACAAGTAGTCATCAGTATACCCATTTTTAAAGCTGAAGGAAACATTTAAAGAGATAAAGTGATGTATAATTTGAATTAAATCACTTGTCTTCTAGATGGAAGAGTTTTTAGAACTCAAAATTTAAAAAAATGTTTTAAAAAACTGTTGACATGTAGTTGAGAAAAAATAGTGGCTTATCCAGTATCACTGTTGGTGGCAATGCCAGAACTGAAATCCAGGTCCTCTGACTCTAGATCCACACTTGTTATAATACCCTAAAATTTTTGCCTTTGTTACATTAGGAAGAAGAAATGCTTTTATTTTGATCTGTTTTTGAAATCTAGGACTTACAGAGGTGAATATCTGTTAAGGAGTATAAGTCATTTGAATATATTCATAGGGCTCTATGAAAATGATAGATTTGGAAATCAAAGATTGAGGTTCATAAATTTAGAGTTGCAGAGGACTACAGAGGTTATCTAAGTTTTAACTCATTTCATGATGAAGAAACTGAGTCTAAGTGGGGGACTTGGATTTGTCAAAGGAAAGATGAATGTGCCCCCAAGTCACACTTGAAACATGTATGGAGTATTGAGGGAGGACAGTATTCTTGGGGTGAAGGGGTTTTTTTGTTTTGTTTTTTTAGGTTTTTGCAAGGCAAATGGGGTTAAGGGGTTTGCCCAAGGCCACACAGCTAGGTAATTATTAAGTGTCTGAGACCAGATTTGAACCCAGGTACTCCTGATTCCAAGGCCTGTGCTTTATCCACTATGCTACCTAGCCGCCCCTGGGGTGAAGGTTTACCAAGCCCTTTTCAAAGTTGTTTATCCAACTTTGATGTGTATCTGTAACCCAGGTCTCACTTTTAGCTCCAAGAAACTGAACATGAACAGTGGCCATACCAGGTTGAGGGTAACCATGACAGGCTTCTGCATAATTTCATGCAGAATGGGTAAATGAGAACAATTTGTTCCAGTCACCATGAAGGAGGTTGAAGCAGACCTTATAGAGTACTTAGAGCTTAGTTAGACATGGAAGATGCCATTTATACACTGCAACCCAGACCCAATTATGTTGATTTTTGTCCTGCCACACAGGAAGGCTCATGATTTTATGCAATTCTTCCTCATTTAAATCCAGTTCATGAACATGTCAAATCATTACCCATATTATTTTCCTTTTTTTTGAAATAAAGTACAAAACAACAGGAAAACTAGAATTTGAACCCAGTTCTTTTGAATCCAAAGCCTGTGGTTTCCATTGTACTGAGCAATTGGTCTATATATATATAAACACACACACACACACACACACACACACACACACGAGCTCCATGAAGACAGGAACACTGTATGTATACATATCCAGACACACACACACACACACACACACACACACACACACACACACACATAGAATTTTATACATACAGATTTATCTTTGTACCTCATCTAGTCTGGCATAGGACCCTACAAACGAGGTGTCAACTGTTTTTGGAATTGCTGATAGTAATAATAACAATAACAAATATTATACTTGATAGTTAAAACCTTTTACTTAAATGCTATACCTCTGGTCCTTAGAAGCAGACTGTAAAGTATTGTGATTGTGTATACCAAAGTATTCATATGGAAATTAGATAAACTTGAAGAGGTGTACCTTACAGTAAGCTGTGGATTTCTTTGTTTTTTCTAGTTTTGTTTATTGTGATAAAATTGTGCTCTGATAACTTTATAACAGAAATGATTGCAAGAATGGAATGGGTACTATCTTTCAAGTTATCTCATATTAAGATTTTTTTTCAGGACTCTGAATGGTCAGGACTTCAAGAGAGCAGATAGAAAAATCCTCCATTCCTATTCAAACTTTGTGCTATAAAGGAACCTACACAAGAGTGGCAGAAATTAATAAAACAAGGAAGTGTGCAGTAAGGGCTGATAGCCCTTCTTGTTCTTAAGTTTAAAATAATTGATTTGATTCTATTCAATTCAGCAAATATTTTTTAAGCCACGTGTGTGTGTGTGTGTGTGTGTGTGTGTATATATATATATATATATATACACACACACACATACATATATATGTGTATGTAAGGTTCAGTGGGGCTACAAAAATTAAAGATGACTCAAGAAACTTGATAGTTTAGTAAGGAGAGGAAATATATACAAATATTTATAAGTTAGGAAATTATGCAGAGGAGAGTTCAAACTTAAAGGACCTGTGAGAATTAAAAGGATAGAAAACTTATAGCTGGAGAATTAAGAAAACTTCCTGGAGCTGGGGCCTTTAAGGAGATAAAAAGGCTTAACAGGCAGAAATAGGAGAGCGAGAGGGTAATCCATTTCATAAATGAAAGCTATAAGTACAAAGCTAAGAACTTAGACAAGAAAACAAGATCAAGGAACAGTGAATAATCCAGTTTGGCTAAAATGTCTGGGAGAAGGACAAAATAAGAAAGAAATGAAATAAAACTATAAAGTTAGGTTAGATTATATGCATTTAGAATCCGCTATGTGTAGAAACTATGGGGTTGTTAAGATGAAGAATGGACAGTCTCTTGCTTCAGGATTTTATGGTAGAGCAGAAATTCTTAACCGGGAGTCTATGTATCCCTTAAAAACCTATAGATAATATTTCAGATAGTTTGTGAACATAATTAGGGAAAAAAGTAATGTTTTATGTTGTACAAACTTGACTTTACTATCCTATATAATTTAAGCATTTAAAAATATGCTAAGAAGGGATCCAAGGACATGGATCCAAGGGGTCTATGACACAAGAAAGGTAAAAAATTGGTTTAGTGTCAAGGAAAAGACAATCTCAAAGTTAGAAGGAACCTCAGAGGCCATATTGTTCAACCTCTACTACAGTATTACTATAAATCCAAGCTTTTCTTGAAGACTTCTAATAAGAGGGAATCCATTACCCCCAGAGGGTATCTTTTCCATTATTGGACTTCTCTCATTTCAGGAAGTTTTTACTTACATTTATCCTTATACTTCACTGCAATTTCTATGTTCTACACTCCTGTTTCTGCCCTTTAGGACCAAACAAAACAAACTTTTTGCACATGCTAGCTCTTCAATACTTAAAAGACAGCTATCATGTCTATATAAACTGTCAGGGATGTAAAGAAAGGCATAAAACTCCTCTTAAAGAACTCATAATCTAATGAGGGAGACAACAAGCAAAAATATACAGAAAATCATTAAAGGAGGAAAGACAATGGAATTAAGAGGGATTGGGGAAGAAGAAGATTGGATTTTACTTGGAATTTAAAGGAACCCAGGGAGGTCAGTAGGCAGAGAGGAGAAGGGAGAGCATTCCAAATATAGGAAACAGAAAATGCCTGGAGTCAAGAGAAAGATTATTTTATTCATGAAACATCCTGGAGGACAATGGAATGAAGAGTACATATTGAGGAGTAAGGTATGATTGGAAAAGTAGGAGGCCTATTTTTTTCTAAGAGCCCTTAACAAAATGGACAAAAAGAATATTTCAGATGGAATCACTACCAGCCCAAGGGAAAAAAAAATTACATTAGAACAAAAATTTAATGTAATTGAATGTCATGAATGTATTCAAAATTAACTCTAAAAATAGGATGGCATATCAGAATGCCTGAATTTACAGTACAGAATATTATAAAAATAAAAGGTAAAGTTGTACCAACATTTTGTGATTTGCAAATAATTATGGGGAAAAAGCATGTTATAGTGCTAGAAACTGAGTCTCTATTTGGTGCATGAATTGAAAACTGCAGTCAAAAACATTCCTCTTAGACATTCAGACAAAAACTTCATATTGTTTAAAGAAGTAAAAGTAAATGGAAAGAAAGTGAAGAAATTTACTGCCAAGCTTTGGTTAGATAGTTCACTTTAAAAATTGAGTTTAAGGGCGGCTAGATGGCATAGTGGATAAAACACCGGCCCTGGAGTCAGGAGTACCTGGGTTCAAATTCGGTCTCAGACACGTAATAATTACCTAGCTGTGTGGCCTTGGGCAAGCCACTTAACCCCGTTTGCCTTGCAAAAACCTAAAAAAAAAAATTGAGTTTAACTTGTATAATGTTAAAACTACCAGAGAGATAGCTAATGCAAATGAGGATATGGTAGCTAAATGCTAATGATTTGAAGAAAATAATTGAAGAAATTGGATATCTTTGAATTTTTTTCAATCTTTGAATTTTTAACATTTATAATTTTTTACCTAAAATTTTTAATTTTATTGGAAGTTAATGTTGAAGAGTATTTTATGTTAAAAATCTTGTTTCTTTGTCAGTCAAATAAGAAAGCTTGGGTGGCTAAAACTGTTTTTGATTTAGCCCACCTCTTGAAAATATAGCAAAGACAGCAATGTCCCCTTTTAAGCTTTTGTGATTTTTAGATAATGTTTCAGGTCATCCAATTATGTGTGAGAATGTGAGCATGCAAATTTGTCAAGATGTGGATAGAATCCTCTTCATTTACCAGCATATATGTGAAGATTTAAAGAAAGATCCTTAGCTGTTATGGTAAATTATTAAACAATAAAAATTAGTTTTTTTAAATTATCTTTTTTCATTCAGCTAGAACTAATTACTATATTTTACATGTGATTGTAACTTGGAAGTGTAATTTTGAATAATGTAGGATTCATTTCTTCATAGGATTCATTTTCACTAATCAGAACCTGGCTGGGTTCAGATAAGCTACAAACATTAGGCAACACTGTTATTATTATTTGAGATCTTTTGTTTTATTTTTTATTTGCATATCTAGCACTGAGTAGGGCACATAATAAGTGTTTAAGAATTACTTTGATTGATTGGTTTATCTTTGTCTACCAACTAATGGAGAAAGAAAATCACATCATAATGACCATAGGGCCTGAAATGAGGTTTTTGTTTTTTTTTTTAAAAAAAAGGTAAAAAATGATACAGCTAAATAAAAGACATTCAGATGTCTTAATTTAAATGTTCCTCTTTGTTATAGGTAAAGACTTAGTGAGAGCCCAGGGGATGTTAATATCTGGAAATATTAGAACTATGATTAAAAAACAGAAAACATCAGCACAACTTTTAAAAGTGAGAATGTGAAAGGACATCTCACAGCTTCTTCATAGAGGGTTAAAGAAGATGGTTTCATTGTGCATCCAGACAACAAGAAGAAACATCATTTATTGGTAGTTTTGATAATCTTACCTTAAAATTTTCATGGTGATGATTAGCCTAAGTAAACTGACCACTTCTTTTTCAGGAAGTGAAAAAGTGAAGAAATTTTTACAAAGAACTTGAGAGGATCCTCCAAATCAAAACAGATACTTTGATAGTCATAACTAATGGAAAGGTATGTACAGAAGAAGACTGAAAAAGATCTTGTAAAATATGTTTGGACCAAATAGAATTTTTTTAAGTTAATAGCATTCTATTTTTTCAATTACATATAAAGATAATTTTCAACTTTGATTTTTGTAAGAGTTTTGAATTCCAAATTTTTCTCTCTCCTTTTCCTTCCCCCTCCCAAGACAGCACAGTAGTCTGATATAGGTCAAATATGTGTAGCCATGTGTAGCCATATTTTCATATTAGTCATGTTATGAAAGGAATCTGAACAAAAGGGGAAAATTTATGAGAAAGAAAAATCAAATTTTAAAAAGAGACAATAGTATGCTGTAGTCTGCATTCAGACTCTGTAGTTCTTTTTCTGGATATGATGGCATTTTCCATCACATTTTCCATTCACAATAGAATT
Source organism: Macrotis lagotis (assembly GCF_037893015.1). Lineage (NCBI taxonomy): Eukaryota > Metazoa > Chordata > Mammalia > Peramelemorphia > Peramelidae > Macrotis > Macrotis lagotis. The sequence continues at coordinate 847,999,231 of NC_133658.1, forward strand.
GTCTTTGATCATTTGATGCGAAGACCTTAGTCTGTCATAGTTGATCATCATAGAATGTTGCTGGTACAATGTACATCGTTCTCCTCATTCTGTTCACTTCACACAATACCATTTCATTTAAATTCAGGTTTTCTTGAAATCCACCTGCTCATGATTTCTTACAGAACAATGATATTCCATTATAGTCATATACCACAACTTGTTCAGTCATACCCCAATTGAAGGACATCCCCTCAGTTTCCAGTTCTTTGCTACCACAAAAAGAGCTGCTATAAATATTTTTGTCCATGTGAATCTTTTTGCCTTTTTTAATGCTCTCTTAGGAATACAGACCTAGTAGTGAATCAAAAGGTATGCCCACTTTGATAACTCTCCAGAGTGGTTGGATCAGTTTACAACTCCATCACCAGTGAATTAGTGTCCTAGTTTTCCCACATCTCCTCCAACATTTATCATTTTCCTTTTCTGTCATATTAGTCAATCTGATAGATGTGAGGTGGTACTTCGAAGTTGTTTTAATTTGCATTTCTCTAATCAATATTTAGAGCATTTTTTCATGTAACTCTAGATAGTTTTGATTTCTTCATTGAGGAGCAGCTAGGTGACACAGTGGATAGAGCACTGGCCCTAGAGTCAGGAGTACCTGAGTTCAAATTCAGCCTCAGACACTTAATAATGACCTAACTGTGTAACCTTGGGCAAGTCACTTAACCCCATTGCCTTGAAAACCAAAAAAAAAAAAAAGAGAGAGAGAGAGAGAGAAAGAAAAGAAAACTACCTGTTCATATCTTTTAACCACTTATCAATTTGAGAAGGACTTGTATTCTTATAAATTTTACTCAGTTCTTTATATGTTTTAGAAATGAAGTCTTATCAGAAACATTGTTTATAAAAATTGTTTCATAGCTTTCTGCTTTCCCATTAATCTTTGTTGCATGGGTTTTATTTGTATAAAAGTTTTTTAATTTAATGTAATCAAAATTATCCGTTTTACATTTTAAAATTTTAAATTGCAGAGGAATCTCATCAGTGGAGGGAGTTTATATATGGGAAGTTCTCTCTTCTGATAAAACCATAGGTCAAGTAAAAAGAAATCATGTTAATGTATTTGCTGAGTAGCCATTTATAAATATGTCTTCTGCCTATATTATCAAAGTCTAAAAGTGAACAGGACAGTCAGTAATCATTTTCAAAGAATAAAGACAGTTTCTAATTTCAAAGAACTAAACATTTTATTAGGAGACATTGTGTTCATACTCACATATGTACACATACATAATAAAAATCAATACTAGAGCATTAGGGAGGGAAGATACATAGCAGCTAGATCTAGAAGAGATTTGTTTATTGCAGGATTTCTTACCCTTGGACCCACAGAACCCTTAGGAGTTATAGAGAAATTTAGATGTGAAAAATTACCTCTAACATTTAACAAATATAGAACTGAATGTAGGCAATGAACATTCTTCTAAGAAAGGAGTTGTTGACTTCATTGGATTGCCAAAAGGTTCTTGGGAGGAAAAAAAAATGATTAAGAACCTCTGTTTAAGAAGTTGTGCTTGAACTAAATCTTAAAGAAGGAAAGAAACAAGTATTCATTAAGCACCTACTGTGTGTCAGGACCTCAGTAAACAGTTTATTAATATTATTTCATTTGATCCTCACAACAACCCTGAGAGGTAAGAACTGATAAATGTCTCGATTTGAACTGGTTCCAGACTCTATGTTTTGAGTAAATCACTAGGTCACTTGAATTGTTCTGTCCATGTATAGGCCGAGTATAACTCCTAACCTTTCACCAATCAGCCAATGTGTTATCTGACCATCAGAGGGTGCTCAAAATCAAAATTGTTGCTCTTAATAGAAACTGGCATCTTTTGCCATTCATTTTTTTTCCTGCGAAAGAAGCTCTTCCTCCTTACATAGATTACTGTTTATTAAATTCACAGGCTAGGATTAACTTATAAAATATTAAAATATTGAATAACTGTTACAGTTATCTTGGCTCTGCCCATATGCCTTGAATTAATTGGTTCTTGGATTTCTCTCCTTTTACACAATAGATTCAGACTTACAATGTCTATAGACATCACTTCAGTTTTAATATTTATGAAATTAAAATGAAAGTAAAACATCCATTCTACTTCTTCATTTTCTTTTCTCCCCCATTTTCACTTTCTTATTGCTGATGAGACATTTCCCAAATAATCCTCTACCTCATCAAAAAGGAGGAAATGAAGGAATCTCTCAAAACTTCTAAGGTTGGGGGCGGCTAGGTGGCATAGTGGATAAAGCACTGGCCCTGGAGTCAGGAGTACCTGTGTTCAAATTTGGTCTCAGACGCTTAATAATTACCTAGCTGTGTGGCCTTGGGCAAGCCACTTAACCCCATTTGCCTTGCAAAAACCTAAAAAGAAAAAACAAAAAAAAACTTCTAAGGTCAAAGGAAGACAGGGAAGCAAAATAGCTAGATATTGATGTGTAGTGGTTTGAGGTCCCCAGCAGATTCAGGAGAGCTGATTATTTCTCTCCTGGTAACTAGACTCATCCCCACATAAAGCCATAAATGTCATTCCTTCCTAATATATTGGTGTTCTCACAATTCAACCTAGAAGTTGTCAAAGGACTACAAAATGTCACCACCCTTTTTTAATATGTTTTTTGGCACAGAGGGAATTAGCATGACCGACCCTAAACACAGTCCTTTTATATGGTTAAAAAAAAAACTCCACCAATCTGTTCTGCTTGGCCCTTAAGAATCACTTGGGAAATGGTAACTAACATTTATAGACCATTTTATGATAAACAAAGTGAGATAGATAGATAGAAAAAAAGATAGATGTGTGGATGAATAGTTAGATGGGTAGTCACATGATCCTTGTAATCTTGTGAGATAGATATTCTTATATTCATTTTACAGATGAAGCAACTGAGCCCAAGATTAAATAACTTATTCAAGGTCATGAAATTTATGTGTCTGAAGTAGAATTTAAACTCAGACCTTCCTCAGATCTAACACTTTTACCCACTAAGCTGTCTAATTAAGTTTTTGGGAGAATAAAAAAGGCAGAAAGAACAGGACAAAATTCTTCCAGATTACATATGTACTTTCCTTTTACTTATTTGCCTACAAGCTTAATGTATTGATGAGAGATATTCTGTTAAAAAGGAGTCTTTAAGGTATCATTTTGCTTAATTGATTTTTTTTTAATAATCAACAAAAAAGGGGCAGCTAGAGGGCAGCTAGGTGGCACAGTGGATAGAGCACCGGACCTGAAGTCAGGAGAACTTGCACTCAAATCCAGCCTGAGGTACTTAATAATTGCCTAGCTGTTTGACCTTGGACAAGTCACTTAACCCCATTGCCTTAAATAAATAAAAAAAATTTTCAAAAAATGATAAAAAAAAATAAACAAAATAGGATCTTCTATTCACTACATCTTTCAATCAGTTGTATAATTGTAAAGACCTGGTCTTCTATGGAATTTAATTTGTAAAATCCTTCCTGTTTCTTACTAAAACCAAGGATTCCCTTGATATGTGTAGATATTTCTCATAAAAATTTTATACATACATATGTGAGAAGTCAAGTTAAAGGCCTGGGTACTCCACTGGTACTTTCAGGATAGAAGAAGAAAGACAATAAGATTTTTAGGACTTTGGAAAGACAAACTGTGGTGAACTCAAAGGCAGAACTGTACTGGAACCATCTTGTCTCCTCTATCCAGTACAAGAAAATAAAAACTTACAAAAAAATAAAAATTTGATTATAAATAATTGAATTATAGAAATAACTATTGATAGGTATATTAATGCTAAATCATTTTAAATTGTTTATCTTTTTTGAAAATGTAGTTGATATCTTTTGTGTTTTTATTACCTAGATTTTCTTGTGCCTAAATCCTCTTTGCCCTCTCCCCTGCCAGAGAACAAACCCTTAAAACATATAATTTAAAAAATAAAGAGGAAAGAGGAAAAAAAAATCAAATAATCTAATCAACAGAATGGGAAAAAATTGAAAATATATTTCTTTTTCCACATCTATGAATTATTTTTCATGGCCAAAATTGCCAGTTATTTTTTCATATCATTCATTTTTAATTGTTTTGTGGTGGTTGATATTCTCATTTATTTTGATGTGTTTATTATATATCTTATTTTCTTGTCAGGGCTTATTTCCCCTTTACATCAACTTATGTATTTTCATGCTTCTCTGGATTCATTGAGATTATTTTTCTGGATTCATTGTAACTATTGCTTTTTCTTTTTTCACACTTAAAAGTATTTTGTTTCCAATTACACGTAAAAATAGTTTTCAACATTCATTTTTGTAAGATTTTGAATTCCAAATTTTTCTACTTCCCTCTTTTTCTCTCCCCCTTCCCAAGACAGAAAGTACTCTGATACAGGTTGTGCATAAACAATTATGTTAAACATATTTTCATATTAGTCATGCTGTTAGAGAATTATCAGGGGGGAAGGAAAAAACAAGAGAGAAAAAACAAAAAAACAAATTTTTAAAAAAAGTAAAAATAGTATGCTTCAATGTGCATTCAGACCCATAGTTATTTTCTGAATATGGTTGACATTTTTTCTTTTTTTTTTTTTTTAAGGTTTTTGCAAGGCAATGGAGTTAAGTGGCTTGCTCAAGGCCACACAGCTAAGTAATTATTAAGTGTCTGAGGCCAGATTTGAATCAGGTACTCCTGACTCCAGGGCTGGTGCTCTATCCACTGCGCCACCTAGCAGCCCCTGGTTGGCATTTTCTACCAAAAGTCTTTTGGAATTGTCTTTGATAATTGTATTGCTGAGAAGAGCTAAGTCTACCATGTTTGATGATCACACAGTGTTGCTGATAATAATGTGTCCAATGTTCTCTTGGTTCTGCTCACTTCCCTTAGGATCAGTAGTTGTAGTTTTTCTGGATTTTACTGAAATCTGCCCACTCATGATTTCTTATAGAACAATAGTATTCCATTATAATCATATATCATAACTTGTTCATCTATTCCCCAATTGTTGGGCATTACCTCAATTTCTAGTTTTTTGCCACCACCAAAGGGGAGAGAGAGAATAGAATAAATGGGGGTGAGGAGGAATAGGATGGAGGGAAATACAGCTAGCAATAGCATCTGTGGGAGAAAAATATTGAAGCATTTTCTCTGATGGACTTATGATAAAGAATGCCATCCATTCCAAAGACAGAATTGATGGTATTTGAATAGAGACTGAAAGCACATTTTTGTTCCTTTCACTTTATTTTTCTTGAGGTTTCCCTTTCTTTGTTGGGGGGGGAAGGATTATGTTTACTTTTCCAATAAGACTATTGTAGTAATGTGAAAAAACATTTTTTTTAAGTTATAAGGATTTTATTTATTTTGAGTTTTACAATTTTCCCCCTAATCTTACTTCCCTCCCCCCACCCCCTGCAGAAGGCAATTTGCTAGTATTTACATTGTTTCCATGGTATACATTGATCCAAATTGAATGTCATGAGAGAGAAATCATATCCTTAAGGAAGAAACATAAAGTATAAGAGATAGCAAGATCATCCAATGAAATATCAGGTTTCTTTTTCAAAATTAAAGGTAATAGTCCTTGATCTTCGTTCAAACTATACATTCTCTGGATATAGATGGTGTTCTCCATTGCAGACAGCTTTAAATTGTCCCTGATTGTTGCACTGATGGAAATGAGCAAGTCCATCGAGGTTGATCATCACCCCCATGTTGCTGTTAAGGTGTATAGTGTTTTTCTGGTTCTGCTCATCTCACTCAGCATCAGTTCATGCAAATCTCTCCAGGCTTCCCTGAATTCCCATCCCTCCTGGTTTCTAATATAACAATAGTGTTCCATGACATACATATACCACAGTTTGTTAAGCCATTCCCCAATTGAAGAACATTTACTTGATTTCCAATTCTTTGCCACCATAAACAGGGCTGGTATGAATATTTTTGTACAAGTGATGTTTTTACCCTTTTTCATCATCCCTTCAGGGTATAGACCCAGTAGTGGTATTGCTGAATCAAAGGGTATGCACATTTTTGTTGCCCTTTGGGTGTAGTTCCAAATTTGCTCTCCAGAAAGGAAAAAAAAAAGAATGTGATCCACCTGCTCCAGAGCTGGAGGTATTGGAACACAGATTGAAGCATTATTATTATTGTTATTATTATTGTTATTATTATTATTATTTGTTGGGAGACTAGAGGCTGATTCTGTAGTTCCTCTTGAATAACGATGAGACCCTGGGGACTTGCTGAGGGATATGTGAAAGACCTTTGTCCTTGCGTTTTGAAACATAAGGACAGGGAATTACAGCATGTTCTGCATGTAGGCATCGTCGGTGTGTGCTCTTGGTTCAGGAAGTGAGCTCCAGTCTTCCTCTTTGTGGTCTAACATTGTTTGCCTTCTTCTGGCATGCAACAGGGCAGTGACAAGCATTTTTCTAATTGGTGCATGCTTGAATCACTAGCTGTTAGCTGTTCCATGATTGGAAACTGTTGCTATTTCACGTGGCTTTTGCTGATAGCCAAGAATATAATTGCAAGGAGCAGGAGGGAGGAGAGAGAAGAAATTCGGAGATGTAATCTTTGGTCATGAAACAATAAAGTCGCCTGTTTGCTTCTCCTCTGGCCTGTGACTCTCTTTTTGGAACACTCTGGTTGTGTCCGGATGCACACCAAAGAAGTAGGAAAAAAAGGTAAGGCCTGGCTGCCCCTGGAGAAAAATCTGGACAATTATCATCATCATCATCATCATCATCATCATCATCATTATTATTATTATTATTATTATTATTATTATTATTGGCGGGGTTTGCAGGGAAAATGGGGCTGGGTGGCTTGCCTGGGGCTGCATATCTGGGTGATTGTTGGGTGTCAGACCGGATTTGGACCTGGGTGCTCCTGGCTCCAGGGCTAGTGCTGCGCCACCTGGCCACCCCTACTATATTATTATTATTTTATTTTGGGTCTTTTTTTGTTGTCTTTGCAGGACAGTGGGGTTGGGGTGGCTTGCCCAGGGTCACACAGCTGGGTGATTATTGGGTTTCTGGGCCTGGATTTGGGCTCAGGTGCTCCTGGTTCCAGGACCCATGCTCTGTCCACTGCGCCACCTGGCTGCACCTATCATTATTATTATTTTTTTTAATTTTAATTTTTTTCTCTTTCCTTTACTTTATCACTCATGTGGGTCTATATTTTTTTGGGGGGGGTATTATGTTTGCTCTTAAACAAGAATATTTTAGTAATGTATAAAAAACATTATTTGTACAGAACATTGTACAGCCTAACAGCAACATGGGGGTGATGATCAACCTTGATGGACTTGCTCATTCCATCAGTGCAACAATCAGGCACAATTTCAGGCTATCTGCAATGGAGAATACCAGCTGTATCAAGAGAAAGAATTGTAGAGTTTAAACAAAGACCAAAGACTATTAATTTTAAAAAAACATTATTTTATTGTGTAATTTTGCTATCTCTTATACTTTATTTTTCTTCCTTAAGGATATGTTTTCTCTCTAATCACATTCAACTTAGATTAATGTATACCATGGAAACAATGTAAAGACTAAGAGACTGCCTTCTGTGGGAGGTGGGGGGAGGGAAGCAAGATTGGGGGGGAATTGTAAAATTCAAAATAAATAATAAATAAATTTTAAAAATAAAAAAAATAAATTTGACCCAGTTCTCTGTATATTTTAGAAATGAGTCCTTTGTCAGAAACATTAGTTGTAAAGATTGTTTCCCAGTTTACTACATTTCTTTTGATCTTGATTACAGTGGTTTTGTCTATGCAAAAGCCTTTTAATTTAATGTAATCAAAATCTTCTAGTTTGTTTTTAGTGATGTTCTCTATCTCTTCCTTAGTCATAAACTGCTTCCCTTTCCATAGATCTGACAGGTAAACTATTCCTTGATCTTCTAGTTTGTTTTTAATAATGTTTTTTGTCTAAATCCTGTATCCATTTGGTTCTTATCTTGGTATAGGGTGTAAGGTGTTGGTCTACTCTAAGTTTCTGCCATACTAACTTCCAATTTTCCCAACAGTTTTTATTGAAGAGAGAGAGAGCTTTTATCCCAATAGTTGGACTCTTTGGGTTTATCAAACAGCAGGTTACTATAATCATTTCCTGCTATTGCACCGAGTCTATTCCACTGATACACCACTCTATTTCTTAGCCAATACCAGACAGTTTTGATGACTGATGTTTTATAATATAATTTTAGATCAGGTAGGGCTAAGCTACCTTCTTTTATACTTTTTGTGAAAAAATTTTTTTAAAACTTATTTGATGCTGTTAAAAAAATAGAACAATGTGTCAGTAGAATAAATTAGTAAAAGGCTAGGAGCAAATGAACAGAGTAGCCCAATGTTCTTAAACACAAGAATACAAACTATTGAGAAGACAGAAAGTACAGGGAAGATTGGAAAGTAGTTTGGTGGAAAATAGACTTAGATAATCTTATTATACCGTATGACACAGTATGTGTAAAATAGATATTAGACATATTTATATGAACATAAAAGGTCACATTATATTAAAAAAAAAATTTGAAGAAAAAATAACTTTCATAACTGTTTAAAAAGAGAGTTCATAGCTTAACAAGGAAGAGTGAGATAATTATGATAAAAGTCAAAATAGATTTTCACATATATAGAATTTATTTGTTTAACATATTTTGCCCTAGGGTGGCTAGGTAGCACAGTGAATAGAGCATCACCCTGGTGTCAGGAGGACCTGAGTTCAAATCCAGCCTCAGACAATAATTATGTAGCTATGTGGCCTTGGGCAAGCCACTTATAACCCCATTGCCTTGCAAAAACTAAAAAAAAAACAAAACAAACCAAACACGTTTTGCCCTAATTACTTTTATTGTTCTTTTTTTTTCAAGGCAGTGGAGTTAAGTGACTTACCCAAGGTCAAAAAGTCAGGTAATTATTATCTGAAGACAAATTTGAACTCAGGTCCTCCTGACTCCAGGATGGTGCTCTATCCACTGCACCACCTAACTGCCCCTTTTTTAAAATAAGTTTTGAATTCCAAATTCTATCCCTCCCTCCCTGAGATGATTAATTTGATATAGGTTATACATGAGGAATCATGTAAAACATTTCCATCATTTTGTGCAAAAAGTCTTGACCAGGATGGGGAGGTGGGGCCCCGGCCGGGGCCGCTGCGGTGCCGCTGCTGCTGCTGCTCGGGGCGCTGCTGGGCCTAGTCCGGACCTCCGACCCACCCCTCGTCACCTGCTGCTCGGTCGTGAAGCTCCTCAACACGCAGCACAACGTCCGGCTGCACTAGCATGACGTGCACTACGGGTCCGGCAGTGGGCAGCAGTCAGTTACAGGGATATTAGATGTGGATGACAGCAACAGTTACTGGAGGATCCGAGGAAAAACTTCTACAGTCTGTGAGAGAGGAACCCCTGTGAAGTGTGGCCAGGCCATACGGCTGACTCATGTCAATACTGGAAGCAACTTTTACAGTCACCACTTCTCTTCATCCCTCTCTGGCAACCAAGAAGTGAGTGCATTTGGGGAAGAGGGTGAAGGGTACTATCTGGATGACTGGACAGTCCTCTGCAGTGGCTCACACTGGGTGAGAGACGATGAGGTTCGGTTCAAACACGCTTCTACTGACATGCTGCTCTCTGTCAGGGGAGAGCAGTATGGCTGACCCATCAGTGGCCAAATAGAGGTGCATGGTATGGCCCAGCAGAGCCAAAACAACTATTGGAGAGCCATGGAAGGCATCTTTATGAAACCCAGTGAGCTGCTTCGCACCGAAGCCCATCATGTTGAGCTGTGAGATCCTTTCAGCTCCTCTCCACCTCACCACACAGTGTTTGAGTTGCACCCACTGCTTTCCACACTGGAGCAGCAGCAGCCTTATCATCCCCTGGATGAGGATCCAGCATGGGAAATTTTCAAGTTCTTAAGAGCAGCAGCTCCCTTCCTGCCAATATGTATCCTTATTCTGGACTTGGTTTCACCTTTTAAATGTGGGAGTTACTACCAGTGGTGGGACTGATCTTTTCATCCATTTAGAAGAAATGGAGGTGGAAGAAATAATATCTCTTGAAGATGGAAATTCCCCTCATTTGGATGCTTTGGCATAATAATCCATTAATAGGTGGAGTACAGTTTCCAACATAATGCTTTTACTCAGGAATAATAAAAAGAATTTGATTCTCAAAAAAAAAAAGTCTTGACCAGAAAAAAAAGAGAGAGAGAGAGAGGAAACAAAGTGAAAAAATAATATGCTTCAGGTTTTTATTCATACAATATCAGTTCTTTATCTGAAGGCAAATAGCATTTTTCATCCTGAGTCCTTTGGGATTGTCTTGGATCATTGTATGAGTGAGAATAGCTAAGTCATTCATGGATCTACATCATACAATATTGCTGTTACTATGTACAATGTTCTCCTAGTACTCCGCACTTCACATTGTGTTATGTTTGTGTCTTTCCAGTTTTTTTAAATCATCCTGCTTGTCATTTCTTATAACAAATTAACATTCCATTACAATCACAGTACCACAACTTATTCAATCATTCCCTAATTGATGTACCTCTCTTCAATTTCCAATTCTTAGCCACCACAAAAACCTACTTATAATTTTATACAAATAGATTCTTTATACAAATAGATTATTTATACAAATATATTCTTTTACCTTTTAAAAAATAATCTCTTTGTGATACAGACCTGGCAGTGGTGTTGCTGGATCAAAGGGTATGCACAGTTTTTTTAGCCCTATAGGCATAGTTCCAAACTCTCCAGAATAGTTGGATTAGTTTACAACTCTGCCGTCAGTGAATTAGTGTCCCAGTTTTTCCACATGCCCTCTAACATTTATCACTTTATTTTTTTGTCATATTAGTCAATCTCATAGTTATAAGGTGATAGCTCAGAATTTTAATTTGCATTTCTCTAATCAATATGATTTTTATCATTTTTTCATATGAGTATAGATAGCTTTGTTTTCTTTGTCTGAAAACTCCATGTTCATATCCTTTGACCATTTATTGGGGAATGACTTGCATTCTTATAAATTTGACTCAGTTCTCTATATGTTTAAGAAATGAGGGGTGGCTAGGTGGTGCAGTGGATAAAGCACTGACCTGAAGTCAGGAGTACCTGAGTTCAAATGCAACCTCAGATACTTAATAATTACCTAGCTGTCTGGCCTTGGGCAAGCCACTTAACCCCATTTGCCTTGCAAAAGCTTAAACAAACAAACAAACAAACAAACAGAAATGAGGCCTTTATCAGAGATACTTCCTGTAAATTTTTTTCCAGTTTTCTGCTTTCCTTTTAATTTTGTTTGTATCAAAGTCTAACATCTAAAACATATAGAGAATTGATGCATAAGACTAATCACCATTTTCTAATATCTGTGATTTAAAGAATGAACAATTTTTTTCCTTTTAAAAAAATTTGTGTTTTTATTTTTGTACCCATCATTTCTTCCTAACCCTCTGCCCAGCACTGAATTTTCCTTTGCGACAAAAAAATTAGTCAAAACCATTTGACATTGTGACCAGTCTGCTGGCACATGTTATGTTCATAGTCCTCCACCTATCTATTAAGAGAGAGGTATTTTTTACTATCTACTTTCTGAGATAAGATTAATCATAATTGGTTAGAACTTTTCTGCCTTTTAGCATTATTGTTTCCATTATTGTCATTATGTTTTTTATTTCTACTTTCTTCACATTATTGCCTTTCATTCAAATTCCTTATACTCACTTTTTCATATGGTATAATAAGTGGTTAGGTAGTGCCATAATACATAGAGTACTGGATCTGGAGTCAAGAAGACCTGAGATCCAATCCTGTTTTAGATACCACTAGCTATATGACTCTATTTGCCTCAGTTTCCACACCTGTGGAATGAGAATGGTAATAGCCTCTGTTTTCCAGGGTTGTTGTTAGCCTCTACTTTCCAGGGTTTTGTGAGGATCAAATAAGAAAATAACTATATAGCACTTAGTATAGTTCTTGGCACAAAGTAAATACTATATAAATATTATCTATTTTTGTCACAATTTTTTTATACATTTACCAAATCTGTGAATAGCTGCTATTTTGCTTCCAATTTTTTATTGGCACAAAGAGTACTGCTATGAATAGTTTGTTACAGAGGACTTTTTTTTTCCATTGCCTTCTTTAGGGTTTTTTTTTTTCTGTTCCTCACATGTGACATTTCATCTCTCCCCTTGGTGTTTTTACTTTGGCTTTTTATTCATTCTTAGAATGCTCACCTTTTTCAGCTCCACTTCTTAGAATCTTTGGTTTCCTTCAAGAATCAGCTTATGTTGCATCTAGCAGGAGAAGCTTTTGTTGACCACCCCCAAGTCTTGTCACCACAACGTTGCCTTATGTTTCATTTGTACATATCTTGTATATGCCTATATATATATATATATATATATATATATATATATATATATATATATAAAATTGTCTTAATATATCCTTGTAATTACCACAGTATCTAATGTAGTTGGCCCTTAATAAATGCAAAATGATTGATTGATGATAGGATCAAAGAATCAGATTTCTTTAAACAGTTTTTGGTCTTTCTTACATAATTACAAATTGGGTTTTTTTGTTGTTGTTGTTGTTGTTTTTGGCAAGGTAAATTGGCTTAAGTGGCTTGCCCAAGGCCACACAGCTAGGCAATTATTAAGTGTTTGAGATCGGATTTGAACCCAGGTACTACTGACTCCAGGGCTGGTGCTTTATCCACTGCGCCACCTAGCTGCCCCGCAAATTGTTTTCTAATTTATTGTAACATTTCACAACTCCACCAGGAGTAGCTCTCTTTGCATAGTTCTTTCTAATACTGTTTCCATTTTTTAATTGTCTTTGCCAATATGATGAATATTAGTTAAAACTATTTTTTAATATAAAGGAGCATACTGAGTAGATAGGATATAATGTATGGAGAGTTGGCCTTGGAGTCAAGAAGACCTCAGTTCAAGTTCCACCACTGACATACTGATTGTGTGACCCTGAGAATCACTTAACTTTCAGAATCCCAAGCCACTTTCTGAGACTATAATTTTCTTTTTTCTTTTTTAAAGAAAGATTTTGTTTATTTTGAGTTTTACAATTTTCCCCCCATTCTAGCTTCCCTCCCCTCACCCCCCACAGAAGGCATTCTGTTAGTGTTTACATTGGTTCCATGTTATAAATTGATCTCAGTTGAATTTCATGACAGAGAAATCATATCTTTAAGGAAGAAAAATAAAATATGAGATAGTGAAATTATATAATAATATAATGCTTTTTTTTTCTAATTTGATGTTAATAGTCTTTGGTCTTTGTTCAAAGTCCATAATTCTTTCTCTGGATACAATTGGGATTTTCTATTGCAGATAGCTCAAAATTGTCCCTAGTTGTTGCACTGAAGGGATGAGCAAGTCTATAAGGGTTGATCATCACCCCCATGTTTTGCTGGGTCTGCTCATCTTGCTCAGCATCCCTTCATGCAAGTATTTCCAGGCTTCCCTGAATTCCCATCCCTCTTGGTTTCATTTAGAACAATAGTGTTCTATGACATACATATACCCCACAGTTTGTTAAGCCATCCCCCAATTGAAGGGCATTCACTTAATTTCCCCGTGATGTTTGTACCGTTTTCATAATCTCTTCAGGGTATAGACCCAGTACTGGTATTGCTGGGTCAAAGGGTATGCACATTTTTGTTGCCCTTTGGGCATAATTCCAAATTTCTCTCCAGAAAGGTTGGATGAGTTCACAGCCTCACCAACAATGTATTAGTGTCCCATTTCCCACATCCCTTCTAACATTGATCATTATCTTTTCTGGTCATATTGGCCAGTCTGAGAGGTATGAGTTGGTATCTCAGAGATGCTTTAAGTTACATTTCTCTAATAAATTATGATTTGGAGCAATTTTTTCATATGACTGTGGATTGCTTTGATTTCCTCATCTGTAAATTTCCTTTTCATATCCTTTGATCACCTGTCAATTGGGGAATGGCTTGTTTTTTTTTGAAAATTTGACTCAGTTCTCTGTATATTTTAGAAATGAGGCCTTTGTCAGATACTAGTTGCAAAAATTGTTTCCCAATTTACTACACTTCTTTTGATCTTGGTTACAGTGGTTTTGTCTGTGCAAAAGCTTTTTTAATGTAGTCAAAATTATCTAGTTTGTTTTGAATGATGTTCTTTTTCTCTTCCTTGGTCATAAACTGTTTCCTTTTCCATAGATTTGACAGGTAAACTACTCCTTGATCTTCTGGTTTGCTTATAATATTGCTTTTATGTCTGAATCCTGAATCCATTTGGATCTTATCTTCATATAGGGTGTGAGGTGTTGGTCTAATCTAAGTTTCTTCCATACTAACTTACAGTTTTCCCAACAGTTTTTATTGAAGAGAGAGTTTTTATCCCAATAGCTGGACTCTTTGGGTTTATCAAGCCGCAGATTACTATAATCATTTCTTGCTAGCTATTGTACCTAGTCTATTCCACTGATCCACAACTCTATTTCTTAGTCAATATCAGACAGTTTTGTTGACTGATGCTATATAATATAATTTTAGATCTGGTAAGGCTAAGCCACCTTCTTTTGCACTTTTTTTTCATTGAATCCCTGGAAATTCTTGACTTTTTATTCCTCCATATAAATTTACTTACAATTTTTTCTAACTCATTAAAGTAATTTTTTGGAATTTTGATTGGTAGGGTGCTAAACAAGTAGTTTAGTTTTGGTAGAATTGTCATTTTTATTATATTAGCTTGACCTATCCATGAACAGTTGATGTTTGCCCAGGTATTTAAATTTGAGACTATAATTTTCAAAGAATGTGCCAATATTTATTGATAGAAAAGGTTTCTTCCTACACTGATAAAATTTATAGGACTGGGGTTTTTTTAGGTTTTTGCAAGGCAAATGGGGTTAAGTGGCTTGCCAAGGCCACACAGCTAGGTAATTATTAAGTGTCTGAGACTGGATTTGAACCCAGGTACTCCTGACTCCAGAGCCGGTGCTTTATCCACTACGCCCCAACTAGGGTTTTTTTAATGGGAGGTATTCAGAAAATAATTATGTTATCAATAGAAAATGCATCAGTGAAACAGTAAAAACAGCAAAGAGAAATGGAATGTGTGTCAATAGGTTGCAAATATTACCAACAATAATAGTGTGATGTGGTTAAGTGGCATAGAAACTATCAAGGGTAATGGGTATAATAGAAAAGGAAACAGGAAAGTGAGTTACCTAGTAAAAACAGGGATGACAAATAGCCTAAGTTTTTCATTCTTATTTGTGAAAAGTTAAAAGAGCTAAAGGAAGTTCTCTCTGACATGTAAAGGAGAATGCTAAGATGTGGACAACAACTATATAAGATGAGAAAGTGACTAGGCTGCATTTTGCATCCCAGCAAAAATTGTGTCACCACACTAGAGAGATACTTTCACAGAGATGAAGAAAGGAAGACATTCCAGAAAGAGGGAATAATGTGAGGAGAAATGCAAGGGGAAGGGCAAGTAGTTTAGTTTGGATTGACTGTAGAACAGTAAATAATAAGACTGATTGTAAAGGTAAGCTAGCACCATATTGTGGGAGACCTGGAATTTAAGGAAATTAATCTTCATCAGAGGAAGTCATGGAAAATCTTTTAGAAGGGGAGTAACAGTCTTAGGGAAGATGGCAGAGAGAAAACAGGCACTGTGATAGGTGCTTTCTCTTTGTCCTCAGAAATAGCATGAGAGAAACCTCTTAATGGAAATTCCATCAACAAAACCCAGAAAGAGAAGCTAGGAGAAGAACACCTACCAAGAAGGTCTGTCTCAGGGGACCATGGGTGAACTGGGAGATGAAAGCAGAGGATCAGCACAGGGACAGTGGCTGGGGGAAGACAGAGGGTCAGCCTCAGCCATAGAGACTTCCATGAGTGGCTGATGTGAGATCCAGCTTTGGCTGCTGAGTCTTTGTCGGAGGTGGAGGGTGGGAGGGTTGGGGTGGGGGTGGGTGGGGAGAGGAGCTAAGAGAGGGTGAGTTCCAGCACAGAGTCTCAGAGCATTCCTGGAGAACAACCAGCTGAGCCAGGGACCTGAGCACCATACTTTCAGCAGAGCTCTTTGCCCAGAACAAACAATAAACAACCCCCACCACCACCACCCCACTCAGGGCAACAGACTTCACTCAACAGAAAGAGATTAACTCCCTCCCCCAGGGCCCAGCCCAGTGTTCAAGGTCAACTGAGACCCTGCTGCTGAGGACCTCACTCCAGAGAAAGCAACCAGCACCCCCTACTGCCTGGCCCTTGGAATTGCTAAGCCAAGTGAACAAAGCCTCTAGGATCTTCAAAAGCAAACCTCTGAGGGCCAGCTCTCCCCAACACAAGATGAAAAAAAGACCAGAGAAAAGGAGGGCCCATGGAAAAATACTTAGAAAAGACAGATTCTAACCCAGAGAGATCTAGCACTGCTGAGGAGAATATGAATTGGTCTCCAGCCTAAAAAGATTTCCTTGAAGAAATCAGGAAGGAGTTTAAAAATCAATTGGGGGGGGCGGCTAGGTGGCACAGTAGATAGAGTACTGGCCTTGGAGTCAGGAGTACCTGAGTTCAAATCTGGCCTCAGACACTTAATAATTACCTAGCTATGTGGCCTTGGGCAAGCCACTTAACCCCATTGCCTTAGAAAATCTTAAAAAAAAATCAATTGGAACAATTGGGAAAAGAAACTCAAGAGAAAATTAACATGATGCAAGAAAAAAATTAACAAAATGCAACAAGAAAACAAATCCTTGGAAAATACAATTGGACAAATCCAAAATGAGAATAACTCTCAGATCTTCAACTGGGCAAATGCAAAAAGAAAATGATTCTCTCAAAACTACATTTGGGCAAATAAAAAAGTCCTTCAAAAATAGAATGGACCAGTGTTCCGTCAGCCTTTGAAGCCTGTTGTCTTCTGCTCGTCCTCGTCCTCAGCCCGGCACTCACCTCTAAGCGCTGGGCCAAGGGACCCCCCACGGCCTGGCCACAGGAGTAGCCTAGTGGAGAGCATGGCATTGTCCTTTGGTGAACATCCCTAAATCTGCAGAACTTTGTTCAAAAAGTGTGGCAAGCCTCAGAAAATGACACAGTTCAAGAAAAGCCAGGATTCTTTGAAGGAACTGGGGAAAAGATGAAACCGTCAGAAGCAGAGCGGTTGTGGTGGGCAGACAAAAACAAAGTTTTCAGAAAAAGGAAAAAAAACAAAAAAGTTTGTACTGAGACTTGACTGTGTGGAACCCAGCTGCAGGTCTAAGAGGATGCTTGGCATGAAGAGGTTTAAGCACTTTGAACTGGGAGGAGTTAAGAAGAGAAAGGGCCAAGCGATCCAGTTCTGAATTTCATTGTTTTCTTCTTGATAGGGAAAAAAATCCATCTCATTCCATTCCTTGGTTTTTGTGTTTTTTTGTCTTGGAAAGGAAAAGACTTAAGCAAAAAACCAAGTCTGGTACTATGTGAAGTTGTTCCCGTTATAGGAATAGTTTTTGAAGATATGACCAAATATTGTAATTTAATCATCTACTTAAATGAGATTTATGTCACAGAGAGAAAATCCAGCTGATCATTGGGGGTGGGGGGAGCCTGGAGAACTTGGTTGTTAGGACTATGGCTAGCATAGTTATTGACAGCCTGGATTCCTAGGCAGTTTGAAAGTTGGATAAATTAGGAATATAAATCAATTTAAAAATCACTAATAAAAATACAGGAATATTTTATTCCTATTATAGACTTTCAGCAAATTAAAAGTAATTAATTCATCACCTTTAGGGGTTTCCCTGTTTTAAAAATATTAATGATTGAACTGCCTGGTCATTTATTAGTCAAATTTCATTTGTACCCTGTTTTCAAAGTATTAATGAAATGACTTCCCATTTCTAGGATGAATTCTCTGTGAACTAATCAATAGTGATTGAAATCCCTGTGAATTGAAAACTGATAAAAATTATGCTTAGGGAGAGGTAGGAATGACAGCTGGGCAAGATGTTGAACAGTAAAGAATGTTTTTCATTTTACATCGTTTGTTTGTGTTTCATAAATCCATATTAGCCTTTAAGCCCTTGAGAGGGCTGAATGTTTGTCTATATTGCTCTTTGTATCTTGGTACAGTGCTCAGCACTGTACCTTTCACAACTAAAGGTGCTTAATAAATGTTGAATCTTCCTAAAAAAATAGAATGGACCAACTGGAAAAAAAGGAGTTGCAAAAGATAAATGAAGAAAAATCTTCTTCTCTTAAAAAAAAAAGAATGGAGGGGCAGCTAGGTGGTACAGTGGATAGAGCACTGGCCCTGGAGTCAATCAGGAATACCTGAGTTCAAATCTGGCCTCAGACACTTAATAATTACCTAGCTGTGTGGCCTTGGGCAAGCCACTTAACCCCATTGCCTTGCAGAAAAAAGAATGCAATCGGCAGAAACTAATGACCTCATGAGATAACAAGATTGTGTTAAACAAAACCAAAAGATCAAAAAATAGGAAAATACATAAAATACCTCATCAGCAAAAAATACAGACCTCAAGAATAGATCAAGACAGGAGAATCTGAGAATTATCGGCCTTCCTGAAAACATTGAAGAGAAAAAAAAAAGCTTGGACTTAATATTACAGGATTTAATGATGGAAAATTGCCCTGATATCATAGAACCAGAGGGCATAATAGTTATTGAAAGAATACATTGATTCCCTCCAGAAAGAGATCCTAAAATGAAAACACCAAGAAATGTTGTGGTCAAATTCCAGGACTATCAGATAAAAGAAAAAATCCTACAAACAGTGAGCAAGAAAAAATTTAAATACCAAGGAGCCACAATAAAGATTACACTGGACCTGACCTCAGCAACCTTAAGGGATCAAAGGGTCTGAAATGATATTTTCTGAAGAGCAAGGAAGCTTGGAATGCAGCCAAGAATCCACTACCCAGCAAAACTGAGCCTTCTCTTCCAGGGAAAAAGATGGACATTTAATGAAATTGGAGTCTTCCAAGATTTCATGATGAAAAGATCAGAGTTAAATAGAAAATTTGGACATCAAACAGGAGGCTCAAGAGACACATGAAAAGGTTATAAAAAAACTGCTATACAATAAGATGAAACTGGCTATATACCCACTTGGGAGAAAGAGTCTCATAACTCTTGAGAATTGTAACTCTATTAGAGAGAATATACATATCCAGAAGTGATGGACACTCATAACTTTTCCGTGACTTGGATAGAATGATTTAAAATAATACCTCCTTAAAAAGCAGGGCAGTAAGGAGAAGGGAGGTTGGAGGGAGACTAAATGGGGTAAATCTCATTACATCAAGAGGTACAAAAGACATTATAATTGAGGGGAAGTAGGGAGGAGGTGAGAACCACCTGAATCTTCATCTCACCAGACTTGGCTTAAAGTTAACTTAGACATACTTAATCAAGTTAAGAAACTTAACTTACCTTTCAAGCATTAAAAAGGGGAAAATGGGAGGGGGGAGGGGGAGGAGAAGAAAAAGGGGAACTAACAGAAGGAAGGGAAGAAGGGGAAAAGGGAAAGTGGGGAAAAGGGGAGGGGGGTTAATATAATAGGGCAAACACACTGAAGGTGGTGGTATTAAAAAACAAAACACTGGGGAATATGGATAAAGAGAAAAAGGGGAAAAATACAAACAGAAGGAAGATAGCATGGAGGGCAATAAAGAGTTAGTAATTATAACTTGTATGGTAATGGGATGAACTCTCCTTTAAAACATAAGCGGATAGCAGAGTAGATTAAAAACCAGAATCCTACAATATTCTGCTTACAAGAAACTCATTTGAGGCAGAAAATTCCATATAGATGAAAGTTAAAAGGTTGGAGCAAAATATATTTTGCTTCAGCTGAAGTGAAAAAAAGCAGGGATAGCAATCCTTATCTCAGACAAAGCAGCTGCAAAAATAGATAGCATTAAAAGTGATAAGGAAGGAAACTATGTCTTCCTAAAAGGTACCATAGACAATAAAGTAATTTCAATACTAAATTTGTATGCACCCAATGGGACAGCATTCAAATTCTTAGAGGAGAAGTTGAAAGAGTTACAGAAAGACATAGACAGCAAAACTCTACTAGTGGGAGACCTCAACATCCTGCTTTCAGATTTAGATAAATCAAATCATAAAATAAACAAAAAGGAAGTTAAGGAGGTAAATAGATTGATAGACTAATGGAGGAAATTGAATGGGGATAGAAAGGAATATACTGGGGCAGCTAGGTGGCGCAGTGGATAAAGCACCGGCCTTGGAGTCAGGAGTACCTGGGTTCAAATCCTGTCTCAGACACTTAGTGATTGCCTAGCTGTGTGGCCTTGGGCAAGCCACTTAACCCCATTTGCCTTGCAAAAACCTTAAAAAAAAGGAATATACTTTTTTTTCTGCTGTACATGGCACTTACTCAAAAAATTGACCATGTACTAGAATATAAAAACCTAATGATCAATTGCATAAAGGCATAAATAGTAAATACATCTTTCTCAGATCATAATGCAATAAAAATCATATGCAATACTGGGTCATGGAGATATAGACCCAGAATTAATTGGAAACTAAATAACCTCATTTTAAAGAATGAGTGGGGGATGGCTAGGTGGTGCAGTCGATAGAGCCCCGGCCCTGGAGTCAGGAGTACCTGAGTTCAAATCCAGCCTCAGACACTTAATAATTACCTAGCTGTGTGGCCTTGGGCAAGCCACTTAACCTCATTGCCTTGCAAAACCTAAAAAAAAATGAGTAGATCAAGCAACAAATTATAGAATTATTTCATCCTAGATAATGACAATAATGATACAACATACCAAAACCTATGGGATACACTCAAGGTGACAGTAAGGAAATATGTTATAACTTTAAATGCTTACATGAATAAATTAGAGAAAGAAGAAATCAATGAACTAAATATGTAACTAAAAAATTAGAGGAACTTCAGACACTTAATAATTGCCTAGCTGTGTGGCCTTGGGCAAGCCACTTAACCCCATTGCCTATCAAAAAAACAAATTAGAGGAAGAACAAATTAAAAACCCCCTATTAAATACTAAATTAGAAATTCTAAAAATTAAAGGAGAAATTAATAATATCGAAAGCAAGAAAACTATTGAACTAATAAAACTATGAGCTGGTTTTATGAAAAAACAATAAAATTGATAAATCTCTGGTCAATTTGATTTTAAAAAAAGAAAGAAGAAAACCAAATTGCTAGTATCATAAATGAAAAAGGTGAACTCACCACCAATGAGGAAGAAATTAAAATAATAATTTGGAATTATTTTACCCAACTCTATGCCAATAAATTTGACAATTTAAGTGAAATAGATGAATATTTACAAAAATATAAGTTGCCCAGATTAAATGCAGAAGAAATTAAAAACCTAAATAACCCTATCTTGGAAAAAGAAATTATTGAACTCCTTAAGAAAAAATTTCCAGGGCCAGATGGATTCACAAATGAATTCTACCAAACATTTAAGAAACAATTGGTACAACATGGAAACAAAGTAAAGACTGACAGATTGCTTTCTGTGGAGGGGTGGGGGGAGAGAAGTAAGATGGGGGGGGGAGTTGTAAAACTCAAATAATATCTTTAATAAAAATTAATTTAAAAAAAAGAAATAGTTTACCATGAAACCCACTGGAAGACATTGTTACTGAAGGAAATTGATTTGACATTTATGGCAATTGTGCATGTATATAAATCAGAATATTTCTAGTTTCACCAATGATCATTTTTTTAATGTAGGGTATTGGTCATAGTGCCCCAGACTTCCAAAAAAATGTTTATGCCTACTTATTTATGCTCGTTTAGAGAATTGAAAAAATTTACCCAAAAATTATGTTGCATACAGAAAAAAAAAAGAAACAATTGGTTCCAATTCTATATAAACTCTTTGGAAAAATAGGTGAAGACAAGACTCTGCCTAACTCTTTCTATGAAAACAATATTGTGCTGATACCTAAACCAGGAAGAGTTAAAACAAAGAAAGAAAATTATAGACCTATCTCCCTGATGACTAGAAATGCAAAAATCTTAAATAAAATCTTAGCAAAATGATTACAAGTTGTCACTAGGATAATACATTATGATCAAGTAGGATTTATCACAGGAATGCAGAGTTGGTTCAATATTAAGAAAACTGATAGTATAATTAATTATATCAATGACATACCTATCAGAAATCATATGATCATATCAATAGATGCTGAAAAAGCTTTTGACAAAATACAGCACCCATTCCTAATAAAAACACTAGAGAGTGTAGCAATAAATGATTTGTTCCTTAGACTAATAAGCAGTATCTATCTGAAACTATCAAGAAGCATTATATACCATGGGGATAGGCTCGAGGCATTCCCAATAAAATCAGAGGTGAAAAAAGGATGCCCATTATCACCACTACTATTCAATATCGTATTAAAAATGTTAGCCTCATCAATAAGAGAAGAAAAAGAAACTGAAGAAATTAGAATAGGGAAAGAGGTGACAAAACTCTCACTCTTTGCAGATGACATGATAGGATACCTAGAGAATCCCCAAAAGTCATCTTAAAAACTACTAGAAATAATTAGCAACTTTAGCAAAGTAGCAGGATATAAAATAAACCCTCATAAATCCTCAGCATTTCTATATATGACTAGCAAGTTACAGCAGAAAGAGCTAGAAAGAGAAATCCCATTCAAAGTAACCTCAGACAAAATAAAATACCTGGGAGTCTACCTGCCAAGGCAGACTCAAAAACTTTTTGAAAACAATTACAAAACTCTTCTCACACAAATAAAATCAGATTTAAATACCTGGGCAAACATCAACTGTTCATGGATAGGTCGAGCTAGTATAATAAAAATGACAATTCTGCCAAAACTAAACTACTTGTTTAGCACCCTACCAATCAAAATTCCAAAAAATTACTTTTAATGAGTTAGAAAGAGTTATAAGTAAATTTCTATGGAGAAATAAAAAGTCAAGAATTTCCAGGAATTCAATGAAAAGTGTAAAAAAAAAAGGCAGCTTAGCCTTACCAGATCTAAAATCTTATCATAAAGCATCAGTCATTAAAATTGTCTGGTATTGACTAAGAAATAGAGTCATGGATCAGTGGAATAGACTAGGTGCAATAGCTAGCAAGAAATGATTATAGTAATCTACTGTTTGATAAACCCAAAGAGTCCAGCTATTGGAATAAAAACTCTCTCTTCAATAAAAACTTTGGGGAAATTGGAAGTTAGTATGGAAGAAACTTAGATTAGACCATCACCTCACACCCTATATGAAGATAAGATCCAAATGGATATAGGATTCAGATATAAAAAACTATTATAAACAAACTAGAAGATCAAGGAGTAGTTTACCTGTCAGATCTATGGAAAAGGAAACAGTTTATGACCAAGGAAGAGATAAAGAACATCATTCAAAACAAACTAAATAATTTTGACTACATTAAATTAAAAGGCTTTTGCACAGACAAAACCGCTGTAACCAAGATCAAAAGAATTGTAGTAAATTGGGAAACAATTTTTGCAACTAGTATTTCTGACAAAGGCCTCATTTCTAAAATATACAGAGAACTGAATCAAATTAAAAAAAAAACAAACCATTCCCCAATTGACAGGTGGTCAAAGGATATGCAAAGGCAATTTATAGCTGAGGAAATCAAAGCAATCCATAGTCATATGCAAAATTGTCCCAAATCATTACATATTAGAGAAATGCAACTTTAAGCATCTCTGAGATACCACCTCACACCTCTTAGACTGGCCAATATGACCAGAAAGGACAATGATCAATGTTGGAAGGGATGGGGGAAATATGGGACACTAATACATTGTTGGTGGAGCTGTGAACTCGTCCAACCTTTCTGGAGAGAAATTTGGAATTATGTCCAAAGGGCAACAAAAATGTGCATACCCTTTGACCCAGCAATACCACTACTAGGTCTGTACCCTGAAGAGATTATGAAAACGGGTATAAACCTCACTTGGAAATTAAGTGAATGTCCTTCAATTGGGGAATGGCTTAACAAACTGTGGGGTATATGTATGTAATGGCACACTATTATTCTAATAGAAACCAGGAGGGATGGAAATTCAGGGAAGCCTGGAAAGATTTGCATGAACTGAGGATGAGCAGAACCATAAAAACATTGTACACCCTAACAGCAACATGGGGGTGATGATCAACCCTGATGGACTTACTCATCCCTTCAGTGCAACAACCAGGGACAATTGCAGTTCTGCAATGCAGAATACCATCTGTATCCAGAACAAAGACCAAAGACTATTACCATCAAATTAGGGGGGAAAACGTTATATTATTATGTAATTTTACTATCTCATACTTTATTTTTCTTCCTTAAGGATATGATTCTCTGTCATCACATTCAATTGAGATCAATGTGTAACATGGAACCAATGTTATGACTAACAGAATGCCTTCTGTGGGGGGTGGGGTGAGGGGAACAAGAATGGGGGGAAAATTGTAAAACTTAAATAAAATCTTTCTTAAAAGAAAAGAGAAGGGGAGTAACATGATAATAGGGATGAATGGGACAGTAAATATGTTGAAAGGGGAAAAGACCAGCATCCTGCAAACCAATCCTTCAATGTCCTCACAATTCTTTGACTTCCAGCATGAACTTCCTCCAAAAATACTTAGTTTAGACTAGCAATTTTTCCCATATCTACTTTTTAACACCATTTTACCTTTCTCATAAATAAACATACCTGGAACAGTGGGGTAAGAGTCTAAGTGTGAGACTTAACCATTCTTGATGTTAAAAAAAATTTATTTTTAAAAACTGAACCAAGAGAGCAGTGTCATGAAAATCTAGAGGAGTGTTCACAATATCTACAGATATCTTTTAAGAGTCTACCATGTTGTGGGGGTGATGATCAACCTTAATGGACTTGCTCATTCCATCAGATTCATACAGTTTATCAATATCTGAGACTAGCTTTGAGTTCATATCCTCCTGACCTCAAGCCTCGTGTTTTATCCCCATGCCAACTACATACCACCTATATTTTTGCATTCATGGCCTCCCAAAGAGTTAAAATAAAACCAAAGAACTCAGGAACTGGCACTTACTCTTGATATTACTACTTTTTCTGCTCCATTTATTACTATAAATAATAAATTAATGACTGGGTACTTTATACATCAACATACATTTGCCAAGCACTGGTAATACAGATTCAAAGAGTGAAACTATCCTTACTTCCAAAGAGTTTACATTTTATTTAGGAAAACAACATGTACATATATAAATATATGCAAAATAATACAAGATGGTTAGAGAGTGGTTTAGCAGGTGGAGGGAAATCAGAAAGGACTTAAATGTATAAGGTGGTTCTTTGAGCTAGATCTTGAAGGAAGAGAGGGATTTTATGAGTTAAAGGTGAGAAGGGAACATATTTTAGGTTTGAGGAATAGCCAGGATAAAAGCATGGAGATAAGACATGGAATTCTATTTATGAAGAACCAGTTCATTGATGCAACTGGCTCATTGGCTGGGTTCTAAGACTGATCAGTCCTTACTGCCTCCTCATAGCTAGGGGAGGAATGGAATTAGTGTCAAGACCAGACCAGACACAGTGAAGGACTTTTCTGGCTACTTGCCCTTTCTCCCTCTCCCATCCTGAACCAGAACTCCTCAAATCATGACAGTGAATGTTCATGCCTTGCTTCACATTTTTTCTTATCCCAAATCTCTGACTCTTTTTTACCTTTCAGCAAACCCATTTTCAGAAGTTTTATAAAGAACACTAGAGGCACAGAGGCATACGATTTGTCAGATAAAGCTTAGATACAAACTCCATAACATGTGTAATTTGATCCATTTTAGACTATCAAAGCAGATCCTACAGTAGACAGCTGCTAGTCCTGATTTAGTCACTCCACGGCCTGGCCTTATGTAATATGTCAAATACTGCAAGCAGCAACTGGACTAGGTCATGATTTATTAAAATTCACTTTGTTCTTTCCCTTAAGATACTTAGAAATCTGATCTTTTACTTCTTTCTTAGACACACATGTAGAGTGGTCTCTACTGGGAAAGTAACTTGGAACAGTTGCTTCAGAGCATTATGCCTGTGTTAACTTATCAGGTGAAAAATGAAGCTTCAATTATACCTGCTCCAGAATATTAGCATTACTCAGAGACAACCTAACTCTGCAATATCTCCAGTGAGTGGTCATCCAGCTCTTACTTGATCTCCAGTGATGGAGCACTCATCATCTCCCAAGGCAGGCCAGGAAGTTTTCCCTGAGACTGAGCTGAAACTTGTCTCTCAACTACTGTAACCCTTTATTCCTGACTTTGTACTCTGGAGCCAAATGAAGCAAATCTAATCCCTCTTCTAACCCTCCAGAAGCTTGAAAATAGCTAACATGTCCTCCCTAGGTTTTCTTCTCCAGTATAAACATCCTTTAAACAACTTTCCAATTTTTCGCCATCTTGATTAACCTCTTTTGGCATAACCTCATTTAGAGACCACTTTACACCAATTGCATACTATCAATTTACATATACATATATATAGACAATTAACAAATATTTATTGAACACCTGTTAATAAATGTCAAATTAGCAAAGAACACTAAACCAAAGCCAGGACAAACAAAATTGTCATCTTAAATTTCAATGACCCTTTCCATTTAACAGTGGTAGCAGCCTGTGTCTGCTCTCAGAGTAAGGTGCCAACAGTTCCCTAGAATAGTTTTGCTATGGGTTTCATTCCTAAATCTAGCATTGGTCATATCAGCCTTAACTATAAATGTTCTGGTCAGTAATCACACTGAAATTTCCCAAGCTAAATATGTAACATACTTTGCAAATCCTGATATATAAATGCTAACAATAAGTGATGACCCTTAGCACTTCAAAAACTGTTCCATTCTCTTCCATCTGGATTGCTTCCTAGGAACACTTGCAAGTTTAAGGATTCAGAGATACTAACCTCAATGAAGTCTACAGTTTAGTGAATGAGACTGATACATCTATGAGAGGATGGAAGATACTGAGGTCATCAACAACTATTAATTAAACAAATGAATAAGTCTATCCTTTCTGACTAGGCTCCTGGATAATGTAAACCATTTATCTTGTTAAACTTATACAAAAATTATTTCTTAGACACACTAGGAAAACCCAAGAGATAGAAAGATAATGAGCATAATTAATTAGGGCAATTAGTTATAGAATAACAGGAAGCAATCAAGGATTCTTGCAGCCCTCCCTCTTCACTTCTCCATACTTTTTGGTTCAGAGCAGTCCTAAAATAAAGTCCAGAATTAAAGGTCTAGAATATTTCATATATCACTATGAATAATAAAGTATAATGGGCTAAAGATTTTTTCTTTCCAGACAGATGATAGTATTACATGCTCAGTCTGATTCAAGAGACTATTTTTTTAAACAACAAATGTCTGAGTTTTCCTACACTAAACAAGAGTAGGACCTATGAGTTCTTCCATGCATATCCCTGACAATGATTCTGGAGGATCCAAGAAAAGAACAGAGAGAACTAACAAACAAATGGGAAACTACTAAAATGAAAGAACATTGTACCACTCCAAACAATCTGCTAGTTATCAGTCAGTCAGTAAATATTTATTAAGCACCTCCTGTGTTAAGTGCAAAAGACGGAGCTTCCAATCTTGGGTTTTTTTTTTAGATTTTTGCGAGGCAAATGGGATTAAGTGGCTTGCCCAAGGCCACACAGCTAGGTAATTATTAAGTGTTTGAGACCAGATTTGAACCCAGGTACTCCTGACTCCAGGGCCAGTGCTTTTATCCACTGCGCCACCTAGCCGCCCAAGGAGCTTCCAATCTTAATGAGGAAGACAGCATACAGATTAATATAGATGAAAAATAAATGGAATTAATGAACCAAGGTAAGGCTCCAAAAACATAGGTTGATTGTACCTCCAAATTCTCCTTATCTCCTTTAACTCTGCTCATGATGAATCATAATGAGATCAACCCTGTAAAAGTATACTCTTGATTGGCACAAAAAACATTAGAGTTAAAGAAGATAGTGCTAATTATTTATAGAGGAGACAATCACAAGCTTTAAAGATACAGAATTTTTCCCTGAAGGGATTTCTTACCCTGTCTAGATACTTCTGATCAACTTTCCACATTAACTCTCACTTTGTTCTAATGCTGTTAGAGTTTATTCAAGCCACCAAAAGTTCATTTTTGTAGTAGTAGTCACTTTAATGGAGGATCCTTCTCTCCCCCTGGTGCACACAATACACTCTGAACTATATTATTCTACTTGGCCATCTCATCATCTCCCATGGATTTAATTACCAGCTCCCTGACCTCTCTGCTGACCTCCCGTTTCCCCTTCCCTGCTGCCTTTCAGACATCTCCCGCTATTGTCAGGCATATGTGCTGAATTTCAGTGAATAGTGGGCCTGTTACCCAGTTTTTCCCATTAGTAGACATATATGTCTGGATATTGCAAACAGCACTTACTCTTAGTACAGAATCAATATACATAATAAATGACATACATAACTCTTTTTGACAATTTTTTTCTGTATCCCAACAGTCCCTAATTAAACATAACCTGAGGACCACTCTATTAGCAAACTCTAGCCCAAGCTTGACCTTATCCCTGGTTCAGTAATGGTCCAACTATTCTAGAGCTAATGGAGCTCCATTCAGAACTGGGGCTTTATGTTTCATTTATAGTTCACTGAAATATAGTTAAACAGATGGAAAGGAACCAAAGAATTTAAGGTGATGGTTAGAGAAAGAAACTTTGGGGGGCAGAGCCAAGATGGCAGCATGAAGGCAGGATTTCCCTGAAACTCATTCCCCAAAAAACTCCAAAAGCTGTCGAATTATGACTCTAGCAAAAATTTAGAGGGGAAGAACCCACAGAAAGACCGAGTGATTCAATTTCCCAGTCCAAGACAACTTGGAAATTCCCACAGGAAAGGTGTGTTTTACTGGGACTGGAGGTTGGGAAAAAACTGCAGCTGCAGCACAGCACAGCCCAGGGATCACCAGGAATAGCTTGAACAGTCAGTGAGAGAACTCTGTTGCACCAGAGTGCTGGAGCACTGACTTCAGAATAGCCCTGCAGTGAGAACCTGCAGTGGGAATCAGGGAAGCCAGCCTGAAGTCCAAAGACAGTAAGGGGGTAGGGGTAGATTGCAGAAATCTCTCTGCTCTCCCTGGGGCAGGACTCTGCTGTTTGTCTACCCTGAAATCCCGGTTATTATTTGGGCTTTCATACTAAGGTAGCAGAGCAGGGATCCTCCTCACAGCTCCAGGGCAGAGGAGAGTGCCTGTGGTAATCTACATATCAAAGCACAGGCAAGAGAGCACAAGACCATGAAGGAATAAAGGTCCCAGTGGGGTATCCCCAAACCCCCCCCCCAAAGCCTTGGAAGTGTGATAAATTAGTCTTAGGTTGAAGAAATAAGCAAACAAAAGAAAAAGATGAATATGACCATAGAAAATTACTTTGGTCCCATGGAAAATTCAGAAGATGACAAACTCGAAGTTCCTGTATCCAAAGCCTCTAAGAGAAATAGAAAGTGGGCTCAGGCTATGGATGAGCTCACAAAAGATTTTGAAAAGCAATTAAGGGAAGTGGAGGAAAAATTGGGAGGAGAAATGAGAATGATGCAGAAAAATCATGAATACCAAATCAGCAGTTTGGTGAAAGAAATGCAAAAAATACTGAAGAAAATAATATGTTAAAAATCAGTCTAGGCCACATGGAAAAAAGGAAAACAAAAGGCAAATGAGGAGAAGAATTCCTTAAAAAGCAGAATTGGCCAGCTGGAAAAGGAGATAAAAAAGCTCTCTGAAGGAAATAACTCCTACAAATGCAGAATGGAACTAAAGGAAGCTGATAACTTTGTAAGAAATCAGGAAGAAATAAAACTCTTCCAAAAAATCCAAAAAATAAAAGAAAATGTGAAATGTCTCACTGGAAAAACAACTGACCTCGAAAACAGATCTAGAAGAAATAATTTTAAAATTGCTGGGCTACCTGAAAGTCACAACTAGAAAAAGAGCCTGAACTTCATTTTTTAAAGAAATAATATGGCAAAATTGCCCTGAGATCCTAGAAGCAGAGGGTAAAATAGAAATTGATGGAGAAAGCTTTGAAGAAGTAATCAGTAAACATTCATTGAACATATATGTACCAGACACTGTTCTAAACACTTGAGGATATAAAAAGAGGTAAAAGGTAGTTAGTTTCTTCCTTATACTGTTTTTGTTTGTTTGTCCTTCACTTTCTCTTTTCATTATTATTTTTATTTTTTTATTTTTAGGTTTTTTGCAAGGCAGTGGGGTTAAGTGGCTTGCCCAAGGCTACACAGCTAGGTAATTATTAAGTGTCTGAGGCTGGATTTGAACTCAGGTACTCCTGACTCCAGGGGTGGTACTCTATCCACTGCACCACCTAGCCACCCCCTGCCCTTCACTTTCAAAGAAGACCATGACATCAAAGAGGTGATGCCATGACAAGCATGTGAATTGGATTTGAACATGGGGGTGCTGTACTAAGTCACCAGCCTTACTTTCTCCTCCAGAGCCATCTGGGTCCAGTGGCCAGATATGAATCAGGATGACTCAAGATGGCTCTGGATAGGAGGTAATCAGGATTGAGTGACTTGCCCAAGGTCACACAGTTAGTAAGAGTCAAGTATCTGAGACCAAATTCAAACTCCCATCCTCCTGAATCCAAGGCCAGTGCTCTATCCACTGTGCCACCTAGCTGCCACACCCTATACTTAGTACATTGAGAGAGAATGAAAGCTAAAGGAGTCGGTGTGGTGGAAAAGAGGAGAAGTGTAAGATGAGGAGGTTAAAGACTAGAAACCTCCAAAGTAATTGACATAATGACTTGAGCATTGCTGGGTGAAGATAAGAGAAGAGATTTTGAGAAAAGATAAGCACTGAGATGAAGAAATCTTGTGAACCATGAAAATGGAAATTACTAAGGATGATGAGATGGAGAGAAGCAGGGAAACTTTAATTGTCTGAACATCTCCTGGAATTTCTCTCTGCCCAAAACAGAACAATTAATAATTTTCTTACTTTCCTTAATGATAATTTCATCTTTCAAAAGACCAGGAAACCAACCAAGGGAGAATGGAAGAGGTATCAAAGGACTGGAAAGGGCAAATGTCCTGATCTCAAAAAAAGGTTAGACATTAGACTTTGAGAACTAGAGGCTAATGAGCTTGACATCAATTCCTGACAAGTTTCTAGGATTTTTTTTCTTCCATTTTGTGATACCTTTTGTTTTTATCTCCTTCGTTTTCATCCCTCTCCTTCCCAGAGTGCTATCCCTTATACAATGAAGAAAAAAAGATAAAAATTAATTCAACAAAACTTACACATCAACCAAATCCTACAGAATATCAGGGAATCTTTAAACATATATTAGGGAAGCTAGGTGACACAGTGGATAAAGCACTGGCTTTGGAGTCAGGGGGATGGGAGTTTGAATCCGGTCTCAGATACTTGACTCTTACTAGCTGTG
Source organism: Macrotis lagotis (assembly GCF_037893015.1). Lineage (NCBI taxonomy): Eukaryota > Metazoa > Chordata > Mammalia > Peramelemorphia > Peramelidae > Macrotis > Macrotis lagotis. Next base: position 848,030,797 of record NC_133658.1, read on the forward strand.
TGTTCTTGGGCAAGTCAATTAACCCTGATTGCTTCATATCCAGTACTATCTCCAGTCTTCCTGATTCATATATGGCTATTGGACCCAAGATGGCTGTGGAGGAGAAAATGAGATAGGTGACTTCACCCAGCACCCTTTCACTCAAATCCAATTCACATACTTGTCATGGCATCGCCTCCTTGATGTTGTGCAGAAGGGTGGGGGAGGGGTGATGATGAAAGAGACAGTTTCTGACCTCAAGATACTTACAATCTAGTCCCAAAGTGCAGTCTAAGAAAGAAAAGAAGAAATGCATCTCCTTAAGTAATAGTTTGGAATTCTTGACTCCACCCTCCAGTTAGAGAGACCAAGGCTAAGGATGAATTGGAATTCCAAGACTGATGAGAACTTACAGGATAAAGAGATTTTACCAAAAATGAACTTCCAGAGACCTGGTAGAGAAGTCAGTCACTGGAGTCCTAAGGTAGAACAGCCAATCATGAGGAAATGAGGAGACATGGGTCTTTGAGCATTATAATTTCATAATGGTCTGTTTCAGTACTTTTTGTTCTTTTCATTTAGTTGTACTTGTGTATAGTTTTCCTGATTGTTTATTTCATTCTAAATTCTTTATTCTTATGGAATAGTAGTATTCCATTGCATTCTTATACCAGCTTATTTAACCATTACCCTAATAATAAGCAGTTACTTTATTTCCAGTTCTTTCCTACCATAAAAAGTGCAACTATAAATACTTTTATGTAGATGAGAAACCTTTCTATCTTTGACCTTGGAGTATATGCCTCGCAGCAAATGAATGATTCAATGAATGAACAGATAAGCATTTATTAAGTTCTTCTGTGTGTCAAATTCTCTGGTGAGCAGTAGGGATACAAATATAAGCAAGCAAGGTAGTCCCTGCTTTCAAGGAGCCTATATTATAATAGGAAAGACACCATATGGAAGAGTGGCTGGGGAGCATTTTGAAGAGTGAAGTCAGAGCGAATGGGTAACCAAGGAATAGGAAAATTGATTGAGATGTCCTTGACAGAGTAGGACAGATGAGGGGAGGGAAAGTTAAATGACAGACTCAGTCTATTAGTGGGCCTGTATTTCCACACAATTTCAACTCACTTTTGCCATTTTTTTAAAATTATCTTAGACAATTTTCTGGGTGTGAAGCAAAACCCCCAAATTGTTTTCACTTGTCTTACACATTGCAACTTCCCCATCTTATTTCATTATATTGTATATTGTATTTTGTTTCATTATTCATTCAATATGTTTCATTATATTGTAGGTCAGCATAAGAAATTAAAGGGGAATTTGGGGGGAGTTTTATAGAAGCCAGAGATGACATATGAGGGCCAGCAGATGACAGAAAAAATTTAGAAACTCTGAAAAGCATAAAATATATGTATATTATTGTATAGCATCAACCCAGATTTTGTAATCAGCACTATATACACCCCATAAAAGAAAAAGAAATTCTGACTTCTTTTCTGGTATAAAAGGAAGGCCAAAATATTTTATACAGTTTTCCAGATCAAGGAGGTATTGTATCCCTAACTCTTGTGATGTGGAATAGATAACTATTTTATTAGTGATTGCAAGCAATCTTTCCTATCTTGTCCCTATGGAAAAGTATACAGTAATCTTGTAAAATTATCTTTAGTGAAATGCCCCAGCACTCTGTGCTTGAGCCACTCTTTAAAATTTTTATTTGAGCCTTCCTTAGTCCTCATTGATCTTCTTGATTATCTCCTAAGATATCCTGTTTACAACATGATAGTACATAGTTATTATATGCTGTCACTCACATTAAATTGTGAACCTTTGAGAGCAGGGACCATGGGGGTTTGGGTTTTTTCCCTTGCCTTTCTTTGTATCTCTAGCCCTTAATACAGTATCTGGTTTATAGTGGGCACTTAATAAATATTTGTTGTCTTGATTTTTATCAGTGATTTCGATAAAAGCAGAGGTGGTGTTCTTATCAAATGGGCACATGACACAAAATTAGGAGGGAGGCAGAGAATTGGAGCTTGAGGGGATCATTAACATTGATTGTCATGATCCAAAAATGTCTTGATAGGCTAAAATTTCGAGATGAATGTACTAAAATTAAATTCAATAAGGATTAATATTAAGTGATGTCAAATGGTATCAAACTCAAATAGAAACTGATTATTAATCTACCCAGAAAGTTTCTACAGGCCACATTGACTTAGATTTAAAATGTAATATTATCTGTGTTTTATTGTATTTTTATATATTTTAATTATTTCCAAATGACATTCTAATTTGGCTACAGAGGCATGGGGGGGGGGGTGTTAAGGGCTCCATAATACTGACATGAACACCTTTGACTCACAGAACTAGAGAAATGATAGTTTTATTATACTGTGCTTTGATCAGACCATACCTGTAATAATGTATTCATTTTGGGGTAACACATTTTGGAGGACATGGATGAGCTAGATAGTATCCAAGAAACAAATACAAATACTTGATGGCAAAAGTGCCAGAGATCATGCCATGTTAAAATAATTTGAATGAATTAAGAAGGTTTAGCTACAGCATTAGAGAAAATATGATTGCTTTCCTCAGATAGTGTTTTATCTTGGCCTCAGTGGAAAAATTAAGGAGCAATCATTGCTGGTAGAAGAGGGGCAGATTTCAACTTGCTATAATGAAAAACTTGTAAACAATTTAGTGCTGTCCCAAAGTGAGTCACTGGAAATTTTCAAGCAAAGGTTGGATCACCACTAGTGAGGAACATGTAGAAAAAGTTGTTTAGGAAGAAGTTGGACTAAAGGGCCCCTGGAGTTCCTTCCAACACTGAGAGTTTGTTTTATGTTTGATTTCTGGCTCATTTATAGGTACAACATTGTGATTCAAGCTAAAATTGCTTTTCCAAACCAACAACCTGATGCTCTATTTTCCCCAGCTTGATTATCTTCTAAGATAACCTGTCTTCTCTCTACTTACAGTACTCCCTTTCAGAAAGAGCTCATCTAGTTCAACTTCTCCATATACTCTTGTCTAACTCCTGTCCTTAATGAAATTACAGGTCTTCAAGTTTGTTTGTTTGTTTGTTGTTATTGTTTTCCAGTTTAGTATTTAAGTACATACTATGTGCAAAGGGTCTGTATTTCAGGCTTAATCTGTTTCAGAATATGAATAGGGTTATTATTTGTTCCTAGATATCAAAGGTAGAAAAATCTTTATTCTAGAGCTAGATTATGTCCCAGACCTTGATATTCTCTAGCCTATTGAGTATAGGAGGGTTAAAACAGTACTCAAGGAATTCCAGGTCCAGTCTTACAAATGAACCTGGCAAGGAATGATGTACTTATAGCTAGTAATAAGTATTGTTGGATACTTCACAGTTCTGTTCCATTGCCCAATTTACTCTTTTTTTTAAAGATGTTTATTGATTGTTTTTATGTCACCTACTTTCTCCTAGAATCTCTCCCTCTCACTCATCAGAGAGAACCATATGAGCTACATAAGAGCACTTATAATAAAGTGCTTCTTTAAAAAGAAGAAAAAGGAAAACAAAGGCAACAAAAAATCTGATATTATATGCAATGTTCCTCATCCATGGACCTCCAAATTCTGCAAAGGTGGCAAGGGTGCAGTGGGGAGCAAATTTATTTTTTGCAAAAACATTCAGTTTTGCAATACTATAAGCAAACTAGAAAATCAAGGACTAGTTTACCTGTCAGATATATGGGAAGGGAAGCAGTTTGTGACTAAGGAAGAGATGGAGAACATCACTAAAAACAAACTAGATGATTTCAATTACATTAAATTAAAAAACTTTTGCACAGACAAAACCACTGTAACCAAGATCAAAAGAAATGCAGTAAACTGGGAAACAATCTTTACAACTAATGTTTCTCACAAAGGACTCATTTCTAAAATATACAGAGAACTGAGTCAAATTTTAAAAATAAAAAAGCCATTCCCCCAAAATTGACAAATGTTCAAAGGATATGCAAAAGTAATATACAGATGAGGAGATCAAAGCAATCCACAGTCATAGGAAAAATTGCTCTAAATCATTACTTATTAGATAAATGCAAACTAAAGCTTCTCTGAGGTACCACCTCACACCTCTCAGACTGGCCAACATGACCAGAAAGAATAATGATCATTGTTGGAAGGGTTGTGGGAAGTCTGCGACACTATTACATTGTTGGTGGAGCTGTAAACTCATCCAGCCTTTCTGGAGAGCAAATTGTTGCTCAAAGAGCAACAAAAATGTTCATATCCTTTGATCCAGCAATACCACTACTGGGTCTATGCCCTGAAGAGATGATGAAAAAGGGTAAAAACGTCACTTGTACAAAAATATTCATAGCAGCCCTGTTTGTGGTGGCAAAGAATTGGAAATCAAGTAAATGTCTTTCAGTTGTAGCATGAAGAATAACCACAATCTGGTAAACCATTTCAGCAAATAAACTAAACCAGGCTGAGGCTAACCTAGGAGTCTCATTGGTAAGTTGAGGGGATGTCTATGCCAAGCATATGAATACTTCTCCAGTGGAATGGGTGGATGAGAACAATTTGTTCCAATACCATGAGCAGAGCTGAAAACAGGTGCAGTGGTCTGCTTAAAACTTAGTTAGACATGAAAGACACCAAGATCATCTACTGCATCTAGAGCCATCACCAGTTGCCTTGGCACTGTCCTGCCACTGGACTGTTAAAATGCCGGAAAAGAAAGTAAGACTAATGACTTCATGTAACTCTGCCTTACTTAAATCCAGTTTATATACAAATCAGAAGATAATGCTACACCATTTTGCCATTTTTACCTATCTCAAAGTCCTGTAGCAATAGGCAAGTAACAAAGAAGCAGGTTCTGTAGTTACAACTCTGCACAAAGGCAGCCTATGCTACAGGATTATCTTCTCCCTGGAAGCATCTGTGGAGCCCCCAGGGTATCTGAGCAGCCTTCTAAGGATCACAGTGTTCACCTCCTGGTGTCATAAAATGGCTACAAAAGGTGCCCTAAAAATTTTCTTATTATCCAACCCTGGCCTGTTTACTGCAGCAGGCAGAGATCCCACCCTGCATTTGAAGCACCAAAAAAGATACAGAAACTTTGGCAAGATGATTCCATTGACCATCAGTACATGGAATGTGTGCACACTCATAGACAACAAAAAAGACAAACAGCTCTTGTTGTTGAGAGAGAACTCAGCAGGTATCACATCCAAATAGCAGCTCTGAGTGAAATAAGGCTGGCAAATGAAGATCAGCTGAAGTTGGAGCTAAACACACATTTTTCTGAGGGACCATAGTGAAGGAATCACTGTGAAACTGGCATTCAATCAAAACTAATCTAGTCAAAAAGCTTGTCTGTTTAACAAAAGGAATGAACAACAGGCTCATGATGGTGTTATCACCACACCATGCCACCATCTTCATCAGTGCCTATATTTCCACCATGATAAATCCTGATGAGGGCAAAGAAAAATTTTATGAAGACCTGGAGACTTCATCAATGTATGAAAAAGAAGCTTATAATTATGGGTGACTTTAATTTTAGAGTAGGAATGTGGCAGGGAGCTCTTAAGAGAAATGACTTTAGAAACAGCAATAGCAATGGTCTTAATACTGCAGATTTGTGCATCACATGACCTTCTCATCACCAGCACTCTCTTCCATTTATCTAAAAGCAATAAAACTTTGTGGATACACCCTTGTAGCATTAGCCTTTAATAGGCTATTTCATCATAAGGAGAAGAGACAGATAGGATGTGAGAATGAGTAAGGCAAAGTATGGCCCAGCATGCTGGACTGATCATAGACTCATCCTCTTCAAGATAGATATTCACATTCAACCAAAACAGCGGCCCCAAGGCAAGACAATTCTCAGAGGATTTATATCAACAAATTAGAATGCTTCTCTGAGCCGGAACAGTTCACTGCTAACTTGAAAGGAAAGTTGGTTGGCAACAGTGCAGCAGAAAAGGAGTGGGTAGCTTTTCAGCTGGTGTACAGCACTGCATTTGCTCATTTGGATCAGAATACTGGCAAACTCCAACATTGGTTTGATGAAAATGATGGGGAAATACAGAAGCTGCTAAATGAAAAATGAAAACTCCACTGGGTTTACCAGTAGGTAGTTCAAACATTTCAAAAAAGGCAGCATTTAATTTCAACAAGAAGTAAAGTATAAGCAAAGCTTAGGGAGATTAAGATTTCAGAATAATAAGAAGGCAGTTGAAATTAAATTTTGAGGGTAATAATCCAAATCATTTTTATAATGATCTGAAGGCTACTTATGGGCCAAAGATATATGGTGCATCTGAACTACTTAGTGCTGATGGAGCCACACTGATTAGTGATTGGGATATGAACCTGGAGATATGGGGTAAACATTTCCATTGTTTTCTCAACAGACTGTCATCAATTAATGCTGAAGCCATTGACCATCTACCTCAGGTTGAAATCAATCCCTCTTTTACCAAAGTTTTAACTGAAGGACAGATTTAACTGAGGGACAGAATGTCATTAGTCTCCTCTAATATGGCAAAGCACCTGGCATTGATTCTGTTCTGGCTGAGATTTACAAGGTGGGGGGGTCCAATGACTGAAATTTTCTGGGTTAAGATGGCAAGAGGAGGTTATCCCCTAAGAGTTCAAAAACACCTCTTGTCCATTTTTTTAAATGTAAAAGATTCCTATGTTACAAACTTGGCATCTCCATTACTATTTTGCTTGTATTTACATCCCCAGAGCTTATCATACAATGCCTGCCACATAGCAAGTATCTAATAAAAGTTTTTTCCATCATGTGCCATTAGGTATGTGGCCCCTGGCCTCCTGCTCCTTTTTTTTTTAACTCAGCCTCCTGAACCCATTTCCTATAATATCAACTTCAGTTGGCTTTTCGGGGAGAGAATGGCCTAGACCTGGAACCAGAGTCTTCTTGATACAGGGACTTTTGTGCCTCCAGGGGCCAAACCCAAGTTTCTTCGCATCCACAAAATCTCAATGAACATTTCCTCAACTGTCTATATTAGGACAGTGATTGTCTGTATATGATGTTTGCATATCTGACCAAGGCCTTTGATATTGTCAGTCATGAGAACTTGTGGAAAACTATGTCAAAATTTTGATTGCCTGGTGAATTTCCTCAGTTTTGTAGGTCAGCTTGCCTGAGTTCTGGATGGTGAATGATGCTCTCAAGATTTCCCAGTCATCAATGAAGTGAAACAAGTGTTGATTCCCATGTGTTTTAGCATGATGTTTTCATGCCATGTTGTCAAACACCTTCATTAAGGATAAACATGGTTATCAATGTCAGCTGCCACACTGATGGTAAATTCTTCAACTTGTAAAGGCTATAAAGCTAGATTAAATGAGAGTGTTGATGCATGATTCTTTTATTTGCACATGACTGTGCACTTAATGTAGCCTCCGAAGTTGAGATACCACAAAGTATGGATTGATTCTCTGCTGCTTGTACTAATTTTGTTCTAACAATCAGCACCAAGAAAACACTGGTATGGATAAAGCACCTGCCCTGGAGTCAGGAGTACCTGGGTTCAAATCAGGTCTCAGACACTTAATAATTACCTAGCTGTGTGGCCTTGGGCAAGCCACTTAACCCCATTTGCCTTGTAAAAACCTAAAAAAAAAAAAAAAAGAAAGAAAGAAAACACTGGTACTCTGTCAACCAGCACCAACGAATCCATATGTGGAAATCGTTGGTTTCAGCCAAAGGAGGAATTTTGAATATTATGGATAAGTTCACTTACCTTGGCAGGGTACTTTCCAGGGATGTATACTTTGCTAATGAGGTTGACACACATATTGCCAGAGTTAGCTCAGTTTTGGGGAGGGGTACTCCAAAGGAAAGGGTCAGGAGAGAAGAGGTATTAGATTGACTACCAAACTACAGTTCTATAAAGCTGTTGTGCTGACCTCATTGTATGCCTGTGAAACCTGGACAATCTGCCAGAGCCATGACAGGAAACTGAATTGTTTCCATTTGAATTTTCTTAGGAAGATTCTGAATATCACCTGACAGGTTAAGGTACCAGGCACTCTTTTCCAACTAAACTGCCAAGCATTCAACTGTATCACAGAGAGCATGATTCCAGGGGGCTGGTCACATTGTTCAAATGGTCACAGTGTTCAAATGTATGCTGGCCTAAAAGACTATTTTTCAGGGAACTCACACAAGGCAAGTGGTCACCTGGTGGTGAGTAGAAGAGATACAAGGAAACTATTAATCTTTCTAAACTTTGGAAACAATTGAGTGACATAGTAGATACTGGCACAGAACTGCCCAGCATGGCAGATCCTTATCAAAGAAGGTGCTGTGCTCTATGAAGAAAGCATAATTGAAGTAGCTCAAAGAAAATATGTGAAGTGCAAATTTAGAGAATCCATCCCAAATGTTCACATGGCCTATTTGTACCCAACCTGTGGAAGATTTCAAGCTCATGTTTCTCTGATCCGCTGCAGTTGGACACAATGTAACTTGACTTTTATAACATAGTAATATTGTCTTCTTCAAGAATAAAAGACAACAACCTTCCAAACCCTCATTATTTCTTGGTGTCTGATAACATCATTAATTTGCCCTTGCCCAACTTTAATTTTTCTTCCTTAAATTTTTGGAAATTTTTTTTTCCAATTGGTTCACTTTCTTTGCAATCTTTTTAGCAAAGACTTTTGTGAGCTCTTACAAGGATTTTTTTTTAGGCTTTTGATCATTTGACATTTAGAGTGGCTTTTTTTTATTTTACTATCTTCTTCCCAGATTCCCTTTATTACCATGGTAGCTATCTATGTTGAGTTCTTTCTTCTTTGCTTACTCATTATTTTTTGTGTCTTTCTATTAAAGTTAGGTTCTAGTCCTGAGGTGTGGGAATGATGCCTCAGGCTTCATGCATTTCATATTTATATATTCTGAGCTGTCTGGGGGCCTGACCTCAGATACTCCAAAATGCTTTTGCTCCCTGTGGTCCCTCTCACAGCTGCAAACCTCAGCTTACCCCTCTGCCCTGGAACTGAAAACTGGGATTCTGCTCTCCTGAAAGTGCCCCACAGCCAGTTAGGGTCCCTGCCCCTGTACTACTGCACTTACTAGGTTTAAGTTTGCTCCTCCCCTACCCAACCCCAACCACAGCCTGAGGCCTGGGACTGCTTCTGGTTAGTACATCTGTCAGGGTCTAGCATTCTGCAACAGTGGAGGGTCTTTTAGTCCTCCCCTGCTCAGGTGTCTGACCCCACACTCTCTACAAAGTGAAAATTTCCTACCTCCAGGGCTTATTTGTTCATTTAGTGAAGTCTTCCTATAGGGGTGTGTACTTGAATAGGGCCAAACCTCAGCCTCTGGAGCTCTTATCTTACCTGAGATCCCCCCAAATTGACTTAGGAGAATAACTGCTTTATCTTGACATTTAATTATTTCTGATACTTGGAGTTTACTTTGAGGTAATGTTTTGTTTGGTTTGTGGGAGTTTTTTGGAGAGCTTGGTATTTCCCCATCTTATTCCTCTCATGTTCATCATTTCTTATAATCCAGCTTATTCTATTGCATTCATGTACCAATTTATCCAGGCATTCCCTAATCACTGGGCATCTACTTTGTTTTCAATTTTTTTGTTATCACAAAAAGAGCTATCATAAATATTTTGGTATATATATTGAAGACTTTCATTTTATCAGTGACTTCCTTGGAATGCCTAGCAGAAGAATCTCTGGACCAAAGAGTATATGGACATTTTGTCATATTCTGAACTGTTTTCCAGAATGGTTGGACCAGTTCACAGCTCCACCAGCAAGGTGCCTTGTTTCTTTGAAGGGATCTGGGATTAAGAGAAAGATAAGTTTGAAGGATAGGTAGGTGGCACAGCAGATAGAGTTAGGAGGACCTGAGTTTAAACCCTGCCCCAGACACTTAAAAATTCCTAGTTCTGTGACCTTGGGCAAGTCACTCAACCCCATTGCCTTGCCAAAAAAAAACTAAAAAAAAAGGTAAGTTTGAGGGACTGTTGGTCTTTGAGATTTTACATGGTTTCATTTAGAAGAATTAAGTTTGCTGGGTGTCCTTGAATATATTTAACTGCCTCTGAATCACTTTTTACCTGAGGAAGGACACCTATTTGAGTCTGGTCAGTCTGCTAATTGCCATTGTAGTCTTCTTACTCTGGCTAGATTGGGTCAGTTCCCAAAGTAAAGAAATAATCACTGCCAGGGCTGGTAAATGTGGATTAGGGTTCCTTTGAGGGATTACCTATAGAAGAGACCCTGGGCCTCCTATCAGAAACCAGACTCTCTTTAGTGTTTGGAGAATTCCATGGAGGAGGAGATTAAGTTGCATCCCACGTCTGAAGTCGTTCACTCCTGTGTAGAATGAGTTGGACTAGATTCTATTGAATTCAGCATTTATTATGTGCCAGGCACTGGGCCCAGAGGGGGGCAAAAAGACACAAACAAGTAGCAGGCATTCTAGTGTTTATAGGACAATCTGGAAAGGCTTCATGGAGGAGGGGGGACCTCCTCGCTGAGTCCTGAGCGGAGACTGGGGGGAGGGGGCAGAGCGGCGTGCAAGGCCCGGGGAGGGCTCCTGGCGCTTGGAGCATGGCCGATTCAGCAAGGACGGCCCAGGTCTGCCCAGTTCAGCCGGGCGCCCATGGAGTAAGGTTCACCTGAGTTGGGGTTCTTTGCCTGTGCTTGGAGGGTGGGCGGGGCGACCCCAGGAGCCTCCGGATTTTGTTTTGGGGCTCAGTCCGGCTCCCCCGGGCGCTCGGCCGGCGCGCTGCGGCCCCTTCTCGGGGTCCCCACGGGCCGGCGAGGGGAGTCCGCCTTCGCGGCGTCGGGCACGTGGTCAGCCCCCCCTCCGCGCTCCGCGCTCCGCGCTCCGCGGGCCGGGCCATCCCCGCGCCTGCGCGCCTCTCTGCCCGTGCCCCCACCTTCAGGCGCGTTCCCGGCAGAGCCCGGGCGCGTCCCCGACGCGCGCCCCGTCCTCGGGCCGGTGCGCGCGTGCCAGCTTTAGGTCGCGGCGGCGGCGGCGGCGGCAGCGGCGGCGGCGGAGATTGTTTTTGTTTTCGCTAAGACCGGAAGAGCCGCGGGAGCCCCCTCCCCCGGGCGCCGCCGCCGCCGCCGCCGCCGCCTCCCCGCCCCCTCCCCGCGCCCCACTCCTCTGCCCCGGCCCCTCCCCGCCCCCATCGCCAATATTCCGGAGATTAAGAGGCTCGCGGCGGCGGCGGCGGCGGGGCCCTCCGCGGGAGGCGCCGCCGGGCAGCGGGGCGAGGCGGCCGCCGCCGCCGCCATGGAGGCGCTGGGACCCGGTGAGGAGGGGAGCGCGAGGGGCGCGGCGGGGATCCGAGTCCTCGGCCGGGGCGGGGGGCCGGGGGGCTGCGCGCGCCCGTGGCCGCCCGGCGCCCTCGGCCCGGCGGAGGGGCTGACAGTGCCGCCTCGGCCCCGGGACGGCCAGGCCGGCGGCCCGGCGGAGCCACGTGGTGACTCGGGGGGCCGGCGTGCGTGGCGGCGAGTGTGAGTGTGTGTGCCCCAGCCGGCCCGAGACCCCCGCCGCCGCCAGCCGTGCCAGCCCTGCCCCGTGCCCGACACTCGCCCGAAAGCCCCGAGCCCGCCTCACGAGTGGCACAAGTGCCCCACAGGCGCGGCCCGGGCACATGTGCCCAACAGGTGGCCTCTCCTTTCTGCCCCGGCGAAAGGGCAGGGACTTTATTTTTATGGGCCGAAGAATGGATGTGAAATGCAGTGGCTTAGTGCGTGAGCTGGAAAAGAGATTTATAGCAGTGAGCTTTGTGGAATGGGGACCAAAAATCGCATCTGAGGACTTTTGAAACTTTGCAAGGCCTGCGGATTTAGAATCTGCTCAATGATTAAACTTGGCCTTTGCTGCTTAAGTTGGCTTCAAGACCTTCATTATTTATATCTCTGCCACAGGACTAGAAAAGCTTCCCCCAGCTGCTCCCTCATTTAACAGTGATGGTCATAGGATAAATGACTTTCCCAAGGTCATTCTGTTTGATGGAGCTGTAACCTGTAATTAGGTTTTCTGATTCTCTACATTGTGCCCATTCTTCCTGCAGTCTAGTATATTAGTAATCAAGTCTTATTTAAACATTTTTTAAGAGTGTGAACTTAGTGGTTAGCTTCCTTTTAAGTCGTAGTTTCCTTTACTTCTTTCACCCCATGGAACTCATGTTTTTAGTGAATACTTGAAAGGGTATTGGATAGGACAGGCCTTCTTGTGCCAGAGACTAGTGACTGTGGGCATACCATTTATCCTTTAAAGCATGATTTATCTTTCAGTCATCCGATTTTTCATGATCCATATGGTTTCTCTTAGCATAGATACAGAAAGGGTTTGTGGTTTCCTTCTCCAGCTCCTTTTACAGATGAGGAGATTGATTAAGCCTCTTCAAGAATTGTCAGAATCTTACAAATGCCTTGCTGAAATTGTTTAACAGAGCTAAACTACTTGCCCAGAGTGACATAGCTAATTAGTGTCTAAGGCAGTGTTTGAACTCATCTAATAAGATAACTTTCTGGGGTGGCTTTGTGGTACACTGGATAGAGCACCGACCCTGGAGTCAGGAGTACCTGAGTTCAAATCCAGCCTCAGACACTTAATAATTACCTAGCTGTGTGGCCTTGGGCAAGCCTGTTTGCCTTGCAAAAACCTTTAAAAAAAAAAAAAGATAAGTCTTTCTGATTCCAAGCCTGGCTTTCTATCCACTGTGCCACCTAGCTGCCCCAAAGCCTCACTCCTTATCTGTAAAATGAAGGACTTCATCCAGATAAACTCTTCAGGTTCCTTTGAATAATAAAAAAATAATCTTCAGCTTTTTCATTTCTGATTTCTGCCAAGAAAAAAAGCAATTAGTCTTTAAATTTTTTTCTTAGTCCTTTTTCTTCTGTAACTTTAGCATCTTCTAGTACAGAAAGTGGAAAAATAAAGTAGATCTAGGGAAGGGCAGGAAATCTCCCTGCCTTAACTAAATGTGTTTAATACTGTTCCATGTCAAACATTTTTAATATTTATTATTCACCTATCACTCTTTGGGAAATGATTCCCTTTTCCCAGAACCTTTTGGTTACAGTACCGTTAACCAATCATGTAACTATTTACTTTGGGGGAAAATGTGTCTAAACAGGTACAAATTATAAAAGTTAGTCTTTAGTGAACTCTTATCATGAAAAAAATTCAGGCTTCTTTTTTTGTATGTATATTTAGATCTGCTTCATATGTTAACAAATATTTTTTTAAAAATTGATTATGCTTTTTTATCTTTTAGCAAATAGGGTTAAAAGCAAATATTCTGTTCTATAAGTTTGAAAGCTGGATCACTTCCTTTTGAGGAAATTTATTCTCCTGTGCCAGAATATATTCTCATTTTATTCTAGGTGAATGAATATTATAGTCATAAACACAAAATATCCAGTCATATGGTAACTTTATATTGTAATAGCTCAGTTTACTCAACACCTTTGTAGTAAATAACTTTTAAAAATTTTTACCTTTATCTGTATTAGATACTATAATTAAAAGAGAACAAGCTAGAATTCAACCTAGCAAATCACAAAACTCCTGTTATCAAAATGCCAACAGACAAAGCTAAAAATATTTTATGTCTAGATGAGAGAGTCTATTAAGTCCTAATTTGCTTTATTTATTGTCAGAATTTCAGATAGTTTGATAAAAATAATTATTGTTTAATTTCTTGATACAAATCAGCTTTGCAGATTACAGTGGTACAGACTATAATAATATAGGGTTAATAGATCATCTCTGACCTTGGAATAGTACCTTTTTTTCAAGAATTTGGAAGTGGCTTTGTTTTAAAATACAAATACAGTTGCTGACCTTTCTGTAGAATCAATCAGAGCAATGTCCAGTTGGTTAAATTGTATAAATTAGTGTCATGGTTTATTTAATTGATGTAACTTCCATTTTCCAGTTTTCACATTAGAATGTATGGCAGTCTTTTGTATTCACCTGAACATCTTTTGATTTCTAAACACTGAGATTTTATGTTCACTATAGATTGGTTGTACTTTATAACCAGGGGCATAGTCATTGTTTCTTTATTTGTTCAGGACCTCCAGCCAGCCTTTTCCAACCACCCCGTCGTCCTGGTCTTGGAACTGTTGGGAAGCCAATCCGGCTTCTAGCCAATCATTTTCAGGTTCAGATTCCTAAGATAGATGTTTATCACTATGATGTGGATATCAAACCAGAAAAACGACCTCGTAGAGTTAACAGGTAAGAGTGTAGAAAATTAATTCCAGAAAAAGTTTGATTGTGTAAAAGGAAAACAAAGATGGGTCATTCTGTCATCAGATGTGACATTTCAACACTTTACATTTTATAATCCTGAATTATTTATATAGCCTTGTGTTTATTATTTCATGAATAAGTTTAATCTCTCCAATAAGATGTTAAGCTATTTGAAGGCAAGGACTATTTCACACAAGGAAGGGGCCTTCTGACTAACAGGAGGCAGCAGAAATTCTCAGTATATATGGAAGTTTTATTGTGGTAGAATGAAATATAATGGGATAATTAAGATTTTGTAACAGTAAAAGTGCTGGGAATAGATGTAAGAAAAGACTAATCGGAGCAGAAGAAAATAATCATCTTGGAGTATTGAACAGGGCAGAGCTTTTTGCCTGTTTGCCACAATGGCCAAACTGTGTTAGCAGTTTTTCAGATTGTTTCATAGATAAATCCCAATAACAGAGGATGATGATTCTCATAGTGGTAAGAATGTCTGCCTTTTTCTCTGATTCCATATACTACCAAGTGACCTTCAGACTAGGGTTCTTAAAGATACCTTCTTCATGTACAATTTCCTTTGTCATTCTTGTGCATTTGAATATTTTCTTTTACTTTTTTTAGGTTTTTTTTTTTGCAAGGCAGATGGGATTAAGTGGCTTGCCCAAGGCCACACAGCTAGGTAATTATTAAGTGTCTGAGGTCGGATTTGAACCCAGGTACTCCTGACTCCAAGGCCGGTGCTCTATCCACTACGCCACCTAGCCGTCCCTTCTTTTACTTTTAAATTTCAAAATTTTATTTTTAAAATAAATTTTTGTTTATCCATTTTTATATCACCTAAAATTTCCCCTCTATCCCTTATCTCTTTCCTCCCTCAAAAGCAAAGAATACTTTTTAAAGAAAAAGAGAAAGCAGAGGGAAAAAAAGCTATCAGTAAAAACGAATCAGTACATCAGAAAACCTATGAAAATATATGCAGTGAAACTCTTGACTTCCTACCTCTGAAAAGAAGTCGGGGAAGGTGTCTTCTTTATCTTTTCTTTGGGGTTCGGCTTTTTTTCTGTAATTTGGGCCCATTAATTGGGGGGGGGGTTGCAAGGCAATGGGGTTAAGTGACTTGACCAAGGTCACACAGCTAGATAATTATTAAGTGTCTGAGGTCAAATTTGAACTCAGGTCCTCCTCACTCCAGGACTGATGCTCTATCCACTGTGCCACCTAGCTACCTCAGGGCACATTAATTTTCAATTATTTTTGACATTGTACAGGTTGTTTTTTTTTGTTCTGATTACTTTCCATCTGTTCATGTAAGTCTTTCCCTGTTTCTCCTTATTCAGAACATTTATCATTTCTTATAGCACAAAAACATTTCATTATATTTATGCACAACAATTTCTTTAGCCCTTCCTCAAATGATGGGAATTTATTTGTTTCCACTTCTTTGCTACCACAAAAAATGCTAATATAAATCTTTTGGTATATATGTAGCCTTTCTTTATCAATGACTTCCTTGGAGCATATGCCTAGTAGTCTCTGGGTCAAAGAGTATAAACATTTTAGTTAATTTATTTACCTAATTCCAATTGTTTGCCAAAATGGTTGTACTGATTCATTGCTCTACCAGCAATGTTCTAGTATGCCTATCTCTCCAGAAACCCTCTAACTTCAACCATTTTCATCTATTATTATCTTTGCCATTTTGTGGGTATGAATTGAAACCTCAAGGTTATTTTGATTTGCATTTAATAGTTACAGTTCTTCTTTTGAGAACTCTTCTTATGTTTTGACCACTTATCTGTTGGAACAAAGCTTTAGTCTTAGAGCTGTTAGTTGTTTGTATGTCTTGGATACAGAACTCTTATCCAAGAAGTTTTATTGTAAAATACTTTCCCCCCATTCAACTGCTTATTTTATCTAGAATTTAGCTATTGCAGGAATTTTTCAATTTTATGTAATCAGAATTTTTTTATAATTTGTTATTATTTTATCTTTTTTTGGTTCAGAATACATCTCCTGTCCATAATTACCTAAAACATATATATGATAGGCTTCCTTCTTTTTTTTTAATGGTAGGATCCTTTATAGTTAGGTTTCGTAGCCATTTTGAATTTATTGTGGCATATGATATAAGATATTGGTTTAATCCTAATTTCTGAAGGCTGCTTTCCAGCTTTCCCAGTAGTTCTTCTTTGAGTTCTTTCCTAAGTAGATCATGTTTTTAGGGTTGCTCATTACTAGGTTATTAAGTTACATTATTTCTATATCTTCTTAGTCTAGTCTGTTGTATAGTTCTACCTCTCTCTTTTTTAACCAATACCAAATGGTTTTGATGTCTGTTGCTTTATCATACAGTTTGATTTCTGGAACTGCCATCTCTCCTTCATCCCTACATTTTTTTCTAGGTTTTTTTTTTTTGTTTGTTTGTTTTGTAAGGCAATGGGGTTAAGTGGCTTGCCCAAGGCCACACAGCTAGGTAATTATTAAGTGTTTGAGGTCAGATTTGAACTCAGGTATTCCTGACTCGAGGGCTGGTGCTCTATCCACTGCGTCACCTAGCCGCCCCTCATCCCTACATTTTAAAACATTATTTTCTTGATTATTATAGGTCTTTTCTTTCTTCAAATGAATTTTTGTATTATTTGATTGAGTTTTGTAAAATATTTCTTTGATAACCTGGTAAAACATTATAACGTGAAAGTAACTTTGGTATTATTGTCATTTTTATTATATTGACCCAGCCCAGCCATGAGCAGTGAATATTCCTCCAGCTATATATTAATCTCTATTTCTTTTAGGTGTATTTTGTAATTGAACCTAAAAAGTATTTTGAATGCTTTAGTAAATTGATCCCCAATTATTTTATGCATTTTTTATTATTCCTACTTTGATTTTTGAAGTTTATTTTGTAGTTTGCAATCTTTACTGAATCTATAGTTCTCAATTAGTATGCTTGTTAATTCTCTATCATCATTTCATTAACAGAGAGGGATAGTTTTATCTCCTTTTTTGCCTTTTTCTACAAATTTAATTTCTTTTGTCTTATTACTATTGCTAAGATTTCCAGGACTATTATAAAATGACATAGTAGAAGTGGGCATTCTTCCTTTATACCTATATTTACTGGGAACACTTCTAATATATCGCCATTCCATATGATAGTTACTTTTGGTTATAGATATATTTTATTATTTGAAAAAACCCTCTGCCTCATTTTTAGCAATATTTTTGATTACTATGATTACTAAATCAATAACATTTCTATATAACAAAAAATCTTTTTGGTATGTTAAGCATTCTTCATCATAAGCCCTCTGGAATTGTGATTTGATCATTATATTTGTCAGAGAACTTAAATTTTCCCAAATTGATTATTTTTACAATGGTGTTTATACTTTATAAACAGTTCTTCCTAGGTTTCTTTGATGCCTGTGAGTAATTTAATATTACATATATACACCATTATGTGTTCAATCATTCTTCAACTGATGGATACCTCCTTAGTTTCTAGTTCTTTGCCACTACAAAAAGGACTATTGTAAATATTTTTATATAAGTGGAATCTTTTTCTCTTTCTTTAATCTCTTTGGGAGAATAGCCCTAGAGTGTTTTTTCTTGGTCAGTTTAGTAAGTTCAAAGACTACCAAATGCTGTCCAGAATGAGTAAAACAATTCACAGTTCCACCAACAAAGCATTAATGTGCCTTTTTTCCTGCAGGCCCTCCAACTTATGTTTTCTTTTTTTACCAACTTTGCAAATTGTTAGTTAAGCAGTGGGAAATCAGTTGCTTTAGTTAGCTTTTCTCTTATTTGGTGAATCAGTTGCTTTAGTTTGCTTTTCTCTTATATTGGTGATTTAGAGCATTTTTTTTCCATATGGTTATTGATGGCTCGAATTTCTTCCCTTAAAAATTGCTTGTCCATATCCTTGGACCATTTATTATTTGTGGAATAGTTCTTGTTACTTGTTATTATATATTTGAATCAATTCCTTTTATATCTTGGAAATGAGACCTTTATCAGAGAAACTTGCTGTCAGAGTTTTTTCCCTAGGTAAATGTTTCCCTTCTACTCTTAGCTATGTTGTTTTTTGTTTTTAATTAATTAATTTATTTTGAATTTTACAATTTTTCCCCTAATCTCGATTCCCTCCCCCCATGGAAGGTAGTCTGTTAGTCTTTATAGTGTTTCCATGGTATACAATGATCTAAGTTGAATGTGATGAGAGAGAAATCATATCCTTAAGGGAAAAAATAAAGTATAAGAGATAGAAAAATTATATTATAAGTTTTCTTTTTAAATTAAAGTTAATAGTCTTTGGTCTTTGTTCAAACTCCACAATTCTTTCTCTGGATACAGATGGTATCCTCCATCGCAGATACCCCAAAATTGTGCCTGATTGTTGCACTGATGGAATGAGCAAGTCCATTTTGATCATCACCCCCATGTTGCTGTTAGGGTGTACAGTGTTCTTCTGGCTCTGCTCATCTTGCTCAGCATCAATTCATGCAAATCCTGTTCAAAAGTTTTTTTGTACAAAAACTTTTTAATTTTGTGTAATGAAAATTTATTTTCTTTGAACCTCTTTATCCTTTGTTTAGTCATGACCTCTTCTCCTATCCATACATCTGAAACTAATTTTTTTCTTACTCCTAATCTGTTTATGGTATGACCATGTATATAGATAGATAGATAGATAGATAGATAGATAGATAGATAGATAGATAGATATCTCAATCAAGATAAGCTTATCGGAGATTTCCTTGGTATTTAATGTCAAATGTTGGTCTTAACCTAATTTTTGCTAGACTGTTAATCTAGTTTTGCAGTTGTAGGTCAGGTCAAACTAGACAGCTAGGTTCATTTGCTTCTGTTATGTTGTAAACTTATTCTATTCCATTGATCAGCGTCTCTAATTCTTCAGTACCAAATTGTTTTGATGATTACTGCTTTGTCATATAATTTGAGATCTAGTATAATTAGAGCCCAATTCTTCTCACTTTTTTTTCATTATTTCTCTTGGTTCTTGACCTTGTATTCATGCAAATGGGTTTCTTTATTTATTTACCTATTTCTGTAAAGCACTCCTTTGATAGTTTGATTATAATGGGATTTCCATAAATTCTAACATTTCTACTTTCCTATAAAAACAAGACTATAGGATTAAGGCCTTAGATCTTAAGTGTGTAAAAGGAGGAATAGAATAATACCACTCATGCATATCACTTGACTTTCTTGCAGGTAGGTGTCTTTTGTAAAACCATGAAGACTTGCTTTGCCCATATTCTTAAATTACTATTTCAGAAATTCTGAAGTAAAGTTCTGCATTTCTTAAGGGAATGGAAAGTACAATGGGTAATACCTCTGTGAGGTACAGTGGAAAGAGTGCTGCATTTAGAGTCAGGACTTGGGTTTGAATTGCAACTCCACAACGTACCACTTACTGTGACTTTGGGCAATCACTTGACCTCTCAGGGATTCTGTTTCCATGTCTGTAAAATGAGGTTGTTGGAGTAGTTGATATCTTTCTGGCTCTAAATCTTAAGCACATTTTCATGTGGACTGTCTTTAAGTGAATTATTTTGGTTTGGAAAACCTGAGGCCTCCATTTTTACCTTTATAAAATAGGGAGGTGGGAAATTATTTCCTATAGACTTTGCTCCTCTAATAATTTTTGACACTATAACTAGATCATCTATGACACATTGTTTTAGTCATTTGTGAAGTATATGAGACATAATTTGCAGTGCTTGAGGAATAATGTATATTGGTAAAATTCACAAACTGTATGTGTATAGTATGTGACTGTGTTTTATACTGACACAGACCCCATGCTTGGGCACCACTGGAGTTTCATACTCCAGAATGAGAGCAGCTGTGTTTGTTCCAGCACCAGAGCACAGAGATATTCCAAATGCTTCCTTCTCCACTTTATATTGTAGAATAAAATTAAGCTGTACATAGAGTAACAGTATCATTATTTAATATCCAAGAGAACCAAGTTATTGCTTTGGGAACTAATTTGTTGCTTCTTCTGTTCCTGAACTGCTTCCTACTCTACTCCTGTGTTCCAGTGCTTTGAGGTTCCTCTCCCTTTCCATTGTTTTACACACTAGGAGCTATTCATCACTGGTGGATTTTTAAGTTAAATATGAATCTAATTCCCAAGTTTATTTTTTAAGTGTATTTCTAGGAAGTGAGGGCACTACTTGCTAAACTTTTTGTTTCTGGTTTGGGCTTTTTAAAGTCCTGGATTTAGGAGGAGGCTATAAAATCTTATGACAAATTATTTCCTCCCCCATTTTATGTTGTAAGCTTTAACTTGTTTTGGTTAAAACCTGTAATTTGCTTTAGCAGATTTATTTTTAAATGACTTGGCTGAAGTGCATTATTCCTAATTTTGATTTAAAATCAGATAGTTGAAGATGCTTTCATTCTTTCCTGACTATTGACCTCTTTTCAAAGTTAAATTTCTTTTGCTGTTTAAGGGAGGTGGTAGATACAATGGTGAGACACTTCAAAATGCAAATATTTGGTGATCGGCAGCCTGGCTATGATGGCAAAAGAAATATGTATACAGCACACCCACTCCCTATTGGACGGGATCGGGTAAGTATTGATAATAGATGAAATAAGTCATCATGGCCCCAAATTACTAGTGAAGCAGTTTTAAAAGCATCTATTTTATCACTTACTATTTGCAAAGCTCTATAATAGGATGGTGATGATTATTTGGAGGTAGCTAGATGACTCTGGGGATAGAGCACTGCACCAGGAATCAGGAAGACCTGAATTCAAATCCAGCCTCTGACATTTACTAGCTGGGTGATCTTGGGCAAATCCTCAACTGTGAAATGGAGTCACTAATACCTGCCAGAGCTGTGTCAGGATAAAATGAGATAATCTTTGTAAAGTACTCAGCACATTGCTGAAAAAGTAGGTGCTATGTTAATGTTAAAAGATGATGCTACTGACCCATCATGAGGAGGAGGAGGTATGCTTAGTTCCTATAATCCATCTATGTTTCCTTTCCCAGCCTGTGTGACCAGCAGATTATATTCAAGATAGCTAACTGGGATTAGGTAAAGCACCTTCAGCCTGTGTAACTAGCTATATTGTAACTAGGTGTATTGTACACATAGCTGAATAAGCGACATAGAGGTCAAACCTGGAACCTTAGCTGTGTTTGCATTATATTCTAATTGTTTTAATCAATTTTCTGAACTGGTATAACTGCTGTATAACCACATGAAACTCCAGTTCATCAAACTTGGTTTATAACAGAAATGGGTTCTTTTAGCTTGAAAAATTTTGATCTGTTATCAGGGACTATTTTACTTGAATCCTCCATTAGCTCCAGCCAAGCAAAGCTCTCCTTTTCACATTCATGGTACCATAGCCTGCTAAATCTGTATTCACTTCTTAATGAACATACATCTACTGTAGCTCAGTATTCCTGATACTCTTCCATTTACATAGAGGGCTGATTCATCATCATTCAAGTTGTGCTTTTTCTTTACCAGAGCTACATTAAGTAAATGTAACCCTAGTAAATTCCCTTCTCCAAGACACAGTGGATAGAGCACCAGATGTGGAGTTAAGAAAGACCTGAGACATCTACTAGCTAGATGACCTTGGACAAATCAGTTAACTTGTTTGCCTTGATTTCCTCATCTATTAAATAGGGGTAGCAATAACATGTACCTCCCAGGGTTAATGAAAGGATCAAATGAAACAGATTTGTAAATCATTTACACAGTGCTTGCCACATAGTAAGTAACATATAAATGTTGGCTATTACCTTTAATTTTTACTTGAATTACTAAAACCAAACCAGGGCTCACTAGTGAAATTTAGACCATCATATTTGTATATAAAACTTGTCTGCATACTCTGGCATTGCTTGTCATTTCATCTATTTAAGGAATATTGGAAAATGATGGAGAAGATTGTGTCAAGAATGTGTAATTTACAGGAAGCTGTGAAATTGTTTGTTTAAAAGAGAATTAGTTTTATAAGCTTCATAATAACAATCTTGGCTTTATGTAACACTTTTCTTCATCAGTGTGTGTATTCTTTTTTCCCCATCAAGGTTGATATGGAAGTGACTCTTCCAGGTGAGGGTAAAGACCAGACCTTTAAAGTGTCAATTCAGTGGGTGTCTGTAGTAAGTCTTCAACTACTTTTGGAAGCATTGGCTGGGCATTTGAATGAAGTGCCTGAAGATTCTGTACAGGCACTGGATGTGATTACAAGGCATCTGCCTTCTATGAGGTGAGTGTTCCTTTGGGCATATTCCACATAAGTCCAAGTCTCTGGAGTAGTTTATTTTAGGGCTTCCAAGATGGTTTCTACATGGTTCCTCTTTCATACTCTGATTCAGTGAACTCTTGGAAAAGGCAAGAGTAGGATAAGAGAATTTCTTACCTATGAAACTTGCCAACTCTTGTTTCTTCAGGTATACTCCTGTGGGCCGTTCATTCTTCTCCCCTCCTGAAGGTTACTACCACCCTCTGGGAGGGGGCAGGGAGGTTTGGTTTGGCTTCCACCAGTCTGTGAGACCTGCCATGTGGAATATGATGCTGAATATTGACGGTATGCTAGAATTATGCCCCCACTTCACTGTTTTAATCCTACTTATTCCCCAAACTTAAGAATCCTGTTATTCTGTTTATTAGTATCTGCTACTGCTTTCTACCGTGCCCAGCCTATCATTGAGTTCATGTGTGAGGTTTTAGACATTCAAAACATCAATGAACAAACAAAACCTCTTACAGACTCCCAGCGTGTCAAGTTTACCAAAGAAATCAGAGGTAGGTATTGGTGTTAAAAGTAGTTTTATGACCAGCTACTTGACAGCTTACTTGGAAATAACCAGCATTTTTTTTTTCAATTTGGAATTTTATTTTTGGGGGGAATGAAGGAATCATCTGTATCTGAGGCCAGTTTCCTAGAGGACAGAAGATAAAATTAGTCCTATTATCTCCTCTCCAATTTATCCATTTACAAGTATGTTTTGTACCCTTTTAAAGAGAATGGCAGGTTTGTTACTCTATTTTTATCACTGTGAATGTAATGTAATACCTCTGTTTTGGCATTTCTTCTATGTTAGGTCTTAAAGTTGAGGTTACCCACTGCGGACAAATGAAACGAAAATACCGAGTTTGTAATGTAACCAGACGACCAGCCAGCCATCAAACGTATGCCAATCACATCTGAAAGGATGTTTAACATTGAATTGTTGGGTATTTTACTTGTGTAGTACTGCTAAATGCATTGTTTATCTGACATCATTTGAAAATAATTTTCACATAAATTTATTTTCCAAACAATTGGCAAAATCTCTGAGCAAAAGTATTTAAAATTTCAAACATTGTTGGGGAAATATTTACAGAATATAATGCTTCCATGCCTTCTTAAAGAAGAATATAGAATTTGATAGGGTCAGCATTATGAACTTTCTGAAATCATTATTATTATAATTATTTTTATCTGGGTATGTAATTTTATCAGTGTCAATGAATCCTGGTATGGATTTCATATACAGATCAACAACTACTCTGTAATTTATAGTCTTAGAGAGCTGCCTAGGTTCTGAGAAGGTTATTGAATTGCCCATGATATCTCATCTTGAATATGGGTGTGAATGTCAGAAAGAGAGAATGAATCCAGGTATTCCTGACTCCCAAGATCAGCCCTTTTTGTGCTATACTCTATTGCATATATTATAATCCCCTAAATTACTATTGAGATGTGTAGGCTCTTTTTTACTCCAAAATAAGTGTCTCCATACAGCAATGTTTTTTGTAGTTTTTATGTTTTCTCTTCTCTCATTGTTGATTGTTGCTTCTTGTTGTCAGCACAGTTATTTCTCGAAGGTGTATTCTCATATTTCTTCTTTGAGTCAAGTTTAGCCATTATAATCACCCCGAATTATATTTACTTAAAAGTTGTTCTTTCCATTTAAAAATTTTTTATTTATTTAAGGAAATGGGGTTAAGAGTGACTTGCCCAAGTTCACACAGTTAGTCCATTATTAAGTGTCTGAGGCCTCATTTGAACTCAGGTCCTCCTGACTCCAGGGCCAGTACTCTATTCACTAGCTGCCCTTGTTCTTTCCATTGTTTTCCTGATTCTGTTTCCCTCATTTTGCATAGGTTTATGTAAGTTTTTCTGTGGTCTTCGTATTCATTTTTACAACACACTATTATTATATTCATGTACCATAATTTATTTAGTTATTTCCCCAATTGATGAACATCTCTTTTGTTTCTTATCCTTTGATTAAATTGCTGCTATATTTTGGGCTTTATATCACCTTTCTTTTTATGAGTGTCCTTGGAGTACATAACTAGCAGTGGGATCTCTGAGCCAGAAAGAGAGAGTGTGTGTGTGTGTGTGTGTGTGTGTGTGTGTGTATGTATGTATGTTAGTGTCATAATTTATTTTCTAGAATGCTTGAACCAATTCATTATTACACCCATAATAATTTAGATTTCTAGATTACCAGTAGATTACTACTGTGCATACTTTCCCACAATTCTTCCAGCATTGACCAATTCCAATTTAATGCAAAAGGATTCCTCTTGGTCCCATATTAACTTTGAAAACTAGAAACATTATCAATGTTATGTTATATTTTTATTCATTCTTTTTAACATTTCCTAATTACATTTTAATATAGTTCTGGAGATGATTTTGATACCTTTGTTTTTCAAAAATCTTTGCCAATTTGCTCTATGTGAAAGTGAAACCTTAGTTGTTTGAACTTGCATGTTTCATATTGTTAGTCATGCACATTTTTAATCATTTGAAATTCTTTATAGAATTGTTTATTCATGTACTCTCACCTCTTAGCCTTTGGAAAATAACTATTGGCCTTATATCTATAAGCAACTATACTAATTTTTATCATTTTTCTAATATGTTTGCTATAAAACATTATAACTTAATTTATTTTACTAACTACATGAATATTCTATTAAAATACTTCATATAACATTGTTCTGACCAATTTGTGACACTATGACTTTAGACCTTTTTATAATTGTATTTACTTCTGATATATTAGAATCCTGTATCAGATGGTTGGTGATAATCCCAGCATTAACTCTCTAGAGTTGAGTGTTTCTATATTTTATAGCCTTTTCTCCATTAACCACTTCTCCACCAACCTTGTTGCCCATAAGAATATTGCCCATTCTTTTTGTGGAATGAATTAATGAAATTAAGTGAAATATGCCTATATTTCTTACCAGTTCACTAGTTTATACCATTCTATTCAGTGTAAAGTATGAGGGGCTATTATTATAGAACCCCACCTCCTGTTTGTTACCGTTTTAGAGTCTTGTTAAATTACCCTTTTTTGCTCTCTGAGACTCACTGATTATTCAGCCCCTTTGAAGATTTGTTTGGCTTCAGCAAAAGTAGAAAGCTAGTTGTACATATATAAAATGAATTCTTGATAAAAAAAAATTAAATAATGAAAGAAACTAAGGGACTCTGTTCAAAGAAAGATATACTTGTACTCACTATGGAATCAATCAGTTGGCTAGCATTTTTAATTTTCCTGGGCACTAGAGATTAAAAAAAAATTGAAAAATGAAGGGATCCTTACTCCCAAGGAGCATATATTCTCCTGGGGGAAATCAACATGTATATATAAAAATATTTTAAGGGCCGGCTAGGTGGTGCAGTGGATAGAACACTGGCCCTGGAGTCAGGAGGACCCGAGTTCAAATGCGGCATCATACACTTAATTACTTAGCTGTGTGACCTTGGGCAAGTCAGTTAACCACTTGCTTTGCAAAAACAAACCCCCCAAAAAAGTATATTAAAAAAAATAATACATATCCCAGCCATGTAGAAAATGTCTTAGAGGTTAAGGGGAAAATTAAGAGTTGATAAAGATTTTTTTAAATAACATTATCCTACAGTTTTCCTCTACAGCTGGAAAATGGTCAGGCAATGGAATGTACAGTAGCCCAATATTTTAAACAGAAATATAGCTTGCAGCTGAAATATCCCCATCTTCCTTGTCTCCAAGTGGGGCAAGAACAAAAGCACACTTATCTTCCTCTTGAGGTAAGCTTGAATAAATGCTTTCCTACTACTCTTATCAGATACTTAGATAAGTAATCTTAATTACTTAATAAGTAATAATTTAAGTAAAATGCTATTATTTAAAGCTATGCTTGAACCTAAAAACCCAAATTGAATATAACAGTTTGAAGCAGATCTTTTAAGCCATGTAACACTATTAGCTATTGTTTCCATTTTTCTGAAATCTTTCTTATAAAATCAGATTTGGCAGAAGCCTCTAATTTAGTCCTTGTTTGTCTTATCCTAATGGTAGGTCTGTAATATTGTGGCAGGACAGCGGTGTATCAAGAAATTAACTGACAATCAGACATCCACCATGATCAAAGCAACTGCAAGATCTGCTCCAGACAGACAAGAGGAAATCAGCAGACTAGTGCGTAGGATACATTTTTTTATGTACTCCTACCTATGCATTGAAAGAAAGGCTAAAAGGAAATTTTCCTATTATGATATGATTTTGTTCTTATATCTGCAAGAAAACCTTGTCCTGTTTTGACTGACTTTTGGTTTTTTCTTTAGTAGAAAAAAAATGATGCCAAATTTGAACTTTTTGATAAAGATCTTATCTTACACTTTGTTTTTTTTACACTTTTTTTATTTAAGGCAATGGGATTAAATGACTCTTTCATGGTCACACAGCTAGGCAGTTATTAAGTGTCTGATGCCATATTTGAATTCGGGTCCTCCTGACTCCAGGGCCAGTGCTTTATCCTCTGTGCCACCTAGCTGCCCTATTTTACACATTTTTATAACCATTCATGATATGTAATGCAATTCCTTTCATGCAGGGTGGGCACTCAGTAAATATTGAACAAATTAAAATGGTCAGAATTTACAGTATCTGTTCTACTTAGAAGATACCAAAATAATGCATTTTGTCATTTTGCCCTATTGCTTGCTCAGCCATGATAACAGTTTTTCCTGTCCTTTAGGTGAAAAGTAACAGCATGGTGGGTGGACCTGATCCATATCTAAAGGAATTTGGTATTGTTGTTCACAATGAAATGACAGAATTGACAGGTAGAGTGTTGCCAGCACCAATGCTGCAATATGGAGGCCGGGTAAGGTGGTTTTGTTTTTTGTTTTTTTTTTTTGTTTTTAATCCATTAAGCACCTGTCCCCAAGCAATGATGGGCAATATTTTTTTTAATCATGTTATTTTGACAGCAGTATTTTTCATCTTGTATCTCTCTAGCTTTGAGAACTCTTTAAGCTTCCCACACATCC
This sequence comes from Macrotis lagotis, assembly GCF_037893015.1. NCBI lineage: Eukaryota > Metazoa > Chordata > Mammalia > Peramelemorphia > Peramelidae > Macrotis > Macrotis lagotis. The sequence continues at coordinate 848,058,386 of NC_133658.1, forward strand.
TGCCTGGTTCCCATCCTTATATCTTTTAATATGTGGCAATATTCTCTACTGTCAAGGGGATAATGGTGACATTGGGGTGTTTTTTCCCCCTTTTGTTTGCTTGGTTGATGAAATAAATCAAAACCTCACCCAAGTTAAGAGATTGAACTGAAAGTCACCTCTGCAAGAAACGGAGGTGGAGAAAGCAAGTGGCAGGCCAGGGACCAAGTCATGAGGGAGGCTAAGGCAGTGTGAGAAGCTTGTTCTAGGCCCTTGTCTCTGCTCGCTTCACACTGTCTTGCTTAATGATTTCATCAGCTCCCCTGAGTTCATTTCCCATTGCTAGACTGATGATTTCCAGATCTGTGTATACAACCCTGGTATATCCAAAGCAGAGCTCATTATCTTTCCCCTAAATCCTCCCTTCTTTGGAACTGCCTTCCTGCTAGTCAGAGCACACTGTCCTCCCAGCCATTCAGGCACACAACTTCAGTATCATCTTCAGCTCTTCCCCAACACCCCAAATCTCCAGTCCATTGCTGGACTGTCACAATATCTTTGCTATGCATCCCCTTTTCTCCTTTGACACTTGCACATCCCTGACCTTTATCACCTCATACCTAGACTGTTAATGTCACTTCCTTGATTGTCTCTTCCCCACTCTAATTCATCCTTCATTAAACTATCAAAGTGACGATACTAAGCATAGGTCTGACCATGCCACTTCCTCTGTTCAATAAATTCCAGTGGCTCCTTGTTATACTCAAGATTAATTATAAAATCCCCTGATTTTTAAAGCCCTTCATAACTTGGCCCCTCCCACCTCTCCAATCTTCTTAAACCTTTTTCTCCTTCACATACTCTATAGTCCAGCAACCCTTGTCTTCTTTCTATTCCTCACCCAAACCCCATTTATCTGTCTGATGCCTTTTCACTGGCCATCCTCTGTGCCCAGGATTACTCACCTTCATCTCCTGACTTCAGAAACCCTCCTACTGCTTAATGACCTCTCTAGGATTACCATCTATTTACAATGGATATAGCTTGCATTTATGTTTTTTTGCATGGCATCTCCCCTAGTGGAAAGAAAAAAAAATCCCTCGAGGAAAAGACCATGTGCCTGCCTTTCTTGGTGTCACTGTTTAACAGTGCCTGGTGCAAAGGAAGCCCATGAGAAATGACTGACTGACTAGGTGGGTCCTCATTGACAATCTTGGGAGAAGACTGTGCCAGTTAGCAGTGCCCAGTACACCTGTTTGCACTATGAAGTCCTGAATCCCTCATTCAGACTGTCCAGGAGCAGTGGAGGAGACGGAGGCCCCAGAGGTGGAGGGACGTGTCCAGTTCACAGAACGATGGAGGCAGAACCATGATATATTGTTAGGCTGCTCTTTGAGCTCAGGGTTTGACACCTCCTATCTCACCACCCTGGTGTGGGCTTAGGAGTCTGCTTGTGGTGTCATCATTACTAACCTACTTTTGAATTGCAATTGTAATCCATTTTCTTCCCCCTTTTTTCCTTCCCTGTCTCCAAAAAAGAATAAAACAGTGGCCACACCAAACCAGGGTGTGTGGGACATGCGAGGAAAGCAATTTTATGCAGGCATTGAGATTAAAGTGTGGGCCGTTGCTTGTTTTGCTCCTCAGAAACAATGCCGGGAGGATCTGTTAAAGTGAGTATTTCTACATTGAGTGTCTTTGGTTCCTCTGGGTTCTAGTGTGTAGACATTAGCACTTGTAACAATCTGGAGGTGGGAGCTAGGGCTGGGGCTAGTGTTACACTTGAGTAGTCTGTTAAGTTTCAACTTCCTTGCTTTGGAAGCAAAAACCCATCTCTGACTCTGCAACAGACAGAGGGAACCAAACTGGAATGCTTCAGACGTTGTGTGGATTCTGCCTCTCAGCTCCCATGATGTATTTTTATCTGTTCAACTGAGAGAGAAACTAGATTAATCTTAACCATTATGCTTTTGCTAATTGCTACCAATTCTGTTAGTTTCTGAAGGAGCACTGATTAGGATCATTGGTTTCAGTTTATCACTTTTACAGATTTATAGAGGAAGTTAGTATGAAGTGTGAAAAAAATCAAGGTGAAGAAAGGGAGCTTATATGAAGGGAAAGGAATGTTCAAAATTATTGGTAAATACACAGAATTGGTTCTGAAAGCTTCATACATGGGTTAAAATAATGTTTCCTTCTGCACTAGGGTTCTTACATCCAATATCTGAATTGAAAATAAATTTGTTTGTTTCAAATCCTAGTTGCTTTTTAATATTTCTTATTTTGGGGTAAATTAATTACTGGGCCAAGTTGTAATTTAAATCTATCATATCCTTTGATAATACTGTGTTTCTGTTACAGCTCACTTAAGCTCAAATTGACTTAACTACTTTCAAGTTAATTTTAGTCTGCCATTGTTGTTCTGAAAGACTAATCATTTGACAGGCTTTTTAATAACATCATACTCTACTTCAGCTCCAGTGCTGCAGCTTCCAATCCAGTTCTGGCCTTCAGTTATGCTTTAGCACAGAATTGGCTCTTAGGAGAAAAGTTTTATAATTGCCTGAACTCCAAACTGACCATGAAATAACAAACACAGTGCTAATGGTTCTGTTTCACCAGGAGTTTCACAGATCAGTTGCGTAAGATTTCTAAGGATGCTGGAATGCCCATTCAGGGTCAGCCATGTTTCTGCAAATATGCACAGGGAGCAGATAGTGTGGAGCCCATGTTTAAACATCTGAAGATGACTTATGTGGGCCTGCAGCTGATAGTGGTGATCTTACCTGGGAAGACACCCGTATATGGTATAATTCTTGTTTACTGTATTTCATTTCTATGTAAAATGGTCACTTGATTTTTAAAAAAAATTATATGGTGGGAATATCCATAATTGTTGCTTACATGGTAAAATCTGGAACATGGTGTAAACAGATAAGGTTTTTGTCTGTAGATTGAATGATCTTTATAGAGATATTGGTATTTATCAACATTAACATCCTCTTATTAGGATTATTTCCATTTCCTTGTAACTGTCCTCTTTTGTTCCAGTGATGCTATGGTTATCTTCTTGTGCTTTATCTTCTTATGCTTCAGTGAAATTCTGTTGCCTATTGAATAAAGCTCCTTTGATTCTTTAGTCTGCCATTCAAAATTCTTTGCAATCTGGAATTCTATACACTGTTCCAAACTTCTCATATTACTCATTTCTGCCCTTGAGTCATAGAAGCTATGCACTAACAAAATTTGTATTTTCTTGCCCCCATATCAATAGGCTCCTTATGCCAGGATATCCACCCTGCCCTGTTTCTTTCCCTGCCTTTTAAAATTTTAGCCTTTAGATAAGATAAAGCATATATTAAGAACTTAACTGCTTATTGTGTGTCAAGCATTGTGCTGAACATTGGGAATATATGAGAAAAACAATCACCAGTATAAAGGAGAAGGGAATGAGGGGTGAGATGTCAGAGGTAATGAGAAGTTCCACTGGGATAGCAATGGAAAACTCCAAGATGTCAGGGGTTTATCCAGATTAGAAGTGAATATGACAGATTTGGATACTTGCTCATGTGGAAGTTCCAGAAAGGAACCTATCCTTTAAAATCCAGCTCAAATAGTCCCTCATCATGGAGTCTTCTTTGATTCCCTACCCAGAAAAGGATTTTTTTCGTTTCTCAGTCCTCAATATTTTTGGAAGTTTTTAAAGGTGGTGGTGGTACTGCGTGCGTGCGTGTGTGTGTGTGTGTGTACATATATATTTGTTTACTATATAGTTTATATATGTTTACTATATTGTAAATTTGATTAGCACAAGACCTGTATCCTATTTAATCTTTGTATCTCTCATCTTGTGACACAGGAGTATATACATAATAGATGCATAATAAATAATTATTAAATTAGGAGTACCACCTAATTTATTTTATTTATTTATTTTAGCTGAAGTGAAACGTGTTGGTGATACTCTCTTAGGAATGGCCACTCAGTGTGTTCAGGTGAAAAATGTAGTAAAGACTTCACCCCAAACTCTCTCTAATCTCTGCCTGAAGATAAATGCGAAGCTTGGTGGAATTAACAATGTCCTTGTGCCGCATCAAAGGTAAGACTTATTTTGAACCTTAGATTATAGACTTTGAGTTGGAAGAAACCTTAGAGATCATTTAACAAATAAAGTTGCAGAGATTATAAAGGACAATTTGAACTCAAGTCCTCAGACTCTATATTATACTTTCTTTCATGATACCACGTTTAAAACTTGAATTTCTTATCAGAAATTATTGAACCTACTAATAATTCAAAAATGAGAAAAAATAGCATAGTATATATAGAAAAACAAACTAGTCATTAGGTGAATCAGTTCTGCCGATAATTGCAGTGTTGTTTTAATCGGTTTATTGAACCTCTATTATTCTCCCATCTATGATACCTGCCCTGCTTAAATTATAATGGAAAATTCAAAAATGCTCTACAAATTAAAGGTGGTAGCTAGCAGTTGTTTAAAAGACCTCGACTATTATGAAACCCCAGGCCAGAAGTTAGTATTTCACACTTTTATTAGTTTCAGAATCCCCATGTTTGTAACATGGGAAACAGTGAGCATAGTGAAAACCCCTTTCCAAACTGCTCTTAGGCCCCTATTTTCACACTAGACTTCTATGACCCTCATATAAGGTTCCTTCCTGAAGCAATAAGAAGAGGATCTTGGGATAGTGTCTTGATTTTTTTCAGGTGCTGACTTTCAGTAGGTTAGGTTGGGGTGAATGTTGTCTGCTTATGAAGTAAAGTGCTTCATCTTGATGACAAGATGTGACACAGTGTTTTCTTAAAACCTGTACCAGTAGAATGCAAGCACTGACAGGATCTGCAGTATGATGCAGATGATAGAGTGATGCCAGCCGGCCCTACGTCTTCCCCCTCCGCAGTGATGGGCAGGAGATACATTCAAACAGGAAATTAAATTTTGATACTAAAAATGTAAGATCCATGACCCTGTAATAAATAAGCAAGGGTTATACTGAAGGAACTGAATTGTTTTTGTCTTGACATTCTTAATATAAACCAAACCGTGGTTGGGTAAATGGAATGAAGAAGGTTTGGTGCATAGACTTTCCTTGAAGAGAAAAGTAAAGGAGTTGACTGGGTTAATTATGTTGGGCATCCTGATGCAACTAAAAACATCATTCTTTATGATATTCAAGCATCTTATTGTTGAACTCAGGATAAGCATTTAGAAAACTAGCAATAGGAAAATAATTTTAGTTTATCAAACTAGTATACATTTATTAAGTGTTTACTATCCACCTAAACCCTGTACTAGTCATTGTAGATACAAAGAAAGGCAAAAAACACTGTCACTGCCTCAAAGTTAGATTCTAATGGGGGAAGACAGCTTCGTATATATAATACAAATACACACACATACAATGGAAGATAACTCTCAGAAGGAACACACAAGCAACAAAGGAGACTGGGAGAAGGTTTCTGAAATTGGGAGTTGAGCTGAGTCCTGGGGGAAAGCCAGGGAAGTTAGAAGGTAAAGTTGAGGAGGGAGAGCATTCCAGAGACTTGAGGGACAGCCTGTACCAAGATACAAAATGGAAGATGGAAGAACAAACAAGTAGGCTGATATAACTGGATCTCTGGATGGGGGAGAGGAGTAAAATATAAGAATATTGATCATAAAAGACTTAAAATGCCAAATAGGATTTTCTGTTAACCTCCAGGACTGATAAAGTCACTGAGACTTAAACGTTAACTTGAGGAAAACCCTTGATAACTGAGTAGAATGGAAGGAGACAGCCAATTTAGAAAGCTAGTAATAACCCAAGTTGGAGGAGATTAGTGCCTGAACTTAGGAAGTAGCTGTATGAGTAGAGAGAAGGGAATGTCCAGGAGAGTTGCTATATAGTTAGAAATAACAAAATTTGACAACAGATTGGATATTTGGGATGAGTGAGAGAGGGGAATCAAAGACAAGAAGTTGCAAGGCTGCTTGATTGTAAGAGAAAAACTCAGCTCAGGAGAAAGACTAGATCTAGATATGTAGATCAGGGAATTATCTGCATAGAGTTAACAATTAAAATCATTGGATCTGAAGAGATCACCAAGTAAGAGAGCACAGAACAGGAATCTTTAACCTTTTTTTGTATCATGGACCTCTTTTGGCAATTTGAAACCTATGAACTCATTCTCAGAATATTTTTTAAATGCATAAAATAAAATATATAGGATTATAAAGGAAACCAATTATTCTGAAATATTGGTTGTTATAATTTTTTTTTTTAATTTCACTGTCCCCTAGTTAAGGATTTCTGGTAGAAAGAGAAGAAAAAAGAGCCCAAGACAGATCTTAGGAGCAAGCATTAATGTGACATTTTGATGAAGAAATAGTAACAGACACTTGTATGGAGTGGTCAGACAGGTAGTAGATCCAGGAAAGCGAAAAGAGAGTAACTTGAAAAAATGAGTGATTAACAGTCTGAGGTTGCAGAAAGGTCATAAAAGATAAAAGTTGAGAAAAGGTGATTAAAACATCATTGATAATTTAAGTAAAGTTAGTTTCAGTTGAATGAGGTGTCAGAAGCCAGATTGCATAGGTTTTAGAAGAGTGAGAGAAGTGGAGACCTCTAATGTAGACCCCTTTCTCAGGGAGTTTAGTCATTGAAAGGGAGAAGCATCAAATAGCTAGAAGGGGTGGCTGAATCAGGCAAAGTGTTTTTTTAAGGATAAGAAGGACATGGACTTATTTGTAGGCAGAAGGAATGGAATTAGTAGAAAGAGATTGATGATTATGAAATTAATGAGAGATAGTCTAAGTCTACTAAATGGAATTAACGACACATGGTTTTGGGATTTTTTTAATTTAATTTTTTTCCAATTACATGTAAAGACAGTTTTAAACATTGATTTTTTTGGTGAGAGTTTGAGTTCCACATTTTTCTCCCTTCCTCCTTTCTCCCCTCCCCATGACAGAGTAATCTGATATGGGCTTTATATGTACTATCATGTTTAACACATTTTCATGTTAGTCATACTGTGAAAGAAGAATCAGAACAAAAGGGAAAACAACATGAGAAAGAAAAAAATCAATTTCAAAAAAGTGAAAATAATTTATTTGGTCTATATTTAGACACCCTAACTTTTTTCTCTGGATATGGATGGCATTTTTAAGGGCACATGATAAGAGGAGTTTGCTTGGGCAAAGAGGAGGACCACCTCTTCATGAAAGATAGTAATGAAAGAATATAGGGTTAGAGTTAGTGGTTGATAGGCATTTGATAAATGTTTATTGATTGGAAGATGTCTGAATCATGTGAGATGAGGAATTAAAGAGGGAGCTCTTGACAAATGGCCTGATTTTTTGATAAATTTGAGCTAAGGTCTAAAGCTTAGAGAGTGAGGATAGAGGATAAGGTAAGAGGCTTAAAGAGGTATGAAAAATTTGAAGAAGCTGCTATGGTGTGTGGGATAACAAATCACATAGAGAAATTTTTAAAAGATCTAACTACAGTAAGGACTCTTTTGAAATGATGGAACATAAATCACTTAGTGGACCAAGTGTCTTTTGAGAGGAGAGGAGTAAAGAAATGTTATAAAAAACTTGATTAAAAACTTTTATTAATTAAAGTGTATATTAAATTAATTGTTTTATACTTTGCTAATTACTACCAATGCAAAGAAACCAACAAAATACATATATAGGAAAATCTGATCCAGAGATCAGAAAGGAGAGATCCCAAAGGCTACACACTAAACCTCACACTTATATCATTCATAGTTTCTCCAAGAAAGGAGTTGAGATGAATTAGAGCTGAGAGATACCAAATAACATAGTAAAAAATGAAATTAATCTTATTTTTTACAAGTAAACTTAACTTGTTGGAGTCATTCCAAAATCAGCCATCTGTATGCTATCAGACCACTTGTCTTGTGAATGTATGGCAATAAATCCGCTGACCAGGGGGACTAAGTTACCTTTTCCCACCAAGGGCTCCTAGTTCTGGACTAGAGTGGGGACTGGATTCAGTCCTAAACAAGAATGGTCTTTAAAGGTCAGATATTTTCTTATCTCTAGCACTTTATATATCCCCCCAACCCAGAGTAATGGTGAGAGGATAGGGGGAAGGAATTACCTAAAATTTAGGCTATAACACAAGTCTGACATCTTCCCCAAAAAGATAGGTTTTGCATGTGTATGATAGATAAAGAATAAGATAACTATTTTCCTCTCCACAAAAAAATTCTTAAAATATAAAACTTTCCTAAAGTGCACATTGACCAACTTAAATATAGTAAATGATTCATAGTCCCTATTATACTCTCCTAGGAGGTTGATACTCAAAATATTAATTACATTGTAGCACTACTGAACAGTTTAACCTTAACTCAGCTCTACACTTCCCAAGTAAGTAAGTCCTTTAAGGTCTCTGTCTTCTGGAGGGCTATTCTATTGAATACTTTCTGTTCATACTCCTTCAGGCAATCATCTCCAAAGATGACTCTTACAAAGTTACAAAGAACTCTTTTGCTGCCAGTCACTGCTTATATGCAAATCCCATGAGACCTTGGAAATGCATCTCCATTCAAGCTACATAGATTTGCTCCAATCCTACCTCAATTACAAATACAAAGGTCAAAACCAGAAAAAAGAGTAAAAATGAAAAAAAAATTAAATGTAATGTAATTCCATTTTGACCAATTTAAGGAAGTTTTTCCAACCCCAAAATAGAGGAATGAATATAAATATTTAGAACAATCTTCTAAAGAATCAAGTCCTTTATCTCAATACCAGCCAAGAAATTTGACTGACAAGGTCAATTCCACTTTGTAATATAAATTCATCGTCAAAATCTCATGGAGGAGTAACTTCCGGTCAAGTTAGCTACTCAATTCCCTTATACCTACCTTTAGCAAAACCCTGAAAATTTATACAAGATTGAATAATGTTCAAGCAGCCCAGTAAGAAATTGCACTGTGATATCTTCCAGCTTAGAACTGCACGTGAGGGGTGGCTAGGTGGCACAGTGGATAAAGCACTGGCCCTGGAGTCAGGAGTACCTGGGTTCAAATCCGGTCTCAGACACCTAATAATTACCTAGCTGTGTGGCCTTGGGCAAGCCACTTAACCTCATTTGCCTTGCAAAAGCATAAAAAAAAACTGCACACGAAATCAGGGAACAGCCTACAAGCAAAAGGTAAGGTCCCTTTTCCCCTGACACCCAGCAAAGCCAGTACCGATACCTTCTAGCTTGATCAAAGATGACAAGGGCAGCAAGAGCCCGGAGCCTCAAAGATCTAGGGCAGAAGCAAACAGCTTCAGTGGGATTAAAAACTTGTCCCTGAAACAAATCAGAGTTTCAGGAACTAAAGATGGTGGGGTGAATAAATCAAAAATTTTTGCAAATCTAATTGTGTAACAACTACATGTGACCACTAAAAGAAAAAATGTGAATTTTACAAAAAGAATGCATGAATTCTACATGAATAGGGTAAGAGATTGAAATCAAAATAAAAGTTCTTTAAAGAATTGTAAACAGAATAAGTAGCTTAGAAGAAAATGTTAACCTTATCCAAAAAAGGGAATAACTAGAATAAACCAAATAGAAATTAATGACTGCAAGACAGTGGAATCATTAATTGAAATCAAAAGATTAAAAAAATATATAGAAGGGACCACTAGGTGGTGCACTGGATAGAGCATTGGCTCTGGAAATCAGGAGGATCTGAATTCAAAGTCGACCCCGGCAGTTGACATTTATTAGCTGTGTGACCCTGAAAAGTCACTTAATCCCAATTGCCTTGCAACTGAAAAAAAAAGATGAAGAAGAAAATGTAACGTGTCTTTTCAAAAACAATGGACCAAAAAGAGAACATTAAGAATCATTGGACTCTGTAAAACATTTTAAAAACCTGGACTCCATATTTCAAGAAAGCAAAAATGAAAATTTGGCCAGATCTACTAGAACCAGATGACAAAGTGAAGATAGAGTCCTCAAATCACATTCTGAAAAGAATCCCAAAATAAAAAAATAACAAATGCCAAAAATCCAGAGTTTACCAATGCATCCACAAAGGACTTCAAGTAACAAGAAATTCAGACAGGATCAAGACTTGCTAGCTTCTGATAAACACCAGAGTAGGACCTGGAATACAATAGTCCAAAAGATGAAATATATAGACTCACAGCCCAGAATAACTTGCCGTGCAATACTGAATATTATCCTACTGGAAAATGGGACCATTAATGGGACAGAAGACTAAAGCATTTCTGATAAAACAACAACAACAACAGAATTGAGAATGGCTTTTAAACTATAAATACAAGTCCAGAGAAACCTAGAAATGTAAATTTATTGGAATACCTTGAAGTAACTGTTTAATGATATAAAACCAACATTAAAATATGGAAAGAAAAACAGATGTATACTCTTCAAAGTGTGTTGAGGAAGTCAAACAAGAATAGAAGACTTAAGGCGTGGGCTGATTCTGTTCTGGAAGTTTTAAGAGGAGAAAGAAGGAAGGAGAGTAAAAGAGAACATACTAGTATCAAAAGGAAGAGGAGTAAGATTGAACTTGCTATTTCTCATGAAAGGTGTGTAAGAAGAGTGTTAAAAATAGGAAATGAGAGAAGTAGCATGCATAAGTTGACCCTCTTCTCTAAAACAAACAAAAGATTGAAATACATCAGGCTCATCAGGGAATTAAATGACTATTGGAGCAGAGGTAAAAAAGGAAAACAGTCACAAGCAAAAAAAAACCAAACAGTTTTACTGATTCTGAAAGGGATGAGGAGCAGAGAACTAGAATGAGAGGGAGATGCTTTAAATTGCCTCTTGGCCAATTTGAGGAATGATTAAAGAAATTGTGGTCTTGTAATAATAGGGAATATTAATGTGCCATAAAAATGATTTTTAAAAAAAATTTCAGAGAATCCTAGGGAGAATGACAGAATGCAGTGATTGGAAGCAGAGCCATTTATACAAGGACAGCAACCCTATTAAGAAAAGGAACTTTGAAAGATGTAAAAATTCTGATCAAAGCAATGATTGTCACATGTTTCCAGAGGACCTATGAAGGAGCATGACAAAAACCTCTGTAAGAGAGGTGAGACACATGAGGTAGAAAGATGCACATTTATGGACAGGACCAGGATATGGATTCATTTTGCTCGACTGGGCTTAAGTATTTGCAGAGGTTTTTTATTTTTTTTTTCCTTTCTTTAACTTGATTGGAGGGTAAAGGGAGCTATAGTGATGCCCAAAATAATATTTTTATATTATTATTATATTATATATTATATTATAATATTATTATAATATTTTTAAAATATACACAGAAGAGAATGGAAAGCAGTTCAGAAAGAAGTTCAGACAAGGAGGATAATTTTGAAAATGTGTAGAACTTTTTGAAAAAGCAGATGGTATGAATTGAGGAGTTACAATTTGTATTATCACTGTGTGGAAAGGCTCTATTTTGGTTTCTAAGTCAAAATTTAAAAATCGAATTAAAAAAAATCTGATGGAGAAATCAAAAGGTTATGGTTAGTATTCCATCATGAAGCAACAAGAAGCAATGGACAGGGTAAACCAAGCTTAAGGTTGGAAAAGAGACCCAAGGAAAAATATCCCAGTGGCTTTTGAAGATTAAATTGAGAGGACAGCAAACAGATGAGAAGATTAAACAAAAGAGTCGTAAAGATTTTTACAACAAACTCTTTTTCAGCATTGATGACAGTGGAGCCATCACATTTTCACATCACAGTCCCAGTTGTATTGGAAGAGGAAGTAGAAATGGCATTGAAGGAAGCAAAAGTGGGAAGAACAACTAAACCAAAACAAGTTACCAGAGGAGTCTTTGAGGGATTGATTCTCAAGGTATCTGAAAGAGAAAGGTGATACTACAAATATGGGGGGGGTATTTTAAAGTTAGCAAAGAAAGGCAACCAAAAGAATATCATTATCTTCTGCCCTATGAATCTACTTTCCCACTTAGACAAAATGTTATAGGAATAACTTATATGTTAAGAGTATAAGGGAGGGGTGGCTAGGTGGTGCAGTGGATAGAGCACTGGCCTTGGAGTCAGGAGTACCTGAGTTCAAATCCGGCCTCAGACACTTAATAATTACCTAGCTGTGTGGCCTTGGGCAAGCCACTTAACCCCACTGCCTTGCAAAAACTAAAAAAAAAAAAAAAAGTATAAGAAGGGACTAGGCAGGCTACCGTAGTCAATATTCTATAGCATCCTCTATCTTTACATTCACCCAATTTCCTGAAAGGTGCAGAACATTTGTTAAGCATAAAAATGCATTTGATTCAGTAGAGCAAAGTTCTGCCTTAAAGTCTTTCCTCAAGCAAACATTCCCCCATTCATATATTAGAATCAAATCAGATGTTTTGAAGGATTTTTTTTTCTCAACCCTCTGATCATTCATGAAGGCATAAAAGCAGAAAGATGTCTCCTTGGTGGAGATAACTGTTTGCTAATATCATGGAATCATGGAGGATGTCCAACACAGACTCCAAATGAAATATTCCATATTGATGGCAAGGTTTTACACATGCTTTTGTTTACAGCTGATATTTTAAAGATTTCATCAAAACCCCTGACTTTGCAGAGATTTCCAAATGAGTTCTTTAATCATTTGAAAAAGAAAGGCTCAACTCCCCACACAGGAGCAACCAAGTGAATGAAAAATGTCTCTCATTTTAACTCTCATATTCACTTGGAGGCAGAATGATCAACTCGCAACACTTGTCCTTCGACTCTCTTGAGCAGTTGGTGGTTGAACAATGAATTGGGCCTATAATTGAACAAGAACAGAATGCACTGGATTGCCTTTGTAAAGTTGCAAGGGTATTCTAGTGATTCTAGGCTTCTCCCTGAAACAAAGTACCATATTTTTAATGCTTTTATTCTTCTAGTGGTATTGTCTGACATGGAGCAAATCACAGTCTCTAAAGAATTGAAGTTAAAAATCACTTAGAGATATATGGCAGGCGTGTAGAGGCTGCAACACATTAGAAATGAACAATTGAGGGGCAGCTAGGTGGCGTAGTGGATAAAGCACTGACCCTGGAGTCAGGAGTACCTGGGTTCAAATCCGGTCTCAGACACTTAATAATTACCTAGCTGTGTGGCCTTGGGCAAGCCACTTAACCCCATTTGCCTTGCAAAAACCTAAAAAAAAAAAATAAAAAATGAACAATTGTGCAGGAGAATCAGCTTAAAGGAAAATCTTCAGATAAATTTTATGAAGGGAGATGTGGCCAGTCATATAGTAAAAAGGAAGGGTCATACATGGTCAGCCCATACTTCATAAAAGGCAGTATGATGCAGTGAACAGGATGCTGGGTTGGGGATCAGGGAAACCTAAGTTCAAAGTCCACCTCACAGTACTGTTAGCTATGTGATCTTGAGGAAGTTTTGTCATCTGCGAAATAAGGTCCATAGCAGACAATATACAAAGGTGGTGATATTCAAATGTGTAAAGCATTTTGCAAGCCTTCCAGTGTTTCTGCTGATATTATCTATAATGGTAAAGACACTGGAAGTACCGTTTTTTCCCGTAGCATGTGAGGGAAATCCTTTTGTTAGAATTATGGGAGAATGTGAACAAATGTTGCCTAGGACAGGCAGATCTGGCTGGGCTACACACTGCACTGTTGAGAGATCCCAGGACAATCAAAGTCGAACACTACATAGGGCTGAAGAGGATAGCTTTTATCCAGGACTCTATGGCAGAATCCTGTATTTTTCAGCATGTATGAGACTGCACAGGTCACAGAATCTGCATCAGAAGTTACTTGAGAAGTTTTCTCTTCCAGTCTTTACCTCCACGAGGATGTTCTCTTTGCATCAGCATCCTGAGCCTTCTTTTCCCCATAATCACCCTGTGCTCTGTTGGTCTAGCTTGATCCTTAAGTATTCTGGCTCCAGGATCCATAGCACTTCTGGGCATTTCTACACCATGGTCCCTACCACATACTGACTTCCCAGCTCTCCTTAATTTGTTGTCATCCATTCCAACATTTATTCCTGAAAGCTTTGAACTGTCTTGCCTGTATTTATATCCCTGTGCCTAGAACAGTTACTGCCATGGAGTAAATATCTCATACATTCTTGGACTGTCTTGTCTAGAAGATCCCCCTTGGATTAATTATCCAACCTTTCCTTGAGAGGAAAAAGCATCCTCCCTGCTTCCTAATAAAGCTTATTAATATACTTGTTAACAGTTCTGATTATTAGGAAGTTCTTCCTTTAATATATTAGCTAAAACTGGATCTCTAAAACTCTCAGCTATTGCTCTTTCATGTAATAGAGACTTTCATATGCTTGAAGTTAATCATTGTATCTCTCCCCACCTCCATCCTTGATGGCTGCTTTACCTCCCCAAATGGCCTGGCATCTTTTTTAGATGAATGATCCTTCTAACCATATTGATGACACAAAGACAGTATGATCAAGGAGAATATGAGGTAGAATTGACGTTCTGAAATACTCAAATTAGAATCCCTCGTCTGACATTTATGTAATATGAACAAAATACCTAACCCTTCTGTGTTTTAATGTAAATGTTTAACTGTAAAATAGGGATAATGATGCTTAAAGCATCTATTTAACAAAGTAGTGGTTCTCATCAACAGAGAAAAATGATTTTTTAAAGCTTAAGCATTGTATAAATGTCAGCTTTTTATATTCTAAGGCTATGCAGATTTTCATCCTATAAAAATAAAATTTGGGTATCTGAACAGATAAGATGAGGAATTTGCAATGCTTTAACAATTCTGTATGTGGAAATTATATACAAGTAGCCTAAAAACCCACTAATAGAGAATCTAAGAACTTATAAAAAGTTATATTTTTATTTGTACTAATTTGGTACTCTGAACCGTAGAATATAGGCAACTAGCCATTTCTTGAATATTCCCATGATTTCCTCCATTTCAGACTTTTGCTTGTATCATTCCTTCCCATGCTTGAAATACTCTCCAACCTCCTATCTTCCTCCCTCCCCTTCCCTCCCACACATACACACCCTCAAATGCTACCTTATCATAAACTTCTCTGATTCTTTCCTTTATCCTTCCTCCTATATATCCTTCCTCTCCTTTGAACTTACTTAAATTTCTGTGTATTTTCCTTATACATGTTCTCTCACATGTGTATGTATGCCACTCATCTTAGATCATTAATTTCTTGAGAACAGGTACTCAGTCTTACTCATCTTTATTTCAGTCCAGTAAACTTTAATTAGATTCTTACTCTTGAAGTTTGCCTTGTATTAAAAAGGTTTTGTTATCTCTTTACTAGATTTGCCTAAAGAACGAGAAATGAGCACAACAAAAATAAATGACTCTTGGGGAGGCTAGGTGGCACAGTGAATAGAGCACCGGCCCTGGAGTCAGGAGTACCTGAGTTCAAATCTGGCCTCAGACACTTAATATTTACCTAGCTGTGTGGCCTTGGGCAAGCCACTTAATTTCTTTGCCTTGCAAAAACTAAAAAAAAATAAAAATAATAAATTACTCTTCCTGAATCTCACTATTTAGGAAGAATTCATAAACAAAAACCTCTTGACTCCAGTTCAGTGCTCCGTCTATAGGATACCCATCAAATCTTGGTTCTTTGACATCAGTCATAAAAATCTGAATCTAAAGGGTAGCTGGGTGGCACAGTAGATAGAGTACCAGCCCTGGACACTTAATAATTGCCTAACTGTGTGACCTTGGGCATGTCACTTAAACCCATTGCCTTAAATAAAA
Source organism: Macrotis lagotis (assembly GCF_037893015.1). Taxonomy (NCBI): domain Eukaryota; kingdom Metazoa; phylum Chordata; class Mammalia; order Peramelemorphia; family Peramelidae; genus Macrotis; species Macrotis lagotis. The sequence goes on from NC_133658.1 coordinate 848,074,127, forward strand.
TGAAAAATAAAAATCTGGCTCTAAATGATTAGAGAAAATTTCTTAGGAAAATCTTTCCTGGTCATGTAGACTATTTGGTTTCAGAATGGGTGATATACCTAAAGTGTACTTTCTCTCCCTGCTCTTAAAAGAATATTATATTCTAGTTACAGACTATGTTGTATAGATACTCAGTAGAGCCTTGGGATATCCATATCAAATTCAGAAAGCAGTGGTCCACACTTTACTATCTATAAATTAACAGTGATTCAGTTGCTTCAATAACTTGCTAAGTACAATCTTTATCTTTCATATGTGAATGAATGAAATATCTCTTTAAATTTCAATAGGCCCTCAGTGTTCCAGCAGCCTGTCATTTTTCTGGGAGCAGATGTTACTCACCCTCCTGCTGGAGATGGGAAGAAGCCCTCTATTGCTGCAGTGGTTGGTAGTATGGATGGACACCCTAGCCGATACTGTGCTACAGTGCGAGTACAGACTTCTCGCCAGGAGACCTCCCAGGAGCTTCTCTACAGCCAGGAGGTGATCCAAGATTTGACTAATATGGTTCGAGAACTTCTGATCCAGTTCTACAAATCAACACGTTTCAAGCCCACTCGCATTATCTATTATCGTGGAGGGGTCTCCGAGGGACAAATGAAGCAGGTGTCCTTCAACTTTTATTATTAGAGTTTGGAAGGTGGCCCATTATGGGAGAGAATTCTGATGCTTTTCCCTGACTATCATCTCTTCTCTCTTTCCCTTATTCCCAGAAAATGCGAAATTTGGTCCCCATTTAAATCCCATCTAAACAAAGAAAAGAAGATTCTCATCTAAATATAGCTAACTTTCTAACTTCTAGGTAGCTTGGCCGGAATTAATAGCAATTCGGAAGGCATGTATTAGCTTAGAAGAAGATTACCGCCCGGGTATAACTTACATTGTTGTGCAGAAAAGGCATCACACTCGACTCTTCTGTGCAGACAAAACAGAAAGGGTAAGGAATCACAGGAAAAATTGGGTGGTGTGTTGTAATAGGAGTGTTATTTAGCAAAATTACATTTAACTCTTGTTACCCTTGGAATTTTATTTTCCTTGTTGATCTATTCCAGGTAGATTAGTGAATGCAAGGGTATTGGGCATGTGAATCCATAAAATTTTTGAGAATCTAAACCTAACTTTTTGTTGCCCAAGCAGAATAAGTAAATAACTTGAAATATCTACTTAGTTCATCTCACATTTTGATTGGTCCAGGTCACAAGGTTGGGGTTTTGTATTGGGACAATAGAAGATGAGATTTATAGAGGTATTCTGGGTAAAATGTTTTGTAGACACCAACATTGGGTAGCACTGAGACAAAACAAAACCTTCACACAGAATGCTTTTAAGTTCTAGTCAGAGAACTTCTGCTGCTGTCTTTTGGGTGGGTTGAGGGTGGGAAGTAAGGGAGGACTATTTCTGAGGCCTCACTTCTAGGATTCATGGCCTTTCCCCTTTCCTTTCTCCTGTGGTCTCCTTCTCTGCCCCCACTTCCAATGTAAACAGGTGGAGGTAAGTTATTAGATGTAAATCTTTTATGTTCCTCAGTTTGCTTGACCATGCTTACAGCTTGATTGTCTCTTTCAGGCCTTCCCTTACTCCTTCCCCAAGTAAAGTGGCTTCTCCTGTAGTTCAGTCCTTTCTGTCCTGGTCCATCCTTGTTAGTTCATGCTTACTTACTTTACAACCTTATTCAAAAGCAGAACTGATTCTTTTTACTCCTTTAGTTATTAAAGAAACAACCTAACAACCTTACTGGATAAGTAACCGTATCCAGTATGGAATGACATATGTGTTTCTGTTGGGGCCCCAGGTCCACAAACCTCTGCTTCACGTTGAAACTATTCTTGCAGAATCCATGTAGTTGTCTCTTAAACTTTATCAGTAGAAATTCCTTGAACAGATTTTTGCTTTTATTTAGATCTTATATTGCTTTTTTCAGTTCCCCGTAGCTGCTCCAATTCTTAATAATTATCTACTAGTTATCTACTTGTTCATAAGGCTTGAAGACCTGAATTAATTAGTCGGTTCCAATGGAATTCATTGTTTTCTTCACTAGGCTTCTAGGATCATTACAGCCCTCCAGGTCTTCCTTATCTTGGGGCCTCATCCAGCTTGGGATGACAGGCATAGATTCCTATCACTTTTTCTGTGATTAACTTACTAGAGTATTTCTGCCTTAGTATTTTTGCTGGAAGTTGTGGTTTTGTTTTCTAAATAAGCAATTAAATTGACTTAGGAGAAACTTCTCTGTTTTTTAAATCTAGTGCATTTTTTTCATCTTCCTCACAAATAGTGCAACTTGTACCCCAAATGACCATGATCTAGCACTAGGAGAGAGGGAGAGTAGTCCCTTATTTTGTTTCTCTCAAGAAAGCCTGTGATTGGACCAGAAGAAATTTAGAGGCTAGCTGCTGTCTGTACCTCATTTGAGCATTTATTCTGTTTATAAAATATTATGTAGAAAGAAATAAAGCTAGAATTTCTGCTTTATGTGACTCATCATACCTTTTTGTATGCCTGTGTGTTTTCTTTTCTAAATAGGTGGGGAAAAGTGGTAATGTGCCAGCAGGTACTACTGTGGACAGCACTATCACACATCCATCTGAATTTGACTTCTACCTCTGTAGCCATGCAGGAATTCAGGTAATTTGGAAGTGGGTCAAGATTTATGACTTGATAGGTGCTTACTAATTCAACAGCTTCTAATATATATATATATATATATATATATTTTTTTTTTTTTTTTACTACCATTGTCTATTGATTGAGAAAATAAATGGTCAAAAGTTAATATAAATTCAGTAAACTTGTAAATTAATTTATTTTTTATTCATTTTAATTGTTTTTGATTGCCAAAATGTCATCCCTGATTCCTGAAAATACATAGAAAACAAGAGAGGTATATAGGCCAGGAAAATTTTCCTGATTTTTTAATAAAAGAAAATTGCCAACTACAAAGTAGAGACTGCTCAACTTGACTCAAATGCCTGATAAATTTCAAGAAAGTATTGCTAAAGGATAAGTAACAAATATCTAGAAAATGAAGCCAGCAGTTATTCCATCAGTCCACCAACATTTATGTTCTAGACACATTTCATGTGTTAGACACTGGGGTTAAAGAGTCAAAAGTGAAATTGCCCTTCTCATGGAGATTATTTTTTTTTATCAAGGGAGACCACATATACATAAGTACTATATATACAAAAGAGAGTAATTTGAGGAGATGAGCCCCTTATGTAAGCTGTGCCATTTGAACTAAGCTTTGAAGGAAGCTAAGGAGTCTAAGAAGTACATTCCTGGCATGGGGAATAACCTGTGCTTATCACATGTGAGAAGCAGCAACAAGACCAGAGTGGCTGAAACAGAGTGAATGAGTGGGGAGCAAAGTTTGAAGGCTGAGAGGGAGATTTAGTGAGACCCTAACTAGCAGGGTTGTCTGAATGTGGATATAGAAACAGATTGGAGAAGTAGAATTGATAAGACTTAACTATTGAGTAGATGTATATGGAGAAGAGAGAATAGAGACTCTAGGATGATTTCCTAGCTTTTTTTAACCTGGAAGACTAGAAGGATGGTAGTTCTCTCTATGGAAATAGGGATGTTTAGAAATGAGACAAACTTGAGTGGAAAAAATAAGATCTTTTTTGGACATTTCAAGTTTGATATGCCCATGGGACATACCCAATAGGCAGTTTGTGATGCCAGGACTGGAGTTCAGTTTGGAGAGGCTTCATCCAGAATTGGTCATAGCACAAAGTTTTTAGGAGTTAACCTGCTAACACACACAGAATTCAGGGACAGGGAGAATTCCTGTAAGGAAATCTTCTCCTACTCTATACCCTTTCTGTAGACCATGGTCTTAGAGAGTTGCCTCAGATTCAGAAGGATTGAGTTTGCCCAGCATCACACTGCTTGGATGAGTCAGAGTAGACCTTGAACCCAAGTCTTCCTGGGTTATATCTATAATTAAAATTATAAAATTATTCTGAAAATTTAGTTCTATACTAATCAAAACACCAACTGGGATACTGTATAGAACTATATAATCTTCATTTGGAAGAAGAAATTTTAGTAGGTTCTCCTGGGAAATGATGAAAGCAAAGTGGACATACCAATACCAAACCTCAAATTTTATTATAACAAATAATCATCTTCTTTCATAACATGACTAGTATGGAAATATGTTAAGCATGGTTGTACATGTATAACCTATATTACATTACTTGCTATCATAGGGAGTCAGAAGGGAAAGTAAAGGAGGGATGGAACTCAAAAGCTTCCAAAAAGATGAATGTTGAAAACTATCTGCATATAATTGAAAAAATGAAATAACATTGAAAGAAAAAGAATAATCATCAAAATTTGAGTCAAAAAGACCTGAGTTCTAGTCCTGCCTCTGACGTATTTTGGTCTTGTAATCCTGGGCAAGCCCTCAGTCTCTCAGGCACCTCTGAGTTTACTAGTTTAAATGATACTCATCAACATGAAACCACAGGTCCCCATCAAAACTGTTTAGTATTGATTAAAATAAAGTGGATCATTGGAACAAATAAGTCAGAAGCAAACAAAAATGGTATGATAGTCTGATGTATGATAAACCGTAGTACAGAAACCCATGGAAGGTTTCTGTTTGACAAAAACTGCTGGAAAAATTAGAAATCAGCCTGGCAGAAATTAGGCTCAGATCCATAGCTTGTACTATATGCCACAATAAGTTCTAAATGAATATAAAAGATTACATCATGAAACTAGTAAAAAAAAAAAAAGAAACTACTTAAAACAATTATGTTTAGGGTAAAAAGTCTTAAAAGCATTGAGTGATTATTATAGGAGATAGCAATTGGGCAAAATGATTATTCAGTCATTATGATTCAGAAGTAAAACTTGAACCCAAGTCAACTTTTTGATATCTTATACACTATGCCAAAAGTGATCATAAAAGATAAAATAAAAGTTTTAAGTATATAAATTTTAAAGATTTCCACACAATCAATGATGATAGAATAAGAAGAGAAACTGTTAAAATGAGGAAAATATTTGCATCATATGGCACTGACTAATGTGATGGCTGAGTTTTGTAAGAAACTGACACAACCATATCAGACCTACAGCCTTCATCCATCCTCAGATGAATAGTCAAAAGAGTATGAACACTTTTCAAAAGAAGAATTGCAGGCTACAAATGACCATATGAAAGCATGCTTCATATGAATATAGAAATACAAATTAAAACATCTCTGAGATGTCCCAAATTGGCAAACATGACAAAAATTAAAAGGTTAACTTTGTAGAGACAGCAAAAACCAGGAGACTTAACTTGATTACCATTCATGAAGCTATGAATTGTTCTAACAATTTAGGATATCAGTGTGAATTATGCAAAAAAATGTGATTACATTTTTTAATATCCTTTAACCCTACTAGGGCATTCACTACTTAGGCATGTATGCCAAGGGAATCAGGGATAGAAACAAATGTTGGATATATGTCAAAATATTCATAGCAGCACATGTAATAATCAGATATTTTTTTAAGATTTTTTTTTTTGCAAGGCAGTGGGGTTAAGTGGCTTGTCCAAGGCCACACAGCTAGGTAATTATTAAGTGTCTGAGACCGGATTTGAACTCAGGTACTCCTGACTCCAGGGCAGGTGCTTTATCCAATGCGCCACCTAGCTGCCCCAATAGATATTTTTAAAAAAGTGACTACTTATTATTTGAGGAATCAACTGAATAACCTGTGAGATATAAACTTAATATTATGCATTTAGAAATAAATGAATATGACAAATTCAGAGAAATGTGGAAAACTTGTATCAAGTTTCACAGACTAAAATAAACAGTAGCAAAAAGAATAGCGTACTGACTACAACAATATATTTTAAAAGATCACTTAAGGGAAACTAAACTCTGAACAAGTTATAATTACATTTGATTGTATGTTTCTTGAGGCCTGGGACTGTCTTTTGCCTCTATTTATATCCTTAGCTTTAGCATAAGCACCTAGCAAATAGTAGTCTCTTAATAAATGTTAATGGTTTACTCAGTTTGTTTCTGAATTAATTCGAGTAGGAAGATAATAAAATATACGTTAATCATTTCAGCAGATAGGTATGGAAACTATTAAAGCATAATTTATATAATGTCAAATGCTTCTTACAATATTGTTTTGTTTTATTTTACTGTTTTTCTTTTTAATAAGAGAATTAAATTTTATTGTGATAGTGGATTCTTGGAGAAAAGATGATATAAAAACCAAATGCATCAATAAAATTCTTTTAAAGACAGGTCTTATCAGACTAACGTTCTAGTTTTTATAAGAATATAAGTGAACTAGTATATACAGAATGCTAGATAGTTTGTTGAGATTTTTAACAAAGCATTTGATAAAGTTTCTGTCTTAGTTTTGTTTTTTGTTTTTTTAGATTTTTCAAGGCAATGGGGTTAAGTGGCTTGCCCAAGGCCACATAGCTCGGTAATTATTAAGTATCTGAGGTCAGATTTGAACCCAGGTACTCCTGACTCCAAGGCTGGTGCTCTGTTCACTGTGCCACCTAGCCGCCCCTCTGTCTTAGTTTTTTTTATTTTTTTTCTGTCTTAGTTTTTTAAAAAACAGAGAAATATGAGTTAGAAAATAATACAATTTACTGTCATTTTGAAGTGCTATGTCTAAAGTATGTCCCCAGTAATCTGTCCTTGACCCTTTGCTATTTGATATTTTTAGTGGTGCTATGGATAAAGACAATAGATAACACACTTATCAAGGTCACAGATGATATGAAGTTAGAAAACTAGCTAAGGCATTGGATTCAAAGTCTGGGTTCAGAAGGATCAAAGGATTTCACAAATTAGAACAGTCGGCTGCTATATTAATGTAAAGTTTTCCACTTAGTTCCAAAAAATCAAATGTACAAGATAGGGGAGGTGTACCTTTGGTAGCAGTTTGGAAAAGATCTCAGGACTTTAGTGGACTGCAAGTTATGTGTGATTCAGTTGATTGCCAAAAGAGCTAATTTGGTTTTAGGCTACAGTGAGGACAGATTTGTACAGATGTCATATCTACTACTATTGCAGATCTGGAGCTTATCAGTCAGCTCTAGAGTATTTTTTTTTTTTTGGATTTTTTCTTAGGGGACAGTATTTTCTTTTTTTTTTAAGTTTTTGGTTCTTTTTTAAAAAAAATTTTTTTTGTAAGGCAAACGGGGTTAAGTGGCTTGCTCAAGGCCATACAGCTAAGTAATTATTAAGTGTCTGAGACCGGATTTGAACCCAGGTACTCCTGACTCCAAGGCCAATGCTTTATCCACTATGCCACCTAGCTGCCCCTCTTTTTTTTTAAATTAAAGATTTTATTAATTTTGAGTTTTACAATTTTCCCCCTAATCTTACTTTCTTCAACCCCCCCCCCCCCACAGAAGACAATTTGTCGGTCTTTACATTGTTTCCATGGTATACGTTGATCGAAATTGAGTGTGATGAGAGAAAAATCATATCCTTAAGGAAGAAACATAAACTATAAGAGATAGCAAGATCAGACAATAAGATATCTTTTTTTTTCTAAAGGGAATAGTCCTTGAACTTTGTTCAAACTCCACAGTTGTTTCTTTGGACATAGATGGCATTCTCCGTTGCAGACAGCCCCAAATTGTCCCTGATTGTTGCACTGGTGGAATGAACGAGTCCATCAAGGTTGATCATCACCCCATGTTGCTGTTAGGGTGTACAGTGTTTTTCTGGTTTTGCTCATCTCACTAAGCATCAGTTCATGCAAATTCCTCCAGGCTTCCCTGAATTCCCGTCCCTCCTGGTTTCTAACAGAACAATAGTGTTCCATGACATACATATACCACAGTTTGCTAAGCCATTCCCCGATTGAGGGACATTTACTTGATTTCCAATTCTTTGCCACCACAAACAGGGCTGCTATGAATATTTTTGTACAAGTGATGTTTTTACCCTTTTTCATCATCTCTTGGGAGTATTTTCTTAAATTCTGAGCACCTCGTATTTGGAAGAACACTGACAAGCTAGTGAGTCCAGAGTATAGTGATCAAGATAGAGAAAGGCCTGAAGAAGACTTTGGGGAACATATGATAGCTATCTTCAAATATTGAAAGGGAAGTCCTGTGGATTTGGTGAAATTGGACTTAATCTGCTTAGCCCCCAAGGACATTGGAGGCTGTAGAAAGACAGACTTGGGCTTGATGTAAAGAAGAACATCTTAACTGATATCTACAAGTGAGATGGGCTGCGTGAGGACATAAGGAGTCTTCCCTTCACCAAAGATCCTTAGAAAAAGGCTAACTCACCAATTATTGAGTTACATAGTAGACTTAATGACCTCTGAGGTCCTTTCTGATTCTGAAATTCAGCATTTGTTTTAAAAAGATGCATTTATACACTTACACACAAGATCTATTTATTCCATCTGTAGGAGGTATACTTAGTATGCTAAGTCACTTGGCATATTTTGTTGGAATTAAAAAGATCAGAGAGAAAACATTCTATCCTTATTGAGTAGTGACATAGTACCCCCTGGTGATCATTTTGGGAATCACTGTCCTGAAGCTATCATCTGAGCTTTGGAATCTTAGAATATTATTTCTGAGTTTAAGAAAAAAATTAAACAGCTCTTAACTCTCCAGTGATAACCCAGCCAATTTCAGTTCCAAGTTCATCTTAAAACAAAGACATACACAAACACACTTCTCTCCTCTGTCTCTTTCTCTCTCACACTCCCTCTCTCCCTTTGTTTCCCCTTCCTTTATCTCTGTCTCTTCAGGGAACGAGCCGCCCATCCCATTATCAGGTCTTGTGGGATGACAATTGCTTTACTGCAGATGAACTCCAGCTTCTGACTTACCAGCTCTGTCACACCTATGTAAGATGTACCCGCTCAGTTTCCATTCCAGCCCCAGCCTACTATGCCCGGTTGGTAGCATTTAGGGCAAGGTACCACCTAGTGGATAAGGATCATGACAGGTAAGAGACTTTAAGGTAATAAATTATCTTTTTGGTTTTGTGGAAGTACACATTGCTCAAAAAGTAATTGTTCTAGGCTTTTTTTTTTTTAACATTCTAAGGCTCTTAATCCCAAATACTATGTAAAATAACATGACCTCATTGAGAATTTTGCTTTACACCAAGAGAAAATTAATTCCTGAAACCAGAGTACTATTATACTTGGACAGTCTGTGAAGCAGCAAATCTTAACTATTGTAGGAGAAGGGGGAAATGTAGAAATAGACTGCTCAGAGGACGTAAGAAAAATAGTCTGGTTTTTCAGAAGTATTTTAATCAGTCTCCAAGGGTGTAGCCAGTTTTATCCATATTAGTGTAAAAACTGCTACTTAGATTTGACTCCCAGCAACCCTGAGCCCCTAATCTTTGCATGTAGATTTAGTTCTATCATTATGTGCTACTGTGTGGGAGGGAGTCCTCATCCAAGCCAAGCAGAGTACCCTCTGTTGAATCATACACATCCTGTCAGCTCTAAAAATCTGTCCATCCATTAGCAGTGACTCTTCATTGTTGGGACATCCGCTTGGGGAACTTCATGGCATGTGTTGGTTGCACCTAGTTCTTCACTGTTTTTTCTTCACAGTGCTGAGGGAAGCCATGTCTCAGGACAGAGCAATGGCCGGGATCCCCAGGCCCTGGCCAAGGCTGTGCAGATCCACCATGATACCCAGCACACGATGTATTTTGCCTGAGAGCCTTTGTGAAGACTGAGCGGATTTGTCGCACCTTGTGGTCTACTTATGTGGTCTTGATATGTTTTGAAAATTTACTGCTTCTATTAGATAGGGCCAAGCTGACTTCAGATAGTCTTCTACCAGCAGTTCTGAACAGTCACAGTGTCTGATACACCAACAGAACTGAGCCATTTTTTTTTGTTTTGTTGTTTGGGTTTTTTTAATAAGAGAAATTTGTAGACTGTCTTTTCTGATGCATTGAACTAAATTTTTACCTCAAAGCATAAAAGAGACTGATTATCCTGAAATTTTTAAAGAACTTGACATGGGTTTTCCATTTAATATTTTACTAGCTGTGGTTATCACCTCAATCCTCCAGTTTAATGAGATGAAATTACTCTTTTTGTTTGTCTTCATCAAGCAGATGTGCATGACCGAGAGGGGCAGACCAGACCACCCATCCTTTTACTTCACTGTAGCTGTCTATTGTGTGGGGCCATAGACTTTTTAACAGAGGTTTTTTACTTTACTATTGTAAATGCCTTTATGGAGCATTAATTTTGGAAGGTATTGCAGTTTGTCATTTTCACTAATTTTATCTTTTTGATCTCTGCAAACATGTGCTGGTGCAGGCACGAGCAGCAGAGTGATTGCACTATTTGTGACTGCAGACTCATCAGGCAGGTCTTATTGGGTAAACTTTCTTTGAATGTGTCATAGAACCAGAGAAGGATGCCTGGGATAATTACAGATAACACTGCCATGGGATAGTAAAAGTACTCATGTTTTGTCCTTTAAAAAAAATAGAAAAGGAAAAAAAAATTTAAATTAACTTGTAGGTATTTTTCCAAGTTTTACAAAGTGCCCATTTTATGCTGCTGTGTGGTTTGATAAATGTAAATGATTTTTAAACTTTTCTTGTAGAAGGTTAACTTTGGCAATAAACTTTTTTTAAAGGCTTCCCTTCCCACCACCATCCCTACCCCCAAAATATAGTTTTCTGGCCAAGGGTTGTGCATGAATTTATCTAATATTTCTTATGACTTCACAATCTGGCATTTTCAGAAACAGACAGAAAAGGCACATTTTCATGCCCTTTTAAAGGTTATTTTTATCTGGTATGTATTCACTGTTGGTGTTTTTTCTGTCTTACCTTATTTTCTCAAAATAAGCTAGAATGTGATTGTTCCCCTTAGGAAAAGCTTTGCCAATTTGTACAGTATGTTGTGTGGTGCTAGCAACTTAGAAACGTGTACCTGTACCAGCATTTTGAACAACTTCTCCTTGGCAATTTAGGATGCTCCCAGGGTTACATACAGTGCATGTTTTTTAAAGTTGTACATTATAGCTACTGTATGCCAGCCTAAATTGTTCTCATTCACTTTTTTCTCCTACCACAATTGGTTTTTTAGGCTAAAATGTGTTATAAGAGTCTTGGTATTTTCTTTCCCAGCTTTTATATTTAACTAATTGTAGAGACTGACTTCCTTTCATATTAAAACAAAGGGAATTAAGATGAAGTAAGCATCAGTTACACTGTAAACTCTTGTGGTCCTGTGTCTGCCTGATGGTGGATGGACCCTGATCCTCAGAATCTCAGTGGCTCCCATAATGGTAGCTGCTCTTAGCTCAGTAGCAGTTCTGAACCATGTACACTAAACTAGTCTTTTCAAAATTTCAGCAATATCCAATGCTGTTTTTCTTCAGTCTTTTAAGCAGGCTTGTAAATACATCCAAGTTTACATTTCTCTCTGCTGTCTCTTTTCAGCAGCACCAGTGGTGTGCTGATGCTACTCGACAGGAAGCTCTATAACTTCTGTTGAATGGTAAACCTTGAGACTTTGTTTTACTCTCTGGTCATTGGGACTGAAGAGTGAGCTCTGCCCCTGAGGCACAATGCACAGATTTCTTTTTTCTGTTTCTTTCCTAAGCTTTTCATATTTAAAAAAAAATACCTCACTTGGATAATAAAAATCAGGACATGTTGGTGAGAGGCTGGCTGCCACTTCAGCAGGATGGCTGCTTGTATTCACATTTGTTCAGGGAGAGCACAAAGAATAAACCCATCAGCCACTCTGTCCTCCAGCTTCAGAGGAAGAGACACAAGGCACCTGGAAGAGAAAATGGACCCTTTGGATCAGGAGAACCAGAGGGAGTCACCTACTGGGTGTCTGTCTGGCCAGGTGAAGTCACTAGAGAGTGGCTGTCAGGCAAGAAGGTCCTGCTTTGTCTCTGACAAGGTGTCCTCATTGTGGGTCACAGATGGAGTAAAGTGAAGTTGTGACTTCAGACTGGATTGATTCTAGGAAGGACCTCAGCTTGCTCAGGTGGACCTGCACCCTGCACACAATGGTTTCTTTAACCAGGGTTGGGGGTGGGGGAGTGGGGGAAATGGGGCCTAAATTTATAGGAATAATTCCTATTCTAACAGTGCAATGCTGTCACTTTTGGAGGAAAGCAAAATGTGAGTGTATTAATAACTATAATTATTGGGGGGAAAACATTGCCATGGAATATATACATATATACATATATATATATATATATATATATATATATATATATATATATATATCTTTAAGAAGTAATCACTGCGAAATCAGAATTGCAGCAATACTAATATAAGCAGGTCACAAAGTAGAGTTAATTTGCAGTTTTGACAGTTTTGACTATACAACCCCTGGAATAAACTGAATCATTATGCATGTGTCAATCAATGGGAGATGTGCATTCTGTAGCAGTAGTTTATAGGACGTTTGGGGTCTTTTTGTTTTTAAATAAAGCCTATTAGGTTTATTTAGCTATTCTATGGTGTGGGAAAGATTGAAATGTAGCCAAGTTAATTCGGGGATGAGGCACAAGGACATTTACAAAGAGCAGTGGCAACCCCATTGCAAAACCAATTAGAATCTTTTTGGTAAAGAGCTTAACTCTGAACAATCTCTAGAATGGACTGTCTGGCTTGTCCCAGCCAGGTGTCTGGGCCGGCAAAACATATTTATTCTTACTCCTACTACATGGTAATAAATACTGTGTCTGTAGCTTCTCCCAAAGGTTGTGATTTACAGGCAGACAGGTTTTGCACAATTTGTATCCTCTGATCACATTCTAGGCACAGACATCAGGCTGATCTACCTTGCCTTATTCCCTTCCTTTGGGAAAGGTGCCCTTGTTCAGATGCTGTTTGACAAGTTACTCTTCTCTCTGCTCCTTCCACAGCTACCTTTGTGAATGTTCTCTAGGATTTTCTTGCTCAATAGCAAGGCAGTAACTCTACTTTCATTTTAAGAAAGTAGGATCCAAGGGCATTGTATCAATACTGTTTCAACTACAAGGTTTTTTCCCTTGTGAAATTTAAGGAAAGATCTTGTTATCACTTAAAGATTTTCTTATCCCTTGCTATTGACATTTTCATGATCTTTCTATGTCTGATGGCTAAAACTTCATTGTAAAATGTTTGCATTTGTTCATTTGACTAATGATGTAATTTTGTTTCTATATTGTTAGACTTGTAATGTTTCAAATGGTATTTTACTAAATTTGAATTTGGATATATGTCCAGCAATACATGGTACTTTCTAAACTATTGAAGAAGGGGTGTTGTAGCCTGGTGTTTCGATAAAAATGTTGATTGTTTCAGTTTTGTAATGTAATTTTATTTTTTGGCCTGCAGGGTTATTTTGTGTTTGTGTTTAAAAAAATAAATTGGTGTTCTTGTGCCAAATGATTTTTTTTCTTGTTCATTGTTAAATAAAATGGAATGTATATAGATGGCAACAAATATGGTTGCTTTTTTAAAAATTTATTTCCTTAAATTGATGATTTATTTGTAAAGAAGAGGGAGGAAAGCTTGAGGACTACTTCTCATATACCAGGGAATAAATGAATGATGATGAAAAATGCCTATTTGAAAATCCAAAAATGAGCCCCAGTAGTATCTCTTATGTACAAGATTTGGCAGGTGTCTTAGTGCAAATACAAATGCAAATGAAAGAACTGTTGCCTCCAGAGGGCAGTGTGTTCACATGTTTGTAAACTAGTACACAAGTACTGAGTACTAGTCTGAAAGGAATGAACCCTGAGCCTGGAGGAGGGCTGGCTGGCTTGGCCTCCGAATTTTATATCAGTATTAAAATGCTGTTTAAGCAAAAGAATACATTATTCTCACAGTCTTAAAGGGACCTCAAAAGCCATTTACTACACCTTAAATCTTAAGATATTCCCTTTACAACCTACCAGGAGTGATCAAGATATCATGTGAGGAGACCCTAATTCCTGGCAAAGGCAAACAGGCTTCATTTCACTTTATGATCATTCTTTTAAATTTGATTCTGTATTTTATCTTACTTGTCTATTTAGTGACCTTTTTCAGAGACCTCATACTTCTCTGACCTTTGCAGTTTTTAACACTGTTATTAACTACTTCCTTCTCCCTGGATTTTCACAGCTGTTATCACCTGAATCTCCTACTTGTCTCATTATTCCTTCTCACACTCTTTAATTATGTTTTTATTATTATCATCATCATCATCATCATTATCATCCTCCTTCATATACTTTCTCTTTGACATGGGCATACCATACTCCCATCCCATATACATTGACCTACTAAATCTTGTCTCTACCCCTGAATTTCTTTCTGTTGCTTTCTTTATACTCTCCAGTCCTCTACACTACTTCAGTTTCTCATTTTTTTGCCTAAATCACTGCAATACTTTCCTAATTTGTCTTACTGCTTCCAGTCTCTTACTATTCTGGCCTCCAGATGGCTACCAAAGTGATTCTCTTAACATATAGATCCTATCATATCATTCTCTTCAAAGAAGTTCAGTGTCTCCCTGTTAGATTTAGGTTAAAACACAAATATTTAAACTCCTACCCTGTCTTTCTGGACTGATGTTATATTACTATTTCTCACTAATATTTTGAGCCAAACTAGCATATTCACTGTTTCTTACCTATTAACATTTACATTTCCCCAGTTTGTATTTTTTATTAGACTCAACCATGCCTGGAATGCATGACTACTTCTTCCTCACCTCAACTTAATAAAATCTCTTAAAAGTTCAGCTAAAATACCACCTCCTACATAGTTTTTCCTGATTCCCCACCCCCATGGTTGTTAGTGATTCTCACACTTACCCCTATAGCTTAATTTCCTTATCATTTGTGCCCTTTTTTCCTCCCTAGTAAGCTCTTCAGAAATTAGGGGTTGAGGGAGAATGTGGGAGCAGGAGTTAGTAGAAATTAACTCTTCTAAACTCCAAATAATATTTTGAAGCAGTAATGATCAAAACTACGACACATTAGAGAATAGATAGGAAGAATCAATCAAACTTAACAACCCAGTTTTTAATAAGCCTGAGAAGTTAAGCTTGATGAAAACTTATTTCTGAAAAAATTTGAATGCTGTTTGACTAAAATTTGGATCACAAACCACAGTATACACAATGGTTATTTGATCTAGACATTAAAGGTCACAGAATTTAAAATTAGGAAAAAAAGCAGATTCATTATCTTTCATATCTGTGATTAGGGGTAGAGTTCTTGAAAAATAAGTAATGAAGATAATCACAAAAGGTAAAAATAGATCATTTCAGTTACAGGGAATTGTAGAGAAAATGCAGGTTAACTTTATCAGTAAAGTAAGAATGGGGAGGGGTGATGTGGGAAGCTTCAGAGAAATCGGCTAACTCTACTATATGCCAGATTATGCAGAGGATAGAATTCAGACAGAAAGGTTCATCATCCTGAATTCAAATCTGGCCTCAGACATTTACAAGCTGTGCAAGTCACTTAATCATGTTTGCCTCAGTTCCTCATCTGTAAAATGAAGTGGAGAAGGAACTGGCAAACCACTCCAGTATCTGCCAGGAAAACCCTAAATGGGGTCATGAAGTCAGACCCAATTCTAACAACTAAATAGTATACCAGACTGCTTAAGTACTTAGGATGAAAAGAAAGGCAGAAACATTCCTCTGCTCTTCAGCTCAAAAGCTAATGGTTTGGGGTGGGGGGGATGGGAAAGACTGCATTCAAACCATTTGCAATGATAAATTGAAAGTTACTCTAGGAAGACATGAAGCTTAAGAAAAATGGGGAAAGGCTTATTGCAGAAGATGAGTCTTAAGTCAAAGGAAGCCAGGGGCTAAGTGGTAGGAGAGAGTGCCAGACATGAGAGACAACTAGTGAAAATGCTTGGTAGAGATGGAGCATCATGTGGATGGCACAAATACTAACACCACTGGATCACAGGTGTAATCAAAGCAATTCATGTGAAAAACACCATTTTGTGCATTTTTAAGTATTCAAATACATTTAATTCTTTAATAAGAAATTGTTTCAAGATTTCAGCTGAAAGGACAGATGTCTAAGTACTCCCAAATAAATTAATTAGGAGGTTTTTATGAGACAGTGGTGGAAACAGGCCCAGAAAAACTTTGATGGGGAGTTAGGGAACCAATTAGAGATGAACAAAAAAGGTCTACCATATTAGAGAGAGGACCCGGTTGAAGCTGGAATAGCACTATTTTGCAATGTTCCAGTCAGCACAGTTGTGAAATTTCCTTCAGTTGCATTCAGTATCTGTGAGTAGAGGAGGTGGATAGTGGGACTAAATCAGGACTGAAGTCTGGAAAAGGGATGTGACCACAGTGGGACAGAAGGAACAAAGAGTAGACTATAACATGGAGTTCAGTTGGTTAAGTAGAGGTTTGAGACTGGAGAGGAAAGTAAAGTCAGAGGGAATGATGTCCTGAGAAAATGCTAAGGGGTTGAAGAAAAGGGTTAGGAGGACTAAGACACAGGTAGAGATGGAATGAATAGAGCAAACAGTCTTTTCCACGAGACCAAAACCACTCTTTCCTAGGTTACTATCCTCTCTCATCCACAAAATGTAAAACCCCCTTTCTCTACTCTCCTTTTTGACTTCTCAGAAACTTTTGAAAATGTTGAAGGAAGGGGAGCAATGTCAAATAAAACTCGGGAGGTAGATGGGAGTCAAAAGGTGTGAATACCAACCTGAGGAATTTGTATCTTGTCCTAGAGGCACTAGGAAACCATTGAAGACTATCAGATCTATTCTTTTTTTAAGACTACAGAAGAAAGCAATATGTTAGAGTGGAAAGAACACTGGCTCCAGAGTCACAACACCTGGGTTTAAATTGCCCCTCTGAAACTTACAACAAGTATGATCTTAGTCAAGTTAACTTCCCCGGGAATTAGTTTCCCCCATTTGTAAAATAAGGGAATTGAGTTGTCTAGTTTTATATTAATCATGATCTTAACTTGGTAGCTGTGTGGAGGGTAGCTTGGGAGTGAGGGGAATCTAGAGGTAGACTATTCAGGGGTCATTGTAATACTACAGTGATAAGGGGCTAATCAAGGACCATAAGTGAAGAAAAGGAGAAATGTGTGAGAGGTGCTGTCGAGGTAAGACTGTCAGAACTGGGCAATTGGGGAAAAGGATTCATGAACAAAAATATTTACCTGTTCATTTTGTGGGAGCAAAGAACTAGAATCTAAGGGGATGATCCACCATTGAGGAATGACCGAACAAATTGTAAATAAATGTAATGAAATGCTATTGTACCATAAGAAATAGTGAAAGGGATGATTTCAGAGAAACCTGAGAAAATTTGTCTGAACTAATAATGTAGAGAGAGATGAGCAGAACCTGGAGAATAATTTATACATTGATAACATTGTAAAAATAAGCAACTTTGAAAGACTTAAGAGCATTAATTAACACAATGACCAACAAATATTTCGGTGAACTCAGGATTAAACTTGCTGTCCACCTCCCTCAAGGAAGCATGAGGCTTAGGGTGCAGGTGCAGGTGCAGAATGAAATAGGTACATTTTTTGAAATTGCCCTCTAATGCATATTTGTTTCAATGGTTTTGTTTTTCTTTTTCAATGAAGTGGGTGAAATTGGAAGAATTCAAAATATATTTTTTTCAGTGCCTTAAGATTGTTTTGCCTCAAGTAATGAATTCCTTGGTATATCTTTAGTTTGGTCTGGTTGCTCTTCTCAACTTTCTTTGTAGGGCTCATCTACTTCTTTATATATCTTTCCAGGGTCTTGGGTGTTTAGAGTTCAAATGTGGTGATTTCTCTTTTGCTCATGATGAAAATAAAGTGTTCTAGAAAGAGTGACATGCTGGTTCCATTTTCTATGTTACCTTCCTGTCCATTTTATAATTTTTTCTTTAGACTTATGTTTACTTTATATATGCTATTTTGTAAAATAACATCTTAGAATGGTTCACAATCCTCTTCCCTCTTCTTCTTTTGCTATGTGAGTTTGTAATCTAAACTAGTGTGGCCTTTAACTGCCATTTGTCTGTTTGGAAAGAGGATCAAACATTTGCCCATTACAATATTCCCCTTAAGCCTTCTTCATGTGGCAAATGTTTTACACTGGAAAGAAACAATCATTTTTGAAGCACTTACTATGTATCAGTCTCTGCACAGTTTAACAATGGTTAGACTCTTATAGGAGACTGAGTGCTGGACTTGTTTCAAAGCTAGCCTCCAACTCTTATTCACTATTTGATCTTGGACAAGTCATTTAACCTCCAAGGTTGTTAAGAGGATCAAATGAAAAAATATTTGTATTTATCATATTCCCTGGAATATACTTAGTACAGTCTATTAATGCTATCATTATTATATTATTAATGTGATTATCAAGGGATACACCTTAGATTTTTTTCTCATTTCCCACTTTCCATCATTTAATGAAAGTATTCTTGATAGCATGAGATTTCTGAGAAATTTATAAACTTTTGATTCCTCTCCTTTCTCAAACCTGAGTCTTATTCTGAACATTTTTGGCCATATTTAACCTTTGCTTTATAAAATTATTAAAAACCACCTCTCATGGGGGCAGCTAGGTGGCATAGTGGATAAAGCACAGGCCCTGGAGTCAGGAGCACCTGAGTTCAAATCCGGCCTCAGACACTTAATAATTACCTAGCTGTGTGGCCTTGGGCAAGCCACTTAAACCCATTGCCTTGCAAAAAAAAAAACCCTTAAAAAAACCCACCTCTCTCTCCTATCTCCCCTCTCTCAAATGAGAACAAAAGAAAACCACATAGCATGATATAACCATGTATAGTCACAAGAAATAAGCACACATACACATAAGTGTATATATGTAAATATATGTATGATTTTTCACATGCATATATGTATAGTTCATTCTGCCTGCTGAGTGTGGAGTGTACCTCCAGGAGGAGGTGGGTAGCATGTTATATCATTACCCTTTTGGAATTGTGATTGATCATTTTGATGATCAGAGTTCTAAGTCTTTCAAAGTTATTTATCTTTAAAATATTGTTAATCACTGTATAAATTGTTCTTCTGGCTCTGCTTATTCCACTTAGCATCAGTTCATACAAATTTCCCCAGGTTTTTCTGAAACCATTCCCTTCTTTATTTCTATACCACACAATACTAATTCATTATATTTGTATATTATAATTTATTCAGCTATTCTGTGTTGATAAAAAGCCCCTCAGATTCCAATTCTTTGCTACTTCAAAAAGACCTATAAATATTTTTGTATATACTAAGTTAAGGTTTATTTACTTAGGAACAACACTTCCCTTAGTCTTCCTTCCTTCTAATTTCACCTCCCTTCTCCCTTTCTCTCCTTTTTCCCTGTTTAGTGAAATATATTTCTATACCCAAATTAATATTCTTCACTTCTATAGTTAAGTTTAAATGTTAGCCATTCCCTCTCATCCCCCTTCCTTGTTTTTTAGAATTCAACAATAATGTGAGATAATTTTCCTAACATTTCTTTTCCATTAGTCCACCAAATTGTTACTTCTTCCCCTCCTATTCCATTCTTTTAATTTCACCAGAACATAACATACTCCCGGTCTCTGTAAGGCTCCTTGTGTGACTTCTGGTGATGGTAGAGTTGAGAGGGGACATATGTATCCTCTCTTTATATTATAATATAAAAGTTTAGTCTTTATTGCTTTTTATTCATATTTACTTAATTGTATTTCTCTTAACACCTGTGTTTTAACTTCAAAGTTTCTATAAAGCTTTGGTCTTTTCATCAAGAATGTTTGAAAGTTCTCTATTTCATTAAAAAAATAATTTTCCCCTAATAAGATTTTGCTGAATGATTTGTGACTGTAAAGCACTTTCTGAAATATATTTCAAACTTTCTGAAACTTCCTTATGATGGCTGTTAAATTGTATATAATTCTGACTATGGTTCCTTGGTATTTGAATTCTTTTTTTCCCCTCATTGCTCACAGTATTTTTTTTTATTTGATCTGGAAGTTGTGGATTTTGGCTTTGATTTTCCTAGAAATTTTCATTTTGAAAGTGACTGATGGATTCTTTCTATTTTCACTTTGCCCTCTGGTTCTAAGAGATCTGATCAGTTTTCTTTTAAGATTCATGAAATATGATGTTTATGATGTTTAGGCTCTTTTTTTATCTTAGCTTTCAGGCAATCCAGTACTTTTTTTTCTCTTCAATTTCTTTTTCCAATAAAATTGTTTTTCTGTGAGATACTTTATATTTTCTCCCCCTTTTCAGTCTTTTGACTTATTTTAAAGTTTTTGTTGTGTGATGTAGTCATTAGCTATTAAGTGGTTCATCCCAATTTTTAGGGAATTTGTTGCTTGGTAATGATTTCAAAACTCTTGACCCATGCTGCTAATTTCCTTTCCAATTTGTCCATCTATAGTTTTTACTTCTCTTCTAATTTTTTTCTCCAGAGCTCATATTTCAATTAATACAGTTTAACTTTCTTCCTTCTTTTTTTAACTCTTGCTTCATCTCTTCCAGGAATTTTACTTTATTTGGGCTCAAGCTGTGGTTTTATTTGAGGCTTTGCTTATAGATATTTTGGAGTCATTCTCTTTTCTGGGTTTGCATATTGAGTGTCCCTGTCACTGTATTAGCTTTTTTAATGGTGGGATATTTTCTTTTTATTTGTTCATCCTTCCAGTCTTTTTCCTAATTTCATCTTGATATTAGGGATGGACTATGCAGATGAGAAGAGAGAAGTCCTGAGTTAATTCTGTTGCTTCTTTGTTGGCGTAATTAAGTATTGTTTTATTCCAGGATCTTAGATACACCTAGAGCTGGGCACATTCAAACTTTCAATGTTTCCAAAATGGTCTGATCCAGGACAAAATTTGATCAGTGACCCTTGGTCTGAACTCTGCAAGTTCTTAACTTGGATTTGTATCTGAGCAACATTAGACTGTTGATGGACTCAGCTTTTTTAGTCATCTGGAAAACTCTGTTGATTCAGAATTAGATTTCCTGTTGGTCTGAGATTTCTGCCCTGGTTATCCCTTTACATGCTTCAAACCAGGTTAGAAATTGAAACTGAGATTGCCCTCCACAGGCCTATGACTACTTCTCCCCCTGGAATGTTGCCTTTTGATGCAGATCTCTTCCTTAGCCCACATAGATTTATGACCTAGAAGCTTCCAGTTGGTATCTATTCTTGCACTTTGCATGAGGTCAAGCTTAAGAATGGGTCTGGGGTCTCCTCTTGCCTTAGAGCAAAGTCCTGGAGGGTTAGAATACTCTGTGTTATACTCCTGGCTTTATTTCATTACCAGTGTCTGTAGAAGTCTTTGTCTCTCAATGCTGACCTGGACTTTGAGTGGCTTAATATAATTTTTTTCTTGGATATACTAGTCAGAATTTGGCCTTTGGCATTTTCTAGATTTGTTTGGAGGCAAACAAAGAGCTTACTGTCCTTCCTTCTGTTCCACCATCTTGACTCTATGTCCACAGTACTCACCTTTGCATGGTCACCTAGTATTCAAATGTATGATGCTTTTATTTGAAGGACTTTATTTTTAAATAGAATTTTTATATGCTTCACATTCTAGAACAAGTATTGGTCCCTAAACTACAATTTCATCATGGGTTTTCTATAAATGCTTATTATAAATATTGCAGTAAGATGAACAAATGTCCTTTAAAACTATTTTTCTTCTTGCCTTAGGACATAACATCATCACTATCTCTCCTCCTTTGAGGATCATTCAATCCACAGTGATACCCATTCAAGGTTCTGTAGCTGTTGTCTACCAACCTTCCAAATTCTCTCCTTCCTTCCTCAGTGAGTTCAGTGCATTGCTTACAGTCATCCTATTCTCCCTAACACCTGTCCTCATATTAGGAGACTTCAACATACATATATTCAAATTTTTTTTCAAACACTGTAACTTAACTTTTCAACTTACTCATTTCCTACACCCTAGTTACTCTACCATAGTTACACAAAGATGGTCATAACTTTGTTCTGTCTCCTACAAATGTTCACATCCATGTGTATAGACTCTGAAATTCCTGTATAATCAGTTATTATTTCAACTAATCCACTGCCTTACAACTTCAAATTAAGGCAAAAGTCTCTACATGCACAAGTGATTCCATTCCAACACATCTTCTCTAGCAGCTTCCCCAATTATCATCCCCACTCTCATTTATTTCCAATTGTTCCCTCTCTACTGGCTGCCTTTCTACTGGTTGCAAACATAACAATGTCTCTCATTCTCAAAAAAATATATCCCCAAACCCTGACTTGATCCTTTCATTCCCACTAGCTATCATCCTACATCTCTCCTCCTTTTCCTGGTCAAACTACTTGAGAAAGCAGAAGGCTGTCTGTGATGGATGCCTTGACTTCCTTCTCTTCCCTTCTTACCTCTTTTCGGTCTGATTTACAACCTCATTCAACTGAAACTTCTCTCTCCAAATTTTTTCTGAATTGTCAAATCCAGTGGCCTTTTCTCAATTCTCAGTCTTTTTGACCTCTCTGTATGTAGTCTTTCCCACTGCTGATTAGTCTTCTTTATACTTTTTTCTTCCAGTTTTCATGCTGCTACTCCTTCTTGATGGGGGAAGTGAGAAGATTAGGATAGTAAATGATTAATTGTGGATGAGTCACAGTGACTCAATCAGTTTGAATAATCTAATTTCTGTTTCGTGAGAAAAATGTTGTGTTCTTTTTGATTAATTGGTCATATTTAATTGTTTTTAATATATGATAATTTATCTCCTCCTGTATTTCACTTTCAACTCTAAGTTAAGGAAGGAACCTGGTCCCAATTTGTTAGGCAATTCATATGTATTGCTTAATAAATCAAAATGCTCAGAAGCTCAAATCTTTGTTACATAAGTCATTTCATCTTTTGTCCTCCATACTGTTTCCCTCCTGCCTGCCTAACTGCTTCTCACTCTCCTTTGCTGGGTCTTCTTCCAGGTCATTCCCATAAACATGGAGGTCCCCCAAAGCTTTCTCCTGGAACTTCTCTTCTCCCTCTATACTATTTCACTTAGTGATCTTAGTGCAGATTTAAATATTTTCTCTATACAAATAGTTCTCATTTATATATCCAGTCCTAATCACTCTCTTGACCTCCACTCTCAAATCTCCAACTGCCCTTTGGACATCTTAAACTGAATGTACTATAGACATCTTAAACTCATCATGTCTAAAACTAAACTTGTCTTTCCCTCAAAACTGTTTTCTCTTCTTAACTTCTCCATTTCTGGTAAGGATGCCACTATCCTCCCAGACACCTACCTGTTATACTTACCTCCCATAATCCATTGTCTACTTAGCTGTCATCTACCTAAAACACAGATCTGACCATATCAACCCTCTATTCAGTAAATCTCAGTGGCTCCTTTAGGATTAAATGCAAAACACTGTTGACTTTTGAAGTTCTTTATAAATCTGACCATTTCCAAACTTTTCAGGCTTCTTTTGCCTTATACCCTTCTGCATATTCTGTAATCAAATGAAACTAGCCCTGCATGTAACATTCTGCCTCTTGACTCCAAGCACACTGACTAACTGAACTCATCTACATCTGTCTTCCTCCTTCTCTCCACCCCTGAGCATCACTAGTGGCCTTCAGTCCAAGCCCCATCTTCTGCCCAATGTTCTTCATCTGAGATTTTCCTTCACTGTGTCTGTGTTTGCTCATTAGACTGCAAGTTTCTTGGTTTTGTTTTGCCTTTCTTTGTATCTTCAGGGCCTAAGCCAGTGCCTGGCACATAACACACAATGGTTAACTTACTGACTAAAAGCCCTCACAGACTAGCCCAAAGATCTAGCCTTGTGAGTTGCTCAGAAAAATTTAATGCCTTGCTTTTTCCTCACTCAAGGCACTCTTATCACCACCTCTATGCATTTTCTTTCTTTATTTTAATGTTATTTAACTTTTTCAATTACATGCAAAAGATAGTTTTCAACATTCAACTTTTTGTGAGTTTTTGAGTTCTACATTTTGCTACCACCCTCCTTCCTTCCCCCTCCCCATGACTGAGGAATCTGATATAGGTTATACATGCATAATCATGTTGAATATATTTCCATATTACTCATGTTGTGAAGGAAGAATCAGAACTAAAGGGGGGGAACCATGAAAGAAAAAGAAAAAAGCATAAAGCAAGTTTTATAAAGTGAATATAGTATGCTTTGGTCAGTATTTAGACTTCATACTTTGTTCCCTAGATGTGGATTCTGAGACGTTCCATCACAAATTTTTTAGAATTGTCCTTGATTACTAAACTGCTGAGAGAGGAGTAGCAACATCATACAATGTTGCTGTTAATGTGTACAATGTTCTCTTGGTTCTTTTCATTTTATTCAGTATCAATTCATATAACTCTTTCCAGGCTTTTCTTAACTCTGCCTATTCATGATTTCTTACAAAACAATAGTACTCCATCACATTCATATACTATAATTTGTTCAGCCATTCCCCAATTCATGGGCATCCCCTCAATTTCCAGTTTTTTGCCACTACAAAAAGAGTTGCAATAAATATTTTTTATATATGTGTGTCTTTTCCTCTTTTTTTATGATCTAATTGGAATAGAAACCTAATTGTGATATTGCTGGATCAAAGAATATGCACAGTTTTATAGACCTTTGGGCACAGTTCCAAATTGCTCTCCAGAATGTTTGGATCAGTTCACAACTCCACCAACAGTGCATTAGTATCTCAGTTTCCCCACATTCCCTCAAATATTGATCATTTCCTTTTTTGTCATTTTAGTCAATCTGGTAAGCATGAAGTGGTACTTCAGAGTTGCTTTTATTTTCATTTCTCTACCATCTGTATCCAGATAAAGAACTGTGGAGTTTGAACAAAGTTCAAGGACTATTACCTTTAATTTAGGAAAAAACCTGCTATCTTATTGTCTGATCTTGTTATCTCTTATACTTTATGTTTCTTTTTTAAGGATATGATTTCTCTCCTCACACTCAGTTTTGATCAACGTACAACATGGAAACAATGTAAAGACTGACAAATTGCTTTCTCTGAGAGGGTGGGGGAAGGAAGTAAGATTGGGGGGGAAAATTGTAAAACTTGAAATAAAACCTTTAATTAAAATTTTTTTTCATTTCTCTAATCAATAATGACTTAACTATGCATTTTCACTAGTTGTCTCCCATGCCTGGAATTATCTCCCTCTTCATCATCACTTGACTTTTCTAACTTCCTTCAAGTTTTAGCTAAAGTTCCATCTTCTCAAGAAGCCTTTCCAGATTCCCCCTAAATATTAGTGCCTTCTCTTTGTGAATTATCTCCTGTATTTATCCTGTATGCACAAAACTGTTTGCAGGTTATATCCCCCCATTAGACTGTGAACTTCTTGATAGCAGAGACTTTTTACCTTTTGTAGATCTCTAGTGCCTGGCTTGCAACAAGTATTTAAATAAGTGCTTAGTGACTGACTAATTTGACGTGAATAAAATAGCTATTCAGCAGTTCCAAGAAATTGTCTTCATTTTCCAGAAAGTATAGTAGGAATATTAGGTGATTTATATTTTAAGTATTTATTAATGCACACTGTAGACTATTTTGTATGTAATAAATATTCTTTAGCCTACTTTCTCAGAATCAGAATAGTATATCTTT
Organism: Macrotis lagotis; assembly: GCF_037893015.1. Taxonomy (NCBI): domain Eukaryota; kingdom Metazoa; phylum Chordata; class Mammalia; order Peramelemorphia; family Peramelidae; genus Macrotis; species Macrotis lagotis. The sequence goes on from NC_133658.1 coordinate 848,099,777, forward strand.
CCCTCATCATTAGAGTAGGTTGAGAGTTTGGAGTTGTTTCTTTGATACTCTTGAAAAATCACCAGCTTATTCCCTCAATTATCAGAGGTCATGTCCATTGACCCAGTTCCATTAAACTACAATCCATGAAATAATGCTCTTACAAAGAGTTACTTCAGCAAGATCTCAAAAACAGAAGTACAAACAAATAACACTTCAAGAACATGCTCTTTCCTATACCACTGTAGTTGCTATGTAAGGAATCAACTCAAAACTTAGCTTAAATCCTAAATAACATTGATCCCACCAGATTCATAGTCAGTCATCATCTCTGCTGACTAAGTCATTGTCTCAGGAACCACTGGACTAGGTTCCTGAATATCAATCCCAAAAATCATTTCTTGCACCTCAAGGCACTGAAGGGGAGACTCAGATCTCTGAAAATCTGACCACTGAACATTAAGACACCAGGGCACCTTCCAGATCTTTTAAAATTCACAAGGCTCTGGAGGTACTAGTTTTCATCACCTAAAAGGGAAAAAAATTAAGAGGTCAAGGACCTAGGGAGCATATGGCTTCAGAGAAGAGCTTTCTCTTTTCCACGATCTTTTCCCTTACACTATTGTCTCTTACCAGATGTTTCCAAGAGGAGTGGTTGAAACTGAAAGACTTTTCTGAATGCCTTTGCAGTCAATCAAAGAATCTCCTCTTCAACACATTATTAACTAATTACATAATGTCCATGTATGGTCCCTTACAGTTACTTCCCTTATACAACATCATAATTCCTCCAAAGGAAAGCTTCCCAAGTTTTCTATATGGAAGAATTGCATCAACTGATCAAGCTTATAGCTTCTATACACTCACTAGGTCCCACATATATGAGCATTCCTTTCATGGTAGGAGAAATAAATATCAAATACCTAATATTGTACATTGGATATATGTATGCAAATATAAACAGTTCTAGTTATATCTATATCTACATATGTATATCTGTTCTAGAATGGACTATTAATCCCCCCTGGGAGAATAATAGATATAAACCAAGCTTTAGCTTGGTGATATTTTTTCCTAGAGGTCTACTTCAGAATAGGGACATAATGAATCAGAGCATGTAAGAAAAGTCTGAATCTCTTTTTAAGGGACAAGCTGCTCTAAGGATGAATCCAGGCTCTGTGTAAGTCTGGAGCCTGAGCTTTCTTTGTAGGAAGAGATTAGGAGCACCAATTACAAATACATTCCAGAATTTGGCCAGGAATCAAACTCACTGGCTGATTAAGTTTGCTGTTGTTTTTTCAGATTACATTCTCTTCCCTTTCTTAATATCAGATTCCATTCTCTTCCCTATTTTAATACAGCATTTTCCCTTCTACAAGCATTCAGTTCCTTAATTTTTTAATCAATAAAAATCAATTTTCTCTTCCTCTCACCTACTCTCACTCTATTGTGAAAAAAATGAAAATCTCCTTAGCACAAATATACATTGTTAATTAAAACAAATTTTTAACTATCCTTATTCTCCCATAAATATGTGTGTATTTGTGTATGTGTGGCTAGGCTACACCACTTTGGGACTTCTCTGACTGAATGTCCTATGCCCCACCTTGGGTACCTTCTGATGATCTTCTACTCCAACAACTTTTCAGTTTCATTTTGTATATTGTCTTCTTTCATTAGATTGTCAGCTCATTTGAGGTCAGAGACTATCTTTCTTTTTTTTTGTATTTTGTATCCCAAGTGCAAATGTTTATTGAATTGATTAATAAATATATATATATATATATATATATATATGAGTATATATATATATATATATATGTATATGTTTATAAAATTCTGCACTCAAATCCATCACCAATCTGTCAGGAGATCAGAAGTATAGTACATATAGTCCTCAAGAATCATGGTTTGTTTTGTATTGATTAGAATTCTTAAGTCTTTCAAAGTTTATATAAATTGTTCTCCTAGCCCTGTTCACTTCATTTTGCATCAGTTCACTCAAATATTCCCATGTTTCACTGAATCAAGCCCTTTTGTTATTTCTTATGGCATAATTCTTCAACTGCAGTCCATTAATTTCCATTCCTTTTGGCACCACAAAAAGAGCTACTATTTTTAGAACATATGGATAATTTTCCTTTTCCTTTTATCCCTTTGGATTATAGATTTGGGAGAGGATGTACTTCTGGGTTAAAGGATATGAACAGTTTAGTAACTTCTGGGGATTGCTTTCCTTGACTAGATTAATTCATTGTTCAACCAAGAGTTCATCAATATGTCTATTTCTCATTTTTCCTTTTTTGTCATTTTTGCTCATCTGAGGTTGAAATTCAAGTAATTTTAATTTGCATTTTTCTAATTACTAGTGATATATAACTGTTTTTTTCATTTGGCTATAGATAGCTTGTATTTTTCCTTCTCAAAACTTCCTATTCTTTTGCCAATTATCACTTCTTATATGTTTAAATTAACTTCTTATATATCTTTTTCAATTAAAAATTTTATTTATTTTGAGTTTTACAATTTTTCCCCACTCTTACTTCCCTCCCCCACCCCCCACAGAAGGCAATTCATCAGTCTTTACATTGTTTCCATGGTATATACTTTGATCCAAATTGAGTGTGATGAGAAAGAAATCATATCCTTAAGAAAGAAACATAAAGTATAAGAGATAGCAAGATCAGACGATAAGATAGCAGTTTTTCCCTAAATTTAAGGTAATAATCCTTGGTCTTTGTTCAAACTCCACAGCTGATTCTCTGGATACAGATGGTTTTCTCTATTGCAGACAGCCTCAAATTATCCCTTATTGTTGCACTGATGGAATGAGTGAGTCCATCAAGGTTGAACATTGCCCCCATGTTGCTATTAGTGTATACAGTGTTTTTCTGGTTCTGCTCATCTCACTCAGCATCAGTTCATGCAAATCCCTCCAGGCTTCCCTGAAATCCCATCCCTCCTGGTTTCTAATAGAATAGTGTTCCATAATATACATAAACTACATAACCCATTCCCCAGTTGAAGAACATTTACTTAATTTCCAATTCTTTGCCATCACAAACAGGGCTGCTATTAATATTTTTGTACAAGTGATGTTTTTACCCTTTTTCATCATCTCCTCAGGGTATAGACCCAGTAGTGATATTGCTGGATCAAAGGGTATGCACATTTTTGTTGCCCTTTGAGCATAGTTCCAAATTTCTCTCCAGAAAGGTTGGATGAATTCACAGCTCCACCAACAATGTAATAGTGTCCCAAATTTCCCACAACCCTTCCAACAATGATCATTATCCTTTCTGGTCATATTGGCCAGTCTGAGACCTCAGAGAAGCTTTAATTTGCATTTCTCTAATAAGTAATGATTTAGAGCAATTTTTCATATGACTATGGATTGCTTTGATCTCCTCATCTATAAATTGCCTTTGCATATCCTTTGACCATTTGTCAATTGGGGAATGGCTTTTTTGTTAAAAAAAACACATGACTCAGTTCTCTGTATATTTTAGAAATGAGTCCTCTGTGAGAAACATTAGTTGTAAAGATTATTTCCCAGTTTACCACATTTCTTTTGATCTTGGTTACAGTGGTTTTGTCTGTGTAAAAGCTTTTTAATTTAATGTAATCAAAATCATCTAGTTTGTTTTTAGTGATGTTCTCCAACTCTTCCTTAGTCATAAACTGCTCTCCTTTCCATAAATCTGACAGGTAAACTAATCCTTGATCTTCTAATTTGCTTATAGTATTGTTTTTTTATGTCTAAATTCTGTATCCATTTGGATCTTATCTTGGTATAGGGTGTGAAGTGTCAGTCTAATCTAAGTTTCTTCCATACTAATTTCCAATTTTCCCAGCAGTTTTCATTGAAGAGAGAGTTTTTATCCCAATAGCTGGACTCTTTGGATTTATCAAACAGCAGATTACTATAATCATTTCCTGCTATTGCACCTAGTCTATTCCACTGGTCCACAACTCTAGTTCTTAGCCAATATCAGACAGCTTTGATGACTGATGCTTTATAATATAATTTCAGATCAGGTAGGGCTAAGCCACCTTCTTTTGTATTTTTTTCATTGAATCCCTGGAAATTCTTAACTTTTTATTTCTCCATATGAATTTACTTACAACTTTTTCTAACTCATTAAAGTGATTTTTTGGAATTTTGATTGGTAGGGCACAAAACAGGTAGTTTAGTTTTGGTAGAATTGTCATTTTTATTATATTAGCTCTACCTATGCATGAGCAGTTGATGTTTGCCCAGTTATTTAAATCTGATTTAATTTGTGTGAGAAGTGTTTTATAATTGTTTTCAAAAAGTTTCTGAATCTGCCTTGGCAAATAGACTCCCAGGTAACTTTTTGTATATCTTAGAAATAAGACCCATATCAGATAAACTTGCTGCAAAGATTTTTTATGTAGTTTCTTCTAGTCTAACTTAGCAGTATTATTTTGTATTTCCCCAAAACACTTTAATCTTATATAATCAAAATTGTCCATTTTGCTTTCTATGGTTTGCCATTTCTTTTTTTTTGCCATGATCTGCTCTGCTCTCTACTAATATGGAAAGATTTCTTTCTTGCTCCTCAAATATATTTATGATATCACCCTTTATATATAAATTTTGTTTCCAATTAGAGCTTATCTAGGTATATACTTTGAGATGCTAGTATATATCTAGTTTCTGCCAGATTACTTTACAGTTTTCTAAGATTTTTTTAATAGTGAGCCCTTATCCCAATTCTGCCCATTCTAGGATTTTCCAGTAAAAGACTTGGACTTTCCAAAGGGAATTTAGGAAGTAAAAGCTTAGAATTTCTGTCTTTTGTTCTCTACAATTTTGTTTTGCTTTGTTTTCTTTACTTTTTTTTTTGCAAGGCAAATGGGGTTAAGTGGCTTGCCCACAGCCACACAGCTAGGTAATTATTAAGTGTCTGAGACAGAATTTGAACCCAGGTACTCCTGACTCCAGGGCCAGTGCTTTATCCACTACGCCACCTAGCCGCCCCGTTCTTTACCTTTTTTTTAAACCACTCTCCACCATTACTACTATCCATTATACATGACTGGCCAGTAAAGGACCTATAAACATATAAATGGTGGAAAGTCCTCTAGAAAATCCTTAGGACCTGCCACCAAGGGATGATATATGATAGAACCAGCATTTCCCTTATTCAGTTTCTTTCCTCTCACCCACAACATGAAGAGGTTTTACCTGCAAATAAACAAAGCTTTTCTAGGAGATAAATTAGTTTCAGCTTCTTTTACATTGCTGCCTGGTCATCAAAAGGCATATGAAACCCCAGCTGCATGCAATCTGGGTTTCTCACACTTGGGGGTGTCTAAAACCATTCAAGTCACACAACCTGATGACATACTGACCAGACATGTTTCAGATGAGGGAGGCCACATCAAAAGAAGTTAAGCAATCCCATATCCTAGCTGACTACTCTTTCATTGTTAGGGTAAAATACATTTTGTTAAATGTTTTATAACTTGTAAATGCCTCATTTTGTCCCAACATGGAAACTAAACTAAAAGGTGCTGACTTTTAGCCATGCCTCCACCTTTTGGGCATAAAAAGAGTTATGAAACCTTGCTTTATGTTGTTTTGCTGGATGCCTTATCAGCTCCCATGGTTTTAGATATCAGCTTTATACAAATGATTCCCATACCTGTGTATATGGTCCTAACCTCTTCCCTGAGCTCTTCATTAACAACTGGATTTTTGACATCTTGAATTGAATGCCCTCCATGCACCTCAAACTCAACATGTCCAAAACAGAATCCATTATCTTTTCCTTAAATCCTTCTTCTCTTTCTAACTTTCCTATTATTTCAGAGGGTGCCATCATCCTATAGTCTTGGTATCATCTTCAACTTCTCACTCATCCTACATATCCAGTTTGTACTCATATCTTATTTTCTGCCATCATAACATCTCTTATACATAGCACATCTCCATCTCCATCTCTCTTGACTCATTCTTCAGTCTCTTCTTGACTCAGACTTCTTTAATCTCCTTGCACCTTACCACCACAGAGAAACTCTGAGTCTTGTTCTCCTGATTCCCTAGCCCTTACAATCATTTTTTAAAATTCATAATTAAACTTTTTCAATTACCAAGTATTTCTTTGATCTCTGTGGAGCATGGGCCTAGGGGTTTAATTTGTATTTCTTTAATTATTAATGATTCGGAGCATTTTTTCACATGGTTATAGAGAACTTGAAATTCTTCCCTTAAGAACTGTCTCTTCTAGAGGCAGCTAGGTGGCGCAATGGATAGAGCACCGGCCCTGGAGTCAGGAGTACCTGAGTTCAAATTCGACCTCAGACACTTAATAATTACCTAGCTGGGTGGCCTTGGGCAAGCCACTTAACCCCATTGTCTTGGAAAAACTAAGAAAAAAATATTCATAGCAGCTCTTTTCATGGTGGTAAAGAATTGGAAATTGAGGGGATGCCCATCAATTGTGGAATGACTGAACAAATGGTGGTATATGAATGTTATGGGAACCCTTTTGTTTTATAAGAAATTATGAGGAATGAGACTTTAGAAAAGCCTGGAAAGACTTACATGAACTGATACCGAAAGAAATACACAGAAGCAGAAGAACATTAGACACCTTAACAGCAGCATGGGGTGATGATCATCTATAATGGACTTGTTCATTTCTGTTGTAAAATAATCAAAGATAATTTTAAAAGACTTGTGATGGAAAATCTATCCATATCCAGAGAGGGGAACTATGGAGTTTAAATGCAGACCAAAGCTAATTATCTTCAACTTTTAAAAGTTGTCTTACGTATTATATCGTTTTTTCCTTTAATATCTTTTTTCTTATGTTTGGATTTGATTCTTTTTTCATAATATGATTAATATGGATCTATGTTGAGCATAATTATACATGTAGAGTCTATATTAGGTTTTTTTAATCAGGGGAAGGGGGAGGGAAGGGAGAGAGGGAGAAAAATGAAACCTATATATAAATTTGGTTAAAACTACTGTTGTATGTTGTTGAAAAAACAAATAAAATTATTTAAATTTTTAAAAAAGAGCTACTTCTTTTCTTTTCCTAGGACCATGTATCAATTGGCAAGCAGACCATAATTTTTTTTTTAGATTTTTGCAAGGCAAACGGGGTTAAGTGGCTTGCCCAAGGCAACACAGCTAGGTAATTATTAAGTGTCTGAGACCAGATTTGAACCCAGGTACTCCTGACTCTAGGGCCCATGCTTTATCCATTGCACCACCTAACCTCCCCCCAGACCATAATTTCTTAAGAGGACCCAACCACAAAATGAAACGTGACCTCCACTTCAGTCTTTTTTTCCACCTCTTCACAAGCTGAAGTTGCATTGGAATCCTTCCCCCTCACCCTCACATTTGCAATATATTTTTAATGTATTCTCTTCCCCATAAGTGAGTAGGGCAAAGAGAAGCAGCTGGCTAGTAGAGAGAGTTCTGAGTCTGGAGTTAGGAAGACCTGAGTTCAAATTTTGCTTCAGACCTTTCTAGCTATGAGATCCTGGATAAGTGACTTAACCTCTTTCAGTCTTAATTTACCCCCTTGATTTAATGGGGATATTGAAAGCAATCACCTTCCAGAACTGTTGAAAGGATCAAGCAAATTAACATATACAGCACTTTGGAAACATTAGCAAACTATCAAAATGCCAGCAATGATGATGATGATGATGATGATGATTACAATGTTATAGGTAAGATTGTTGTATTTGTATTTCTAGCTCCAGTACTTAATAGTGCTTGCCATATAATAAGGACTTAATGAATGCTCTCAGTTGTTAACTTCTTTGTTTTCTCTTAAGACTCATCTTAAACTCTACCATGACTCCCACTTCTCAGTGAGTTCCCTTGAGCTTACCTTCCATTTGTAATGTTTTTGTGGGTATATATGTGTATTTCTCTCTCTCTCTCTCTCTCTCCCTCTCTCTCTCTCTCTCTGTCTCTTTCTTTCATACACACACATACAAATGTATATGTATATACACACATACATAACTATATATGATAGATATGTATATGTATGCATATACAGATATAAATCATCTTTGTACATAATTATTTGTGCACTGCATTTCCTATTAGAGAATGAGTTCCTTGAAGGCATCATGTTTTTAACCTTTTTTCTTATACCCAGGGCTTAGGTTTACAATGAGTTTTTAATAAATGCTCATTAACTTATTGACTGATTTACTAAGGTCCCAAAAGAATAAACACAAAAGAGGAATAAATGTTCTCAGGAGCTCATGGAGGCCAGATGGGAGATAAGGACTATATTATTTATTCTCTACCAGTTTTGTTCTGATGGAGATTGAACCATTCCTTATACTTAGAAGCCAGAAGGGAGGAGAGAGGCAGGAAGGATTTGTAGATCTCTTTGTATACCTACTGAATCATCAGTCTCTACTGCTCAGTAGCTTATTAGAGAATTCTTTATCATTTCTCCCTGCAAGATCCTGAATCACACATGTCCAGAAAGTAGGAAAAGAATACTTGTGCATTTTCCATATGATTCCATAGTGTACAGTTATACTATTATATAAGTATAGACAACTGATATATATGGTGGAATTTCCTGGATGCCTAAGATTCAAAAAAGAGAAAGTGTGTAAATTATTTGGTATTTTCCCAAGTATATGAGAAATTAAATTTCTTCTTTTAGTGGCTGTCATTCTCAATCCCATTCCTAAATCTATCTCAGTTCAATGTTAAAAACAACAACAACCCAACAATCTCAAAAAAACATTGACTTGAAGTTAGGGTTTTGTGAATGAATAAATGGAAAGAAAGTTCTGCATGTCTTACATGTCATTTTAAGCTAGTGCTTTTTCCAACTTCAGTGTTAAATTACCATACTGAGTGAGATTTGTTCTTAAAGATGTCATCTAGTGGATAAGGATGCTGATTAATTTTTTCTCTTTAATAAGCATTTTGTCTGAAATCAATGTCAAAATAACAAGGAATCATCAGCAAAGACTTGCTGTGGGCTGGTATGTATGTGTGAAGGGGAATGGGAAGTATTGATTAGGATATGGATATTTAGGTATTTTGTTGTTGTTCAGTTTCAGTTGTGTCTGACTCTTTGTGATACCATTTGGAGTTTTTTGGGCAAAGATTTCAAAGTGGTTTACCATTTCCTTCTCAAGCTCATTTAAAGATGAGGAAACTAAGGCAAACAGGGTTAGGTGACTTGCCCAGGGTACAGTTAGTAAGTGTCTGAGACCAGATTTGAACTAAGGAAGATGAAATTCCTGACTCCAGACTCAGACTCTCTATCCACTCCACCAGATCATTGCCTCTTAATACTACTTGATTCTGTATTCTTGAAATGTTAATGAGGAGTCAAATCCTCTAAACTCTGGACTTTCTTTTGTTGAGGGGAGTTTACAGAAATAAGTATGTTCCAAGTTACAGTCAAGTATTTAATAAATGAATGATGCAGGGCACTAGGATCAGAGACTATTAACCATTTCCACATCATTTCCACTTTGGCAGTTTGTCAGAAACATGTCCTTAAATGCACACAATAAAATACAAAGGATTACAAAGGAAATCCTTTCCATTAAAATACAGTTATCAAAATATTTTTCTTTTAAAAAATCAATAATTCAAGTTAAGAGCCCTCATGCTAGAGAGAGGTCCCATATCAGTTACCCAGAACTGGAACACTCAAAGCATGATCTCCAGGACCACTTTGTAACCTCAGAATCTCTTTGATTATTTTAAGACATGAGACAATTTTCAAATCCTTTTGAACCAAATACTTTTATTTTTTTAAAAATATGTGATATATATATATATATAGTACATATATGTTATATATATATGCTTATATATATCCTTTATGAAAACCCACTCATCCATGAAGTCATCAGGATAGCTACCCTAGTTTCAAGGTACTATATGAGTCCAAAATAAGCTTGAAAAATGTATTTCCTTTTCTTTAGTCTATTGGAACATTAATTCAAAGCAAAGTCATATAATGAAACAGCATGGTGAGGAGATTTGCAATAGAGCAATTTTCCCATAAATATATGTAGCAGGGGCGGTTAGGTGGTGTAGTAGATAGAGCACTGGTGTCAGGAAGACCTGAGTTTAAATCCAGCCTCAGACACTTAATAATTACCTAGCTGTGTGACCTTGGGCAAGTCACTTAACCCCATTACCTTCCAAAAAACAAACCAACCCAAATATATGCAGCATCAATGGAGAGAATGAATAAAGGGATTATTTATTTGCTTGTTAACATTATTTTTTTCTGAATTTAACAAAACCCAATAACATCCATATACAAGCAGAATAAGAAAAAGAGAATTGTATATAAAATTGCAAATCTCTGTTACACATAACTTTGGAGTGAGCTGACTTCATTTTGCTTTGTTTTTATCATGTCTTTAATCCCCAGCACTTAATACAATATCTGTTTTATGGTAGGTACTTAATAAATGCCTGTTGACTTGATTTGAAAGTATATGATATATGGACCATGTTACTGTCAAAGCTGTCCTTTTCTAGATTTCCTTCATATGTATAACTTCCTTCAATTTTCTTCTGTGTATTTTATAAATGCTTCAATAGTTCTCCTCCTACCTGTCTGACCCCTCCTCAAATGTCTTTGTTTGATCTTCATTCAAGTCATATCCATTATCCATCCCACAAGGTTCATTCTTCTCTCCAAATTTCATCAGCTTTAAAGCTTCAATTATCATCTCTATGCAAATAGTTTTCAGATGTATTTAGTCAACCTTAGTATCTCTTCTGACTTCTAGTGATGCATCTCCAATTGCCTATTGTCTTGAATGGACTATTCTATAAACATTTTAAATTCAACATTTCCAGAAAAGAATTCAAAGTCTTTCCTCCCAAATCCTCTCCTCATCCATCTTCCCAACTTCTCTATTTCTGTTGAAGAAACCATCATTTTTCCCATCGCCTGGTCTTGCAATCTTGGTGTCATCTTCAACTCCTTATCTTCACTCAACCCACATCTGTAGCCTGTCAACTTTACCTTTATAACATTTCTCAAACAGCCTCCCTTCTCTCCTCCAACAGTGCCACCACCCTGGTGCAGACCCTCTTCATCTCATACCTGGACTATTGAAATAGCCTGCTGATTGATTTCCTTGCACAAGTCTACCTCACTAATATTAAACAATTTGTTCTCAGGATAGTAGTTTAAAGAGTTCAAGAAAGTGAATAAAAGAGAGTCTAACCCCACTCTTATTGGAAACCCAGGACTTAACCCAGTCTAAATCATGTGCCTGGGTCCAAAGCAGAGGAAATTTTTAGTAGAGAAAGGAGTGAATGGGCAGAATATCACCTCCATATATATGTGTGTGTGTTTGTGTGTGTGTGTGTGTGTGTGTGTGTACATACATACATATATATGTATATATATATATACATATATATATATATATCCCCTACTCTTAATACACCCCTCACTATCTATCCAGCCCCTTCCAAGTGACAGTGAAATGCCAAGGGTATAAACTTTAGGAAGAGCTCCATAAGTTGAAGAACTCCATTAAATTAAAGTCAACTTTCATTTTGGACAACTGCAAGATCCTATTTAATTTATAAAGTCTGGAAAATAAGCAGGGGTGAAATATACTCATGTAGCTCAGCCAAGACCCAGGAAGAGTCAGGAGGAATAAAGCACAGGCCCATGTAGGGGCATACATTTTCCAGAGCCATTGGTTAGGGCTTCCTTAGGGCTTGAAGGGGCTTTGGAGCTTGAGTAGAGAGAGAGAAATAGATAAAAAGGGTAGAGCAACCACTCCAAACTGTCCTTTGCCAAGGAATGAGGTACCATCCCGGTGGCTACAAGCAGGGAAAGTGGAAGAAAGAACATGAAAGCATACACAAGAAAACTGAAGACATGAGTTGCATGAAAGTATTAATATAGCTATGTCACCCAGGTTTGTGAGCTGGTACATCTTGTGCCTATGTAGAAAGAAGGAAACTCCAAAAAAAAAAAGAAAGAAAGAAGGAAACTCCTAATTGGTGAAGAGAATGCTGATGTGATGCTGCATGCCTCCTATAGGAGCAGAGTTGTTATAAGTGCTTTTGAGGAGGAAACACGTTTTTTAGAGAGTTCCATGTGGTTCCATCCATTCTTTGGGACTGACTCCAGTGGGGAGAGAAAGCTTTGGAAGCCATCAACATATGGGATAATCCAAATATCCAATATATTCCTAATTTCCCTAATATTGTAGAGATTAGAGAGAGAATTTCCTTTGAGTAAGATCAGGATCTCTCTTGATTAAGGGAATGATTGGCAGAATATTTAGCTTAGAACTAGTCAAGATATGTCAGTCCTATCAGACACTCATCAGATCCATTCACTCCTGTATAATTTCTCTTTTTTGTTTATTTTTCTTGCTTGGATAAATGAGATCACTTAATATTGTTTATTTGTGATAACTTTTTGCATAACTACAAAGAGTTAAACAAGTGGGAAAGATTCAAACTACTGAGAGTAAGCTAAGCTTTGGAGACCAGGGAAGTGGTTCTTATTTTCAAACCTACTATATCCTTAGATAAGCAATACTCAGGGTACGTAGATAGAATTCTAGTCTATTGCTCTCAGAAACTAGAGCAAAAAATGTCTAGTTTTGTGGCCCTTCTGTTCTCCTCAAGGCAGGAATAGCACTCTCCCTTGCAAAAGAGTGGGTAAGATTCCAGAGATACCTATCAATGCCTCTCATAAACTACATTTAGACAATTCATGTGCAAATCCATATTCTGCATTGATACATATCTGCATACAAACTCCTTATGCTTACTACATATTTACTATATATTACTACAGTTAGAAGGACATTAGAAGAATATGGGGAGAGATTGATGGACATGTTGGATTGACTAAAAGAATTGTCAGTTAACAAGTGTTTGTTCTTCAAAATTTTTCCTCAAAAGTGTACATGACATCATATCCCAGAAGTGCCACTATCCGCCCCAGAAAAGGCAGAAGCATCCTTTATTGGCCACAACTATAAAACCTAAGGATTTTTCGAGGTTTTGGTATCACAAATTGGTAAAAAACTATGCTGCTAAATTGCTAAATCAGTGAATGACCTCATTTGTGGATATGTCATAGAAGAGAACTATACGCATAAGTGCAAGATTTTTTTTCCTCCTGAATTCTCTGAAGCCATTCAAAGATTATTGGATGGACCACTGTGTCAAGCTTTCAAAGACTTGCTCAACATCTACAAGAGGTAGTCCTTGTAGATGAGAAAGTCTTGCATATCTATTCCAATCAGAGAAATAGTTCTGTACCAAGAGAGTGAGGATTCCCAGAAAGCAGTTGCATTCATTAGCAGAGAAATTATTGACCATGAAATTACTATCCCATACAAAACCTGGAGCTCTTGGCTTTGGTGTCATTGAATAGTTCAAAGTCTATGTATATGAAACTAAATTTGGACTAAAAATAATAGGGTAACATATTTTGACTAGTACCAAGATAAATACTGCTTTCCAGAACTAGACTGAGTATAATTTTAGCCTACTCTTAGGCTTAGGGAAGATTAATGTGGACATGGATGCTCTCCCTTGAAGATCATATAATACAAAAACATGATAATACCTAAGGAAGCAATAAAGGATATAGGTAATGACCAAGGAGGCAAGTCTAAATTATATAGAAGTACAGCTGAGATATTTTGACTTTTGCTTAACAGTATTTCAGTAGTACATGGGAACTTTGTTTTCAGTTGTCCATGGATGACCAAGTAAATAAAGGTGAAAGTCTATAAGAAGAACTACAAGACCAATCAAAAGAAGGGAAACTAAAGGACTAGGGAACTTAATACCCAAAATGTTCATACTGTTTAGAGAAGGGACAGAGGTTGTAGCTGTGCAGTGGCAAATTGGTCTCATACATAGCTTTACTCAGTATTTATCATTCTATGGCCATGAAAATAGAGATAGTAAGAAACAAATGTTTTATTGACCCAAGATGACACCAGAAGTCACAAAGAATTATGAGATCAGTACCTGATATGTTGGAACAAAAACACTGCCAGGGAGCAAAGCCAGGATGGCAGCATAAAAGCAGGAATTCCCAGAAGCTCTTTTCCACAATACTCCAAAAAACATCTTAAAATTATGACTCTAACTAAATTCTAGAGAGGCTGGACCCACAGAAAGACCTAATAAAGCAATCTTCCATCTCAAGATAACTTGGAAGATTCATGGGAAGGCTCTGTTCCTACAGGGTCAGAAGGGGCAGCAGAGCAGCCAGGGTCACACAGCACTGGAGCAAATGAACTCCAGCCTTCCAAGAACAGCCTGTAAGGCACCTGGGGCTCTGGGAGCACCTGGGCTCATGGCAGTGGAAGAGGTTTCCAGACCTCCCAACCCAGAGATCAACAAGCATAACTTGGAAGATGAGTGGGAAAACTCTGTCAGCATAGCACAGTCCCAGCCCAGGAAACAGAAGCTGGCCTACAGAGCCACTGAGCAGGGAGCCACCTGGCAGCTGCTTCCATTCAGCACACGGAAGATAAGGGGGTGACGGGAGATTGTCAAAGTCTCTCTGCTCTCCCTGGGACAGGACTCAGGTGCCTTGTCCATATTCAGACCCTGGTTTCAGTCTCCCTACCCCCCACCATTGCCAGGACCCTCCTCACAGCTCCAGGGCAGAGGGGAGGGTTTGTGCTCATCCACAGATCAGAGCACAGTCCAGGAGAGCAATAATAGCCCCCATAAAACATTAAAGGAACTGAATCCTTACAGGGATGTCCCAATAACACGCAAAAACTTAAGAAGCACCTCAAAACCAGGGCACAGGCTGGGGAAATGAGTAAACAGAAAAAAAAAGAATCTGACCATAGATAATTACTTTGATCCTATGGAGGATCAAAACACACACTAAGAAGATGACAAAGACCAAGTTTCTGTATCCAAAGTCTCCAAGAAAAATAGGAGTTGGGCTCAGACAATGGAAAAGCTCAAAAAAAGATTTTGAAAATCAAGTAAGAGAGGTAGAGGAAAAATTAGGAAGAGAAATGAGAGTGATGCAGGAAAAACATGAAAACCAAGTCAGCAGTTTCATCAAGGAGATACAAAAAGATGCTGAAAAAATTAATATGTTAAAAACCAGTTTAGGTCAAATGGAAAAAGCAGTCCAAAACTTAATGAGAAGAATATCTTAAAAAGTAGAATTGGTCAAGTGGAAAAGGAGATATGAAAGCTCTCTGAAGAAAATAGGTCTTTCAATTGTTTAATGAAGCTAAAGGAAGCTGATGACTTGAAAGAAATGAAGAAACAATAAAACAATACTAAAAGAATGAAAAACTAGAAGAAAACATGAAATATCTCATTGGAAAAACAACTGACCTGGAAAAACAGATCCAGAAGAGACAATTTAAAAATAATTGGGTTACCTGAATGTCATGATCAGGAAAAGAACTTTGACAACATTTTAAAAGAATTTCTACAGGAAAATTGCCCTGATATCCTAGAAGCAGACGGCAAAATAGGAATTGAGGGAATCCACTGATCTCTTCCTAAAAGAGATCCCAAAACAATAACTCCCCCAAATATTTTAGCCAAATTCCAGAACTCCCAAGTCAAAGAGAAAATGTTACAAGCAGTCAGAAAAAAAAAACAATTTAAATATCATGGTGCTACAGTCAGGATTACACAGGACTTAGCATCATCTACTTTGAAGGCTAGTACATCTTGGAATATGATACTTTGGAAGGCAAAAGAGCTTGGATTACAACTGAGAATCAACTACCCAGAAAAACTGAACATTCTCTTCCAGGGGAAAAGAGACACATTCAATTAAATAAGGGAATTTCAAACTTTCCTGTTGAAATGACTAGAGCTGAATAGAAAGTCTGATCTCCAAGTACAGGACTCAGGTAAAGCATAAAGAGGCTGGTCAAGAAGGACAAATTATGAGGGATTTAATGATGTTGAACTGTTTGTATTCCTGCATGGAAAGATGATATTGATAATTCATATGAATCATCTCAATTAATAGAGCAGTTAGAAGGAGTATATTCAGACAAGGCACAGGAGAGACCTAAATATGAAGGCATAATATATTATAAAGATGGAGTCAATGGGTGAAAATGGAATGTACTGGGAAAAAGGGAGAGGAGAAGTAGAATGGGCTAAGATATTTTACCTAAAAGAGTGAAAATCTTTTACAATGGAGTGGAAGAGGGGAAGGTAAGGGGGAATGAGTAAGCCTTCATTCTCATCAGAAATGACTCAGAGAGGAAAAGATATACACACTTAATAGAGTATAGAAATCTATCTCACCCTAGAAGAAAAAGGAGAGGAAGGGGATGGGAGAAAAGGGGCAGGGAGAGAGAAGGGAGGGTAGTCAGATGCAACACACTTTTTTTGGGGGGGGGGTTACAAGATGATGGAGTTTCATGGCCTACCTGGGACCATGGGTGGGATTGGGTAGCCTACAAGAGACCACATGGCTGGGTGGTTGTTGGGTGTCTGGGGAAAGATTTGGGTTCAGGTCCACCTGGTTTCAGAGCCAGTGCTCTGTCTCTATACCTCTCAGTTGCCCCAAACATACTTTTGAGGAGGGAAAAAGTGAAAGGAGAAAGAATGAAATAAATGGGAGTGGGGAGGAATGGATGGAGGGAAATACAATTAGTAATAGCAACTGTGGGAAAAAAATATGGAAGCAACTTCTCTGATGGACTTATAAAGAATGTGATCCATCCAGAGACAAAGCTGATGGTATCTGAACACAGACTGAAATACAGTATTTTTCTTTTTCTCTCACTTTATTTTTTGTGAAATTTTTCTATTTTTGTGAGGGGAGGGGGAATAATGTTTACTCTTACAACAAGACTATTGTAGTAATATGTAAATAAATAAAAAAATAAAAGTTAAAAACAAACACTGCCAGTTTGTGCTTCATATTTAGGGAAGGTAAGTAGTAGCAAACCTTTAGAATTTGTTTGCATTGACTTTTTTTATTTTTACTTTTTTTAAGTAGAAAGAAAGAGAACAAATATTTAACATAGCTCCTACTATATGTCAGTGTTAAGTACTTCACAAAAGTTATCTAATTTTAGCATAGATCAGCATCTCACACCCTTTATCAATATAAGGTCAAAATGGTTACAGGATTTAGACATAAAGGTGATAATATAGGCCAATTAGAAGAACAGCAATACCTTATTTGTCTGCCAGATCTATATATAGAGAGGAAGCATTTATGACCAAAGAAGAGATAGAGAACATAATGAAATACAAAATGGATCATTTTGATTACATTAAATTAAAAAGATTTGCGCAAACAAAACCAATGCAACCAAGATTAGAACAAATGAAGACATCTGGAAAACAATTTTTACAGCTAATGCTTCTGATAAAGGACTCACTTCTAAAATATATAAAGAACTTAGTCAAATTTATAAGAATACAAGTAATTCCTCAAATAATAAATGGTCAAAGAATATGAACAAGAAGTTTTCAGATGAAGAAATTAAAACTATCTTTAATCATATGGAAAAATGTTCTAAATCATTATTAATTAGAGAAATGAAAATTAGGACAACTGTGATCTAATATCTCACATCTATCATATTGGTTAATATGACAAAAAAAGAAAAATGATAAATGCTGGAGGGGCTGAGAAAACTGGGACACTAATGCATTGTTGGTGGAGTTAAAAACTGATTAAACTATTCTGGAGAACAATTTGAAACCATGTCCAAAGGGCCATAAAACTATGCATACCCTTTAATCCAGCAATACCACTACTAGGTCTATATCCCAAAAAGACATACATATTACAAAAATATTTACAGCAAATTTTTTTTGTGGTGGCAATGAATTGGAAACTGAGGGGATTCCCATCAATTAGGGAATATACCACAGAATGTGGCATATGAATATGATGAAGAACTATTGTTCTCTAAGAAATCATGAGTGGATGAACTTTAGAAAAACCTAGGAAGACTTGCATGGCCTGATACTGAGTGAAGTGAGCAGAAAGAACCAAGAGAACAATATATACTTTAATGGCAACATTGTAAGATGATCAGCTATGAAGGACTTAGCTGCTGTCATCAGTTCAATGATCAAGGACAATTCTAAAAGACTTGTGATGAGAAAAGCCATCCATTTCCAGAGAAAAAACTAAGGAGTCTGAATGAGGATCAAAGCTTACTATGCTCACTTTTTTAAAGTTTCTTTATGTTGCTTCTTTCTTTCTCAGGGTTCTCCCCTCCCACTTAGCTCTAGTTCTTCTTTCAAGACATGATTAATATGGAAATATGTTAAACACCATTGTACATATGCAACCTATGTCAAATTGTTTGCTGCCATGGGGAAGAGGGAGGGGAAGAGGGAGGGGAAGGGAGGATGGTAGAAAAATGGAGAACTCGAATCATAAAATAAACAAGAAAGAAGTTAAGGAGGTAAATAGATTGTTAGAAAAATTAGATATGGTAGACTTATGGAGGAAACTGAATGGGGATAGAAAGGAATATACCTTTTTCTCTGCAGTACATAGAACTAATACAAAAATTGACCATGTTCTAGGTCATAAAAACCTAATGATCAAATGGAGAAAGGCAGAAATAGTGAATACATCTTTCTCAGATCACAATGCAATAAAAGTCATATGCAATACTGGGCCAAGGAGATATAGACCCAGAACAAATTGGAAACTGAATAACCTCATTTTAAAAAAATGAGTGCACCAAAAAACAAATTATAGAAAGAATTAACCATTTTATCCTAGATAATGATAATAATGAAACAACATAACAAAACCTATGGGATTCATTCAAAGCAACTCTCAGGGGATATATTATAGTTTTAAATGCTTACATAAATAAATTGGAGAAAGAGGAAATCAATGAACTAAACATGCAACTAAAAAAATTAGAGAAAGAACAAATGAAAAATCCCCAATTAAATAACAAATTAGAAATTCTAAAAATTAAAGGAGAAATTAATAAAATCAAAAGCAAAAAACTATTGAATTAATAAATAAAACCCAAAGTTAGTATTATGAAAAAACCAATAAAATTGACAAACCTCTGGTCAATTTGATTAAAAACAAGAAAGAAGAAAACCAAATTGCTAGTATCATAAATGAAAAAGGTGAACTCACCACCAATGAGGAGGAAATTAAAGTAATAATTCAAAGTTACTTTGCCCAACTCTATGCCAATAAATTTAATAATCTAAGTGAAATGGATATTTACAAAAATATAAGTTGCCCAGGTTAAATGAATAAGAGATTAAATACCTAAACAGCCCTATCTCAGAAAAAGAAATTCAACAAGCAGTCATTGAACTCCCTAAAAAAAATCTCCAGGGCCTGATGGATTCACAAGTGAATTCTACCAAACATTTAAGGAACAATTGGTTCCAATTTGATATAAACTCTTTGGAAAAATAGGGAAAGATGGAACTCTGCCTAACTCTTTCTATGAAACCAATATGGTGCTGTTACCTAAACCAGAGCTAAAACAGAGAAAGAAAATTATAGACCTATTTCCCTGATGAATATAGATACAAAAATCTTCAATAAAATCTTAGCAAAATGATTACAACAAGTCATCACTATGATAATACATTATGATCAAGTAGGATTTATTCCAGGAATGCAGGGTTGGTTCAATATTAGGAAAATTGTCAATTATATCAACAACAAACCTATCAGAAATCATATGATCATATCAATAGATGCTGAAAGGCTTTTGACAAAATACAGCATCCATTCCTATTAAAAAACACTACAGAGTGTAGGAATAAATGGACTGTTCCTTAAAATAATTAGCAGTATCTATCTGAAACCATTGACAAGCATTATATTCAATGGGGAGAGGCTAGAGGCATTCCCAATAAGATCAGGGGTGAAACAAGGGTGCCCATTATCACCACTACTATTCAATATTGTATTAGAAATGTTAGCATCAGCAATTAGAGAAGAAAAAGAAATTGAAGGAATTGGAATTGGGAAGCAAGAGGAAAAAACTCTCACTCTTTGCAGATGGCATGATGGTCTACCTAGAGAATCCCAAGAAATCATCCAAAAAACTACTGGAAACAATTAGTAATTTTAGCAAAGTTGCAGGTTATAAAATAAACCCTCATAAATTCTCAACTTTTCTATATATATCTAGCAAGATACAGCAGGAAGAGCTAGAAAGAGAAATCCCATTCAAAGTAACCTCAGACAATATAAAATACTTGGGAGTCTATTTGCCAAGACAGACTCAGAATCGTTTTGAAAACAATTATAAAACACTTCTCACACAAATTAAATCAGATTTAAATAACTGGGAAAACATCAACTGCTCATGGATAGGTAGAGCTAATATAATAAAAATGACAATTCTACCAAAACTAAACTATTTGTTTAGTGCCCTACCAATCAAAGTTCCAAAAAATTACTTTAATGAGTTAGGAAAAATTGTAAGTAAATTCATATGGAGAAATAAAAAGTCAAAAAGTGCCAGGAGCTTAATGAAAAAAGTGCAAAAGAAGGTGGCTTAGCCCTACCTGATCTAAAATTATATTATAAAGCGTCAGTCATTAAAACTGTTTGGTACTGGCTAAGAAATAGAGTGGTGGACCAGTGGAATAGACTAGGTGTAAAAGCAGGAGATGATTATAGTAATATGCTGTTTGATAAACCCAAAGAGTCCAGCCATTGGTATAAAAACGCCCTCTGTGATAAAAAAAAAAACTTCTGGGATAATTGGAAGTTAGTATGGAATAAACTTAGATTAGACCAACACCTAACACCCTTTACCAAGATAAGATCCAAATGGTTACAGGACTTAGACATAAAAAACAATACTATAAGCAAATTAGAAGATCAAGGACTGGTTTACCTTTCAGATCTATGGAAAGGGGAGCAGTTTATGACTAAGGAAGAGTTGGAGAACACCACCAAAAACCAATTAGATGATTTTGATTACATTAAATTAAAAAGCTTTTGCACAGATAAAACCAATGTAACCAAGATCAAAAGAAATGTAGTAAATTGGGAAACAATCTTTGCAACTAATGGTTATGACAAAGGACTCATTTCTAAAATATACAGAGAACTGAGTCATATTTTTTTTTAGGTTTTTGCAAGGCAAATGGGGTTAAGTGGCTTGCCCAAGGCCACACAGCTAGGTAATTATTAAGTGTCTGAGACCAGATTTGAACCCAGGTACTCCTGACTCCAAGGCCAGTGCTTTATCCACTACGCCACCTAGCCTCCCTGAGTCATATTTTTAAAACAAAAAGCCATTCCCCAATTGACAAATGCTCAAAGGATATGCAAAGGCAATTTACAGATGAGGAGATCAAAGCAATCCATAGCCATATGAAAAAATGCTCTAAATCATTAATTATTAGAGAAAGGCAAATTAAAGCTTCTCTGAGGTACCACCTTACACCTCTCAGATTGGCCAATATGACCAGAAAGGATAATGATCATTGTTGGAAGGGTTGTGGGAAATCTGGGACACTATTACACTGTTGGTGGAGCTGTGAATTCATCCAACCCTTCTGGAGAGCTATTTGGAACTACGCCCAAAGGGCAACAAATATGTGCACACCCTTTGACCCAGCAATACCACTACTGGGTCTATATCCTGAAGAGATGCTGAAAAAGGGTGAAAACATCATTTGTACAAAAATATTTATAGAAGTCCTGTTTGTGGTGGCAAAGAATTGGAAATCAAGTAAATGTCCTTCAATTAGGGAATGGCTTAGCAAACTGTGGTATATGTATGTCATGGAACACTATTGTTCTATTAGAAAGCAGGAGGGATGGGATTTCAGGGAAGCCTGGAGGGATTTGCATGAACTGATGCTGAGTGAGATGAGCAGAACCAGAAAAACACTGTACACACTAATAGCAACATCGGGGTGATGATCAACCTTCATGGCCTTGCTCATTCCATGAGTGCAACAATCAGGAGCAATTTTGGGCTGTCTGCAAAGAAGAGTGCCATCTGTATCCAGATATAGAGCCATGGAGTTTGAACAAAGTTCAAGGACTATTCCCTTTAATTTAGGGGGAAAAAATATATCTTATTGCTGGATCTTGTTATTTCTTAGACTTTTTGTCTCTTCCTTAAGGATATGATTTCTCTCTCATCACACTCAGTTTGGATCAAGGTACAACATGGAAACAAAATAAAGACTGACAGATGGCTTTCAGTGGGGGGGTGGGGGGGAGGGAAGTAAGATTGGGGGAAATTGTAAAACTCAAATAATATCTTTAATAAAAATAAATTTAAAAAATATATAGCCAGAATAAATATACAAACATTTTTTTTTCTTACACCTCCAGGGCATCAAGTATACTCACCTTAGCTTAATTTTTCATAGCATTGATTCCACCTAATTCACATCCAAAGACAGTACTCCTACTATATAAGTCCTCTTCTCAGCTTCTGCTGGATTGGAAACCAAAGGTTCTTCTAAAGATTATTTCTACCTTCTCTGAACCTCTGCATTGGACTAGGCCTGGGCTCCAATTTCTGGAACTCTATGGCTTGCTGACCTTTGGTGAAGGGAGTGAAGTGTTCCCAAGGTTGGAGACTTCATTCCCTCCACCAAAGAAGTCCCCATGATCCCACAGAAGGGGATAAGGCAGATCATAAAATGAAGCCAAAAGACCTATTTGAATTCCTCTGTGGTCAATTAATGAGACTCTTCTTCAAAACATGATTAGCAGACCAGAAGTAGTTGCAGAATGTCTACGTATGCTCCACAGTATGTTTCTCTCCAAATCACTTCCCTTACATGTCATCACCATTTCCTCAGAAACAGGCTTTTCCACATGGAGAGAGTTTGTCCTAGCTTTCTGTTCATGTGCCAGACCCTGTTACAGACAGAAAATTGAAGATGCTGCCTATGCCAAAGGACTTGTGTGAATTTTTAATAAATATGTTCTTCTGGTGGCTGAATAGTTTAAAATACTATTTTTAACAAGTTTTTTAAAAACACAGAATTTAATTTTTTTTAAAAAACTAAGTTGTTAGCCCACAAAAAGCTTTGTTGTTTTGGTGGAAGGGCAACCATCACCAACAGGAATTCTCAAAAGATGAATTGAAATGGAAGAGGATTTCTTTTCCTTGTAGTCTTTTTTTTCACAAAAAGATGACTTTGTTTTTTAATTAAAGGCAATAGTCAGAGCATGGTGGCTGTGGTGGCTGGTGGGGAGATGTATCTGGCAGCTAGAGCGGCAGTTGCCCCCAGGGGGGAAGCCACAACTCCATTAGCATTCCTACCCAACGGGTCTTGTGGTGGAGGCATCAAACTCATGGCTTATCACTTGGGTACAGGGCCCAAGGGCCCAAGAACTGGATCAGGGCCCCCCCGATCCATCTCCACTCTTTGGTGACAGAAGTAGTGGGTACCCCATCCAACCTGGTCCCTGTCCGCCACAGGGCTCAGATGTGGCCTGCAATGTCAGCAATTTTCTGGGGAATCCCATAGCCAATGTGGCCATGGCCTACAGCAGCTCCATTGTCTCCCAGGGCAAGGACATGGTGCACAATGAGCTTCACAGGTTTGTGTCCATGAACAAGCTCAAACACTTCCCAGGAAGCTGGGCCTGCTCATCTTCCCCCACACACATCAGAACTGAGAGGTTCAGTACAGCTGGGACATACACCTTTCCCCTCAGGAGGACCTCAATGCTCCCAACCTCTACATCCCCATGATGGCATTTATCACATACATCCTCCTGGCTGGGATGGTGCTGGGGATTCAGAAAAGGTTCTCCCCCGAGGTCCTCAGCCTGTGTGCCAGCACTGCCTTGGTGTGGGTCATCATCAAGGTGCAGGCCTTCCTCCTTGGTCTTTACCTGGCCGCTGTCCACAGTGACCTGAGCACTTTCCATCTGCTTGCTTACAGTGGCTATAAATACATGGGCATGATCCTGAGTGTGCTCACTGGGCTGCATTTTGGAAGTGATGGCTACTACATGGCACTGGCCTGGATCTCTGTGGCCCTCATGTATTTCATTGTATGCTTCCTGCAGATGGCTTCCACAAGTCCCGAAGAGATGAAGGGCCCTGCCCCACCCCCACAGCACCCCCAGCTCTATCGGACCCTGGCTGCGGGGGGCTTTCCAGTCAATGATTATCTACTGGCTGACCTTTCACCTGGTCTGGTGACCCAGATGGGCTTTCCCCTCCTCCCCAAGGAAGACTAGGATAATGATAGCAATGATAGGTTTTCTTTCTCTTGTACATTGAAGATTTTAATTGCTTCAGACAAAAAAAAAACTAGTCTTTGATCTTTGTTCAAATTCCATAATTCTTTCTCTGGATACAGATGATATTCTCCATCACAGACACCCCAAAATTATCCCTGATTGTTGCATTTATGAAATGAGCAAGTCCATTAAGGTTAATCATCAATCCCATGTTGCTGTTAGGGTGTACAATGTACTTCTGGTTCTCCTCATCTCACTCAGCATCAGTTCATGCAAATCCTTCCAGGCTTTTCTGAATTCCTATCCCTCCTGGTTTCTAATAGAACAATAGTGTTCCATAACATACATATGCCACAATTTGTTCAGCCATTCCCCAACTGATGGACATTCACTCAATTTCCAATTCTTTGACACAACAGACAGAGCTTCTATGAATATTTTTGTACAAGTGATTTTACCCTTTTTCAGGATCTCTTCAGTGTATAGACCTAGTAAGTGGTATTGCTGGATCAAAGGGTATGCATATTTTATTGCCTTTTGGGTGTAATTCCAAATTGCTCTCCAGAAAGGCTGGATGAATTCACAGCTCCATCAACAATGTATTAGTGTCCCAGATTTCCCACATCCCTTCCAACATTGATCATTGTCCTTTCTGGTCACATTGGCCAGGTGGTACCTTAGAGATGCTTTAATTTGCATTTCTCTAAT
This sequence comes from Macrotis lagotis, assembly GCF_037893015.1. NCBI lineage: Eukaryota > Metazoa > Chordata > Mammalia > Peramelemorphia > Peramelidae > Macrotis > Macrotis lagotis. The sequence continues at coordinate 848,124,664 of NC_133658.1, forward strand.
CAGTAAAGATTTAGAGCAATATTTCATATGACTGGATCACTTTGATTTCCTCATCTGTAAATTGCCTCTGCATGTCTTTTGACCATTTGCCAATTGTTCCCTGTAGTTTTTGTGAGTGCCTCTCTTGAATTGCAAGTGGAAGCTCCCTGATATTGTCATATAAACATCAGATGCACTGGTATAAACACTAATGTTTCCAGTCTTTTTGGTTGGGGGTAGTAGAAGGAAACTTTACTTCTCCTTCCCTATCTACCATAAGCACCATCTTTAGTCCTTCTTACATGGGGTCTGTTAGGGCTTGCCTCCATCCCTCTTTCTCTTCTCATCTCCTAAATCAAATAGTTTGGATATCAACCTTTTAAATAAGAATATTTCGGGGCGGTCAGGTGGTATAGTGGATAGAGCACCCGCCCTGGAGTCAGGAGTACCTGAGTTCAAATCCGGCCTCAGACACTTTCTAATTACCTAGCTGTGTGGCTTTGGGTAAGCCACTTAACCCCATTGCCTTGCAAAAACCTAAAAAAAAGAATATTTCAAATGAGATATTTGTAGTACAATGGCTGGCATATGGTAGATTCTACATAGATGCTTATTCCTTTGCCTTTCCTGGTAATCTAGATTTCAACAGTGGTCCTGATATGGCCACCCCAAGAGACATAATTCACTTTCTGGTGATCTTTTTTTTTTTTTTAGGTTTTTTTGGTAAGGGTTAAGTGGCTTACCCAAGGCCACACAGCTAGGTAATTATTAAGTGTCTGAGGCCGGATTTGAACTCAGGTACTCCTGACTCCAGGGTTGGTGCTCTATCCACTTAGCCACCTGGCCGCCCCTGATCTTTTTTTTCCTATAAAGACTTCTCTACTCTATTCTATTTCTATACACAACCTACCCCACCCCCACTCTCGCCAAAGTCAAGGGTGACAAGTCTTGTGAAAACTTTAAAAAGTTACCCTGTGAAAAGCATCCACCTTCACTCTTAACTTTTTCCATTTAAAGTATAAAAATACTCTTCATTAAATTTTATCATAGTTTTTTGTTTTGAGTACACTGTGGAGGAGAGTTGAAAGTTATTGTAACTGTTGCCAATTGTAACCTAGGTCCTACTTGAAATAACTATGTTTAGAAAAAGTATCTTTGATAAAGGAGGATACAGTCTAACTTAAGGAATAGAAAGACATTGTTTCCCTTTACCCTACCTCAAAGCAAGTGCAGCTGCCAGTCTGATGGAGAGGAGGGAACTTTGTGAACTTACTTCTAATCAGTATTCACTCATCCATTGAGTCCCTTAACTGGTTGCTGAACTGGAAGAACTGATGACAGGTTGCTGCACTGATGGAAGAAGAGAGAGCTTCTGATCAACAGCCCTCTTGGATGTAGCTCTCCACCTGACATTTCCTAGAGAGGCAATTTTAGTACAACATAGTAACAGCAAGTACCATATTCACTAGATGGAATGTAGACATCATCATCATCATCATCATCATCATCATCATCATAGCCAACATTTCTATGGTGTTCCTTAAAGCATACACTTTAGTTTACCAAGTGTTTTATATATTAATTCATTTTATCTTTACAACAATCTTGTAAGTGATGGCTATATTATTCCCATTTTATAGATGAGGAAAATTCGGCACAGAAAATGTAAAATGATTTGCTTAGGGTCATACAGCTAATAATTGTCTGAGATAGGATTTGAATTCAGATTTTTCCAACCCTGAAACCTGATTCATTCCACTACATGTCCACAAGTAGCTATGTTTACATAAGGGTCTTTGGCTGCCTTTGCCTTGCTAGCATATTTCTTTTCTGTAACATCTACAGACCCCAGGCAAGTCAAATTAGTTAATATATAAATCAGGAGACTTGCAAAAAACTGATGTCACAACAAAGCTTGCTGTATTAGTAGAAATAGATTAAGACATTAAATCCTGTTTAAATTGTCCCATTATTTATTTATTATTTATTAAATTGTCTCTTATTCTTACCATTGCTTTCTGTGTGGGAATAAATGACTTGGTTTCTGCCTAATTCATATTATATATTAGGTATTTCTTTTATTTACACTCTTTTGGGGGGAAACACTAGAATAGAGACAAAATTAGTAACTTTTTTCAGACACAAAACTGGGGTGGGAGAGATGAGCCAATAAATGTGAAAATGGAAAGCCTCCTTTATCTGCTGAAAAGTCAGTGTCCCACAACAATGAACCCAAGCATTCCTTTCTCTAAGAGGATCATGACATCAGAAAGGTGATGCCATGACAAGCACATGAATTGAGATTTGAGTGAGGGAGTGCTGGGCTAAGTTACAAGCCTCACTTTCTTCTCCAGAGTCCCCTGAGTTCACTGACTAGATATGAATCAGGATGGCTGAAGATGGCCCTGGATGCAAGGCAATCAGGGTTAAGTAACTTACTCACCCTCACACAGCTAGTGAGTGGCAAATGTCTGAGGCTGGATTTGAACTTCCATTCTCCTGACTCTAAGAGCAATGTTCTATCCACTGGGTCAATCAGCTGTAGGAACTGGTACAGATCACTAGCCCTGGAACCTAAGGTGAGTGGTGTTTCTAGTTTCTATATATGGAATGTATAGAAGATGGAAAAGTCATTGGTAACAGTATGAATTCAAAAGACAATGCAGAAGTGACCCATTATGGGTTGTTTTGGGAGTGCAATCTTGACTCCATTAGGCTGATTATAATATATAATATAATCCCTCCTCTCAACAGAGGTAGCTAGGTGACACAATGGATATAGTGCTGGATCTGGCGCTAGGAAGACATTAGTTTGAATCCAGTCTCAGCACTTACTAGCTATGATTCTGGGCAAGTTACTTAACCTCTGGTTATCTCAGGTTCTTCATTTGTAAAATGGGAAGAGTAATAATGGCAGTGATATCAATTTCTCAGGGTTATTATGAAGATCAAATGGATTTTATATATTTATAGAAAATGTGTTGCAGACCTTAGGGCCCCACTAGCTATTATCAATGGAGAGTTGTTGTATTACCAGTGCCCAATGCTGCATGTGTTCATGTAATTGGAAAAAATAACATAAAATGCTGTATGTACTATAGAAATGGTTCCTAAGTTGATTTATTTTGTTTAACAGTTTTTGTTATTACTATTGTTGTTGTTGTTAAAGGAATAGTTCTATAGGGGAAGGTGTTATTGAGAAATAACAATGGGACTTCAGAGATTCTTAAAGATATCACTAACACTGTTTAAAAGGGGAAAAACAGGTCATACCAGAATCATATCAGTTCGTTGTCATATCTATATATCCACATATATATGATATACACAAAATATAGCTAGATTTTTTTATCCTGAATTTAGCCATCATAAGCATTTCCATATGCATGTAACAGGTGAGAGGATTTTTTTATTTTTATTTTTTTAGGTTTTTGCAAGGCAATAGGGTTAAGTGGCTTGCCCAAGGTCACACAGCTAGGTCATTATTAAGTGTCTGAGATCAGATTTGAACTCAGGTACTCCTGACTGCAGGGCTGGTGCTTTATCCACTGTGCCACCTAGTCGCCCCCATGAGAGGATTTTGAAAAATATATTCTTATTAAAGTATTTTGTTTTCATATTACCTAAATTTCTCTCCCTTTCCATCCTAGGAAGCTATTTCATATAGCAAAGAACATTTTTTAAAAGGAAAAAAGAAGAAAAAATCAACAGAGCTACTCAGTTCATTGGGAAAAGTCTTAAACTATTTGTAATGTTTCACTCCCAAGGACCTCTCATCTTTGCAAAGGAGAGGAGGGAATGAAAGAAGTCTTTTCCCATCTTTGGAGTCAGGCTTGTTTTTGTTATTTTGCAGCATTTACCTTTGGTTGATTTGTGACTGTTGTACATTGTAGTCCTTGTACATATTGCTTATTTTTATCTGCTTCCTTCACTCCATATCTATTCTTTTAAGACCTTTTTTTCTGTATTGATCATATTCTTAGGCATCTAAGTGCAGCAGAGGATAGAGGAATGGAGTTGGAGTTTAGGAAGACTTAAGTACAAATCCACCTCAGACACTTATTAGCTGTGGGATTGTTGTTCTGTCATTATCAGTCATGTCTGACTTGTTGAGTCCCATTTGGGTTTTTCTTGGCAAAGATATTAGGGTGGTTTATTATTTCCTTCTCCAGCTCATTTTACAAATGAGGAAACTGAGGCAAAACAGTTAAGTGGCTTGCTCAGGATCACACAGCTAATAAGTATATGAGGTCAAATTTGAACTCAAGTCTTTCTGACTCCAGACTCAGAAACTCCCTGTGCAAGTCTTTAACCTATGTCTTTGTTTTCTTATCTGTTAAATGAGGATAAAAATAATACTTCCTAGGGCTGTTATGAGGATTAAGTGAGTTAACTTAAGAAAAGTGATTTGTAAACCTTAGAGTATGACATAAATGCTAGCTATTTTTATAATCATAGTTTTTATAGAGAACTAGAAAAAAGCAAAGATTATATAAGAAACCATGAGCTTTTTTAGAGAAAGTATAGATATGTTAAATTAAATCAGGAGCAATAAAATTGTACCATTTTCACTCTTCTGTATTTCTTTTTATTTTTTAATTTTTATTTTTAATTCCAAATTTTCTCCCTTCTTCCTCTCTCTCTCCCGTTCATTGAGAAGTCATCCATATTTCTTTTAAAATAACACCATTTCATGGGGGAGTGCTGTCCAGTCAGGACCTCGTCTGCAGCCCCCGTGGGAGCCCAGGGCTGGGCCTCGGAACTGCTGGGCCTGGGAGCTGCTGGGCCGCACTCATAGCTCTGCAGAATGATTTTCATAAGGTTGCTGAAGATGTAAGAAAACTGAAAACAAGGCCAAATGATGAAGAACTCAAAGAACTCTACAGACTCTACAAACAATCAGTCATTGGAGATATTGACCTTGAATGTCCAGTGATGCTAGATTTAAAGGGCAAAGCCAAATGGGAAGCATGGAACCTCCAAAAAGGTCTGTGAAAGGAAGATGCCATGACTGTCTATATTTCTAAAGCAAAAGAACTGATAGAAAAATATGGGATCTGGAAAAATACTTGCTGGAATTCTTTTTCATTATGAAATTTTCTTATGACATAAAATAAGCTAACATTTAAGAGAAAAGGCAGTATTAACTCTTCATGTTTCACCTTACTTCTTATTATGAGCTGAAATATTGAACTAGAGTGTGCAGAAGAAACTTAAATAAATTTTTATTTTCTTTAACTATAAAAAATAAAATAAAATAACGCCATTTCCTTTTTAAAAATTTTACATTGATATATTTTGATACAGTACATTCTTAAAACTATTTTCCTTTTTGATAAGACAACTAAACTAGTGGGTCAGGGGAATAATACAGATGAAGTTAGAAGCAGATTTCATCACTATGGGAGTTGGAGATATACTGAAAATTTTCCTTGGGGAAGTAAAGTCAGAAAGACAATGGTAGTGGTACTGCTCAAGTGAATGCTTGGGGCTAAGGATGAAGTCATGGTCAGGAAGACAGGGTGAGATTTTGCATGCATGCTTATCAGATTTGCATACTAGTGGGTAAGTTGAACCTTTCCTTTTGCCTTTTCTTTCATTAGCCTTTAAGAAGGGTTCTGAACTGCTATTTAATGCTGTTGTAAGGAAAAGAGGAGAGATAGACAGCTTGTACGGCTTAGGTAGCTGCTAGCAGACTGCTGTTTGCTATTGTTGCTGTGTAACTGATTGCCACTGCAGCCTGAACTGAGAGAGTGGTGGGAGAGCTGGGACTGTTCTTGGAGAGCAGCGCTGTAAGGGTTCCTGGGATAGAGATGAGAAGACATCTTGGAAGTAAGATAGATCGACCAGCTGGCAGAGGTGAGCACATAGGAGAAATGGCCTGGGATCTACTTTGAAACCTTATTGGCTGGTGGGAAGGCCAGGAGACCAATCCTAATCCAAGCCTTCTCACCCCCATCTGCTTCCCTGCAGTTCCAGTTTAGAATCTAGAGCCAGGGCTAGACAACAGCATCACACTGTAGCCTCATTCCTTTTCCACAACCTGTGGCTGAGGGATGAAGGATCAGGAGCCAAATGAGCCAAATGTTACAATATAGGCAATTTAATGGTTTCCTTTGAAATTTTATAAATATCTACTATGTCATATGGCATGTAAAACTGTTTTCTTGTGTAATATAAATACAAAGGTTAGAAATTGAACTATGAAATTTCCCAGGTGTAATTTGTAACTGTGTTTCAGCAATCCCTGGTTTAGATTCAGAACCCAGTCAGTCAATGACGGTTTCCTTCTCGTTCAGCCTCATGAAACACATGCTTTGTTTGGCAGGGTGTGAGGTGGGTATATACTAAAAGAGTTATTTTATGTATTTATATCTATATCTATCCCTTTCCCTATCCCTATCCCTATCCCTATCCCTATCCCATCTATATCTATATCTATATCTATATCTATATCTATATCTATATCTATATCTATATCTATATCTATATCTATATCTATATCTATATCTATCTATAGCTTTATTCTTAAGGGCATGGATTAGCAATCCCTTGAAAGGATCACTGGGTTGTACTCTGGTACAGCACCAAGTTGTGGGGAAATTATGAACTCCACTTCTGTATTTTATCACTAATAGAAAACTGGCACTTTTTTCTTCCTGAGGGCTCAAGGAAGGAAGGCCACAGCTAATGTGGGCTGCTATGGCAACAGTAGCATCTCAAGCGTCATCTGGAATACCCATCAAAGCACACAAAGCCCACACCACTGTTTGTTATGAAAACATTTGACAAAATCTCCCATTCTTCCCTTACAGATAAAATGGAGATATTTGAGTTGAATGGCATTATGGTTGGGAGCATTTAAAACTGACCAAATGATTGAACCCAAATAACCAATCAATGCCTTGACATCAGCTTGGAGGAAGATCTCTAATAGAATGCTTTAGGCATCTGTCCACAGTCCCATATTGCTCAACATTTTTATCAGTGCCTTAGAAAAAAGCCTAGCTGATCAAACTTGCAGACAATAGGAAACCTTGTCAGTCAGTCAGCATAGTTGGTGGCAGAGTACTAATTCCCAATCTCTGGACAGGGTAGACCAAGGATCTATAGCAAAAAAAGGTAAAACTCTATTAAGAAAATATAAAGTTCTATAGTTGAGTTAAAAAAAACAGCTTCACAAATATAAGGAGGGAGAGGTATGGCTAGATAATAATTTCTATGAAAAACCTCTGGAAGTTTTCATTTAGATTTCAATATGAGTCAAAATAGTTAATGTTATTTTAGGTTGCTTTGTGAGAAGCATAGTGTCCAGGATAAAGAAAGGAATAGTTCTCCTATATGCTAGTAATGGTACACTTGGCATAACTTTGTTCATTTCAAGGTACCAGATTTTAGAAAGGCCATACAGGTAGAAGTATGAACAAAAGGTGGTGGCAGGATAATGAGAATTTTGGGGAACATATCATATAATGATGAAGAACTGAAAGCCTATTACCTGGAATTTAATCTTAATGTAGGAAGAAGCTTCTAAATAGTTAAGAATAGCTTCCTTGGGAAGTATAGGATTTTATCTCTCTTCAAGAGAAGTCTAGCTGGCCATTTGTTGGCCACGTTACAAGTGATTCTTATTCAGATATCTGTTGGACTAGATATCTGACGTCTTTTACAAGACTAGAATTTTAATCATTCAGACTTAAAAAGAATAAGTCACTTGCTCACCATGGAAATAATTATACCAATTAGAATCTTGTAGAATCTTGACCCAGGCCTTTTGACTTCCAGGGACCAAACAAACATGATGATTTGATTGTTTCCATGTGATGTTTAAAAAAAAGATTATGCCAAATAAAAAGCAATGTGTTTGAAAAACTTAGAAAAGTATGAGAAGACATATGAATAGATGCCAAGTGAAGTAAAGCAAAATGTATGATGATTGAAACACTTATGGGAAGAAAAGCAAAAATGAAATGGAAATGTGATTGTACTTTCCCTTTTTATGGATATGCAGGATTCACTAAAGAAATTTGCATTTGCTCTCAGACTTGGTGAATATATTGGTTAGTTTTTCTGAACTGCCTTTTTTCTCTGACTCCCTCATTTATTAATTTATTAAACAAGGGATAATTTTCTGGGGAGTCAAAAGGAGAGGGAGAGAATATATTGGGAGGCAGTGGTGATGTAAAAAAGATAGTAAAAAAAATTCAAGATTCTGCTAAAGTTTGAGATATGTTCAGACAATAACCCAGGATAGTTCCAGCTTCCCTTTCTTAGATTCCAACTATTGGTACGAATATCTATATTGCTTCTGGCAGTTCAGTATTAGCATCTTTTCAACTATAATATCTTATTCATTCTCTTAGTTTATCTTTTGTTTGCCCAGTTCTTTGATTTTACATTTTCTGAAATTTTACATTTTCTACTTTTTGAGTAGAGTCATGCATGAGTTAGCCATATACTAACTTTTTTTTTAGATTTTTGCAAGGCAATGGGGTTAAGTGGCTTGCCCAAGGCCACAACAGCTAGGTAATCATTAAGTGTCTGAGACTGCATTTGAACTCAGGTACTCCTGACTTCAGGGCCGGTGCTCTATCCACTGTGTCACTTAACCGCCCCTCATATACTAACTTTTGTTTCATTTTTTATGCTGAGACAAACATCACAAAACATGCTCTGACATCAGCCTGTCGGACATATGTAAGGAGAGGCTGGGTATCAAAAACCCTAGGACAAAATCCTAGAATATGGCAAGGAAGCTGTACCACAGGTTGAGCTTGTCATCTGGTAAGTTTACATTTGAATTAATTCTTGTTTACTAGGTACTAAACTAAGTATTTTCTAGCTGCTAAAGTAAAGTAAGTACTATTAGCAATTCGGATTATGTCCCAACCATCCTTTTGGGTTAGAGCACAACAAAATTCTGTTTCTTTTTATTATTGCTGCTTCTATTTATTTATTTAAGAAGAGGAGGGCTCTCTTGTATCACCAATCACTTTGCCATGGCCAGTGAAGGCCAAATTGCCTTTCTCATTTTGCTTCTGGGGGCCTGTGGAAGTCCGGTTCTGCAGAGAACCTCAGTATCTGATCTCATCCTCTTGACTTTTACAGATAGGGATAAGTCCGGAGAGAGGTAATTTGTCTAAAGCACAGCTAGTTAGTAGCCGTTCTGACCATTATACTCCTCAGCTTAAGAAATTTCCATTGCTCATTATTGAAGTATAAAATAAAAGAGATGCACCTATTTGATACTTGAAACCATCTGGCTAACAGCCTTCCTTTCTAGACTGCCTTCATATGATTCCGCAGGCGTTCTCCAGTCCGGCCAGAGTGACCCGCTGGATGTTCCTGAGACAGGCCATTCGATTTCCCAGTGCCCCATGCCTGGAATGTTCTCCTGGAATCCCTAGCTCCCTCCAAAGCTCTACTCAAGCACCACCTGTTACAAAAGATCTGGTCTAATTCCCGCAGGTGTTAGTTTCCTCTTCTAAATCATTTTGTATTCATTTTTATAATTTTGTATTCACTCACGAGTGTACCTGTTTCACACCCAATAAGGTAGTCTGGAGAGCAGGAACTATCTCTTTGTGTCTTTGTATCCCTAGACCTAGGAATAGAGTAGGTGCTCAAGAAAGACATTGGATTAAACTGATTTAATAGGACTCAGTTCTCCTTCCTCCCCAGTTCCGAGTTCATTTCATTTCGATATTTTAAGAATGATAATTTGTCATCCTCATCCTCATCCTCATATACATTTCTCCGGTGCCTTAAGGGTGAAAAGTGCTTTTGTTTTTCCACAACGAAACTGAGTAGCGTCAATATTATCTCCATTCTGCAGATGAAGGAACTGAGGCTCAGAGACTACGTGATTTGCCTAATGGCCCAGAGGGAGCAAGTAGCCGAGCTGGGACCCATTTAATAAAGTTCCCCTTAGGATCGGGGCCGGTGCAACCACGTAGGTCTCGGGTATCTCTCGGGCGGGCGGCAGTGCTGGAGGGTACAGTTGCCCCAGGCTGCCTCCGTCAGACAAAAGATTCCGGGCTCCCGAGCCGGGGAGAATCCTGGCTCCGGGCCAGAGTTGCGCTCTGGGCTTCCAGACTCCCCTCCCCCACGCTGGTCTAGCAGGGCCCCTCCCTCGGTGGAAGAGCCCCGGGGTGTGAGGCGATCCCACCTGCTCGGCGGCGGGGCCCGGAGCCGGGAGCCCCGAGCCGGCCGTGGGCTCGGCGTGCTACGCCTCCGACTGGGCGGCAGGGGGCGCGGCCACTCGGAGCGCCGCCGCTTCCTTCCCTCTCCGCTGGCCTTTGTTGCTGTAGCAGAGACTGGGTTGACTTGTTCCCGTCCACCCTCTCGGCCCCGGGGAGGGCGCGCCTGCGCACTAAGGGCTGGCCGGCTGCTTGCAGCGAGAGCTTGCAGCAGCGGCGGCGGGCGGCGGGCGGGAGCAGCCGGGGTGGGGGGGGGGAGCGGAGCCCGGCCCGGGAGCGGGAACCGCGGGAGCGACGGGGGCCCGGGCCCCCCCACGCCGTGCACCGGAGTCTCTCCCAGCCGCCTGACCTACGCACGGGTATATGGGATGGAAGCGGGACCCTCGGGAGCAGGTAATGGCCTGTTTGGGGGAGGCCTGGCTGCTGGGGGGGGGGCTGTATGTATGTGGGTGGGGGGTGTGTGTCACTAGCGAAGGGGAGGGGACTTCGGGGCATGGATGTGTGCATGGCGGGAGGGGGACAAGGGAGAAAGGCCTGTGCACCTGCGTGGGGGGCTGTGTGCATGGGGGGGCGGTACGTGTGCAATCTGAGGAAGGGGTCCAGTGTACCGGGAGGTGGCGGGGGAGCCTTCCGTGCACCTGCGGGGAAGCGGAGAGGCTCGGGCATTTGGAGAAAGGGCATTTTGAGATTCCGAGACTTGCGTCCGGGGCGAGGGGAGGACCGAGGCCCGGGGTTCCGGAGAGCAGGGTATCTCCCGCTTGCAGGGGAAATCGAATCTGCACAGCATGGGGAGGGCTACGAGTAGGGGTTTCGGTTCTACCTTAAGGTTGTTGGGGTACCCAGGCCCCTAGAAATGGGGGGACACCAAGTTGAGATGGAGAAACATCACTCGTGCTCAGGAGAATGCGTTCGTAGTGTTGGGGCGGGGAATCGAGAACTGGGGGCCCAGTCTGGGCAGAAGGATGAGCCTTCGGGGAGGGGGATGCTCCTGGTGTTTGGACTGCGGTGGGGGAGGGGAAGGGAGGCCGCAATTGAAGCCGGGGCTGGGATGGAGAGCAGTCTAGGGGATCAGTCTCTGGATCCCGAGAGAGAAGGCGGCTCTTGTGTTCCACTGTTGAAAAAAGTAGAATTGGGGGAAGGGACCTGAGGTCTGGGGGCGATGGGGAAAAGTGGTGAGGGGTGAGGAGGGGGGGCAGGCCCTGAGCATGCGCAGAGTTCGGCTGCGTTGAGTCGGTTTGGGGTCCGGGTGGGGTGGGGGCGGGGGCGGCAGGGGGAGGAGACCCTCTCTCTGAGACTCCATAGGCTGTGGGATTTGGGGGAGTTTCCCCCCTTCCCGGATCCTGGGGACGCCTCCTGTTTGGGGTGGCCAGCATAGCTTCTTTCTCTTCTGCATAGGAGGGATTGAAGGGGTAGAAATGTGGGTTTCAAGGCCTAGAAGCTGATGTTGATTCCAGTTTCGTGGAGACAGATGTGAGGGTTCAGCGGCCTGGGAACTGACACTGATCGGGTGGGGGCGAGCCCTAAGAGACGCTGACACTGGTTTGGGGAGGGGGCCCCTGAGAGACTGGAACACTGATGGGGAGGCAGAGTGCCGGGCTGGGACCCGAAGAGAGCCCCTCTGGCCCCGGTCTGCCCAAACATCAGGACTGATTTTCCCTGCTGGATTTGGTTTGTTGGAACGTTCTCCCCCCCTCTCTCTGAGGAGGTGTGTGAGGTTTTGGGTTCTCCCCCTTTCGGCATGTGGGGGAGAATCAGGAATTTAAATCCATGCACAAAGGCTGGTTCCTTTGGAACGTCTTTGAGCGTCAAGATTTCAGAACATTTAAAAAAAATCCTTTTCTCAGCCTTGCTTTCACTAAGGGTCTGTGGAGTGAGCCAGCCGGTGTTCTCCCCTCCCCCACCCAGAGCAGCTGTCAGGGGCCTGGACACAAAACAATCCAGGCCCCTGCTGCCTCCCACTATACACACTTGGGGGGGACTGGGGGAGGATGGGGCTTTGGGCCAGAGATGGGGAGTGTCCCTTCTAAGTTAACCCCATTGTGGGTCAGTTTTTGTTGTGGTGGTGGAAATCAGCCTCATGGACCCATTTTTCATGATTAAGAAGAAATGGAGGAGACAGTAGAGGGAAACCAAGACAAGTCAATCCAGAAGTTGAAAATGCTGGGGTTTAGCCACTCGGTGAGGTTTGGAGACTCTCCTGTTTCATTTCCCAATCTAGGTGGCCATCAGAGTATTGATGGGACAGGTCCTCTCCCACCCAGCCATAGGGCAGGAGAGGCATTAAAGACTGATATTTCTTCTTCAGATGAAGGAGCATGAATTGGTGGGCCAGGTCCAGACAGGACTAGAATTAAGAGAGTGTCAGTGATAGTTAATGGTCATAGTAATGGTTCACATCTTTGTAAGGTTTTGAAAATCAAAGGCTGGAGAGATGACACAATTTGCAAGTGCTGGAGGTTGGATTTGAGGCCCAGTTCTTTCCTAACTCCAAAGCTCTTTCCAATACAGTATGGTGCCTTTACAGAGAACGTTTACGTAGTGCTTCAAAAAGCACCTAGAATATTTCATTTAGTCCTCACAACTACCCAACTTGTTGAGGTAGGTGTTGCTATTCTCATTTTAAAGATGAGAGAGATTGAGTGACCTCTCCAGGACTAATACTTTCCCAACAGCAGCCTTGTGAATCACAAATCATTTCTTACCACAACCCCCTTATAGTTTTTCTAGCAGCTACCATGTAAGGAGGCTAAAAATTAGGACTTCTGCCAACCTGGTTCCATGGATGTCTCTTTGCAAAGTAGCTTTAAGGAGATACCTGGTAGGCTAGGCTGCAGACTGTTACTGGAAAATTGATAGGGATTTTTCCCCTTCCACCCTTGTTTTTTCTATATAATAACAAGTGATATCAATGTAGACTTTTTAGACCTGTCTTAATAATAATAATAATAATAATAATAATTGACATTTATGTTGGTCTTTAAAGCACACTACAAAAATGACCTCATCTGAGACTCTAGATAACCTGTAAGCTCCACATTGAAGTATTATTTCCCTCTTTTACAGATGAGGAAACTGAGGCTTATAGAGGTTGAAAGGACTTGCCTATGATCACAGGACTATTAAGTATTTAAGTCAGAATTTGAACATAGTTTTCTCCTAATTCCAGCATCACTATATTGTTACCAGTATTATTGAGTTTAAGCAGTTTTAATTTTTGTAACATTAAAAGTTTCCATATAAGTAGTCATTTGTGGCAATATAATTATTGTATGCATTTTCCAGATGAAGTTGAGGCTGAAAGAAATTAAATGACTTGCTCAGGGTCACATAACTAGAACTATTAGTGACAAAGACTAATATTTACCTTAGGTCTTTTTTTTTCAAATCCTGGGACCCTGTTTATTGTGCTACTTTTATCACAGTGAATATGGCTCTTAGATGGCACTGGTGGCCAACTACTTTGAAGTATTCTAAATGATGTATACAGTAGATGTTTAATGTTTGTCTTACGGAATTGAAGAGAGGGAACTGGAACAAAGAATCAGTGACCCAGACCTTTTTTTTTCTCTTGGCATAAGGAATATGTTTTCTCACTTGGCTGGCAAAGGAGGATAGGATGCCCTTTGGAGGTAGCTGGACCTATGAATGGGTGTCTCAGATTCTCATCCTTTAGAGTAGTACTGAAATCAATTGATATCCAAACTTGGGTAGGGCCTCTGACTTTTTTTTTCCGGTTGTTACTTGGAAAAGCATTCCAAATAAATTGTCAGATAGCTTTTGTTTGAAGAACCCCAACCTCTGAGGGAACCACTTAATCTAGACACCCTAGATTGGGGAGAGCAAGAGCTGTTTTCCTTGATCCTCACCCATGAAAGCCCTTGAGGACTTTCCTTTCCTGTTGGGGGGGGAAGGGTGGTCTCTTGGGGCACAAATTTGCTTGGTTTCCTTTCTGAGAAGATTGATACTTTCAGGTTCTTGGGCTTCTGCAGAACTGTTTTTCTCTCTAGACCTATCGGTGCCCAGGCATGATTGTGTGTATGCCCTTATACATGGACCTTTGTACATGTTCTTTTATATGGGGAGGTGTCTCATAGTAGGTATTTGATTTAAATTGTTGATTGATAGATCAATTTGTGCAAGGTGATGATTTTTGTTCGGACTTCAGTATGATCTTATTCAAAAGAAACCTGCATCTAACACATGGCTCTATTGTATATAACTAACCTTTGATTTTCTTCCTTCTCAAAATCTCTAAGCACTAGTTCCAGGTCTCTATCTCCACTCAGAAATATTGCTGAAATCAGGTAGTAGGATTAGGGGTGGGAGAATGAAATACTGAGTCTTTCAGAGATCTGGGAAGTGACCCCAGAGCCCTTGAGCTAGGCTTCTGCCCACCCAGGAGCATGTGGGCATGAGGAGCCCCACAAAAGAGTGGAAACCAGGTATTGGAGGGTTATTATCTCCCCGATCCTGTCTACTGCACCACCACCCCCTTTGTGTGACTGGCCATCCCTCTTCCCCCAGCTCTGAGACCCAGGGTTCCAGTCCCTCATCTGCATCACAAAGTCCCGTCTGTCAGCCCCTGGGAGAGAGGAGAAGGTGGGGGTGGAGGGCACCCCTTGGAGTCAGCCTGCTTGCCCCTCCTCTGTCTCCCAGGCTGCTGTGACTCTCCTCCTCCCAGATACTCAGGAGCTTGAACTGCATTTTTTTGGTTTTGTTTTGTTTGGGGTGGGGGGGATAGGGGGACTGAGGGGGATGCTTATGGTTGTCTTGCCCTAGACTAAGACTGAACCAGGATGGCTGAAACTCCTCAATCTGGACAGCTCCTCCCTAAACCTGAGATCAACCTGCAGGGAGAAAAATCTTTGTACCTGTATTCTGAGGCCCTCCAGCCATAGTCTTTAACAGTTGCAGGTTCTAGTGCTGGGATTTTTCATCTTTAGGAGATCCATGGACCCCTTGAGCAGTCACTTAAAACCTATGGATCCTTTCTCAGAAAAAAAATTAATGTAGAAATTAAAAATGTATCATAATAAGTGACTAATTTTGTTAAAATGCAATTATTAAAATATTAGACTACAAATTCAAGGGGCCAGATGATGAACTTCTATTCCAGATCCTGCTGTGAATGGTAGGAAGAAGGTCCCCCTCATGGAAGAGGGCTTGGCAAGCAGGTGTGATCTGCACCCTGGATCCTGGAAGAGAAAAGAAGGGAGCTGTCTTTTGGTCTTTGAGACAAGGAAGGGACAGTGAGGATGCCCCCATTATCCCTGCTTTACTCTGAACTCTCTCTGACCTCCCTCTGGCCCCCTAGAAGTGATAGACCAGGAGTCTCTGGTGTCAGGACCCTACTCCCTAGCTGGTAGATTAGAATAGGGCAGGGAGGCAGTCTCCCACTTAGGCTACTGGAGAAACCTGTAGGTGGCTAGAGAAGGACCTTGACTCTGTGTCTGTGCATCTGTGCGACTGTGCGTGTGTGTGTCTGTGTGTGCTTTACATTTGCATCTGTCTAGCCTGGTATAGTGGAAAGAGCGGGTCAGAAGAACAGGGCCTGAGCTTTGTGGTTGTGTAACCTTGGGTTCTTCTTTCTGAGGCAGGGTTTCTTCATCCATCAAACGAAAGGGGCCCCTTCGAGCTCCAGCAGTTTGTGATTCTAGGTCTGAATCTATAGAGTTCTATGTGGACCTGGGTTTATATGACTCTTTGTTATTGTTCATTCATATAGTCAACAACCATTTATTGATTGTCTCCTGTGTGTCAGGCACCATGTCAGCTTCTGCAGCTGGGTCTCTAGCATTTGCTCTCCCCTACACGTCTGCATGTGTGTCTGGCTTGGCCTTTGCTTGTTGCAGGGGTGACAAGGCAGGAGGGAGAGGGAGCTAACTTCTCCCTAGGCTGGGCAGGTAGGGAGGTGGCACTTTAGTCCCCTGGAAGTTGGCCTAGAATCTGGGCTCGGACAGCCCTCTGGGAGCCTTAGGGATTAAGGGGATTGGGGAAAGTAGGGGCCTAGCACTGGGGGCCTTCCCAGTTTCCAGAACAGTATTGAGTTGAGGAACTGATGGAGAGGGCTTTGTATGCAGGTGGATGTTGGAGGAGGAAAGAGGGAATCTCCTTTGGACTCTGAGACTAGGAGGGGACAGTAGGAATGTGGGAGCTGTAGTGCCCCCATTATCCCTCCTTTACTCTGAACTCTCCTTGACCTATCCCCCCACCCCCCCACAAGGGATAGGACAGTAGTTTTTGGTGTTGGCTGGGGGGAGGGGCCCTGGTGTCCAGACAGTGAAAGCTGAGCCTGGGGGGAGGTGTCTTGTCTGTCTCCCTGTGTCTGATCTGGGCTGGTTTTATTACCCCACCCTCCCCCAGGCCCTGGGACCCCAGTGAGATTAAACAATAACAGAAGGAAGACAAAGCAGGCTCAGAGTCTGACAGTGACCCCCTTCCCCCAGCTGGAGAATGGGATTGGGGGGGGGGGTGTTCAGTGGAAGGGAGAAAGAAAGGCAGACCAAACCGGCAGCCTTGGAAACCCAGGGGGATCGGAGAGGCCAAAGCTGGCCCCGCCCCTAGGGCCCCTTCTGTCTGTCTGCAGGAATCGATTCTGGAGGGAGGGAGAGGAAGGGAAGGAAAGAGGAGAAGACTTGGAGCTTTTGCTATGGAGAGCTAGGGGGAGGAGGGAAGCAGAAGGCAGACTTTAGGCCCTGATTGAAGTAGGGAAAATTAGACATCTAACTGGGGGGGGGGGTGGATGAGGGGGATGTGGGTTAAAAGCATCTTACAAAGAATATCTTTCCCCTCCTACCTCCCAGACTTCCCTAGGCTTTCTTCCTTTGAAAGACCCAGAAACTCTGTGTCCCAGGGGCTCCCTCTGGCCAGCTTTCCTAGGTGACACTAGGTACAGAATGCTAGTCCCTTGAAGCCCCAAGGTCAGGTTAAAGGGTAAGCTGAATCTTTAGATATAGTAGATAGTGTTTGAATTTGCACTAAGATGTTAGATAGTAGTAAGAGCTTTCCCCAATAGTCAGATGTGTAAAACCCTTCAAACAAGCACCTGCTCTATCCGGGCCTCATGCACCTGGTGGAGGCTTCATTAGAAGAGACCAGACCATAATAACTAGTCACCTCCCCTGGGCAAACTGGACCCTGTTTACCCCAGGATACGTGGTTGTTTCTTCAAAGCCCATTTTGAATCTAAATTTTTGTGAAATCTTCCCTAACAAACCCTGCTCCCCCAAGTTAAAAGGGATTTCTCCTTGATTTGACTCTTACTGGTTGATGAATTGAAATGAAATGAGTTGACAAGACAATGGTGGCTTCTCTGTCTGAGCTCTTTTGCACTGTTTCCCTATAGCTGCAGGCACCTACCTGCCTCCCCTGCAGCAGGTGTTCCAGGCCCCCAGACGGCCTGGGATAGGCACCGTAGGCAAGCCCATCAAGCTCTTGGCCAACTATTTCGAGGTAGACATTCCCAAAATCGACGTCTACCACTATGAGGTGGACATCAAACCGGACAAGTGTCCCCGCAGAGTCAACAGGTAAGGCAAGTATTTCAGTCCCTTCAAATCTCAACCCTTAGTTTACAAGTTCTCTTTTTTCCTTTCTGGAACCTCCCCTTTCCCATCCTACCCCCACACATTCTCTCCTCCCTTCTCCAACTCAGAACTCAGTCCTCTTCCCTCCCTGATTTAGACCCCTTGTCTCTTTCCTGTCCGACTTGGAAGTCTTTATCTCTCTTCATCTCTTTTTCTTCTCTTTATCTCTTATTCCTTTTATCCCTCTTTTTCGAGAACCCCTATCATTTCCTTCCCTAACTTGGGACCCCCTTGTTCTTCTATTTCACTTGGAATCCTTCTGCCTTGACTTGTGACTCCCTGTCTGTCCCTCCTCTTGACTAAGGCAAGACCTTGAGTCCATATTCCTTCCTTCTTTTCCTTCTCCCTTCTGCCCCACACTGTGGGCAGACTGTGTATTTTGTCCCTGCCTCCTCCCTTACCCCTGACCAAATCTAAGGAATGAGATGAGAAGGCATAGGCCCTAAGGAACAGTTCCCAGGATGGAGGGTTGGGTGTTGTCTTACGCTTCTCTATTTTATCATGACCCTCTTGGGAATACAAAGAGTGTTCCTTCTTCTAGCTAAACCAAATTCTGAGCTCCAGAAAGAGTTGTAGGGTGGAACTCCCAAACCCTGGCCTATAATACTAACGGGTATATTCATAACTCACATACTAGAATTGAGGGTGAGAGAAAATGTTGGAGTGGCTACATCCACAGTTGTTGGAAGGGGAAGGCCTGAATCCAGCTCTGATACTGTTTAACTGAGTGATCCTGAGAAAGTCACTTGACCCACTGAACCTTAGTTTCTTCATCTATAAAATGGGGATAATCATTCCTGGATAGTAATTATTTCTCACAGGGTTGTTATGGGCAGGGGTGGAGGTGGGGGTGGTAGTGGTAAATGCTTCATAAATTGTGAAGCATTCTATCTCATGAAACATTATTGTTAAGTGCATTTGTGGCCCTGGGTTGCATTTTCCCCTTGACTACTGAAGATTGAGGGACAGTGATAGGTGATTTCTTAAGACCTTCTGAAACTAAGGACTCTATGAGTTTCTCTCTTCTTCTCCCCTATAGAGAGGTGGTGGAGTATATGGTTCAGCACTTCAAGCCACAGATTTTTGGTGACCGGAAACCTGTCTATGATGGGAAGAAGAACATCTATACAGTTACTGCCTTGCCCATTGGCAATGAGAGAGTAAGGGACCAGAAATTGTATGGGATTAATGTGTTTCCAGAACACAATGGTGGGGAGGGGAGATCTATAACCCACAGCATGGCCTTGGGAGGTCTAAGCTCAAAACCTTCTTACTTGACTCAACCTAAAGTACTTTACCTGAAACAGGGGCCTCTTGGATCTCACTGGATGGGATGAAGATTTGATCTAAAGAACTTCCTTCAGGAGAGCATTTGTCAACTTCCTGTCCCTCCCTCAGGTCCCAAAGATTGGCTGAGCTAGGACTAAAGGCAGGCTTGTAATAGGATGGCCTGTTTATAAAGACACTGGTTAGCTGAAGAAGTTGTTTTCCGGGTGAATTGAGGATCTAAGAGTAGGAGGACTTTGATTCTTTAAGTAGTTGTCATGTTTCTATTATGTGTATAATCCTTTGTTGGGATCTGGGGAGACAGAAAGTTTAGGTAAAATGTGATTCCTGACCTCATGGACTTTGCAGGCTAGTAGGGGTAAGTAGGGACAAGGATATAAATATTAGCTAACTCTGTTCCCTTCCTTTACTGGATTTCCTCCCAAAGGTGGACTTTGAGGTGACAATCCCTGGAGAAGGGAAGGATCGAATCTTCAAGGTTTCCATTAAATGGATGGCCATTGTCAGCTGGCGTATGCTCCATGAGGCCCTGGTCAGTGGCCAGATCCCTGTCCCCCTGGAGTCTGTGCAGGCCCTGGATGTAGCCATGAGGCACCTGGCATCTATGAGGTACTTGGATGAGGGGACTCCCTGGCACTCTGAGCAGATGACCATTGCTCAGTTTGTGGAGAAGGTCATGCTGGGATAGGGAAAGAAGTTATTCAGGTTGAATGGGAAGGGTATTTTGGATGTTGTGGTAACAAGTAAAGGCCTTGAATAAGAATTATTAGCCCCCTACCCAACTCCCAGGACTTTATTCTTATTTCCCAGACATAGGAAAGTGAGTGTAAAAGAAACATCTCCCATCATCTCTCCTTTCCAAAGGGTTCTAAATCCTTCCCATGTTTTTTCTCCTTGGTACTTTCTGAATCCATCCCTCTTGGAAAGGAAAGGGGAGCCTGGAACCTAGCAAGGGACAGGTATTCTTTCCCCTGGATACAAACCGGGGAGGAGGAAGAATTTGAATTAGAACCTGGGTGTCCAATCTCTTGGCCCAGTGTTTTTCCTTACTGGGTGGGGAGGGGATTGATTGAGGTATGTTGGAGGGACCAGGTCTCTACCCATCCCTCCTAGGTACACCCCTGTTGGCCGTTCCTTCTTCTCACCCCCTGAGGGATACTACCACCCTCTGGGGGGAGGGCGTGAAGTCTGGTTCGGCTTTCACCAGTCTGTTCGGCCAGCCATGTGGAAAATGATGTTGAATATTGATGGTGAGTGACAGAGGTGGGGGTGGGGGGGCATCTTCCTAGCTCTATCTGTCAGTGTCAGTGCTTCTCCACCCTCCCCCTCTTGTCCTATACTTTGCTCTAGAGGAGCCAGAAATCCCTCTATCTAAACCCATAGTTTCAAACCTTTTTAATTATGGGGAAGCCCTTTTTAACTTCAGCACAGACCTTCATCCCCATTATAATTATTGTATACTTTGAGGAAGGAAATACCATGTGATAAGCTACCTTTGCTTCTGTAATACTTTCAATGAGTTTGTATTTCATCATAACAGCATCAACATGTTTAAAAAGTAATAGTACATAGAGGTGCAAGATATATTTATTTAATCCACAGAGGGCATGTTTGTCTATTTATTATACTAAGTTACGATGTGTATTTTGTTGGAGCTAAATAAAGATCAAAGTGATAATAGTCAGTGCTGTGGTATATGGCTTCTCAGTCCCCTTGAAATAACTCTCCATTCCAGTATGAGAAGCAGTGGACATAAGGAATCTTGAATTTGAGCTTTAAATCCTGGGAGTCTATGACATACGAACCTTTCCCCCTTTGAAGGGTCATGTCCCCCTAGTCAGACCTTCAGTTTTTCTCTGATTGTTCTCTCCCTTATCCTTGCAGTTTCGGCCACAGCTTTCTACAAAGCACAGCCAGTAATTGAGTTCATGTGTGAGGTGCTTGACATAAGGAACATTGATGAGCAGCCCAAGCCACTCACTGACTCCCAGAGAGTTAGATTCACCAAGGAGATCAAAGGTTAGTATTACTGATGATGAGGTTGGAGACAGAGTGGGCATTCCACCAGAGGGAGAACAGTGTGTTGAGGTATAAAAATTGCCAATTGTGATATTGGGTAGATTAAGGAGAGAGTGGTACTGAGCCTGTTCATGGTGGGACTCCTCCCTTAAAATTTCTCCAATTTCTCTATCTTCCTCCTCCCTCTCCACCCAGGCCTGAAGGTAGAGGTGACCCATTGTGGGCAGATGAAGAGGAAATACCGAGTATGTAACGTCACCCGCCGGCCTGCCAGCCACCAGACGTAAGTGGGCAGGGTTGTTGGCATACATCCAGGAGCGGATGCCGAGTGATTACCCAGCTGCTAGGATGGGGGCACGAGGGAAGTGGTAGAGGACCCAGAAACCTGATAGCCCTTCTTCTAGATATGAGCCCTGGGATTTGGCCCATCTGTCTGTCCCGGGGTGGTTGTGTGCTTTTGTTATCCCATGGCCTTCCCACCTGCCATACACATACACATACACACACACACACACACACAGAGGCAGAAACAACCTCCTGTCTCATCACAGATCTTTCTACTTTCTAGCTTCAGACCTTTCAGAAACTGCTGGGATTTTCCCTGAAATTGGGGCAAAAGACCGAAACTTTCCTGGTCACCTTTGGCTAGAAGGGGAGTAGGAGTGAGGAATTAGAATAAAAGGGGCAAGGCATTTGGCCCTCATTAGCCTATCTCTTTGGGGGGAACTTAGATATGTGAAATTCCTGCCCTATGTCTTTGGAGCTCAGTACTGTATCTGGCTTGTATGTTTTCTCATAAGGCTCAAAGTCTGCCTGACTCTTACTCTCCTCCATTTCTACTCTTAGCCCTACCTACTTTAGTTCTTCCCTTTACATTTGGGAATGTAGCAATGGTCAGAGAAAGTAGGAAGAGCCTCATATTTCTAGAAGTGGGGGGGGGGGAGTAGGGATGTTGTTGGGGGTGGGGAAGATAATTTGCTGACATGCTTCCTTCCCCCTTAGGTTTCCCTTACAGTTGGAGAGTGGACAGACAGTAGAATGTACTGTGGCCCAGTATTTCAAGCAGAAGTACAACCTACAACTTAAATACCCCCACCTGCCATGCCTGCAGGTGGGCCAGGAACAAAAACATACCTACCTGCCTTTGGAGGTGAGGCTCCTCCTTCTTTCCTTTCTTCCTTTCTTCCTTTCTTCCTTTCTTCCTTTCTTCCTTTCTTCCTTCCTTCCTTCCTTCCTTCCTTCCTTCCTTCCTTCCTTCCTTCCTTCCTTCCTTCCTTTCTTTCTTTCTTTCTTTCTTTCTTTCTTTCTTTCTTTCTTTTTTTCAAGGCAATGGGGTTAAGCGGCTTGCCCAAGGCCACACAGCCAGGTAATTAATAAGTGTCTGAGGCTGGATTTGAACTCAAGAACCGACTCCAGGGTCGGTGCTCTATCCACTGTTCCACCTAGCCACCCTGAGGTTCCTCCTTTCCATTGAATCCCTCTCCCATACCTTTCCAGCCTTCTCCAATGCCTTTCCACCCTCTTGCCTTCTTTTCCTCATGCCTTCCCCTTTTGGAGACTCGGAAACTGAAGGGTCTGAGTGACTTCTCTAGAGACATTAGGTGGATTAGGGTAAATAGAACCTAGTACTTCTGTAATCTCTACCTGTCCCTAGATCACAAAGCTGCCATGTTTTTCATACCCACTCCAAATCAGTGGCACAGGCTATTTAATTTAGTGATTAATAGAGGATTTTTTGAACAATTTCTTCAGAATTGAGGTGTCAAGAGACCTAGACCCCTCCTTCTTACACTTTTATTCTTCCCCACTTTCTGTTGCTGGAGTCCCACAGGACCTAAAACCTTTTGATCATGCAGGTGGGCCTTACTCTGTAAAAGAGATGTGCTTCCAAAATGTTAACCTATAAACTGAATTCTATTTTCCCAATTACTCTTTTTTTTTTTTTAGGATTTTTGTTTTTACAAAGCAATGGGGAGTTAAGTGGCTTGCCCAAGGCCATATAGCTAGGTAATTATTGTCTGAGGTCGGATTTGAACTCAGGTACTCCTGACTCCAAGGCCGGTGCTACCTAGCTGCCCCCCAATTACTCTTACTGAAAGATGTATTCCTTTTGAAAAATGTTTAGGTCACAAGCTATAACATCTTGCTTTAAAATATTAAACATAAGTGGGCAGGGTTGTTGGCAAATACGGAAACCAGTTACAAAAGATAAAGAGTTGTTCTTTAATAGGCAATACTTAAACATTATTGTATAAGTTAAAAAATATCCCCAGAAGCAAATAAAGAGAAGATGAGCTATTTTTGCCTCAGTGCATCTCTCCCTTCTGCTTTAATGGGTCTACAAAGAGAAATGTCAGTGGCCATGTCCTTGTTTTCACCCCCTGATTCAAAAGGTCTCATGTGTTTTTCTTTACTGGATCTTCCAGCAAGAGTCCAGACCAGCTCCCTTGGTATCTGAAGCTTTTTTTCTTGCCACTTTGAGGGGAGCTATGAAATCTGTAAGAGAGCAAAGCTGCCAAAGGGAGGGAGTGAAAATGGGCTCTGTGGTTACTTCCAAGGTAAAAATCTAGTTATCTTTTAAGACCCAAAACCCCCCAAAAAACACATCATAGAAGGGAGTGAGATTCTAGAGAGAACAGGAAAGGAATTAAGAAGGGGAGTAGAAATAAAGTGCTTAGTTTTTGAAAACTCAGTGAAATTGAGATTGAAATAATTGGAGAGTAATAATTGGGTGCCAAGAAATTCTGCAAATCCAAGTTTTAGGGAATACAGAGAGTTAATATCAGTTCTAGGGAATAAAGATTAACTAGTTAATTCTGTTTCTGTTTAAATTTTTATTCCCAAAGAATATCATTTGAAATTCCTGCCTTCTTTTTGATGTTTGTAGCCTACTGTTTGTAGTTTTTGAATTTCCACATCACAAGCTAAATATAACCAACATCTCCAGACCAGTATTGTATTATAGAAACCTGGATACCAAAGGTCTAGATTTAAGTCTCAGTACTAGGGTGTTCTTGGGCAAATAAATCTCTAAGCCTCTTTCCCTCACCTGTAAAATGAGGGTAACAATACTTGAATTATAATTTCAAAAGGCTTGTTTTGAGGACAACTTTTTGTGGGTCTTTTGAGTTATGGTGTTGGGTTTTTTTTGTTCTCTTCCTTATGGGGTGGACATAAGAATCAAATGACATCATAGAAATGAAAGTACTTTGTCATAAAAGCTATAAAGCTTTGCTTTCCTTAGAAATTTAACCAGAACCGTAAGAGTGCAAACAGAAGTATAATTTATTATAATTTTCTTTCAATCCTTCCCACTTGAGCCTGTAGTCTGATTGGTTGTTGTCCTTCATACTTGAAGAAGATCAAAATGGCATCATTAAGTGAAGTCAAGGTACAGTGTGTCCATTCTGGCTGATCAGACTAATCCAAGCTTGGAAGGCTCTACCATAGGTCAGGCACAAATAGTCCATTTGAACATTTGAAGTGAAGATATTGAAACTTGACATTTCACTTTTCTTTTGACCTACAGCAATTCTGCTTTGCTCATAGAGCACAGCACCTTCTTTGATGAGGGTATGCCTTGCTGGGCAGTTTTGTGCCAGTGTCTCCCATGTCTCAAAATCGATTCCAAAGTTCTTTAGAGAGACCTTGAGAGTGTCCTTGTATGGCTTCCTCTGACCTCCATGTGAGTGCTTGCCTTGTGTGAGTTCTCTGTAAAATAGTTTCTTAGGCAAGTGAATGTTTGGCATTCCAACAACATGGCCAGACCATTGGAGTTGTGCTCTCTGCAGTAGAGTTCAGTTGCTTGGCAGTTCTAGAATTTACCTATGTCAGGGCTGCTGTCTAAGTGGATAGCCTCAAATATTCTCTGTCTTCCTAATTAGCTAGCAAAGTGTGGATTTTTTTAACAGCAAATGATTGATCTCTGGTTGATGAGTCTTCATCTCTCCTCTTCTTAGCAAGGTTTATTAGCAAGCCATGTTATAGCTCACTCCCCCCTATTAAAGTCTAGGGAATATTGTTAGCCACCTGAGTCAATGTGGTAGGGAAGGGGAGGAGTAGAAGGTTGGGGGGAGGGGAAGGAAGTGACAACTTCAGAAAGCTTTGCTCAACTCAACAAGTGTTCATTGCATGCCTACTGATTAGAGGACCCTATACTTAGATTCAAGAGTGAGACTCATGGAGCTCACTAGGTAGCAATGCTCTAGTAACTAATGAGCCTGAATATATTTAAGAAAGGGATGACTCACATCCCATTGGGTCATCCTCTTTCCAGAAAGGGTAACAGTCCCAATCCTGGTCCTCAGGGAACTGACAGGCAGCTAGAATTCCTAATACTTACAGAACTTACATAGATTGTCTCTGATAAATGTAGAAGCTTTGTAGGGCAGACAGTTGTAGCATTCCCATTCAATGATAAGGTAACTGAGTCTGAGAAGAGACTTAACTAAAATCATATAGTCAGGACAGGGACTTGGTCAGTTTGAGGATTATGCTTATCCATCCCATTTCATTAATATGAAGAAAGAAATGTTGACTAAATGTAATTCCACCCCAAAGCTGAGTATAAATCCAATTTCTATAATGTGCTAAGGGAGCTGAATATTTAGAAGAACTCTTTTGTAAAGAATTCTTTTGTAATACAAGTATCATCACTTAATCTATTTCATAAGTTTTGATTTTCATACCTTTAGAATTTTCTTAAAGTGGGGCAAACCTGCATAACAAAGTACAGTACACTGCTCATACATAAAGTTGACCTTCTGTCTCTTCTTGGATCTGATTAGGGGGTTGAAATAAGGTCTGAAGTCTGGGTTCTTATCCTACAAAAGGATGAGATGTGGGCACAAGAGTGGGAAAGGTTCCATAAACTGTGTGTGTGTGTGTGTGTGTGTGTGTGTGTGTGTGTGTACATGCCTGTGTTCTCCAGGTCTGTAACATTGTGGCTGGACAGCGCTGTATCAAGAAGCTGACAGACAATCAGACTTCAACCATGATCAAAGCTACTGCAAGGTCAGCCCCGGACAGGCAGGAGGAGATCAGCCGCCTGGTAAGAGGGCTCTTTAGAGAGGACACCTAGATTCTTCTGCTCCTGAAGAAAATTTGGGGGGGGGGGGGCTAGTAAAGATGGAATTAGGTCCTAGGATCCTTGCTGCAGGCCTTAGAATTTGCCTTTGAAGGAACCCATATAAGCTTGACAAAATAGAGTATGAGAAACTTTCATTCCTATTTGCCTTAATTCTTCAGACTGAGCTCTTCTTGTCTTCTCCCCTGTGCTGTTCTCCTATCCTGTTCCTTCCCACAGCAAACCCCACTCTAATCCCCTAGCCCCATGTTTAGACACCTTCCACAATACCTTAGTTCAAAGGCAGGAGAGAGCAGAATCTTCAATTTCATTGATGCTCTGCTGCCTGGTTTTAATTAGACTTCTTCCCTAATTTCCTTCACACACATCCCGCACCACTATGTGATCCCCAACCTTCACTTTCCTTGATCTTGGTTTCCAAACAGATGAAGAATGCCAGCTACAATCTAGACCCATACATACAGGAGTTTGGGATCAAAGTGAGAGATGATATGACTGAAGTGACTGGTCGAGTACTCCCAGCTCCAATCCTGCAGTATGGTGGACGGGTGAGTTCGTACAGGAATCAATGAACCAAGCAGGGTGCATCTGACTCCTGTTTAATAACAGAGAATACCTGGGGACAGGGAGTAGAAGATTATGTTGGGGGGGGGGGGGCAGGGGTTGGGAAGCATGGACTTGTCTAGTAGCCATCTGACTTAACAGGGTGGGGAGAAAGGAGGAACAGTGTCCTGGGGTTTGCTTAGGATAACTCAAGTTGTTAGTAACCTATGGGTTATCTTTTATCCATGCTCTCAGAACCGAGCCATCGCCACACCCAACCAAGGTGTATGGGACATGAGAGGAAAGCAGTTCTACAATGGAATTGAGATCAAAGTCTGGGCCATTGCCTGCTTTGCACCCCAGAAGCAGTGTCGGGAAGAGGTGCTGAAGTAAGGAACTCAGGGTGGGCTAGGATACCCCACTAAGCTCTCCAAGACCAATTTTCATAACATTCTGCCTTTTCCCTCTTACTGGGTTGGGTCTTGTTAAGATATTTCCCAGAGCTACTGTAGGAAAGACATAGTCTACAAGGTTGGGGTGGGGAGGGAAAGGATCTTTATTTAATGTCCCTATCTCATCCCAAATACATCCCTGAGGGCAGCTTCTCTCAGACCCCACCCAACATACACATGCATACATTCACCCACCTCCCTGGGAATTCCCTGATTTTATAACCTGACCTTGCAGGAAGAGATTCTGAAGAAGATTAGTTCTGTCCCAGGTAGGCCAGGAGATTGTCTACAAGGCTCATTTAGAGACAAGAAAAGGGGATAAAACTTTGTATATACAAGCAACTGATAAACTGAGAGGATTGTTCTGCCTCTTGGAACCCTCTATACTCCAGTCTGGTTTGGACTTGGGCCTCTGCTGCTTGGAGGCCCCGCCTCAATCCCTTGGGGCCTTTGTTATGAAAAAAGTTCTTCCTTAGATTGAGCCAAAGTCAGCTTCCCTGTAACTCTTCCCTCCTTCTCCTCCCCCTCCCCATTGCTCCTAGTTCTGCCCTCTAGGGCTCAGAAGAATAACTCCAATATCTTTTTGCATTAGAGCTGTCACAGATATTTGACAACAGCTATTGTATCTTCCAGTGGTCTTCTCTTCTGTAGCCTCAACATCCTTTATTCTTTCAAGCTATTTCCTCATATGACATGATTTCTGGCATCCTCTGTCCTCCTTGCCTTCATGGACACACTCATCCTTAAAGTGTTTCCAAAATACAACACATTTGAGGGCTGCCCAAGAAAGGCAACCTAATTTATTTTGAAGCCTCAATTAGATATCTGTTAAAGCAGTCCAAACTCCATTTAGATTTTTTTAGTGGCCATATTATATTCTTGCCTCATATTGAGCCTACACTAGTTCAAACTCCTACTGAAAACATGTGTCCAGTGAACTGCTTTTCAAATGACTATGTATGTTGTCCATTCTCCATCACCTCCACCCCCACACCAAGCCTGAGGATAGGGCTTCATGTTTATCACTATTTGGTTCCATCTTTTTGACTTTGGTTCATTCACCCTTTCCACACTTTCAGGTCCCAATTCTGTCATCTGGGCTAATAGCCATCTTAGTGTGATCCTTAGCTGTCTGAATCCTCACAGAGGTGTTTGAATTTGTAAAGTAATCACAGGATTTGAATCATGAATTTAGAGAGAACTGAAAGGGGTCTTAGAAAATAATCTATTCCATTTCCCTCCTTTTACAATAGGAAGAGGCCCAAAGACATAAAGAAATGGCCAAGGTCCCAAATTAGAGCAAGGGGCAGAACCAGAGTCTGAATAGCAATCTTCCTCTTCCAAATTCAGGGCTCTTTCCACTATGTTACGCTGCTTCTTGAAGCCTTACACCAAATGAATTAAGTTGTGGTTAGGGAGTTTGAGGGGGGAGATGAATCTTTGAAATATCAGCCCAATGGCCACCTCCTAAAGGAAAGCCAGGGCTCACCCTCCCCCAGATGAGAGGAGCTCTGAGCCCTGAGGATGTATTCAGCAGTTCTCCTAGGCTGGCAGGCTCTTAGTGCTTCCCTCCCACTCCCCCCTCCCTCTTTCCAATGCCCTGCAGGAACTTCACAGACCAGCTTCGTAAGATTTCCAAGGATGCAGGGATGCCCATCCAGGGCCAGCCTTGTTTCTGCAAATACGCGCAGGGTGCAGACAGCGTGGAGCCCATGTTCCGGCATCTCAAGAACACCTACTCGGGACTACAGCTCATCATTGTTATCCTGCCCGGGAAGACGCCTGTGTATGGTGCGGCTCCTCCAGGAAATGGAGATAGGGGTTTTGAGTTTGAGAGACCAGCCCCATTGGCTGGGAGATGTGAGAGCAGAATCTAGGTCTGAAGAGGGCTCCCACCCAGAGAGGCTGAGGAGAGTCAGGGCCTGGGGAATACTTGATTTTATGCTTTGGCAAACTTGAGAGTGGGGAGGGAGCCAGGACACATGTGGAGCTTCAGGGCTGGTAGATGAGCTTCCTGGATCTGCTCCCTTGGGTTAGTTCTTAACTTGGGGCTACAGGCAATAGCCTGTCCAAATTCCTCATGAAGAGTATCCTTGGCCTGACCTTTCATTTACTTGGGAAAGGATACCATGAGTCAAGGCAAAGGAGTGTAAAAAGTTGGTAATGTTGCTGTCAACAAATAGTCTGCTTAATATTCCGTTCTTTTCCTTCCTCTTTACCTGACAATTGTTATCATTTTCCCAAACTTTCCTCCACTGGGGCTCTTGAGTTTCCCTCTTCTCCAGGTCCTGATTCCATCAAACATTAATTGTCTATTCTCCCTGAGACCCTGAGCTCATCTATGAATATACAAAGATGGGTTAGAACCCACAGTTCCTGTTTTCCAGGGACTCAAAGTCTAATAATGTGGGAAATGATTTGTATTACAAATAGCTTTGTTATTAACCACAGTGTGGCAAATTAAAAAATGAGGTGCTGTTGGAAATTTGAAAAAAGAAGAGATCATTTCTCACCTCTCTTCAGGTCCCTTCCTAATGCCTATGACCAGGTCTCCCCAATCCTAAGGGGGAAAAAAGCCTGAAAGAATAACCCTTCTTTCAATCCTACTATCCTTGACTGACCATTCTAGCTTTTTCCTCCCTTTTCTTAGAAAACCTATCCTAAGAGTTATCTATGCTCAACCCTCTGCTTGAAGCCCTTGCTTTACTACCCACCTACTCCTGAACTTTCACTCTGAAGTCTGCCTTCTCTTCTCATAACTGCTAAAAAAAAAGCCTCTTGCTGATGGCCTCCTCTCTTTGCAAGGATACCAATGAATTTCTTTCTCACCAAATACCATCTTTTCAAGCCTCATCCTCATTAACATCTACTTCTGATGTTCACCATTCTCTCTTGGCTTCTCTTTTGACATTGTGCTCTTGTTTTTCTTATCTCTCTGACCATTCCTCCTTTGACTCCTTCAGTCCCTAAATACGGGCATTTCCCAGTGTTTTGTCATCTCACTCTCCTTTCCTATACCCTCTTGATATTCTTATTCATTGCCATAGTATTAATCACCACTTCTATTCAAATTTTGATATCCATCCATCCATCCGTGTGTGTGTATATAATTTCCATTTTAACTTTTTTCCTCTACCCCTCATTTCTCCCTTCTTCTCCTCTCTTCCCTATCCTTCTCCTTCCCTCCTTTCTCCTTTTCCCTTCCCTCTCCTCTCATTCTATCTCCTCTCCTCCCTTCCACTCCCTTCTGCTCCTTTCTCTCCTCCCCTCCTATCCCTTTTCTTTCCATTTTTGTCCTCTCCTTTCCTTTCCCCTTTCCTCCTTTCTGCTTCTATCTACCTGCTTCTCCACAAATTCAAGGTTTAAAACATCTCATTCTTCCTACCACCACTCCTGACTTTTGCTGTTCATTTCTGTCCCACTGTCTTGAAACCTCAGTCATCTTTTACTGTTCTCTTCCTCATCATATATGCTATCTCATTTACCAAATCCTATTGGTTTTTTCCATCTCAGTACTGTCCTTCTATTCCTCCTTTTCCTTTTCTATCCCCTCTGTCCCAATTCTAAACCAGACCCTTAATACTATATATACCCTTTGATTACTAAGTTTTCTGATCAGTTTCCCATCTCCCAAGTTTTCTGCCCTTCCCTCCTTCCCCAAGACTGATCTCCCTAAACCATTGTGTCACTCCTTTGCTTAAAAACTTTCATTCTCTCTTCAGTCCCTCAAAAGTAAAGACTTAGGATGTCAATCTAGGTCATTCATACTCTGTCCACAGGAAATATATCCAGGCTTGTTCTATCTGAAACAGTGAGAGAGTATTCCCTCTTCAGATATAGTCCCACCCCTAGTTTCTGTCTATTGAAATCTTAATTATGTTTTTTTTATTATATAGTTATATGATTATAGTTCTGTTTGTACAGACCCTTAAGGCTGATAGAATGTATCCTTAGCCATTTGAGATTGGAATACAAATATCCTATTTTATAGAAAGGTAGTTGACTTTAACTGGATAATGTGAGAGATGGAGAAGTCTACCAAGATGATCTAGATATATTTGACTTTTAAATAATGAAATAGCCAATAAATATATCACTTTGTTACAGGGACAAGTTGAACCCAGGATTTGTAGAGACCTTGTACTCAAGACATTTCCATCCCCTGCTCTCAGGAAGGTTGACCCTTATCCTTCATTAATAACCCCTGGTTAGAATTTGGCTCACCTTCTACACCTTTCTTTATTTTCATTTCTTTACCCAAACTATGGGAGAGATCCTTTCTGAGCAGACACTCCTTAGGGGGCATTCAGAAAATAGACTAACGGATATGTAAGGAAAGAACTCAGGAAGAGCTTGAATTTGTGAGATGAAGTCTTTAGTACTGGCCACCTAGTCTAATTCTGTCATCTAGTAGGGAAACAAGTCAAAGAGTGGGATGTAGTTGTCTTAAGGCCATTTGCCTAAGTAGAAGATGCTCTGTACTTGGAAATTGTCTTCTAAGGAACTAAATACTTATTCCTTTGTTGACTGTTTATGTTACTGTAGGGAAACTGAAATTCTTTGCAGAGAGGAGCAATTCTTTCCAAGTGGTCTTACCTTCACACACAGCCTCATAAAAGGATCATGCCAGCAACTGGAATTTTAACATCTTCCTTCCTGGGGGGGGGGACTAGAAGTCATAACATCTTTTTTCCCCTCCCTTGTGTCTCTTTCTCTCCTTGGTCCTCAGCGGAGGTAAAGCGCGTAGGGGACACGTTGCTGGGCATGGCCACTCAGTGTGTGCAAGTGAAGAACGTGGTGAAGACGTCTCCCCAGACTCTGTCCAATCTCTGTCTCAAAATCAACGTCAAGCTTGGGGGAATTAACAACATCTTAGTCCCTCATCAGCGGTATGAGCAGGGGGGCATGGCACAGAGGGGATCAACTTGGAATGTAGACAGGTTGGGAAATGGCAATGAAAGAGCTATACTCTTGACTACTATGTTTTCCTCCTTAGCTCAGCTGTCTTTCAGCAGCCTGTCATATTCCTGGGAGCAGATGTCACACATCCTCCAGCTGGGGATGGGAAAAAGCCCTCTATCACAGCTGTAAGTGACTGCTCCTTATCCTGTGCAATCTAGCGCATACATACAATACACCCTAGCAACTTCCCTGCCCCAACATCTCTGAGATGTCCTCCTATCCCTCTTAACTTCTTTGATCCCCCTCCTCACACTTGCCAATTGTTAACCATCTTATACCTATTATTGGTGTGAAGGGGACAGTAATCCCTTCACACATACAAACTCCTCCAGTTTTGCTCTCTGATACATGGTGCACTCTTCCCCATACCCCTGGGAAAAGGAACCAAGTAAGGTATAGAGTCTGTTAGGAATTATAGAGAATAAATTATCCCTGCTTTGGAAGCTGCCAGCAGGTGGTGTATTTGTTTCAAGAATTGACCTGACTTGCCCTCAGCAAAGTGAAGGATGAGAAAGTCATTCCTGGCAGAGGTGGGTGTCTCAGTCAGTCTTCCTCTCTGGGTTACTTACCTCCTTCCTACCTAGAAAATTATTGGATTAGGGTAGTGATGCTCCTCTATAAACCTTTTCTTCCCCCTATTCCCTGACTCAGGACTAAGTTTTTGAAAAATCAGAGAGACTCTCAGTTCCCTGCTTGAGACCATAGAGTATTTTGATCTATTTTCAACATTAAGCCCTACATTTCCCCCACAATATGTTGCCTTAATAGGGGTAAGAAAATTTTTAGAATCCCTCCAAGCTGATGTTCTCTTTCTCTGATCATGGTATTTCCTATACAAGGAGGGAAGGAGCAAGGCTTCGCTTCCAACTTTTCCCAGCTTTCTCCAGTACTTTCCTACTGCCCACCATGGTAGTGCCTTTAGTAGGAGCCTTTTTCTGTATCCTTACATGTTGCATCCTTCCTTTAATTTCTTTAGAACAGTGCTTTTCACATAGAACACTCTCCCTGCCCCATCCTACTTGCTCCCTTTTGTCATATTAGTCTTCTACTCAGCAAGGTAATTAGATGAATCAACATCTTTTTTTTTTGATGCTCATGGAAAGCCCAGACCATATTCAGAAGCCAAATTAGAAACAGTCAGAGAAATGGTCCAGTTGAGAAGAGGCCAGTCTATAAACTGTACTTTGAGAACATGTTCCCAAGAGCCCATTAAGTCTTGATACAGGGTTGTACAGAATGGGGCTAAGCTGAGCTCTTTCCTTTCCCTGGTCATGCTCTCAGGTGGTTGGCAGTATGGATGCTCACCCAAGTCGTTACTGTGCAACAGTTCGAGTCCAACGACCCAGACAGGAAATCATTGAGGATTTGTCTTATATGGTGCGGGAGCTGCTCATACAGTTCTACAAATCCACCCGATTTAAACCTACCCGCATTATCTTCTACCGAGATGGTGTTCCTGAGGGCCAACTCCCACAGGTGAGGGGTCTCTGGGATGGGACAGATACTTTAAGGGTATAACATCCAGCTCAGGGAAGACCTCAGAGGAAATAAAGCACAAAGGAAGAACTGGCTTAAAGGAAAGTTTTAAAAGAACTTTTCTACCCTTACCCCTACAATCTCCACCCTATAGATAAGAGGCATAGGTTAAGAATGATGAGAACAAATCTAACTTCTGACAATGGGGAGAGAAAATCTAGGGGTTTAAATTCTCCCATCCCAACTTTTAGGAATGGTTGGTAGGAACTGCCTAGTTAAGTGGTAGAGCTTATACTGAGGATCACTTTAAGAAGGGGTGAAGTAATATTGTTTCATAAAAGGTTATGTCCAGCTTAATGACTTTTAGTGTGCCATTCCAAATTGGGAAGGGATGCTTATATATTTGTTGACTAGTAGATTTTTCCTTTAAAATGTCTCCCATCTGTGCCCTCTAATTTCCCTGGGCCATCTCAGAGACTCAGCCAGATTTTTATTCTTATACACAATGTTAATCTCATCAATTCCTTGTTTCAAAGGCCTTCAGGAGTTCTCCATTGCCCATGAATAAAGTCAAATAGCTTCATAGTTGGAAAATCTCAGCAGAGACTGTCTAGTCTACACCCATTATGAAGAGGTTCTTTGGTTCTTTATTAAGTGTCAGACAATTTGCTAAGCATTGGATTAAAAAAGTTATTATAAAATAAAATTCAGCCATCCCAAACAAGAGATCAACTGAATTTCAGTGTGAAGACCTTTTGATAGGCCATCAAAGATGGCCCATTACATGTTTCTGTAGTCCTAACTGTTGATTATTACTCTTTTAAAGTCATGATTAGCTAGCAAGTCTCTCAAGTCTTCTAGGTCCTTTTTCTTTTACAGCAAAATTTCCTTCTCTGAACCCTAATTACTCTGAGTCCCTTTGCCATTGATCTATTTTCTTGTGCTCTTCCCTCTCCCTCTTCTTTTCTTCATTCCCTGTCTCTGCATTTTTTTGGTACAAATACATTTTCTAGGATTTTTTCAAAGGGGAAATTAAAATATACAAAGAGATAATACCAGAGAATAAGATTACTTGTTTGAACTTGTATTTTCAAGAATTGTATTAGCACATAAATCTGTAAATCCTTCTATGGGGCTAAACTTTACAATTTTTCCTTTACTAAATTTTAACAATCCCCCTACCCCCCCCCCCAATATTGACCTCATCTATTCTTCCAATTCTAGGCTCCTTCTTAGTCTATCCAATAGCATAGTAATAATAGTAAACTTATGAAAATTACAAAATCAAGCTAATTTTGCTCTATGAAAATCTCAGCTGAACTCTCACAGCTATTCAAGAATGTTTCTTATTACCTTCATATGTCATAGCCTTCTTCAAAAATGAAGGAAAAAGGGGGCGGCTAGGTGGCGTAATAGATAAAGCATCGGCCTTGGAGTCAGGAGTACCTGGGTTCAAATCGGTCTCAGACACTTAATAATTACCTAGCTGTGTGGCCTTGGGAAAACTACTTAACCCCATTTGCCTTGCAAAAACCTAAAAAAAAAAAAAAAAAAAAAAAAAGAAGAATGAAGGACAAAAATATCATCATCATATCTTATCTTATTCCCTGCTTTGCCCATTACAAACTTATTCTTCACCCTTGACTCCCTTGAATTCCACCCATCACATTTACAAGTTGATGACCTAGTGTCTTCATAATTGAGAAGATTTAGAATGAATTCTCCCAGTTTTCTTCCCA
Source organism: Macrotis lagotis (assembly GCF_037893015.1). NCBI lineage: Eukaryota > Metazoa > Chordata > Mammalia > Peramelemorphia > Peramelidae > Macrotis > Macrotis lagotis. The sequence continues at coordinate 848,159,992 of NC_133658.1, forward strand.
CCCCCACTCCAACTTAGCATCACCCTCTCACTTTCCTTCTTTTTCCCCTTAGGAAAAATATATTTAATTTTTACCAGTTACATGTAAAAACAATTTTTAACTTTCATTTCTTATCATTTTGAGTTCCAAATTCTTTCCTTCCCATTTTTCCCTCCCCCAGCTGCACTGAGAAGACAAGCATTTTTGATGAAGGTTAGACTTGCACATTTATGCAAAACATATTTCTATATTAGCTTTGTTGTGAAAGAAAACAGACCAAAAAACCCCAAGAAAAATAAAGTTAAAAAAGAAAACAAACATAATATGTTTCTTTTTTTTTTGTTAGGTTTTTTTTTGGCAAGGCAAATGGGGTTAAGTGGCTTGCCCAAGGCCACACAGCTAGGTAATTATTAAGTGTCTGAGACCGGATTTGAACCCAGGTCCTTCTGACTCCAAGGCCGGTGCTTTATCCACTACGCTACCTAGCCACCCCAACAATATGTTTCAATCTTCAATCTACATTCAGACTTTATCAATTCTTTTTCTGGGGATGAAGAGCATGCAGAATTGTTCTGGATTTTTGTATTGCTGAGAAGATATGCTAAGTCACTGACAGTTAATTATTGTATAATATTGTTATTAATATGAATAATATTCTCCTGTCTTTGTTCTCTTCACCTTGCATCAGCTCATGTAAGTCTTTATAGGCTTTTCTGAGAGCATACTATTCTTTATTTCTTATAGCACAACAGTATTCCATCACAACCATATACCAGAACTTGTTCAGCCATTTCCCAATTATTGGGCATCCCCTCAATTAACAATTCTTTGCCACCACAAAAAGAGATGATATAAATATTTTCATACATCTAGAACTTTTTCTTTCTTTAAAAAAAATCTCTTTGGAAGACAGACCTAGGAGCAGTATTGTTAGGTCAGAGGATGTGCACAGTTTTATACTCTTTAGACAAAGTTCCAAATTGTTCTCCAGAATGGTTGGATCACCCTCTCTATTTTGTGGTTAGAGAAGTAGAGAGACCCCTGCTCCTTGCTCATGCTATTCCATTTACTGGCATCTGTTATCTGATTTCTTCCAGCAATTTGCAATGGCAGTCATCTCCTCTCTCTCTTCAGTTTCTCCTCTTACTCTGAATCTTTCTTTGCCATATCCCCAAAAATATAAGCATGTCTTCTCAGCCCTTAAAAAGGCTTCCCTTGACTTCTGTACCATATCTTCGTGCTTTTCTACACCTCTATTCTCTTTCAGCACTGATCTTATTGAAAAAGTTGTACCAATCATTCACTATCCCCTCCTCTGCTCCTCATTAATTGGCTTCTATTTCTTTCCCTCATTCAATAGAATCTGCTTTCACAAGTCGCCAAACTCCTAATTATCAAAACCTAATGCCTTTTCTCAGTCTTCATTTGCTTTGACCTCTTTTTGGCTTTTAACATTATTTACCACTATCTCTCCCTGTATGCTTTCTTTTCCCATGGTTTCTGAAATACCATACACACTCTACCTGGTTTCTTCTTCCTTTAACTTCTCCCTTTTCATTTTCCTTTGTTGACTTCCCATCCTCTTCCTGATCCCTTAATATGAATATTTCTAAAGGTGTGTCCTGGCCCTTTTTTTCCTCTCTCCCTTGGGATTTCATTCATTTACATAGCTTCAATTACCACCACTGTTAAGACTATTTTAAAATCTCTGTCTCTTAAGTCATACCTTCCTGTCCTCCAAACCCACGTCTTCAACTCCCTACAAAGGCATTTTTGCTTATATCTTTGGCACCTCAAACTGAACATATCCAAAATAAAGCTGATTATTGTCCCTCCCAAATCTCTTGTCCTTTTTGACCTCACCCTTTTTGTCTATTATAGCCCTTTATTTGATGTTCCAAGTTTGTAACCTTTGTATTTACTTTGACTCTTTCCTCTCTCTAGTCTTATATCTTATCACTTACTAAGTCTGTTGGTTCCAGCATCCCTGACATCCATTTCATCTTCTCTGTAGACAGTGCCACAACTCTAGATGATCATCTAGTGGGAAAATCACCAAATAGGTGCTTATCACCTATTTATATTACTGTCACCTTCTACCATTTTTCTGCATCTCATTTCTCCCCTCTAACCCATCTTTAGCTTTACTGCTGGAATAATCTTTTATACATAGATGTGGTCATGTCTTTGCTTAAGCATGAACTGCTAGCACCTTCTCAGCTTTTGAATCAGGTTTAACTTTGCTTGACATTCAAGGACTTCTACAACTTGAAGCCAACTCTCCCTCTCCAGGATTATCAAATAAATATCCCTAAGCTGCAGCCAAGTTGGTCCCTTTCCTGCCTCCCAAAATTCTCCTGCACTTTTTTTCTGTGTCTTTGCTAATAGTATTCATGTGTCTCCTCTCTCCAATGCCACCCATTTCATTCATCAGAAGCCTCTAGAAAGCCTTCCCTGATTCTCTGGTCTGTAAAACTTCCTTCCTCTTGAACTTCACAGAACAATTTGTTGAGCAAATAACATTCTCTCATAAGAAGAAGGATGGTGGCTTAGTCAACCACTGGAATTGTATTTTCCTTTCATCTAGCTTAGGACCCTTGAGTGGAGATGATGCTTATTTTTTTTAAGTTTTATTTGTTTTGTTTTATAATTTTTCCCCTAATCTTACTTCCCTTTCCCCCACCCCCCACAGAGGGCAGTTTGCCAGTCTTTACATTGTTTTCATGGTATACAGTGATCCAAATTGAATGTGATGAGGTGATGCTTATTGAATGTTAAATATCAATGCTCTGATTATCAACTCATATGTTACAAATATAACTAATAAAAAAAACTAGCATTTTTCCAATTCTCCAACATTTGTGAAGTACTGTGCAAAGAGAATTTTTTTTTGATCCTCATAGATGCCCTGGGAGGGAGATGCCATTATTAATTTCATTTTACAGATGATAAAACTGAATAGAAAGGTTAACTAACATGCCATGTGTGTTAACTAAATTAAGACAGCAAGAATCAAAGAGCAGTCAAGACATTCTTTAATTCTGCTGCTCTAGATCCTCCATTATGAGCTGCTGGCCATCCGAGATGCCTGCATCAAGCTGGAGAAGGACTATCAACCAGGGATCACTTATATTGTGGTCCAGAAGCGCCATCACACTCGCCTTTTCTGTGCCGACAAGAATGAAAGAGTAAGAAGCACTTAGCCTCTGGTCCAGTTTTCTCTTCTTCCTCTATAGGACACAAAATTGTTTGCCTGCCTGCTTGATGAAAAGTTTGCTTTCTGTCATGTAGAGAGGTGTTTGAGAACATAAAGGAGAATCTCTTCTGGGAATAGTGTGGGACTGAAATCCTGTGATAATTCAGCCTTAGGGATAATTCTTAGTCCTCTTCCTCCTTAGTGTCTAGCTTTTGCCTTTCAAGGTTCTTTGTATTAGCTTTCCAGTCTTGGTCCTAGGTTACAAGGGACCAGAAGTCTCATCAGGACACCCTTGGCCTGCTTCAGAATCATGTAAGATTTGACTGAGACAGATTTGGGAAAAGGCTTGATTTCCAAGATCTCATTTGTGTTTTTCCTCTGTGCAGATTGGGAAGAGTGGAAATATCCCAGCAGGTACCACCGTGGACACCAACATCACTCATCCATTTGAATTTGACTTCTACCTGTGTAGCCATGCAGGCATCCAGGTAGTTAGGCTGAGACTTTGGACTCTTGGTAGTGGTAGTGGTGGTGGTGGTGGGGCAGGATGATGATGATGATGATAAAGAGGAGGAGGGGATGTGCTAAGAGTGAATTAAAACCCTATGAAGTTCATTGATTAGCTTTCATTTGTGTGACTATCCTATTTTAGATTTGTGGACAATTCTGTTTTAATCCTATGTTATTCATTCCATTACAAATTTAATATGAAATTTGAATACATGGATTTACATGTGATAGTTTCTTGGAGGTGGTGGATTTTAATCCCTGGGCAGGCTTATTTATAACTGAAGGTATCTGCCAGCTCTGAGATAGGGAGATGTGTTGTATGTTACTTCTTAGAAACGTTTCTTGATTGCCCTTCTCAAATTCCCTGGATCCCTTCTAGGGGCCACATGATACTCAGACCTCCTTACTCACTTCCACAGGGCACAAGCCGACCATCCCATTACTATGTGCTCTGGGACGATAACCGCTTCACAGCAGATGAGCTGCAGATCCTGACCTACCAGCTCTGTCACACTTACGTGCGCTGTACACGCTCCGTCTCCATCCCAGCACCTGCCTACTATGCTCGCCTCGTGGCTTTCCGGGCTCGCTATCACCTGGTGGACAAAGAACATGACAGGTGGAGTCTATAGTTAAAGAGGAGGGCTGGCTCTGTGATGGAGGGAGGGGAAGTATTGGGAACTTGGAGAATCCTCTTTGAATGGTGGTGGCAGGATGGTTGAGAAGAGTCTCAGCAAAGGGAGAGACTTTGGCTTCTTAAGAGTGGCTTCTTAAGTTTGCACACTAGCAGAACTAGATTAACCCTTAACTCTTCTGATTTGCCTAAAGTCATATGGGAAGTAACACTGAGCCCACAACCCAAGGTTCTCTGTTGTCCCAGGCTAACAGGGTTTATTCATATTGTGAGATTTCCTCCTATTTAGGCCCCATGTAGGCCCTTAATCCCCATTCCTGGGTAGAGGCCTGGGTGGGGAGGGCAAGAGAAATAGGGAAAGTAACTCTTCCATTTCATAATCCTGCATAATAGTGCCCATTCCTTTTCTACCTGGCCTGTAGCCTTAGAAACAAGGAAGGAATGCAAGGGACACAGGAGAACAATGTTACAGGCATCTCCAAGAACTATCTGTGAAGATGCTTATCTGTCTCCCTTTTTCTAGCGGTGAGGGAAGCCATATATCGGGACAGAGCAACGGGCGGGATCCCCAGGCCCTGGCTAAGGCTGTGCAGGTTCACCAGGACACTTTGCGCACCATGTACTTTGCTTGAAAGGCAGAACGCTGTTACCTCACTGGAAAGAAGAAAGCTTTCAGAGCCCAAGGAGCCATACAGATGGAAGGAATCCCAAGGAAGAGGAATCCGGGGAAGTGGGAGGGGGATGGGGGCAGGCTGGGGGAAGGAGGGGGGGGGAAGGAGAGCTTGTTTCCCCACTGCAGAGCAGAAGCTGCATCACTAGGGGGTGGGGGATGGGGGCAGGGCTGGCAAAGAGGGACACCAGCCAGAGGCCCCTGACTCTTCCCTTGCTCTGCCACATCTGACCCGACCCCAGTGGACCAAGAGAGAGGCAGCATCGTCGCTTACAGGTGCCCATTTTAAAATGCAATACTAAAGACTTGTGACTGGGAGGGCTCCCTAAGGTCGGCTCTACAGCTGCGGCTCAAGGGACAGAGGCTGGTAGGTTTGGGTTCACTTCTTCAGAGGGAAAAGTGTTGTCTTGGAAAGAGGGTGGGTGGAGGAGGGAAGGATTTTTAGGAGCCTTAATCAAAAAGGTATAGATTCATTTAAGAAAAAAATATCCCAAACCAATATTTTAGGATAGTAGAGGTTTTAATAGGTTTGAAATCCAGTTTGTAGGGAAATTCTACCACCAGTAGTTTTGGTTGCTCCTCCCCCTAGCTGTCACCCCTCCCCTCTGCGGCACACCTAACCCCTGTGGCACCTTCCTCCCTTCCCCTCCCCATCAGATGTAAGGCACTATGGCACTTAGTCCGAATTGATACAGCCCTGTCTTCCTTCTGCCCTACTGGTGGGTGACCAGTGCCTTCACTGTAATGCTGCAGAACTGCAACCTTTTTGTACCTTTTTTTTTTTGTGTGTATATGTGGGAGGGGGAAAAGGGTGATATGGTAAGCAGGGGAGAAACACCCTAAGCCTCACAGGCCTCTTATAGGTAATGCTGCCAGCTGTCTGCATCAGAAAGAGTTGACTATGACATTTACAGAGTGAACCCATGCTTTGAGATCACAACCTCAAGATGGTTAAAATCCATTGAAGACATTTGCACTTTCAAACATGACAAGTTTCTTAGCTGCTGAGATAACTGACCTTTGCCCTCCTCCCACTCCCACTCCCACCCCTCTGTCCCCAGGTTTCCAGAGCATTATTTCAATGGCATCCTTTCCTCCATGACAGTCTCACATGTTTCAACATTTCTTTGCTGGGCTATCTTAGAACAAAAGATACTTAGGTCTAAAAGAAGAAAAAAAAAAGAGAAAACTAAATGTTATTTTTATACAGTATCTTGAGTCTGTTGCCAAAACTTGCAGGTGACTCTCATGTCCTCTGAGTTTACATCCCAGACACACTGAGCCGTCCGTCCGTCCATCTGTCTGTCCATAGAAGAGTCATTCATGCACCTTGTCATTTTTCTGCCCAGTTGGCAGGGGGTAGGATTGAAGCCCTGTTATTTCTTGGTTCCCTCCCCCACCCTGTGCATTATCCAGCTTTCCCTTGTGCCCCCTCCCCAGAGGATCCTGCTGTCTCCTCTATTCTTAGTCAGAGCTTAGACTCCAACTCCAGCATGGCCTGTAACACACTTTTTGATAGCTTCTGCTGCTTGCTTTCGCTGCTGTTTACACAAAATACTTTTAGTTCTGCACGCAAGGGGCAAATGGGGAAGTGTGTGCGTGTGTGTGTGTGTGTGTGTGTGTGTGTGTGTGTGTGTGTGTGTGTAGGCTTCCCTCTTTCTGCAGTCAGTAAAGGGATCTAGATGGGTGAGGGTCAGAGGGTATAGTTGATCTGTCACTTTGGGGGAGAACATGGACAGCAGACTGTCCTTGGACCCTTTAGGCTGCTGGGTATGCCCAGGGTGTCAGTTGTTAAGCCCCTTCCTCTGGCATGAATAAGCAGAAGGACTGCTTTTATGTTTTTATCCAGCTGATAAGAAAAAGGAAGCTCAGCTTATTGTGGGAATTTCTCTTTGCTCTTTAAGGGATTAGATACTAGGCAGCCTAGTCTGACATCTCTTCTACTGGGCTTTGGTTGTTTTGCAACCACTGACCTTGAGGACCACACCCTTAAATGAAGCCCATGTGGAAAGTCTTGGCCTTCAGGCCTTGTAGCTGGTAAAGCAGACACAGGGCTGGAGGCTGGCTTGAAACTGAGTCTCAGTCCTTGTCTGTTCAGGGAAAGGTGGGTAGGTGTTGGAACCAGCTCTTCTCCCTTCCCAGCAGAAGAGTTGCCAGATCATGATTTGCTATGCAAAATAGTCTACCCAATCACTTAGTTTTTGTTCACCATATTGTTAAAAGATATCAGCAAAACTTAGCACAAACAATAGTTGTGGAACAGGGCATTGGGACAGTTTGGTAATTCCTTCCATTCCTTCCTTCCTTCCTTCCTTCCTTCCTTCCTTCCTTCCTTCCTTCTTTCCTTCCTTCCTTTCCTTCCTTCCTAGCCAGTAGCATCGCCTACTTTGCCATCCAGAGGCTGGATGGCTAAGAAAGCCAGTGACTCTCCCATAGCTGTGGGTGGCAGGTGGGGAGGGCCTCTGGGAGGGGCTGAGCTCACCTAGGAGCCTACATTCCTTACACAAGTGCCTATATCGTGATGTCGACACTCTGCCCACCTCCGTCCATTTCCATATCCTGCCTCTAGTGTATGTCCATTCATGCCTCTGGGTGGAAGCTCCCCAGGACCTGTGGCTTTGCATGTTTTCTCCGCATGTGTCTTGGGGTTGGGCTTCAGGGCAGTTTTCCTGGGAGGGTACAATCATTCACCAGCATTTATCCATGGCCGTGGTATGTGGCAGCCAGAGGGCCCAGTTTGTGTTCCTCCTTTCCTCTCTGCCTCCCTCCTGTTGAATTTTGAGCTGGGGTCTGAATTGCTTTTTTAGATGCGTTGGCATTACATATGCCATTTGTAAAATAAATAAATGAAAGCGCGAGGAGCAGCTTGGGCATTGGTTAAAAAAAACAAAACAAAAAAAACAAAAAACCAACAAACAAAAACAAAACAGCTTTGTTGCTCTTGTGATTTTATTTTATTTTTTTAGCCTTTGAGACTTGAAATATAAACTTGACCTTAGAATTTGCACTTGTGTCTGAGATGCCGTGTGCAGGATGAGAAGGTGGTCCTGGTAGTGAGCTCTTAGCTCTGTGGGCTTGCTGGTCCAGGTGTGGGGGCATCCCAAGTGCCAGGCCAGTCTCTTAACTGTCTGTTGCTTTCCCCACCTTTCTCAGTACTCCCATTCTGCTTCTATGCCTTTTTGAGATCAAGCCTCTGCAGAGCCCCAGTGTCAATAGTGAAGCCTTTTGTGAAGCCATTGCTTCTTTGCTTCTGAGCACCTGGAATTCCATTTTTTCTATAGGTCTGACTCATAGTCTAGTGCCCACCTGGCATCTGGTGCTGCATGAGTGTCCATGTGAGCCTCTTGCTGTGTCTCTGTCCCAAGGCCTCAGCTGATGAAGAATCAACAGGCATGCCAAGCTAGGGTGACAACAGGAAGCTTTGCTTCTCCTTAGGCCTATCCCCAACCACCACAAGGTGCTATTCCTGCTGTAATACTGAGCACCCTGTTTGCTTCTAGTCCTGGTTACCCCAGCAGCTGCCTCTCTTTCTGGGCCACATCTCTGAGTAGCCTCCTTTGAGGAGGTCTGGAATTCAATGCCTTAGGTGGCCAAATATTTTAGGCTGGGGAGGCTAGGGGAGCAGAGAGAACAAATTCTTGCCTTCTGTTCCTTCATGGGTGCATGAGATCAGATTGGATGAAAGCACCATCCCTTCCACTGTTTTGACTATTGAGGTGTTGAGCCAGTGGCTAACCAGAGAAAGGGGAGGGAATACTCCTGAACACTGCAAAGGCTGACTAGGTTGAATTGATGCTTGACATGCCAGTCAAGCATCTCCCTTCGATCAATGCCACAGGAGGACCCTTGGGGTCAGAGAAGCAGAGTTGGTGGTGGGTATGAGAGCTCCAGGCAGGATGGGCAGCTTGGGAAATATTTTTCCTTGCCTAGGCTAGTATAATGTACATAGCTTTTGGTGGCTTTTTCTGGAGCTGGGACCTGGCAGGGCAGTCCATTTGGCAATAGTGCATGGAGAGAGCTACCTCTGAGTAGCAAATAAAAAGGGGCTTTGGAAATAGCATCCAAGGGCAATTGTACTTTATTTATTTACCTGGTACCTGTGCCAGGAGGAGTACTGGCTTACTCTTCTCCCAAAAGCTTGGACATCAAGTGGATGTGCCAAGTCTGTGAAGGGCCCCAAGATATTCTGTGCCCCCTCTGCTCCATCTGGTCCTCTGCAGCTGGGGAGGTGCTCGTATCTTTGAATATCTCCAATTTTTTAAGGACTTGTCTTCTCCCTGGGCTGGTGCAGAACCCACAGTAGTGTTCTACAGCCATCCCACTTGCTTCAGACTGATGCAGAGGGAGAGGAGGGAGGGTAGGGATACATTATTGGAGTACTTGAGGCTCCTGAAGAAGCACTAAAGAGGGGTAGGGTTCAGCTCCCTTTTGAAAATGAATTTTCAAACTTTGTGCAAATAAAAATCTGTTGAGTTGAGTGACAGTCCAATGGCTGAACAGCAATAAGAAAATGCTGGAGGATATTATTTTGTGTATATGGTATTGTTGCACTTAGCAAAGGTATGGTGGATAGAGGGTTCAGAGCACTCCAGGGTTTAGTTTCAGTTGAGTTTCTAAACTTTCGCACCTCCCTAAGCCTGGTGAAGGCAAAGCTGTCCTTGGGGCCCCACACCCAGAGTCCTTGTTTGCTTTTGATTTTCTCTTTGACCTGTGTTAGTGTCCTGCTTCTGACTGTATGCTGGATGGTCCATTTGTGAAACTGCCCAAGCGGTTGTAACGGACATTTATTTCTGAAATAAGCAGCCGCATGATATTGTGTTTTATAAAGATAACAATGGCTTATGTTTTAAAAGTGCAGCATCATTTTTCTTTTTTTGGCCGGGGGTGGGAGAATGATCTGAACAAAACTGACAAGAGCAGTTATATTGATTTTAGGCCAAAACAATAAAGAGAATATTATAAGAGTAGAACCACTATGCTTTTAAGGGGAAAAAAGAATTAAGAATTAACCTCCAGATCATTGTATCTAGTGACTTCCTACATTTTGACAGGTGACCCTGGTGCTTATGTCTCTCTGATCCTGAGGGTGAGAGGCTATCTTTCCCCAGAGAGGCTCTGAGGACCTTTATTTTGAGGTGGAAAGGTGAAGGTGAGGGAAGGATTTCATCGGTTTCTGCCTTTCTCAGAAAGGGAGAGCTCTGCAGCTCCATAAAAAGGAACCTACATCAAACCTTTACTTGTATCCAGAGACCCCAGGTCTCTCTCCCTTTCTTGGAGGACTTAAGAGGCTGGTATTTCATATTAACAGCCAATCAGTTGAGGATACTTAAGAATTCATTCAATGGCAAGTCCACTTAGGAGGATTGTGAAGACATTGCAAAACCTGTGAAGCCCTGGAAGCAGAACCTGACTCTGGAATCATCTTAGGGCACTAATCAGCAACCTCACTATTGTACTACCTTCTGTCCAGACTAAGGCAACCAACTTCAGGCTTAATTTTTAATTCAATAAACATTAAAGCATACTTTGTTCAAAGATTAGGGACCATAAAGCTAGAGCTTACATGATATAGTTAGCATCAGAAGATCTGAGTTCAAGTTTTGACTTTGCAGCCTAAGTTAAATCAGAAATGGGGAATATTTCTACTACCTTCCTCACAGGGCTGTGATGTGAGAATCAGATAAGATCATGTATATGAAAGCACTTTATAATCTTTAGAAGTTACACAAACTGTTAGGATAAAATATAAAGGTGGCACAAATACTTTAGAAAAAGCATCACAGGAGTGAATGTCATTTAAAATAGGTCTTAAAAGATGTGCTTCAATCATTAGGATCTTGGGGTTCAGGGTATTATGTGAGGAGATCATTCAGGGAAGAAGCACTTTGCAAACAAAGGCATGGAGACAGACTTCACTGTATAGACATTGAATCAGACATGTCTGTTGGTCTAGGCCACTAACTGACCTAATATTTATGGAGCTTGACAAGGTGCTTCTTTGGGATGAGCTGGCCCTGGATCTCACTTGATTCTTCAAAAGTGGTCTTTTACAAGTGGACAGGATTGCAGCATCCTGAGTCATACCTGGGCTCATCCTCAGCCTAGGAGGCTTGCCAGTACCCTGTTAGATTTCAAACAATTCGACACTAGTTTACTGTTGCTGACCTTTTCTCCTAATACTAGAGTTAGATTGTATCTTTTACTATTCACCTCATTTCACCTTTATATAGCTTGTGAGAGCATAGGAATTTATCTCCTTTCATTTAGAACAGAGCTACCTGCACTTCTAAAGATTTTTCTTAGCCTCTTGCTGAGCTTCTCCCCATCCGTAACCCCTCCCAGGAGATACTTCAGAGATAGAAATCAAAATTTAGCTTGCTTTCTACTTTCCTGGCCTCTGGAGGGACTAAGGCTGGGCAATACTGAAATAGCTGCAGTTTGGTCCTCTATGTGGAGTGGAAAATGCACTGGAGTCAGAAGAAATGGATTTCAGATCCATCCTTAGCTCTTCCTGGGTAGGCACGGGTTTAACCTTTCTGAGCTTCAGTTTCTTTCCCTGTAAAGTGGAGATATTTCTTGCACTACCTACCTCACAGGGCTGTTGTGAGGAAAGCACTCTAGAAATGGGAGTGATTATGTGACAGCACTTTCTTTCCGATGGTAAAACCCCTTAATTATCAGGTAAGGACAGATTGCCAGCATCCTTCATCATGTCCTTTTCCCAAATCAAATCAAATAAAAATGGTCCAACAGTTGACTAGGTCACATGACTACTACAAATCATTCACCAAATAGTGCTTTACTCCATAAGGTCTTTTAGAGCTCAATTCCCTTTCAGGGAAGCCAGTGTCTGTCTGACCCCCTTCTGGCTGAGCTGTCTGGCCTGGCCCTTGGCACAGTGCCATGGTCATCTCCATGAGACAGCTCCTGCAGGATGTGAGGAATTAGAGCTTCCAGATTGGGAAAAGGAGGATCACACGTCTCAATCCAGCCTTCCAACAATGGTTAGGAGTTGGGATCTTTCCAGATGTCCTGAACTTAAGTGTTACATCTGCCTATGGCTACAAACCTGGCCAGATCCCACTAGGAAAAAAACCTTTTAGTATTTACAGCCAAATTCAAATTTCATTTTGGTGAGGAAGGAGGGACGGGGTGGGGGGAACTGGCTGGCTGTGGTTTGAAACTGTAGCTCAAGCTGGAACTTGAAATGAAATTTTTCAAACAAAAATGAAAACCTGAAAAATAAATTGTAATCCAAATGCCAGCATGGGCATATCCCAAGGGATACAAAGTATCTATGTGAGGAATGGGGAGATGACCTGGATGATTTGCTGCTATATTTGGACTTAGAAGCAACTGAGGTTGTACAAGCCTCTGCATTAGGCAGTTGGCCTCTCCCCTGAGAACAGACATCTTGGAAGTGCAGAGAGCTGGGGCTAGCCAAGCATGTCTTCAGTTCCAGGCTAAGGCTGTATTTTACCTGGGCCCAAAGCCAAAGATCTGGCTCAGGCTTGTCTCAGCCTCTACCTAGGTTGCTGCCTCTCAGCCCATCCTGCATTCATTCCTGTGAACAAGTTATCCTATATCTTTGCAAGTATGTGTGTGTGGGGGGGTAGGATGAGAGGAGTGAGGAGATAGAAGGGAAAGGCATTTCAGCAGTTTCAGTGAAATGGTGCTAGAAGGCAATGCAGAGGAAAAGTGGAGGATGAAATAGGTCCCTATGGGGCCATAGGGCTGGTACATTAGAAAACATGTCTAAGTTGTTGATGGTATTTAGTGAAGTTGTGATGGGAGAAGACGTTAAGAACAAAGCCAGAAGAATCTAGGTTTCTTGCTCTTAGGCCATTCCTCCATAAGACCCTGGCACATAGACTAATCTGGTTCTGGATGCAGTGACTTTACCAGTCCCTTATCTTCTCCATCCCCCAACTCCCCTACAACAGCAGCTAACTTTATTTTGCTTCTCTGTGCTAAGGAAGGATGATTGATATGAAGGGTAGGCCAATCCTGGCCCTTCTTCAAAGCTGCCATTTCTGGAGATTTGCTGGGTCTCACTGAAGAGACCTTGGTTAATACACTACAACTGCCTCATCTGAGGTCTGCAACCAAGCCAAGGCATTGCTTCCCCCTCTCCATCCCAGCCCCTCCCTTTCTTTGGATGTTCCCTTTCCACAGGCTGCTGTGGTTTATACTCAAGGAACATTATGTCCTGCTCTCTCTAGTTTGCTACTCCAGGGGCTGATACAAAGCTTCTGCCAGCAGTGCTCCAGTGGTTCTAGGTATGAGGCAGAAGGGAAGAACAGTCTCTGGGGTCCATCCCTGGCTTCCTAAGAGGCCCCCCAACAAAAATAACCCATATTTTATGAGATGTCAGATTAACAGGAGTAGAGGACCCCAGCCAGATCTTAAATACTGTGCAAAGAGGTTGTATGTGAGTGTGTTTACTGCTATAGGAAAGAATTTTATTCTATCTCCAGGTCCTAGTATGGTGCATAGCACATATTAGGTGCTTAATAAAAGCCTTTTCATTCTTTTCAAGGTAAACAGCAGGGGAAGAGTAATAAATCTATTCCAGATCCAGTCCTAGCCCCCATAGAGTAGCTGAAAGATCCCATCTTCAGTCATTTCAGGACCATAACCTTACTCTTGGGGGACTGAAAAGGCACTTTAATTAATGTGCATTATATAAAAAGTGATAGCTATACCTATCTGGCTATCCCCCTCATCTCTCCTGGGCATGATGGGCATCTTGTTGGAAGCTGAGATAGTTCAATTTTCATTGGTCACTCAGACCATGGATCACTCCATTTTACTAGGACTTATGTTCTTTTTTTAAATGTGTTCTTCTCTTGAGTCATTATATGCCGATGATAAGGAGAGGGTTGTTAATAAGCAAGTGGCTGCTGCTGTTAGGTTGGGAATTAGGCTGGGTCAATGTAGTTTACTTTTTGAGTCACTATCCCATAGTCCCAAAGTTGGTAGAAACTTTATAGAGTTTAACACATACCTGATTGGAGGTTACCTCTCTCCCCATCAAATGGTTATCCAGTTTGCACTTAAAGCTCTCAAGAGAGAAAGAAGCCATTATTATCCAACTCAAGTCAGCTCATTGTAGTTGTGGATAGATTTGTTGGGAAATTTGTCCTTATGCCCAGTTAAAATCTGCCTCTACAAATTAGTTGGGACCAAGCAAAACAAACTGAATTTCTTTCCCACCTGCTCTCCCCTCTAAGGTTCTTCCCCTTAGCCTAACAACACATCCTAATCTCAAAGTTTAGGTGGTGGGGAGGCACAATCAGTTTTGAAGCACTCCTGTTTTGCTTTTTATAAAAAAAATAAGCCTTTGAAAAATACCAGTTCTTGGGGCGGCTAGGTGGTGCAGTGGATAAAGCACCAGCCCTGGAGTCAGGAGTACCTGGGTTCAAATCTGACCTTAGACACTTAATAATTACCTAGCTGTGTGGCCTTGGGCAAGCCATTTAACACATTTGCCTTACAAAAACCTAAAAACAAAATACCAGTTCCTTTCCACTTCCTCATTTCTACTGCAAAGTACTAAACATCTCAGAAAATCCAATTTGAAATTCAATTTCAATATGTCCTTGAAGTCTATACCTGAAGTATGATTCCCTCTCCTTGCTTAGATACTTCAGTACCATTAGAGGGTAAGCTCATTGAGGTCAGGTACTATTTTTTTTTGTTCTTGTAACCCCAGGATCTAGCATATAGTAGGCACAGAATAAATGATTTTTGGGGTGGCTAGGTGGTGTAGTGGATAAAGCACCGGCCCTGGAGTCAGGAATACCTGGGTTCAAATCCGGTCTCAGACACTTAATAATTACCTAGCTGTGTGACCTTGGACAAGCCACTTAAGCCCATTGCCTTGCAAAAAAAAGAATAAATGATTTTTGGATTAGATACTAAAGAAAATTCATCGTTTCATTACTATGGGTTTTCTCTCCACCTAAGTGCAATTTAATACCACCCTCTTAGTGGAGGTGTATCATGAAGGTCTGTTTCATGAACTGTGGTCATCACCAAATTCATTACTTGGTCAACCTTATAATGAATAATGAACTTCAATTTTATCTAGACCTTTCCTATATCACAAACAAGTGTGATCCTAGGTCTGTCCTTGAAACCTCTTTAATTTGGCAGAACCTCCTAAGAGTTCATATCCTGCTGGCAGAGGCTTTGAAAATTCAGGGTCACCTTCATGTCACAGTGAAGCATCAAAGGTCTTCCTGCCTCTGTTTTGAAGACCTCTCTGGTGACCTGCCAAAGAAATCCAATTATTTTTTGAATAGCTCCAATTGTTAAACTGTAGTACTTCCTTTATCTTGAGTTACTTCTGTCTCCCTGTAATTTTCACCTCCGTCCAGATAAAACAATCTCTTTCTCATGACTTTCAGGAATTTGAAGTCAGCGATACTGTCCACGATAGCCTAAACACCAAATGGTGTCAAGGGTCACAATTCTTAAAGAGACTGGGTTAAATAGGTTATGGTTGCCAGAAACTTCCTCTACCTTGAGTCCAGAGATTCAGTTCCAGGAACCAGCTGGTATTCGGTAATCACACACACTTTCCCCTTTACTAAGACTCAGAAGCATGACTAGAATGGGGAATCTTTTAGGGAAAGAGAATCATTAGGCCATCAACAGTGCACCATAGTGGGACAGTTTGAAGATAGTGTGGAAGATTTCCAGGCAGTTGCAGGTGCTGGATTTCCCAACTCTTATTCCCCAGCTTGAGGAGTGTGTTTTTGAAATTCCCTCATTGAAACTCCTATTGCTCAATCCAAGATTTTGACTTAAGAAAAATTAGAATTGGCATGTGAGGGTGGGGATAGAAAACCAACGGTACTGGGGTTATTAAGGATCGGGTGTCAGTGTCTAGCCTTCCACTTTTCATTCCAAGAATGGATTTGAAAGCAGCAATTCTTTTTCTTGGAAATGCGGTGACCTTTTTTAGAAAAAGTTTGCTCCTGCATCCCTTCCTCCTAATCCAACATAACAAAGATCAGAAGGAGCGACGGTGCTTGCTGTTGGGAAGGGGGCCTTACTTGAATGGCTATTTAAGTCTTAAGGTCACTTTTAGCGTTCACATCAATGCACCAAGAATTTCTCACGCGCCTGTTATGGATGGGAATCCAAAGAGGAAAAGAAAAGCCTCCGTGCTCAAATAGCTTCCGTACAGTGACTGGAAGCATATGATGGACCAGGCCATGAGAAAGGCTGCGAATGGGTACCGCGTCCGGAACATAATAAGCGCTTAATAACGCTCCTTGACAGATCGCGGCGTGGGGGGCGGGGCTGTCTGTCTAGAGATGCCTGAGACTAGAAACCGTCATGGCGGCCCCGCTGGGCTGGGCAAGCTGCCGGGTGGGCAGCGTCCCGGACTGCCCGTCCAGGGCGCCAGAGGTGGGCGGGCGACCGTTAAACGACCGGGCGCTAGCAGTTGGTGGAATGTTCACGCTGCTCTACGCCGAAGTGTAACTGTCTAAACGGGGGGGGGGGGGCTCAGAGCGCCCAATCAGAGAAGCGGAAAAGCTGACAGACCTGGCTGCTAGCCAATCCTGCGGGGGGGGGAAGGCTGTCTAAAAAATGACACATTCCCCCACCCTCCTGTCAGTCAGCTTGGAGCAATAGGAGGCACCAGGAGAGCTCTGCCCCCTGGCAGGACCACGCCCCCAAGGCTTTCTTTTTCCCGATTGGCCTCTTCCCCGGCGCACCTGAGGCCGGTGGGACGCGCCCCGAGCCCGCGGGTCTCCTCCGTCTCGGGGCCGGGACACACCCCCCACACGAGTCCCTCATTCCCCTCCGCTCCGCCCCAGCCACACACGTCTCCCGCTCCCCTTCGCCTCCATCCCCGCCCACCTGCCCGGAGTTTCGCGCCCCACCTCTTTCCCCCCCGCCCCGGGCCGGCCTGGGGTGCGCGCGCCGGAATAAACTATTCATTCAGGGTAAAGGGCGGCTGGGCGACGGAGGCGGCGGGTTGGAACTGGCTGCGGAAGTGACGCAGCCGGGCTTCCGGGAGGGGCGCCGGCGGGGAAGTCGGCGGTTGAGCGAGCCCGAGCCCAGCGGCTGCGAGGCACCGCGGCTCCGGACCCCGGCCCGCGGCGCTCCCCGCCTCTCCTCCGCTCGGCCCAGCTCGGCCCGCCCCGGCGCGCCGGCCGCATCTCCACGGCCGTCTCCTCCCGGCGTGGTCGGAGCTCCAGCGGAGCCACGGAGTCCTGAGCCCGGCCGGCCGTTGGCCAGCTCGGGGAAGGGGCCCCGGAGGAGGAGCCGGCGCCGCCCCGAGAGCCCGGCCCGGGCGGGGAGCCGCCGCCCGCCTCGTTTCGTCGCCTCCCTCGCCGGACCGGGCCCCATTCTCGCTTAGAGCAGCCCTGCCCAGCTCCATGAATGGAAATCGGCCCCGCAGGTGAGAGGGAGCTCCCTCCCGGGGGCGGCCCCCGCCTCTAGTCACTCGGGACTTGGGGGGCCGGCTGTCCGCCGCTCTGCCCCTCGGCGTCCCACCCCCGGAGCTGGAGGGTGTGTGCGCCGAGCGCGCGTGCGTGCGTGCTGGCGGGTGCCCACTGCGCCGAGGCCGGAGCCTGTCACCCTTAGGAGATCCTTTGCCATTCATTGACAGGAAATGGTTTGTTCCCGTGTCTGTGTTTCTGTGTGTGTTTGTCTCTGTCCCTGTGTGTGTGTGTGTGTGTGTTTGTCTCTGTCCCTGTGTGTGTGTGTGTGTGTGTGTGTGTGTGTGTGTGTTGTTTTTAGCTCTCCTTTGCCACCTCAGTGAATCTTCAGGATTAAGGAGAGAGGGGAAGTGTTGGGAGTAGCTTTGGAAAAGTGTGTAAGCTGCTCTGGAAATGCGATGCTTGTTGCTCCTCACGCCTCGGAACCGTTAGAGAGCTTTAAAGTTACCCCTGCACGCACGTCGCTGTGTGCGTGCTTTGGCGGTGGCCTAGCCCTGACTGGGCCCTTGGGCACGGAGAAAGCGATTCCTCGGCCTCGATAAACTCTTTTTGTTTATATTTGTATCCCCAGTTAGTGCGGCAGCAGATACATAGTAACCGCTCCGTGGGGTGGGGGCGGGAGGGGGAGGGCCTTGGTGCGTGCCTGCGGAAACTGACGGGAAAGAGTGAGCGCGGTGATTGGCTAAAGATGTTGCAAATGCAAACATAACATTTCTGGAGACTCTGCTTTGGGGAAAGTTGAAATCGAGGCTACACTTTATTCCACTTTTATTTCTCAAAAAATCATTTCGAGTTCGACATTAAAACTTGATTTGTTTTTTAAAATGATCATCTTTGGCAAATCCAAATTTAAAAGTATGCAGTTTCTTCAAGCATTTAGAAATTAATTTGATTTACTATTTAAGATAATTATCATAAAGGGAGCTACAAATTGCTGAGCTTTGAACTTGGTTTTTGCTACTCTTAGAAAACAGGCAAAAACTTGAACAAGGAGAAACCAACATTATAGTAAAGGCCAATTGCTACATTTTTCTGGGCATGGTGCCCACCATAGCAGCCAACTAATGAAGAAAACATTCTTTTTTTTCCAAAAAAGATTTTTGAGGGGGGGAAGCCCCCCCATCTCTAAATTCATTTGACTATAGTTTTTACTCTCCAGATGATACTTTTTTACCTTTACAACATTCTGTAAAGAGGAAGTTTTGTTTACCTGAATTTGGGCAAGCTGCACCATCTTTTTGCAAGAATTTTAGAACTGGGGCAGTTGAGTTGTTCAGTGGAGAGAGCTCCGTCCCTGGAGTCTGGAGGAACTGAGTTCAAATCGACCTCGGACTCTTAATAATTGCCTAACTGTGAGACACCTTGGGCAAGTCACATAACCCCCCATACCTTGTAAAAAAACCCAAAAAAGTCTAGAACTGGACTTGAAAATCAGAAGGGACCTAGGTTCTCTGATACTGACTGAGACTATGAATATTTTGAGTTTTTACAATTTTGTCCCCTATTCTTGCTTCCCTTCCCCCACTCCCCACAGAAGGCAGTCTGTAGAGACTATGAATATTCAATAAACATTTTAAGTTTGAAGCAATATGCCAAGTATTTATGCTAGATCTGAGGATACTAAGACAAAAAATTCCTTTCCCTCCAGCAATGACCTTGCTTTGCAAAGCCTTTCTCACATAGCTATGATTGTCATTTTACAAATGAGGAAACTGAGGTTCAAAATCAACTAACAGTAAGCACCTACTATGTGCAAAGGATTATGCTAGAATAAGAAAATTTAAGGAATTATGGTCCAAAATAAGGATAATATCTGCAGTACCTGCTCCCATTTTTGTGAAATAGATATAAAATATATAAAATGAAAATTTTAAAGCTCCACATAAATATTTCCTTGCCACATGGTTTTTGACTTATTCCAGTAATGATGTAGGCGCACCTTATGTCATTCTAAAAGAAAATTTTTCATTTATGCTTTAGGCAGAAGAAAAAAATTTCCTATTTTTTCACACTTTGTTCTCCACTTTTTTTATTCTTTATATATCTAGATTCATACAGCTTGATTTTTCTGTTTGCATAAAGTTATGCAAAAGATCAGGTATAACCCATCTGTTTAATTGAATTTTTTGAAATATTTTCCCTTAATTTAGCCTTTTGGCTCAGAAGTTTGGTTTAATGCAAATTATACTGTTTTTGTGTCATTTGAATAATTTTATTACTTTTATATTCATGCTGAAATACATTCTCATTCAAGTGAAAGCAGAGGAAGTTAATTTATACTTTGTCCATAAATTTGGACATTTTGAAACATTAGCTTTATATGCTTGGTTAAGTAATCAAAAATAACATTGTTTTAAAGTAATCATCTTTGGTTATTTTTAATAAAACAAGATAATGTACTATTCCATAAATTTTTAATAGTGGGAAATAGAACAACTCAATAGCAAGCATTTATATAGTACTTAGAGGAAAAAGGAATACTGAACTTCAAAAAGGTTTGTGAAAAAAGAATCTTAGATATATAGTAGAGAAGATGTATTAGAATTTTTAGAAATTAGAATGCCAGATTTTTAGAGTTGGAACTAGGACCCACAAGACTATTTAGTCCAGTGATGTCAAAACCCAAATAGAAATGGGACTACTACACTGGACAGAAAAATCCCTGGGAGCTGCATATTGACTTGAAAAACCATATAGTAACATTATTTATATTCTTTTGTATTTTTTTATTTTACTAAATATTTCCCAACTACATTTTCATCTAGTTCTGACTGTGCTTGAATTTGTTAGGATCTACCTGTAGGTCCAGTGTTTGAAGCCTCTAATCTAAAATCCAGCCTTTGTCTGAACCAGAATACTCAGCTACAATTTCCCTGACAAGTGGTAACCCAGATTGCTACTGTAGCCTATTTGATCACCTTAATACTTTAGAAATATCATTTGAGCCCCACAGTTATGGACTAGTGATATTTTTCTGAATTTCTGAAATGCTAAAGTAAGATTCTTAGGACATAGAGTAATTGTTTTAATTAGTAGTTAGAAAACAAACTCCCAATTGTAGAATTGTATTGTATTATGATTCTGGGAAGGAAAAATTATATAATTGTATTTGAATCATTTTGTGAATCATTTTCTCAAACTTTTGTCTCTTGTTTCATATGGAATATTTTCTTTTTTAGGATTTTGCAAGGCAAATGGGGTTAACTGGCTTGCCAAAGGCCACACAGCTAGGTAAATAAGTGTCTGAGGCCAGATTTGAACTCAGGTACTCCTGACTCCAGGGCCAGTGCTTTATCCACTACACCACCTAGCTGTCCCCCATATGGAATATTTTAACTAATATTTAAAGAATATTTTATGGTCTTTGACCTCCTTGTTTATCACTATCACCATTGCATGTTGCATAAACAAAGCAAAACAGTTACTTCAGTGAGGAGTGTGAAAAACATCAGAAAATGTCAAGCCATAAAACATTGAATCTTATTTACTAAACAGGGAGATACATAGCCAGTGGAAATGTCAGTTTTAATTATAAACTCCTCTATAAAGTTTAAAGCATTTCAAGGATGACAAATTATGACAGTATTTCCTTGCAAAGAGTGGGGAAAAATGAATAGAAAATAACTGCTGAGAGGTCGGCTTTGGAACTGACTGAGTTCCAATATATTTTTATATGAAACAAATTGATCAATAAGTCAATAATCACTTCTTAAGAATCTAATATGTGCCAGGTGCTATGTGAAGCACTGAGAATACATAAAAGTGAAACAATAAGTACACTTAAAGATAGATGAATACTAAGTAGAAAAGAAGGAAGGGGTCCTACTGAAGATGTTTGAGAGGAGGTGGTGGTCAGACCTATATTGTAGGGAAGTATTTGTGTAGTTGTCTAAGAAGTTGAATTGAAGCAGAGTTCAGACAGATCAATTAGAAAACTATTGCAAGAGTCTAGGCAAGAGATAATGAGAGCCAGAACTAGAGTGAGTAGAAATAAGGGTGATGTATTTTACTGCCATCATTCATTCTCCCTGAATTTAACTCCAGTCTTATCAGCTTTTATGGTTCTCTCAAACTTGGCCTCATATCAATGTTGTTTCTTTTTAGCATTGGAAAAAATGTAGGTTTCTTAAAAGAATGAATCTGTCACAGAGTGCTCAAAGAAAAACCAACCAAAGATAAAATGTGTGCAGTCTTGCCTAAGATAAGATTATATATGCTACCTAAAGAGTTTTTTATTCAGATTTTTAAAAATCTTAATTTCAAAAGCAATACATTATGAGGTAAGATTCTGACCCTAAACTTAGCATGTTTGGATTGTATTGACCTAGATAACTGAAATACTTTTTATAGTATTATACAGCTTTTGGAAAGAGTTAATAAAGATTAGAGTTGTTACCTAAAAAGTGAAGGTAATTCATTTTCATGGAACCTAATTATATGCTTTTGAATTTTTTTCTTCTTTTCAATCTTTTCCCATTGCATCTCAGCACTGATGCCAGCTGATACAAATGCCCTTCCAAGAGTCATAGTCCTCACTTAGAACCTGAAACACAAAATACATGTTGATCTTGGCAGCAGTCCCATCATGAGGGATGAGGGATGGGCACCTCAGAAATTCCTAAAAATAATTCTAAAATGAACATTATATTGAATCTGTGTCCTGTGTTCTATTGTCAGTTGTGTGGTGTTTTAGTGGTTCTTTATTTATTAGCAATGACTATATGGCAAGTGTTGTACTAAGCACTAAGGATATCAAGAAGGGTGTCTATGAGCAACTTCTATTCTGGTAGAATAAGTGAAGCATTCCAGTCTTTACAGAACTGGTGAATTTGTGAATATCATAGTTTAAGTTAAACTTGGAGGCTTTTCTTATCTGGGTTAAGTCCTTTAATAGTATTAACTAACATTTATATAATGCTTACTGTATGCCAGGCCCTGTGTTAAATGCTTTGATCCCTACAATAATAGCCCTGGGTGTTGAATACTATTATTATCCCTATTTTACAGATGAGCAAACTAAAGCAAGATTAAGTTCCTTGCTCAGGGTCACATTTCTGGCTAAGTGTTTTTTTTTAGGTTTTTGCAAGGCAAATGGGGTTAAGTGGCTTGCCCAAGGCCACACAGCTAGGTAATTATTAAGTGTCTGAGATCGGATTTGAACCCAGGTACTCCTGACTCCAAGGCTGGTGCTTTATCCACTATGCCACCTAGCTGCCCCTCTGGCTAAGTGTTTAGGCAGAATTGAACCAGGGTCTTCACATTTCAGGCCCCACTCTTTATCCACTCTTATTTGTTTGGCATTTAAAGTTCTTTACAAATCTAGGCTTTCTACCATTTGTCATCTTACATTTTACTTTCCTCCACAAACTGATTCAGCCACATTAAGGTGCTTGCATGACATTCTTATCTTTCATCTTGTGCCTTTACATTGTCTCTTTATCTCCTTATAGAAGAATCTCTGACTTCCTTCAAGACTCAGCTCAAAGCCCCTCAGTTCTCAGAGAGGCCCTTTTATATTCCTCTTCCTCCCCTCCTCCCAAGGCCTCAGTCTTCTTTTACTCTGTATATATCTATTCACATATCACTTTTCTAAGTTCCCTATAGAATCTCAATATCCTTATTGCTCAATATAATTTTTGCCATGTGATAACTAATAAATTAATTAATAAATATAAAGATATGCTACAATTCTGATATAGAATACAATGCATATTCAATGTAATGCTCATTTTAGAATATTTCTATTATAATTTAAGAAGAAAAAGGATAGTCTATATTTGGGAAGCAATGAATTTCATAATTCTCTACAAATTCCATAATTTTGATCATTATAAAATTTTAAACAATTGTGGTAGAAGACTTAAATGAGAAGGTTTTAATTTAGTAGCTGTACTTACTGTTTGCTAATGAAAGAATGGTTTGAAGAAAATTTTTGTAACAGGACTCAAAGAATTGCAAATGTTATGAAGAAATGACTGAAACTGAATGAAAAGAGCTTTAGATGATGGTACTTTTTAACCTCCCTTCCCCCTTTTTTTTTCTTAAGGGACTAAGGATATTTTCATTAATGTAGAATTGACTTAGGTTTTCCAAAGGAAGTGATGAGTTGTTCTGGCTGGGCCTCTGAGTCTAAGCAAAGGTCTGGGGCCCTGTAAAAGGGAATTTTTCCTAGAAGGGTTCTTTCTGTTGGATACAGACCAGTTCTCTATGACATAGAAAACCTCAGTTTATAGCAGAATATCTGCTTAGACAAATTATTTTGAGCTTCTGAACCATAATTAAGTGATTTTTATTGAATAATGAAGTTATCTTTTTTCACACACACTAAAAGATTTTAATTCTTACCTAAGGGGTACGTTAGACTAAATTGTATATTAATATAATCCCAAATACTTTGTTTTGTAATTTTGAAAACTCTGAACAGAAATGTGTTATTTTTACTTGTTGGCAAGTAATTATATGCTTGCAGAAAGGGAAAACTTGTTTAAGGGGAGATTAAAATTAAAGGGATCATTTTATTTCAGATCAATTTTCTTTCCATACTTGTTTAGAAGATCAGAGAAAATTGCCATGGAACCTTTAGTAGAATGCTTTCATGAATAACATTTACCAGACATACCGTATAATTCTTATCTAGGATACTCAGTAGGTCTGTATCTTTGGCTTTTAATCAAAATAGACATGAGAAAGTACAGTATGTGGTTCAAGCATAGTGTTTGTGCAGTTAATATACATAAATAGCCTTTTTGTGTTTGTGGAAATTTTTGGTCTTCAATTATCCTTATGATAATATTAGTAACTTTCTTCAGGCATTATTCTCTCTCCCTCTCAGAGGGGGAAAGGATTCAGTATGATCTTTTCATATAACTCCACTCCTCCATCTTAAAATATGCAGTTGATTATATCAAGAGAAAGAACTGATAGTGATTACAGATCAAATTTTTGTTATTTTTCGCTTATTTTTTCATAGTTTTTTGTCTGTTTTCTTTCATAACATTACTAATATGGAAATATGTTTTGCATGATTGCACATGTACAACCCATATCAAATTGCTTGCCATCTTGGGGTGGGGGAGGAAGGAAAGGATAGAATTTGGAACTCAAAAAACCTCCAAACAAATGTTAAAAATTATTTCTACATGTAGGTGGAAAAAATAACTTTAAAAAATTCCTTTGTCTAGTATTCAAGAGCCTCCAAAATTTCTTAATACTACTTTTTATTATTCTCATATTTCTCTCCTTTAAATACATTATCAAAACTTGACTATTCTTTGTATTTTTTGGTCTCTAACCTTCCTTCATTTTACCATTTGCTTCTCTGTCTTGAATGGCTTCTTTGCTCTGCCTGTTGTATTCCTAATCATCCAGTAAAGTTCAAGTCAAACATCACCTCCTCCACAAGGACTTTCAATAACAGCCCTTATATATTTTATCTCTTAAAGGACATGGAATGTTTTGTTGTCATTGTAGCTCTAGAATATAACTTAATAACTACTTTGCATATAAGTATTTGTTAACTAGAAATTAGAATAATATGTATTTCACTCATTTATATTTGGTCTTATTTCACTATTAGGCAGTAAGTTATACAGGGACTTATCAAAAATCTTTCTCTTACCAAAATCTCTTCCTTAAAACCTATTCTTTTGAATGAAGTTGGGTAACATTTAAAAGTTCAAATGTATCATCCCAGTACATAAAGATTTAAGTATGACTGAATATAGACTACTTTGAAATAGTGCAATTAATTTGGAATTATTCAAGAAAAGTGACAGCAAATCTACAATTTGTGTGTGTACTCCCCATTTAGAGAAATGCTTTAAAAAACACCCAAAATTTTGCATTTTTAAAAAAATTTTTGGAAATTGTAGTGTCCCAGAACTTCATCATAATGACATCAAGAAAAGAATTCTAGAATTATTTAAAAAAATGAAGCATGAGCTATTCAGATAAAAATATATAGGAGAGTTTTAACTAAATCTTAATGTAGGGGCGGCTAGGTGGCGTAGTGGATAAAGCACCGGCCCTGGAGTCAGGAGTACCTGGGTTCAAATCCAGTCTCAGACACTTAATAATTACCTAGCTATGTGGCCTTGGGCAAGCCACTTAACCCCATTTGCCTTGCAAAAACCTAAAAAAAAAAACTTAATGCAGACAACATTATGATTACTGAAAGAAGCAGATAGAAAGAATTGAAGGACAACTGCTTTGGTCTGTGAAAACTTAATTCCAGTGCCTTATCCAGTTTTAGAAGCAAGACCAAACATAATTGATGAGTGTTTTTCATATTCTTACCTGTAATGTATTTTATCACTTGTTCTTTGTATCTGCAATTGAACATTGCAAATAATTAGTAACCAGTTGCCTTTTTAGGACTTTGATTTGTGTTATATTCATTATTCTGATAACACTTATCTCTCATCTTTGCCCTGACAGACCCGACCCTTATGCTTAAAAAAATTTCAGATTGCCTTCCTTTTATTTTCTTCAAGCAACATCTTCTCAATGAGACATTTACTGATACCCTCAGATGTTAGTGCCTTCCCTTCAGGGAGAAAAAGAATCTTGTATTTTATTTTATTTTATTATTTTATTTATTTTATTATTTTTATTTATTGTTTTTATTATTTTATTATTTTATTAGGCTGGATGACTCCAGGACTGGTGCTTTATCTACTGTGCCACCTAGCCACCCCTTGTATTTTATTTTTAGAATCTTTTAAGATTTAAAAAAAAATAGCAAGTATTAAGATGGTGATGTGAAGGCAGAAATTCCCAGCTCCCCCCCCCAAAAAAACTCCCAAAGGTGTAAAACTATGACTCCAAACAAAATCTAGAATTCACAGAAAGACTAAGCGAAGCAATCTACAGCCTAAGACCGTTTGGTGAATCCTTGGGAAAGGTCTGTTCCACCTGAAGAGGGGTTTGGAAAAAGCCACAGCCCTGTGTGCACACCAATTCCATCCTTCCAGGAAAAGCCCAAAGCTGAGGGAACACATGGAGCCACCCTGTACCTGCTTCCAGAGCACTCATCCCATAGATGGTAAGGAGTTGGGGGAGACTGCAGAGGTCTCTTTGCTATCCCTGAGGCAGGACTCTGCTGCCTTGCCCATACTTGCAATTCTGGGGCCCCTATACTACCATGGAGGAGCTGGGACTCTCCTCATAGCTCCAGGGAAGAGAGGGAATGCTTGTAGTCATCCACAGACCAGAGCATAGGCCAGGAGAGCAGTCAGCCTCTCATAAAACATTGGAGTATTAAGGTTGGGGGAGGCAGTGTGTGTCCCAAAAATTCCCCCAAAGCTTTGGAAGTATGGTAAATCAGTCACAGGCTGAGGAAATGAGCAAACGTAAGAAAAAAATCTGACCATAGACAATTACTTTGGCTCCATGGAGGATGAAAATATACACTCAGAAGATGACCAAGTCAAAGCTTCTATATCCAAAGCCTCCAAGAAAAATATGAATTGGTCTCAGGCAATGGAAGAGCTCAAAAGAGACTTTGAAAAGCAAGTAAGGGAGGTAGAGGAAACACTTGGAAGAGAAATGAAAGGGATGCAGGAGATTCATGAAAATCAAGTCAGCAACTTGGTGAAAGAGATACAAAGAAACACTGAACAAGATAGCATGTTAAAAATCAATTTGGTAGGGGCAGCTAGGTGGCACATTGGATAGAGCACTGGCCCTGGAGTCAGGAGTACCTGAGTTCAAATCCGGCCTCAGACACTTAATAATTACCTAGCTATGTGGCCCATTGCCTTGCAAAAACCTTAAAAAAAAAAAGAATTGGTCAGGGGTAGCTAGGTGATGCAGTGGTTAAGAGCCACCTGCCCTGGAGTCGGGGGAAACAGAGTTCAAATCTGTCCTTTGACACTTTTTTTTTGCAAGGCAATGGCATAAACTGACTTGCCCAAGTCACACAGCTAAGTAATTTGCCAACTAGCTGCCCTGTCCTTAGACACTTAATAATTACCTAGCTGTGTGACCTTGGGTAAGTTACTTAACACCATTGCCTTGCCCCCACAAAAAGAATTGGCCAGTTGGAAAAGGAGATAAAAAAGCTTGCTGAAGAAAATAACTAAATTCAGATGTAGAATGGAACTAAAAAGAAGCTGATGACTTTGCGAGAAATCAAAAAACAATAAAAATCAAAATTTGAAAAACAGCTAAGCTGGAGAATTTTAAAATTAAGTGGGCTGGGGGGAGCTAGGTGTTACAGTGGATAGAGCACCTGCCCTGGAGCTAAAAGGACCTGAGTTCAAATCCAGATTCAGACACTTAATAATTGCCTAGCTGTGTGATCTTGGGCAAGTCACTCTTTAACCCCATTGCCTTAAGTCATGACTAGGAAAAGAGCCTAGACTTAATTTTTCAAGAAATAATCTAGAAAAATTGCCCTCAGGTCCTAGAAGCAGAGGGTAAAATAGAATTCAAGGGAATACACTGATCACCTCCTAAAAGAGTTCTTCCTGCCCCCCCCAAAAAAAAAACTCCCACAAGTGCTATAGCCAAATTCCAGAACTCCCAAGTCAAAGAGAAAATGCTACAAGCAGCCAGAAAGAAACGTGGTACTACAGTCAGGATTACACGGGATTTAGCAGCATCTACATTAAGGATTTGTAGGGCTTGGAATATGATATTCTGGAAGGCAAGAGAGTTTGGATTACAAGAATTAACTCCCCAGCAAAACTGAACATCCTCTTTCAGGGAAAAAGATGGACTTTCAATGAAACTTTTCCTGTTGAAATGACCAGAGCTTAACAGAAAGTTTGATCTTCAAGTACAGGAAAAGCAGAGAGGGTAGATGGGAAGGGCTAATTATGAAGGATTTAATGAGCTGAACTGTGTGAATTCCTGCATGGGAAGAAGATACTCTGCATCAGTTCATGCAGATCTTTGCATGTTTTTCTGAAATCATACCTTGAATTATTTATTTTGGTGGTGTGTGATATTATAGTATTATACCACGACTTGTTCAGCCATCCTATAATTGATCCTTTTTTTTGTCACTACAAAAAGGGCTACTATAAAAAATATATTCTTCCCCTCCCTCCCCCCCTTTCCTTGATTGCTTTAGACTATAGGCCTAGTAGTGTCAAAGGACATTCACAATTTATTAACTTTTGGGCCATAATTTAAAATTACTTTCCAGAATTGCTGGACCGATTCATAGCTCTACCAAGTGTGCCTTGATGTGCTTGTTTTCCTATAACCTCTCCAACATTTGCCTTTTTCTTTTATTAACTTTGCCAGTTTTTGATATATATGGGAGTGAGAGTAATTTTCATTTATTTTTAGTGTTTTGGAGCATTTTTTTCTTATGGCTACAGATAGTTTAAATTTCTTCCTCTGAAAACTGCCTGTTCGTATCATCTATCATTTCTGAGGATTATTAGCTCTTGATATATCTGGGAAATGAGACTTTTGAAAAAGGGTTTTTTTAACCCATATCTATTTTAAAACTTTTTAATTAATAAAAATCCTCCCCCATTTATAAAGAAAACAAAACCTTTGTATCAAATATGCATTTCTCAGAAGATTCCTACTCTCCCACTTGTCTTCAATTGTTTCCTATCTACTAATTGCCATGTCTTCCCCAGTCTTCACCCCCACCCCCACCCTTGATTTGATTCATTCATTCCTGCTAGTAGTGGTGGTAGTAGTAGTAGTAGTAGTAGTAGTAGTAGTAGTAGTAGTAGTAGCAGTAGTAGTAGTAGTAGTAGTAGTAGCAGCAGTAGTAGTAGTAGTAGTAGTAGTTGTTGTTGTCCTTCAGTATTGAAAAAGACCAGTACATGAGTGATGTTATGATTTACACATAAGATTGATTAAAGATAAAGATGCTATTCTCAGTGTCCCATGTGAGCCCAGTGACCTGACATAGATCAGGATGGTTGGTGATAAGTGGGTGATCCCATAATACTGAGGTTCTTTGGCAATAGGTATTATCTCTCAGTGGTGCAATGGTCAATTTGATAATTTTTTGGTGTCAGCAGTACAGTAAAGCTGAAAGGATGGTCTATTGTAACTTGATTGTCTATACTATTCAGCTCTGGAACTATACTCCCCCTAGGACCCTATTTTTTGAAAACTTTTGAAAGACTTAAAAACTGAGTGGGTCATGGAATTAATGCCACCTGCTCACTAGTCGACATCATTTATGGTTGAAAATATGATGGCTTCTGATGGTCTTTGAACTTCTGACTTCACTGTGACCCAGTGGATAGAGCACTGGACCTAGAGTCAGGATAGACTCAGACCTGGAGCCTCATCTTCCTGAGTTCAAATCTGGCATCAGTTGATTACTAGCTGTGTGACCCATTGACAAGTCACTTAATCCTCTTTGCCTCAGCTTTTCAGCTAAATGGCAATGCACTCTAGTATCTTTGCCAAGAAAACCTCAAATGGGTCACAAGGAGTCAGATTTGACTGAGAGAACTTGACAGCAACAACATAGGCTCATAGTTCTCTTGTCTTTTGTGACCAAATTCCTTGAGAAAGTCATCTACAATAAATGCCGTCACTTCCTTTTTCTTGCTCTTTTCTTCTGTCTAAATCAGAGTTATAAAATTCAACAGTAGACTAAAGTTCAGAAATCAGCAAGAATCATATTAAAATGTTGTTGGGAAATTCAATTTATTAAGTGCCTTCTATGTGCCAGACACTGTGTGCCCAGGGCACACAAAAAGGGACAACACACAAGTCCACACTTTGTGGAACTTACATCTAATAGGGGAGATAACTTGCAAACAAATCCATATAAAATAAGCTCTATACGGAATAAATAGGAAATAATTTAGTATGAACTTAAGGAAACCAGGGAGATCAGTAAGAGTGGAGGAAGGAGAGCATTTCAGTAAAGGGGGAGAGCCAAAGAGTCTGGCTGGATGGAGTCCAGAGATGGAGTTTTTTTGTTTGTGTAGCAAACAAGAAGCCTCTGTCACTGCAAGGAAAAGGGGTGGGGAGAGTAAGGTGCTGTTTGGTCTCCTTGCCTCCATTCCCTACCCATTGCAGTTCATCTTCCACTTAACTGTCAAATTGATTTTCTATGTCACCTTGTTGTTCAATGACTCTGCACTGCCTGCTTGACCAAATATAAAATCATCTGTTTGGTTTTTTTAGTCCTTCATAACTTGGCTCCCTCCTACCTTTTTTGCAGGCTTTACACATCCATCCTTTCGCCTAAGTACTCTGTAATTAATGAAGCTGGCCTTTGTGTCCTTTATTGTACATAGCAGTATATGTCTTGATTATAGATATTTTCATTGATTGTCCCCCATGCCTGGAATTCTCTCCTTCTTCAACTCTGCCTCCTGGCTTACTTTAATTTTTTTTGCAAGAAGCCTTTTCTAATTTTCCTTAATCTTCATGCCTCCCCTCTGTAACTGTCCCCAATTAATATTGCCCCATAGCTGTTTGCATGTTGAGAGTAGAGATTGTTTTTTCACATTCACTGTGTCCTCACAGTCCCTGACAGTTAGTAGGTGTTTAATAAATGCTTCTTGGGGGCGGCTAGGTGGCACAGTGGATAAAGCACCGGCCCTGGAGTCAGGAGTACCTGGGTTCAAATCTGGTCTCAGACACTTAATAATAACCTAGCTGTGTTGCCTTGGGCAAGCCACTTAACCCCATTTGCCTTGCAAAAACCTAAATAAATAAATAAATGAACAAATAAATAAATGCTTCTTGACTTGACAGAGATTTGGATGGTCTGTTGAGTGGGGGTTCTTTTGAGGTGTGAGTTGGCCATTGGGGTTCCTTCCATCTCTAATTCTCTTTAATTTGATTCCTCTTAATATCTATATGTGCCTATTAGAGATCTATCTGATTCTTTCATTAATACTTGAAAATTATGGTTTTGAGTTAGAAGAACTTAATATCCCAGTTTTGCCACTTCACTACCAGGATTATACTTGGCTGCCTTTGATAAGTTCCTTAACTGCTCTGGGCCTCTGTTTCTCATCTGAAAAATATACTGTCCTGTGTAACTCCTTACCTATCTTCTTCAGTTCACTCATGGATCCAATGTTAGATTTATAGTTAAGGAAGATTAAAATCAAATCCTACTTTAGATTCTAACTATGTAACCTGGACAAGTCATTTAGCTTTATAACCTTATCTACAAAATAATAATATCTCCTTCCCTGAGTTGTGAAGTTCAAATACAATAATTAATATAAAGTGCTTGGGAAACCTTAATTATAAAAGTGTTAACTATTATTTCACCCTTATTTCTTGTTGAGTGTATGAATTTTGACAATTGCTTATCCTTTACTCCAAATTTTCAATCACTTGCCAGGTCATGTCAATTTTTATCTTGACAGTATATTTTGCATTGGGTTTTTTTTTTCTCCACTTAGACCACTATTCTCCTAATTGAGGTTTTCATCACTACTTGGCTAAAATAATGAAAGAGCTTTCATATTGGTCTTTTATACTTCTAGTGTGTCCCTTTGATTCGTTCTTCACTCAGCTATGGCAGAAAAAAAAACCTTCCTTTTGCTTATCAATGTCTATTCATAAACCTTCAGTAGTTCTCTGTTGCCTTTCCATTAAAATGTAAAGCCTGGCATTTAAGCTTCACTATCTGACTCTACCTTACCTTTCTAGCTTTATTTTAGCTGTTTAGAGCATGTGATGTCAAACTCAGAGAGAAATAGGGCCACTAAACTGTATGTAAAGATTCCTGCAGACCACAGGTGGTAATGCAGAGTTGTATTTGATACCTCTGTGGGGAAAAATATAGGACGCAGAGATAGCAAGACCTACTGAGTTCAAATCCTTCCTCAGATACTTGCTAATGAGCATGGTGCTTAACCTGTCTGTTTCCTCATCTACAAAATGAGAATAATAACACATTCCTCACATAGTACATAATTATGAGGATCAAATGAGTTACATAAGTAGATGGGAAAGCAAATATAAAATACAGAAAATACTTTGCATACCTCAAAGTGCTATAGCCATTATTAACACAGTTTTCTAGTGCCAATATTCACTATATTCCAATCCTGAAAGCACTTCATTCTCACCTCTTATTTATAGAATTCTTATGAAGGTTTAGCTCAGGTGTCATTTCTTCCTTATTATATTTTCTTCCATTATCATATTTTCCCTTTTCAAAAGTTTCTTTGGAATATTTTGATGTTTATTTCTCTTTTGGTACAGCTTAGTGTGATCTATATCTTTGTATGTGTTCTATTCTCTTTGAGGTTAAGGACCACTTAGATTCTCTTTATATTACCAAAACTTGGTGAATTTCCGTTTTGATTTGTGGCTGTGGTTGGATGAAGATTGAAATCTTATAGCAAGACAGCCTGAGCAACTTAAGGATAGACTCTCCAGTGTATTTCTATGTAGATTCTCCTTTTCTTCTGTTTTGATTCAACAAGTAGGCTTAATCACACAGACCACCAACCTAGTACCTTCTTCAAAAATAATTAAATATAGTAACATAAGGATGACTGTCACTGCAGATGTGGTCTTACATTTTTAATGACCTTACCATTCATTCAATTAGTCCTTAAGAATGACTTGAGGACCTGAGTTCAAAGGCGGCCTCAGACACTTAATAATTACCTAGCTGTGTGGCCTCGGGCAAGCCACTTAACCCTATTGCCTTGCAAAAAAAAAAAAAATGACTTGAGGAAATAAAGTCAGCAGGGCATCCTGAAGAACTATGAAGACTAGGTTGGCCTAGATAATCTCCTTAAG
Source organism: Macrotis lagotis (assembly GCF_037893015.1). Taxonomy (NCBI): domain Eukaryota; kingdom Metazoa; phylum Chordata; class Mammalia; order Peramelemorphia; family Peramelidae; genus Macrotis; species Macrotis lagotis. The sequence goes on from NC_133658.1 coordinate 848,193,153, forward strand.
TATAGTTCCTCCTTCAGTAGATTTTTATCAGACTTAAATCTCCCTCTTGTAATTATTGTATGTGGGGGAGGGGGGCTTTGCCATTCTTTTTAGTGAGGTAGCGTAGTATAGTTTCAAAAAGGCCAGTTTTAGAATCAAACAGACCTACAGATCTTAAGAAACTTTCTCTTAAGCTTATAAATTGAGTAGAGGGAGTTTGAAAGTTCTCTAGAACCGGGCTGCCCCTATTATTATTATTTTTTATTTTGATTTTAATTTTTTCCCCTTTACTTTATTGTTCATGAGGGTCTATATTTTTGGGGGGAGGGGGTATTATATATTAAACAAGAACATTTTAGTAATGTATAAAAAATCATTTGTACAAAAAATAAAATAAATGTAATTTTTAAAAAAGTTCTGTAGAACAGAACTCCTCTTTCTCCATCCCCCAAACTCACTCTGCTTTCCAAGTTCCCTATTATTGTCAAGGGCACCACCATTCTCCCAGTCTAATCTGACCATGTCACTCCCCCCCATTCAATAAAGTCCAGTTTGTTCCCTATTATCTCTGGGATCAAAGAAGAGTCCTGTTTGACATTCACAACTCCTACCTTTCTAGTCTTATGTCTTAAATCCCCTCAATGAACTCAGTAATGTAGTATTACTACATAACTAGACTCTGGATTTTTTTCTTTTCTTTTCTTTTTCTGACCTAAAATAATCTCCTTTCTCATCTCCACCTTCTGACTTCCCTAGCTTCCATCAAGTCTCAAATAAAATCTCATTTTCTATTGAGAAACTTTTTTTGCTTATCTTTAATGCTATTACTATCTATCCATAACTTCTTTGTATCTATCCATAACTTCTTTGTATCTATCCATAACTTGTTTGTATCTATCCATAACTTGTTTGTATATAGTTGTGTATTTTTTCCTCTCCCCCCACTCCAATTAGACTTTGAACTCATTGCCTTTTTTAGGGAAGGGGATTCCTAGTACTTAGCATAGTACCTCACCTCCTCAACTCTTAAAATGCATTGAATATTAAGCTCTTGGACAGTCTTATGACTCCTTTGAAATTCACTATGTGTGGATAGCGCACTAGTTTTAGGATGATTATCTCTTAAGTAGATATGACATGCAATTATGGGCAACCCTGTCAAATTTGACTTTTTTCATTCTAAATGCAAAGGAACCCTCAATCCAAAATTTTATAACTTTGCAACAAGCCCAGATCTAGGAACTATTAAATACTAGGTTACCTCCACTTGGATATGACAGTTTAAATATTAATCATGTAGAATGGGGATTTATAAACTGCTTCATCTTTTTTTTTTTGGCCATGGACCCATTTTGGCAGTCTAGTGAAACCTAACAACCATTTCTTAGGAATTATATTTTCTTTTCACATTTGAACACCACATTTTATTTAAAATAATAGTTTTCCCCAAATCACTTTAGCATGTTTATAAATTGAAGGGATTAGGAGAAATAAAAGGATAGGAAAGCAACATAACTAGCTAATAGATCACAAAGGATTAAGTCTATGGAGAGGAAAGGCAAATGAGGAATTATATTTTTAAATGCATAAAATAAAATATTATTTATATTGAAATAGCTATAATTTAAAAAAAATAAAATTTATAGATCCCAAGTTAAGATTTCCCTCCTCTAAATCTCTGACCCTAGTAAGGTTTAATGATATATTTCTCTTTCTTTTTCCTAGCAGGACCCGTTGGGGCACAGCCCCTGCTCATGGTGCCCAGACGTCCTGGCTATGGCACCATGGGCAAACCCATTAAGCTGTTGGCCAACTGCTTCCAAGTTGAAATCCCAAAGATTGATGTCTATCTCTATGAGGTAGATATTAAACCAGACAAATGTCCCAGGAGGGTAAACAGGTAAGATATAAAAAAGAAATTTTCATTTTAAAGGGAGTGCAACCCATTTTGTTTGTGTATCTGTTATAAGACTATGCCTACAATTTGACTCACTATACTCTTAACTTATTTTTAGAATTCAGTATACCTCAGGAATAAAAGAATTGCAAAAATAGTAATGCTTATTGTATAAACTACTTTGAAGCTACAATTTATGTCAACTTGAACATTTACATTTACCTAGTTATGATAGGAGAAATCTAGTGCATCTACACACCTTTCCTCAACTTAGAGTAAACCTGGTAGGGGAAGTGCTGTATTCTGACATAATAGAAAGAGTTTAGATTTCCAGTCAGGGAAATTGGGTTTGATGTGAGACCTCTGACCCTCAGTTAACTCATCTGAAAACAGGAATTAAAACTAAATTGTCCCTACATTCCTTTCCAGGTCTAAATCTGTGGTCCTGAGTTTGTACTATATTCTTCTCTTCTTCCTCTTTTCTCTCATCCTTCCCAGTTACCTCACATTTCCTCATGTTCAGCTTCTGACAAGTTGTTCTTCCTATTTAGGGACCTTATGGCCAGAAATATAGGTTAAATGATATTAGGCTATTAAGACAAACAGCATGTGTTAAGTGTCACAGAACATTTGTGTATTAAGTGCCCATGCACCATAGCTTTGCTAGGTGCTAGGGAATAGAAAAACCAAAGAAAGAAACACTGTACACTCTGAAAGAGTTTGCTTTCTTTTGGGGTCGAGATATTATAAAGATATTATATATGTATACAGAGTACATATTTAATAGATATAAATAACTTTGAAGTAGTTAAGGAAAGAACTAGCTATTGGGGGAAAAGTCAAGAAAGGCTTTGTCTGTAAGGTGAATTGCATATTGAAAGAAGTGAAATAATTTTTGAGGCAATGAGAAAGGAGTGTTTTCTAACAATACAGAGGTGTCAAAATGATGTAGAGAGCTGTTTTGGATGGACTCTAGAGTAAATGAGAGTAATGTATAAATGAGCTGGAGAAATAGGTTGGGGCCAGTTTGTGAGCCCCCAAAAGCCTACACATACACCTATTAAAATAATTTATGTTTTATTCTAAAGGCAATGAAGTTATCACTAGGTTTTATCAAGTATCAAGTGATATAGAAAAATCTTGAGGGAAATCATTTTGAACTCTCATATAGGAGATTAATTGGAGTCAAGAAAGATTTGAGGCAGGGTGAATCTAGTAGGAGGCTAATGGTAGTAGTCCAGATAGAGGTAAGGAGGGCTTGACCTTTAGGTGGTTTTGTGTGTGTGTGTGTGTGTGTGTGTGTGAGAGAGAGAGAAAGGTTCAGGTCAAATGTGAAGAATATTGTAAATGTAGAAATAGCAAGATTTGTCAAATGTTTCATTATCTGGAAGGAGATGGAAGGATTGAATATCCCTGAATTTGGAAACCCGGGAGATTGAAAAGATGCTTTTGATAGAAATAGGGAAATTTAAAAATACATTCTTTTGGTTATAATGACTTTAAGACATTTCTCTGAGATAACCAATTTGAAATGTCTTAATGCAGATCTAGAACACCACAGAGAGACTTGGGCTGGATATGTAATAAGATCTTGGAGTCATCTGCATAAACATAATTAAACTCATGGGAACTGGATAACTGTGAGAGAGGGGAGGATTCATGACAAAACCTTGGGGAACACCCTCAGTAAAGGGGTGTATGATAGAGAATAAACTTAAAGGAGTAATCAGTTAGGTAGGAGAAATAATCAGAGAATAGTATCAAGAAAATTCAAGAGAAAGCATTCTGGAGAAGAGTGTAGTCAGTCATGTCAGATGCAATCAGGCCAAGAAGTATAAGAACAGAGAAGACTATCACATAAGACAGTACAATCATTTTGAAGAAGACTTAGTAATGAGGTATTTTTGAGTGGTACAAAGTAACTTGTTGATCCAGTTGTATTTTTCATAGTTATAAAAAATGGTAGTTCACACAGATAATATAATACCTTATACTTGAAAAAAATTTTAAAATAAGTGTTATTTTATCTCAGTTAACTAAAATCTACCCTCTCTCTACCTGTCTCCCTACCACCACCTTACACTTTATTTTGAAATTTAATATTTATTTATTGTCATTTGTATAAATGTTTTTAATACATTAATAAAATATTCTTGTTTAAGAGTAAACAAAATGCCCCCTCCCCCAAAAAATACAGACTTGCTTGAGTGATAAAGTAAAGGAGAGAGAAAAAATTAAAATTAAACAAATAATAGTTATAATTGTAGGTATGGCCAGATGTATCGCAGTGGATGGAGCACCAGCCCTGGAGCCAGAAGCACCCAAGCCCATATCGTGCCCCTTACACCCAACAAATCACTCAGCCATGTGACATGCAAGCCATCTCAACCCCACTGCCCTGCAAAAAAAACAAAAAAAAAGACCCAAAATAAAATAAAATAGTAATAATAGTAGGGGCGTCTGGGTGGTAGACAGAGCATTGGCTCTTGAACCAGGAGCACCCGGGTCCAAATCCAGCCTCAGACACCCAACAATCACCCTGCTATATGGCCCCAAGCAGGCCACCCAGCCCCATTTGCCATGCACCCTCCTCCAAAATAATAATAAGAAGAAAAAATGTGCTTCAGTCTGTGTTCGAACACCACCAACTCTGTTGTGGATGTATCACGTTCTTTATGATAAGTCCATCACAAAAGTTACTTCCATATTTTTCCACCATTGCCATGGCTGATCACAACTCCCTCCTTTCGTACTTCTCCACCACCATGTACTATATTTTTTCTCTCCTTTCACTCTGACTCTGCTGTAGGGTAGCTGAGTGGCACAGCAGACAGATCTCTGGCCCTGGAGCCAAGAGGCCCCGAGCCCCCATACCACCCCTTAGCCCCAGAATCCACCTGGTCCTATGGTCCCAGACAGGCCATCCAATCCAAGCCCCTTGCAAGAAGTACAAAAGAAAATGTGTTATATCTGACCACTCTTCCCATATGGTCCATCCTCTCCTCCTTCATTCACATCCCCACACCTTCCCCCTGTCCCCCCCTACTTCTTACTCCAGATGTCTCTATCCCATTGAGTATATATCCTGTTTCCTCTCCTAGCCACCTCTGATGAGAGCGAAGATTCTCTCATTCCTCCTTGCCTCCCCCCTTCCATATCATTGCAATAGCTCATTGTAATAAAGAAAAATCTTATTATATGAAATATCTTGGCCTATTCCCCCTCTCCTTTTTCTTTCTCCCATTACATTCCCCTTTTTTCTATTGACTCCATTTTTACACCATATTTTATCTTCAAGTTCAGCTTTCACCTGTGCTTCAACTATAAAAGCTCCCTCTACCTGCTCTATTAACTGAGAAGGGTCATATGAGTATTATCAGTGTCATTTCTCTATACAGGAATACATGTAGTTCATCATCATTAAGTCTCTCATATTTTCCCCCTCTTCTCCAATCTCTATGCTTCACCTGAGTGAAGATCTGAAGTTCAAACCTTCCAACAGGAACATTTGAAATTCCCCTGGTTCATTGAAAGTCCATCTTTTCCCCTGGAAACACATTCAGTTTTGCTGGGTAGTTGATTCTCGGTTGCATTCTAACCTCGTTTGCCTTCCACTATATTATATTCCAAGCCCTACGAGCTTTCAAAGTAGTTGCTGCTAAGTCCTGTGTGATCCTGATTGCAGCTCCACAGTATTTGAATTGTGTTCTTCTGGCTGCTTGTAATATTTTCTCTTTGACTTAGGAGTTCTGGAACTTGGCTATAATATTCCTAGGGGTTGGTTTTTGGGATCTCTTTCTCAGGGGGGATCTGTGGATTCTCTCCATTTCTATTTTGCCCTCTGCTTCTAGGATATCAGGGCAATTTTCCTGTAGTAATTCTTTGAAAATGATGTCAAGGCTCTTTTTCCTGATTGTGACTTCCAGGTATTCCAATAATTTTTAAATTATCTTTCTTAAATCTGTTTTCCATATCAGTTGTTTTTTCAATGAGATGTTTCACATTTTCTTCTAATTTTTCATTCTTTTGGTTTTGAAGTATTGAGTCCTGATTTCTCATAAATTCATCTATCTCCCTGAATTCTATTCTTTGTCTGAAGGACTTGTTCTCCTCAGAGAGCTTTCTTATCTCTTTTTCCATCTGGCCAATTTTGCTTTTTAAAGCATTCTTCTCCTCAATAACTTTTTGAATTGTTTTATCCATTTGGCCTAAGCTGGTTTTTAGCATGCTATTTTCTTCAGCATTTTTTTGGATTTCTTTGACTAGACTGCTGACTTCATTTCCATGTTTTTCCTGCATCTCTCTCCTTTCTTTTGCCAGTTTTTCTTCTAACTCCATCATTTGATTTTCAAAGTCTTTTTTGAGCTCTGTCATAGCCTGAGAATTTGTTTTTTCTTGGAGTCTTTAGATGCAGGAGCTTGTGCTTCCTCATCTTCAGACTGAGTATTTTGATCCTTCTTGTGCTCACAGGCAAAATATTTCTCAATGGTGTTACTTTTGTTTCTCTGCTTGCTCATTTTCCCAGCCTGAGCCTGTTTTGGGGGTGCTTCCTGAGCTTTTGGGACACTCCCATGAGGGTCTCAGTGTATGAGGCTCTGTCCTCCCTCCTGGTCTGTGAATGACCATAAGCACCCCCCTCTGCCACGGGGCTGAAGTGGAGGGGGCCCCTGCTGTTCTATGGGGGGGCCTTGACTGCAATCAAGATCTGTATTTGGTCAGAGCCCCAGAGTCCTCCCACCTTATACTTTTAAAGCCCATTACACATTTTGTCATCTGATCTTTAAAAAATTCTCATGAGACTTGAAATCATTTATAAAGTGACATGGAAAAATAAAAATTATCTGCATTAATGAGGAAGTGGAGTCTTAGATGGGATCTAATGTAGAACCATGGAGTTACACAGCTGGAAAGTATTTTGGAGGTCATCTATTCAGATCTCTTCATTTTGCAGATATGAAAATGGAGGTCTAAAAAAGTTGACTTAATGTCGACTATGTGGCACATAGAAGTTCAAATCTAAATCTTCTAGTACTAAATCAGAACTTTTATATTGGTGAGAACAAATATAAGTAGAAAATCAATATAAATAACTTTGTACTTACTTGAATTCAGCAAGAATTGAGCTCTTTCATGCCCCTGTTTTTGGATGCTAATGTGATCCCTGTCCTATAGCAGTTTACAACCTGCTTGAAATGGTCATCCACAGGTATATTAAATTTATTAGATCATAAAAATATAAAAAAGAATGTGCTAAATTGTATACTAAGGTGTTTAAAAACTTGATATTCAACATATCTATGTATATTCTATGCAATTCAATCAAATTCAACAAAAATTAAGAGTCTACTATATTTAAAGTTCTCTTGAATTTGTCATTGAGTTACCATATTTTCCAGTTCTTGACCTTTGTTATCCAAGACTAAAATGACATCACTACGTTTGAGACAAATTACAGTGTGTCCTACTGTGGCTGATTAGACCAGTACAAGCTCGGAATGCTCTACCACAAGTAAGGAACAAATACTCCATATGAACAACTAGCTGGAGTGGGTATTCTAAATTTATATATGGCATGTTTCCTTTGAGCTGCTTAAAATCTCCCTCATAGAGTGCAGTACCCTCACGCCATGCTGGGTGATCTTGTGCCAGTGTCTCCCATGCTGTACAATTATTTCTAAAGTTCTTTAATGAGACCTTCAGGGTGTCTCAGTATCACTTCTTCTAACCCCCTTGAGAGCAATTGCCTAGTGTGAGTTCTCCATAAAATAGTTTTTTGTGGCAAACATATGTCTGGCATTCTAACTATGTGTCCAGCCCATCATAGTTGCATTCTCTGTAGTAATGTTGGAATGCTAAGCAATTTAGTTCAAGAAAGGACCTTGGTGTCTGGTATTTTCTCTTGCTGGGTGGTCTTCAGAATCTTCCTAAGATAATTTAAATGGAAGTGATATTTAGTTTCCTGACATACCGTTGGTGACTGTCAGGTTTCACAGGCATTATAGCAATGAGGTCAGCACAACAGTTCTGTAAACCTTCAGTTTGGTAGTTAGTCTAATCCTACTCTTTCCCCACACTTTTTTTGGAATCTCCCAAATACTGAGCTAGCTCTGGCAATGCATGTGTCAACCTCATTGTGAATGTGTACCTCCTTGGAAAGGACACTAAGGTAAGTGAACTTGTCCATAGTACTCAAAACTTCTCCATTTGTAATCAATGGTTCCACAAGAACAGAGAATCGATCCATACTTCAAACCTGCATTGAAGGCACAATCATCTGCAAATAGAAGATCATGCACCAACAATTCTCCATTTTGGTCTTGGCTTTGTAGCCTTTTCAAGTTGAAGAATTTGCCATTAATGCAGTAGCTGACCTTGAAACCATGTTTATCTTCAGTGAAGGTATTTGATAACATGGCTGAAAACATCATGCTATACAAGGACACAGCCTTATTTCACTCCATTGGTGACTGGGAAATCTCAAGAGCATCATCCACTATCCAGAACCTAAGCATGCAAAGTTGTCATGAAACGACATACAATACTGATGAACTTCTCTGGGAAACCAAATTTTGACATAATTTTCCATAAGCCTGATGGTATATCAAAGGCATTGGTCAGATCTACAAATGTTGTATATGTTGTATACAGACCACTGTTCTGTTCCTGGCATTTTTCCTGGAGTTGTTAGGTAGTAAATACATATTGACTGCTATTCTACCCTTTCTGAAGTCACACTGGCTCTCAGGGAAGTGACTATCTTCCAAGTGAAGGATTCTGGCAAGAATCTGAGCAGCAATGACTAAAAGAGAAATACTCCTGTGATTGTCACAAGATAATCTATTCCATTTACCTTTATAGAATGGATGATGGAGGCATCCTTAAATTCTTGGAGGGTAACCTCTTCATGCCATATAACCTGGAAAATTTCAATCAGTTTTTGGATGAGCAATGTACCCCTCACCTTGTAGGTCTCAACTGGAATAGAATCAGCACCATGTGCTTTATCATTTGAAAGAAACCTAAAGACATTCAAAATCTCCTCTCCAGTTGGAACTTCAGCTAGGGATTGATTGACTTCATCTTGAGGTAAATGGTCAATGGCTTTTGCATTGATTGATGGTCTATTAAGAACATTATGGAAGTGTTCAGCCCATCTCTCTAGGATTGTATCCCTATTGTTAATCAATGTGGATCCATCAGCACTGAGTAGTTGAAATGCACCATATGTCATATGTCTTTGCCCATAAATAGCCTTCAGGACAACATAAAAGCATATTTTCCAGAAACATTGCACTCAATGGAAATACAAATGACAAAAAAATGAAATTATTCCTGATCTCAAGGAGCTTACATCCTAGTGGGAGGAAACTATATACTTAAAAACATAGCTAAATATAAGGTAATTTGAGCTGAGTGAAAATGTTAAGACGGGGGAGGGCAGTCATAGAGTTAGGGAAAGATTTCATTATAAAAGATGAAATATGATTTGCCAGTAATTGTAAATGAAAAATATTTGCAATTTTTAGTGGACTATCCTCTTTTGAGCCCTCATCATCTCAAGTCTTTTCGAACTCCCAATTTTTTAGTCATCTTAGATTGCGATAATAGAAACCTAGCTTTCAAGAGTAAGGATCTGATAGTTTCACTATTAGTAATTGAATATTGTTTCCAGTTCTGGGTGCTATCATATAAAAAAATTAACAAACTACAGTATTCAGAGAAGGGTAACCAGAAAGGTAAAGGGCCTTGAATTGTTGATAAGGAAGATTAGTTGAAAGAAATGAGTAAATTTATGATGGAGAGGAGAGAAGATGCTAGGGCAGCACAATACATCAAAGTTATTTGAAGGACTGATAATGTGGAGTAAGATTGGACTGGTTTTGTTTGGACCAAGGGGAAAACTTGGGTTTGTGATATCAGTGGAAACTGAATCAAATAGAAGTATACAGAAGTGGAATTGGCTTCCATGAGAGGTAGTGTGTTCCCTCTACTTGGAGGTCTTGAAGCAGAGGCTGGATGACTACTTGACAACTATGTTATAATATCAATTCCTTTTGGATATCAGTTGGACTTGGCTGCTGAAATGTCCCTCTTAAGTATAAAAATTTGTGATGCAGTTCTGAGCCTTGATAATAGCAGTAGGTTAAAGTCTGTGTGCAGGGTTAATTGACTTCTTGAAGTAAATCAGGCTTGACTTGATAAAGGACTGGACCAGAGTGGTAGCAAGCAGAGTAGAAGAAAGAGATGTATTAGTAAACTAGATGTTTAAAAACAAACAAACTACTAAAACACACGTGTGTGTGTGTGTGTGTGTGTGTGTGTGTGTGTGTGCTGGTTCTTTTTTGTAATTTTAAAAATTTGTGTGGATTGATTTACTATAGAAATGCTAAGTGTAGATGAGATTAAGCCTTTGGGTCTGCAGTGGATTAGATGACTTCTAACTTTTCAGCAACTCCATGTTTCTTGGTCTTAATGCATTGTTCCATTAAGTCTCCAATTTTATATCTTGAAATTTGATTATATTCTCATTTAATGAATCATTTTATTGTTACTTAAGTAGGAGGAAATAGGATATCTGATTTTGTTCATTTTATTTTCATTTCAGTTTCAAATTCTCTCCCTCCAGCCTCTTCCCCACCCAACTGAGAAGGCAAGAAATACAATACAATTCATATATACATATGAAATCATGCAAAGCATATTTCCACATTAGCCATATTGTGGGGAGGAGAAGAAAGAAGAAAAATAAAGTTTAAAAAAAATATAGTTTGGTATGCAGAATTGATCAGTTTTATGGAAGTAAATAGCATTTTTATCATGAGTCCTTCAAATGTCTTGGAAGATTGATCAAAGCATCTACATTTGATTCTTGTTGCATTGTTGCTGTTGTATCAGTTCACATAAATATTCCCAAGTTTCTCTGAAACCATCCTCTTTGTCATTTCTTATAGCACAATAATGTTATTCTATCACAATCATATACCACAACTTGTTTAGCCATTTCCCCTTGATAGGTACCCCTCAGTTACCAATTCTTTGCCACCACAGAAAAAGCTTGCTCTAATCTCTTTGGGATACAGACCTAGCAGTATTTTTTGTTCAAAAGGGGTACAGAGTTTTATAGCATTGTTCCAAATTGTTCTCCAGAATGGTTGGACCAGTTTACACTCCTCCAGTAATAAGTAGCTTCAATTTTTTGTTCCACATCCCTTCTTCACATTTTCCTTTTCTGTCATGTTAGACAATCTGATAGGTCTGAAGTGGTAACACATCAGAGTCATTTTAATTTTTATTTCTCTTTTAGTGATGTATTTAAGTATTAACTAATTCTTTTTCTGAAAATTGCCCATTCATATCCTTTGACCATATATAAATTGGGAAATAGTTTAACTTTTAGAAATTTGACTCAATTTCCTCTATTAGAGAAATGAGACCTTTTTTTCCAGGAAAACTTACTATAAAATCTTTTCCCAGTTAACTTTTTCTTATAATTTTGGCTGCATTGGTTTTTGTTTGTGCAAAATAACTTTAATTTTGTGTAATCAAAATTTCATTATTCTCCCTTGATTCTCTCTATCATTTAGTCATGAACTCTTTTTTTTCCCTTACAGGTACTTAGAATCTATAGTCATGATGAATATTTCCAAACTAAATTACTCAAGGAATACTTTCAGATATATAATGTAAGGAAGGACTTTAGCATAGAATATGGGAATTGGACCTAGGATAACTGTGTAATGAGGAGCAATATAATGGTAATTAAACTTGTTTCCAGATTGTAAATTTTCCTTACATTGAAAAACTAATTTTGGATCTATGATTGCACATTAAATGTTTTAAAAGGAATTATTTGTTAACATCTGTATTCTCATAAAACCTTCTACACATCATACAGAATAGAGTTTGAAAAGTACTGCTTTCAATGATTCCAGATGGAAACAAATTTTGCTTTATTAGCACCCTTCACCTTAAGGCAGCAACTAATTTGTTTTATCTTTTTATCTACAATGCCTTTCCTATTATAATAATCACTTAATAATTGTTTGTTGAATTTTTTTTTTGTAGCTCTGGAACCTATTGGTATTCTAACAGTTTTATGCTTTATGAATATTTTTAATTTCAGTAGACTTGATTGAGTTGTAAAGATCAAAATTTAATTCTAAATTCTTGATGTCTTCTTTTTATATTCTCCAAATTCTTTTCATACTATGTTGAATCTTGATTAATTTATGAAATTTGTGGTTTAAAAGGGGGAAAACCCAGGAGCCTTTACCTTCTGAGAGAATAAATAAAAATGGAGTCACTTTATCATGTTTAAAAAAAACCTAGGTGCCTTTACCTTCTAAGCAAATAAATAAAAATTGAGTTACTTTATCATGTTTAAAAATAAATAAAATAAATAAAAAAGGGGGAAACATCCTGAAATTGCACAGATACTATTCTAAAAGTATGAGAGGGAGCAAGGATTCATCTGTAATTTGCATTTAGTTTTAACCAGACAGCTGTGACTTTAAACCCCAAAGCCAATGTATGATTCAATTTTAATTTACAATGTGCTCAGGTTCTACCCAGTTACTTGTTAGTGGAAAGGTTTGTTCATTTCTGAGAAGGCTTACAAGTAACTCACTTAGAAGAGATTAATGCTCAGAAATACTCTTGAAATCAACATATTAGTTCCCTAGGTCCTTATCTAGTTCACATATTAGCCAGAACTGTATTAAGTGGAGTTTTAGAATGATAGACTCCAATGAATTTCCACTTCAATCAGAAGGAATTTTTATTGGTTCTTAGCATGTCATTAAATGCTTTGAATCATCTCATAAGAAAACTGGCAAGATTCTTTCATTTTTTTTGGTTTTTGCAAGGCAATGGGGTTAAGTGACTTGCCCAAGGTCACACAGCTAGGTAATTGTCTGAAGCTGAATTTGAACTCAGATCATCCTGACTCCAGGGCCAGTACTTTATCCACTGTACTACCTAACTGCTCCTAAGATTATTTTTTGGACTACTATTATTTTAGTTTGCTACCTTTATGTCCCTTTTCTCTTGTATTCCTATCTGAATTGAAACATGTCAATAGTATGTGACCATTTTTATTACTCTGGTATCAAATGCTATAAATACTTATTTGAAATATTAGATGATTGCAATAAAAAAAATCTTTTAAAAACTGACTCAGGGTGGCTAGGTGGCGCAGTGGATAGAGCACCGGCCCTGGAGTCAGGAGTACCTGAGTTCAAATCCGGTCTCAGACACTTAATAATTACCTAGCCGTGTGGCCTTGGGCAAGCCACTTAACCCCATTGCCTTGCAAAAACTAAAAAAAAAAAAAAAAAAAAAAAGCTGACCCAGTTCAGAAGTACTTCTGAGTTCTTTGCTGTTTTTTATTTTTCTACTTTTTTTCCTTCTTTCCTTGTATGCTCATGCTTGGAAGTATCTCTGGGGTAGACATGTACTTTATTTTAAATTTCATTATATAGTATTTACTTTCAAGTGAATATCTTTGTACTCCTGTAACATGACATTCACAAGCTGCTGAGTTCTGCCAACTAGCCTTACTCCATCAAGGGTAAACTCGAAGGATTTTAAATGACCTATATCAGCAATGTTATACTAACTCCTGACTAGATGGGACCATTTGATGCCTGTCACTTCCCACTGCTCTATTGAAGCTTGTGAAAGCTGTGTAGAATTGAATATAATTTTGAATATAATTGAATATAATTGTGAAATCTGCATAGAATTGAATATAATTGAATATAATTTGAATAAACTCCTTTAAGGAGTTTCTTTTTTCTTTTATTTTTGTACTCAAAGCCACAAAATTTGCTGCTTATGCTAATTTTGGTCTAACAATTAACTCAACCCAGGTGCTCCAACAGCTAGCACCACACCATCCATATGAGGAACCACTGATTATAGCAAATGGAGTTTTGAGTACTGTAGACAAATTCATTTACCTTGGCAGTGTCCTTTCCAAGGCGGTATTAGATTGACTACCAAACTGAATGTCTACAGAGCTGTTGTCCTGACCTCATTGCTAAATGCCTGTGAAACCTGGACTACCAGTGCCATGTCAGGAAACTGAATTGCTTCCATCTCAATTGTTTTAGGAAGATTCTGAAAATCACCTGCCTGGAGAAGATAACAGAGACTGAGGCTCTTTCTTGAGCTAAACAACCTAGCATTTCAATATTACTACAGAGAATGCAACTACAATGAGCTGGACACATTGTGAATGCCAGATGTATGCTTGCCAAAAGGCAAGTGCTCACAAGGCAGTCAGAAGAAGCAATACTGAGACACTTCTCATTGAAGAACTTTAGAATTGATTGTACAGCATGGGAGACACTGGCACAGGACCATCCAGAATGGCATGCCCTCATCTGTGAGGGTGTTGCATTCTATGATGAAGGCCGAATTGGGGCAGCTCAAACTTATGTAAGTTTAGAGAATCCACTCCAGGTGTTCATGTGGATTGTTTATGCCCATATTGTTGTAGCATTCTGAGCTCATTTTGATCTGATCACCTATAGTCAGACACAAACTGTAATTTGTCTCAAATATAGTGATTTAATTTTGATCTTCTTTGAAAAGGAAGGACAAGAACCAACCAACTAACCAACCAATCACCCAACTAAGGCCACACATGAAGCACTGTGGCATTCTACTTGACAACTAAAAGACATAGAAAGCTTATATTCATTAAATGAATTAGTATGAAATAATAGAAGAGTATTAAATGTTTTCATAAGATTTCAATCCATATTGAAGCTGGATTTTCTAGTCTCCAAAAAAGGTAAAAATACCATACCAAATACTATCCAGAAATAGTTTTTAATCTAAGCATCTGATTGCAGCATGGCAAAAGCTTCACATTCTTCTATAGAACAACTGAACTGCCCAACTTAAGAAATATGAGGTTTTTTCCTTATTTATTATGTGATATTGTAGAATTCTGAATAGATAACTCACAGAAGCCAACAGGATTAGTAGAATTTCCTTCTTGTTCACTTGGAAGTAGCTCTGGGAGACAGATGTGTTCTCCAGGATTTCCTTCTCTACTTCAATGGTACAACAATCATGCCACCCAGAACTATAGCTTTTTTGGCCTTCAATTCTTTCTTTCCATTGACAGTACTATTCAATCTCAGACAAGGGCTGCTTTTACCTGCTTCAGTTTCTGATTCTTATGTCTGCTCCAGAAACCTTAACAATTCAATTCTGAGCCTGGAGCAGCTGCTATATATCCCACAGCAAGTGGGCTATAACCATGCCAAGACTGCTACGACTATCACTAGCAGATATTTAATTGGTAAAGCAAAGTCAGTGAAAAGGACATCTTTTTGGAATGCTTTTGAAGCTACACCATTGACCTGTATCATCAGTGTGCCAAATGCTTGCCTCTTTGTTTAAAAATTCTCTGTAAAACAGGATGATATTCCTTTTGTTGCAGAGATATTGTGAAGTCAGGGGTATTAAATGATAAAATATTTTGGTGCAATATAATTTTTTTTAAATTTATTTAAGGAATGGGGTTAGGTGACTTGCCCAGGGTCACACAGCTATTAAATATCTGAGGTCAGATTTTAACTCAGGTCCTCCTGATTCCAGGGCCAGTGCTCTAACCACTGGGAAACTAGCTGCTATTCAATGTAATTTCTTAAGAAAAGAAACTAGTAGGTATGAGGACAGGATTTCTCAGGGCTTGCTTCCAAAAACCTTAAAATTATAACTAAATGAGACAGACAGAACCAACAGAAAGATCCAGTGAGGCAATTCTCCAGCCCAAGGTAACCTGGAAGATTATGGGAAGGTTCTGTTCCACAGGATTGGAAGGGGCAGCAGTACAGCCAGGATCACCAGGCAGGAGTGAAAGATCTCCAGTCCACAGGGTGCCTGGGTCCCCGGGAGCACCATCTCATAGCAGCAGAAGTAGTTTCCTGACCTGCCAACCCAAGAAATACCAAGAACAACTTGGAAGATCAACAGGGAAACCTCTGCTGGAGTGAACGTGGCCAGCATAACCCTGAGCACAACCCAGATCCCAGAAAACAGAAGCAGGCCCATAGAGCTACCCAGCAAGGAGCTGCCCAGCAGCTGCTCCCAAAGCACTCACTCCACAGAAGATAAGGGGGTGGAGGAAGACTGTTGAGGTCTTTCCTCTGTCCCTGGGACAGGACTCTGGTGCTTTGTCCATATTTGGGCCCCCAAACTACCAGAGTGGAGTAGGGACCCTCCTCACAGTTCCAGGACAGAGGGGTGTGCTTGTCATCCACAGACCAAAGCACAGGCCAGGAGGGCAAGCAGAGCCTCTCATAAGACCTTGAAGAAACAGGACCTTGTGGGGGTATCCAAGTAACAACTCAAAAACTCAGGAAGCACCTCAAAACCAGGGCACAGGCTGGGGAAATGAGTGAACAGAAAAAAAAGAAACCAGACCATAGATGATTTCTTTATTCCCATGGAAGATCAAAACACACACTCAGAAGATGACAGAATCCAAGCTTCTGTATCCAGAGCCTCCAAGAAAAATAAGAATGGACTCAGGCTATGGCAGAACTCAAAAAAGATTTTGAAAATAAAAAAAGATTTTGAAAATCAAATAAGGGAGGTAGAGGAAAAATTGGGAAGAGAAATGAGAGAGATCCAGGACAAACATGAAAACCAAGTCAGCAACTTAGTCAAGGAGATCCAAAAAATACCAAAGAAAATATGTTAAAAACTAGTTTAGGTCAAATGGAAAAAGTCCAAAAAGTTAATGAGAAGAATACCTTAAAAAAGCAGAATTGGCTAGATATTAAAAGAGATAAAAAAAAAGCTCTCTGAAGAAAACAACTTCAAATGTAGAATGGAGCTAAAGGAAGTTGATGACTTTGAAAGAAATGAAGAAACAATAAAACAATACTAAAAGAAAGAAAAACTAGAAGAAAATGTGAAATATCTCATTGGAAAAACTGACCTAGAGAATGGATCCAGGAGACACAGTTTAAAAGTTATTGGGCTACTGAAAAATCATGATCAGGAAAAGCGTCTTGACTTAATTTTTAAAGACTCTCCACAGGAAAATTGCCCTGATATCCTAGAAGCAGAGGGTAAAATAGAAATTGAGAGAATCTGCCAATCTCCTCCTGAAAGATTCAAAAAGAATAACCCCCAAGAATATTATAGACAAATTCCAGACCTTACAAGTTGAAGAGAAAATATTACAAGCAACCAGAACAAAACAATTCAAATATCATGGAGCTACAGTCAGGATTACAGTCAGGATTTACCAGCATCCATATTAAGGGCTTGTAGGGCTTAGAATATAATAGTCCAGAATGCAAATGAGCTTAGAATGTAATCGAGAAGCAAGTACCCAGCAAAACTGAACATCCTCTTCCAGGGGAAAAGATGGACATTCAATGAAATAGGGAAATTTCAAATGTTTGTATTGAAACAGCTTGAGCTGAACAGAAAATTTGATCTTCAAGTACAGGACTCAGGTGAAGCTAAGAGAGGGTGGACAAGAATGGCAAATTATGAGGGATTTAATGATGATGAACTGCATATATTCCTGCATGGAAAGATGATATAACTCATATGAACCTTCTCATTTATTAGAGCAGTTAGGAGTATATATAGACAAGGCACAGGAGGGAGCTGAATTTGAATGTATAATATATTATAGAAATGAAATCAGTGGGTGAAAAGGGAATGTACTGGGAGAAAGAGAAAGGAGAGGCAGAATGGACTAAGATATTTCATGTAAAAGAGTTAAGAAAACTATTGCGATCGAGTAGAAGGGAGGGTAGATGTGGAGGAATGAGGGAAACTTCATTCTCATCAGAAATGTCTTGAGAGGAAACAACTACATACTTAATAGGGTATAGAAATCTAAAGGAAAAAGGAGAGGAAAGGGAATGGGTCCCTGTGGTAGGATGTAGAGGCCTCCTGGCCCCAGGGCCAGTGCTCTGTCCACTCTACCACTGTACCCATAGTACACTTTTGAAGAGGGGGGAGTGAAAGGAGAGAAAAAAATAAAATAAATGTGGGGAGGAATGGATGGAGGAATTATAATCAGCAAACTGGAAAAATATAGAAATAACTTTTCTGATGGACTTATGATAGAGAATGTGATCTACCCCAGAGACAGAGCTGATGGTATCTGAGTTTTTTAATTTTTTTTTGGGGGGGGGGATTCTTTACTCTTGAAACAAGACTAATAATGTATATATGAAAAGAAAACCAAAAGAAGTTCAACTCTTTCTCAGTTTAAGTGTAGAAATTTTTGGAATGGTCTCCACCTTTAGGTTTAAATGGTGAATCTCAGAGAATAAAACTTGACTAATCTAGTTGTATTAGGGTGTTTTTTAGTAGATATGCTAATTCTGTTCCAATCATGATGGAATGGATAGGAAAATGAGTACCTACAATTAGGTAATTGCTCCCAGTGCAGGATACAATGCTTTTGTTTGTTTGATTGAATTTTGAGGAAAGACCCAAGAAAACACCGCTTGTGAGAAACTTAATTTTAGGTTCTGCTCTTAATGTTTAGGTCTCTTGGAAAAACTATAGCAAACAAAATATAATAATAAATGGTAATTTTTTTTAATTAAAAGAACATTTACAAATAGCAACTGAATGTCTCACAGAGCTTAAAATGGCCTTGGAGTGATATCTAAATACATCTTATTGAAAGGAAGAATGAATCTTTTTAGGACAGAACTATGGAATGTCTCTATACTTTTACTAACTTTTTGCCAATCTCTGCAAATCATAATATTTTAAAGCTGAATAAATTGAACTTTAGAGACTAATTCCTTATTTTTCTTAACTTTATCCTCCTTTTTGAGTTTAGTCTGAGTATTTTTTTCTTCATGTAGACCTGTGATCTGACCCCCTCTTTCAATAGAGATTCTAGGAGATGTCATTACAACAGAAAGAAAAGGGTCTGAAGAAAGCAGTGAGCCTTTCAGGGTTGAAATAATCCTCCAGCATGAAGAGATTTTGGGGGGATATGGAGAACTCCTGAGGAATGTAACCAAATGAAGATTAATAGAATTCTGTAATGACCGATGTGGAGGAGGACCCTAGTTATTTAGTCCAACCCTGTCCTGATCAGGATTCTCTAGTACAGTATCTCCAGGTCATTATTTCCCTCTCTATCTTTTCTGAGGGAACCTAAAGCCTTCTGAAAAAAGTTCTGTTAGGGAATTGTTTTTGATTCAAGATGAAAGACAGCTTGAAGTAGTAGACAGCGATCATCAGAGCTCTGAAATCCTAGGTCATTTGGTCATCCAGTAGTTAATTCCTTGTTTTGTATCAAGGTATGTGGTAGGAATGCAAAGAAAAAAATACAGCCCTTGCACTCAAGCAGCACACAATGTAATGGAGGAGACAAGAAGACAGAAGCAAGATTGATGGACGTTCATCAGTGGGGGAAGGTACTAGAAGAAAAGAGAATAATAAGGAAAGCTTTTTGTTAAAGATGGGATTTTAGAGACATGGAATCCAAAGAAAACTGCCTATAAGCTGTGATTCAGATATAAGCTGATGAAGGCCTCTACTGGGAAGTGGCAGTTTCAGAAAAGGAGACATTTGTGAGAGGTATTATGAAGGCAGAAACAGCAGGATCTGATCAGATTGAAAGTGTTAAGAGTGTGAAAAGTAAAGAAAATGACTGGCAGGCCAAGGGATGATGATGGAAGTGGGAAAGGTTTGGATATATTGAATTTAAGATTTCTGTAGGAATTCAGTTCAAGATATCCACTAGGAGATGGGAGATCGGAGATCATTGGAAAAGTTAGGACTGGACAAATCTGATGATCATCTACATAGAGATAGTAGTTGAATCCATGGGAGTATTTCTGTGAAAATGCTTTGTGGTTGTGTTCATACAATTCTTGTATGTGTCTTAGCAAATGAACTCACAGATATTGTTACATTTGGTCAGTCAGTCAACAAGCAATTATTAACGATTTATGATGTCAGGCACTTTGCTAAGCATCAAGGGTGTGAAGGATAAAAACAGCAAATTTTCTGCTTTCAAGCAACTCAGATTTTCATGGGAGACAACTTGAAAAATTAGCTACTAAGTACATACATTATGGATACAAGGTAAATGGAACATAATTTCAGAGAGAAGATACTAGTAATAAGTAAGAAAGTAAGAAGGTGGAATTTGAGTCTTGAAAGAACTCAAGGAAGTCAGGAGTCTGAGGTGAGGAGGGTAAGCCATCCTAGGCATTGGGGCAGTTAGCATAAAAGCAGAGTTGGTATAATGGCACTAACAGGACCAGGTTATGCGTGGAGGGAGTCCTGACTAGTGGGAAAATTGTAGGATTAGCAGGGTTGGGTCTAGCTGGTCCTCTATATTAGTGGAAGTTCAGTATTGGAATGAAATGAGTCATATAATCAGTTAACAAAGGAATATTTTCCTAGCTATTCTTAGAGTATAGAAAAGATCTTGAGCTTCCTAGAGTATAGAAAAGAGCTTCAGCAACAAGAGGATGTCACTGAGCTTGTGTAGAAGTGTCTCCTAGGCTATTGTATGAATAGGCTGTCCCCAGTGTTTGGAATGCATTCTTCCCATAGATCTTTTTCCTAGAATCTCTTTCAGGAAGGCTATCTGATGTCAATTGTCAGTGTTGTTCCTACCCCCTTACCCCCCAAATTAATTTGTATTTAATTTTTTACACCCATGTTTCTCCACCCTAATAAAAAACAAACTTTTTGTAGTCAGGCAATATTTTGTTTTTGTCTTTGTATCTCCATTACCTGGTTCTGTGCTTGATCCCATAATAGTTACTAAATGCTTTTTTAGATGAATAGGTGAAAATAAAAATTTCTGCAAGGGAATTAAAGCGTTTTCTTAGTAAGAGAGGAGATAGAGTTATATTAGAGACCTGAAGAGAATGGAAGAGATTTGAAGAAGAGCTTTGTGAATGGAATTGGGATTCCAAAATAAAAAGATTATCAGATATAGTGTGGCCTTATTGTACTTTTAACTTCTGATTTTATGAATTTCCATATAATTATATAAGCAAAGTTTCCTAGATAAAATGCTATTTAATTGCTCTATTGGACCGGATTCTTTTGAATTATTGCCTATATTCCATCTTTTGGGGTGTAGTTCATAAATGTTTTAACTGAGATATCTAGCTATACAATTTTTAGATTTTTTTTTCCTACCTTATTCTCCCACATTCCATTTGTCAGCCTTGATCAAATTATCCAACCAAACTCATTCTTAACCTGTCTTCTCAAAATAGCTAATCCTCGTAAGAGCATATTATTTTCCAGAAAACCAAATGCCTTTGAAAATTTTGATAGGTTTTTAAATCTTAACCAGAATTGATTCACCTAAATTGGTTATGCTAAAGTTCTTCAGATTTGTGATTTATTGTTTTTTTCCCCTCAGTCTTACATAGAAGTTAATGTTAATGTTTTTTTCTTATTTAGGGAAGTGGTTGACTCAATGGTTCAGCATTTTAAGGTAACAATATTTGGAGACCGGAGACCAGTTTATGATGGGAAAAGAAGCCTCTATACTGCCAATCCACTTCCTGTAGCAACTACTGGGGTAAGAAATTCTATTTGTAGTTTTTATTAACATATATACATAGGGGCAGCTACGTGGTGCAGTGGATAGAGCACCGTCCCTGGAGTTGGGAGTATCTGAGTTCAAATCTGGCCTCAGACACTTAATAATTACCTAGCTGTGTGGCCTTGGGCAAGCCACTTAACCCCATTTGCCTTGCAAAAACCTAAAAAAAAAAAAAACCCCATATGTGTTTTGTGTGTGTGTGTGTGTGTGTGTGTGTGTGTGTGCTTTTACTAAGTCTCTCCTCCCACCCAAAAAAGTAGAACCGATAAAACACCATATACTATGACCAAAAGAGAGAAGAAATGAAGGAGAATGAATGAGTAGGAGAGAAAAAAAAAAAACTCTGATGGTAATCACAGAGATTTGACTGAAAAGTCATGATAGTTTAAATGTAATTTGTTACATTGCATCTCTTGACTTTAGTCTTCTAACAGGGTAGAAAGAAAATCAGTTCAGTCAAGAAAATCAAGCTTCTAACATTATATATACCATTTCTTGATCCATCTTGATCTTCTACCAAGAAGGAAAGGAGGTGAATTAATTATACCACTTCAGATATGTGTGACTCTGGGAAGGTCACTAATCCTGATTGCCCCACATTCAAGGCCATCTCCAGTCATCCTGATTCATAAATCTGGGGCTGTGGAGGAGAAAGTGAGGCTGGTGTTCTCACTCAAATCCAATTCACGTGCATGTCATGGCATCACCTCCTTTACGTCAACAAGAATGAAGGACAAAATAAAAACATAAATTCATATGACATCTCATGCTTTTCTATAAATTTCCATTGTCTGTCTTTCACAGAATAGGAATATTCTAATACATTTGATGTAACAGTTTAGTCATTCCCAAGTTGTGATGGCATTGTGAAAATGATGCTATAAATATTTTGATTTATTGGAGCTTTCATTTTGTCATTGCTTCTCTGAACTATGTTCTTAAAAGTGGGACTTCTGTGTCATAGTTTATGAACATTTTAGTCATTTGTTTCACATTGCTTTCTAGAATCTTTGGACTTTCTATAAGAAATTATTCACTTTTCATGGCGGGGAGGGAAGGGAAGGAGGTAGAAAAATATGGAACTCAAAAGTTGACAAAAAGATGAATATTGCGGAGGGCAGCTAGGTGGCACAGTGGATAGAGCACCAACCCTGGAGTCAAGGGCCTGAGTTCAAATTTGACCTCAGATACTTAATAATTGCCTAGCTGTCTGACCTTAGCCAAGTCACTTAACCCCATTCCCTTAAATAAAAATTTAAAAATTAAAAAGAAAGATGAATATTGAAAACTATCTTTGCATGTAATTGGAAAAAATAAAATAACATTTAAAAAAGAACCTTTGAAACAATTCATAAATATCAACAGTGCATCACTTTTTATCATTTATTATAACTTTCCATTTTTGAGGGGGTGGAGCCAAGATGGTGACAGGAGAGGATCGTCTCTTAGGTGCTCTCTCTCAAAACTTATAAATTAAGACTCTAACTAAATTTTCAAGAGACATAATCCACAGAGGAATTCAGTGAGGCAGTTCTCCAACCCAAGGTAGCCTGGAAAAGAGCAGAAAGGCTCCACTTCATGGGGTTGGGGGCGGGGGTAACCTGCCAGAGCAAAGGAACTTCAGCCTCCTGGAGGCAGCCCCAGGCCACTGGAAGCAGCTGCTCATGGCAGCGGGGGCAGTTTCCTGACCTATACTCAGAGAGCACCGGGCTCAACTTGGGGGATCAGCAGGAGGACCTCTGCCAGAGCAAGAGCATGAAACCCAGCCCTGAGGCACTCAGTGAGCAGCATGGCCTGTGGCAGCCCAGACCAGGAACCAGAAGCAGGAGCCGGTAAGCAGAAGCCCCCAGGGCATGAGTGCTGAGTCTAGGGAGGGGAGTGTTTCTGATCCTGATCACAGTCTAGGCCCCCCCACCTCAGCCCCATGGCAGAGGGGTGTACTTGTGGTCATTCACAGACCCGGAGGGAAGACAAAGCCTCACAGACGGAGATCCTTGTGGGGGGGGGGGGGGTGTCCCAATAAAATTTAAAAGCCCAAAACCAGGCACAGGCTGGAGAAATGAGTAAGCAGAGAAAAAAGAGGAACACCATTGGGAAATACTTTGCCTATAATCCCAAGAAGGATCAAAATACTCAATCAGAAGATGAGGAAGTCCAAGCTCCTTCATCTAAAGACTCCAAGAAAAACAGAAATTGGGATCAGGCTATGACAGAGCTCAAAAAAGACTTTGTGGGGCAGCTAGGTGGTGTAGTGGATAAAGTGCTGGCCCTGGAGTCAGGAGTACCTGGGTTCAAATCCAGTCTCAGACACTTAATAATTACCTAGCTATGTGGCCACTTAACCCCATTTGCCTTGCAAAAAAAAAAAAAAACCCTTAAAAAAAAGACTTTGAAAATCAAGTGAAGGAGATAGAAGAAAAATTGGGAAAAGAAATGAGAGAGATGCAGGAAAAACATGAAAATGAAGTCAGCAGCTTAGTCAAGGAGATCCAAAATATGCTGAAGAAAATAACTTGTTAAAAACCAGCATAGGTCAAATGAATAAAACAGTTCAAAAAGTTATTGAGGAGAAGAATGCTTTAAAAAGCAGAATTGGACAAATGGAAAAAGAGATAAGAAAGCTCTCTGAGGAAAACAAATCCTTCAAATGTAGAATGGAATTGAGGGAAGCTGCTGGTTTTACGAGAAATCAGGAGACAATACTTCAAAACCAAAAGAATAAAAAATTAGAAGAAAATGTGGAACATCTCATTGAAAAAAATGACTGATATGAAAAACAGATTTAGGAAAGATAATCTAAAACTTATTGGAATACCTGAAAGTCATGATCAGGAAAAGATCCTTGACATCATTTTCAAAGAATTACTACTGGAAAATTGCCCTGATATCCTAGAAGCAGAGGGCAAAATAGAAATTGAGAGAATCCACCAATCTCCCCAAGAAAGTGATAAAAAAAACAACCCCCAGGAATATTATAGCCAAGTTCCAGATCTCCCAAGTCAAAGAAAAAATATTACAAGCAGCCAGAGCTGCAGTCGGGATCACACAGGACTTAGCAGCAACCACATTAAAAGCTTGCAGGGCTTGGAATATAATATTCCGGAAGGCAAAAGAGCTCGAAATGCAACCGAGAATCAACTACCCAGCAAAACTGAATGTCCTCTTCCAGGGAAAAAGAGGTACTTTGAATGAACCAGGGGAATTTCAAATGTTCCTGTTGGAATGGCCAGAACTGAACAGAAAGTTTGATCTTCAATTACAGGACTCAGGTGAAGCATAGGAAGTGGAGAAGAAGGGTAAAATGTGAGGGACTTGATGATGATGAACTGCATGTATTCCTGCATAGAAAAATGATACTGATAATACTCAAATGAACCTTCTCATTTAATAGAGCAGGTAGAAGGAGCTTTTATAGATGAAGCACAAGAGAGAGCTGAATTTGAAGATATAATGTGGTATAAAAATGGAGTCAGTGGATAAAAGGGAAGTGTAATGGGAGAAAGAAAAAGGAGAGGAATAGGCTAAGATATTTCATGTAATTAGATTTTTTTTATTACAATGAGCTGTTGCAATGATATGGAAGGGGGAAGGCAAGGGGGAATGAGGGAATCTTCATTCATCAGAGGTGGCTAGCAGAGGAAACAGCATGTATACTCAATGGGTTATAGACATCTGGAGTAAGAAGGAGAGAAGGGGGACAGGGGGAAGGGGGGATGTGAGTTTTCTAAATGTGAAGTTTAGATTTTAGAAGTATATTTAGAAGTATTTAGAAGGTTTAGATTTGTATTTTTCTTAATGATTTGGAAATTTTTATGAATATCATTACAATTATCACTTTAAGAAGTCATTTGTTAAAATAATTTGATCACATTAAGTTTGCAGGGAATACTCTTTTCTTACATAGGGGAATTAATGAAAATTTGTATCTTGGATATGTAACCCTTAATCAGAGGTATTTGATTCAAACATTTTTACCCATTCAGCTGATTCCTTTCTCATCTTTATTAATTTAATTTTCTTGTATAAAAGCTTTTCAGTTTTAACCTTGGCCTGGTATTCTACTATCATCTCCCCTTACAACTTTTTTTTAAATTTTTTGTTTAAGGTAATGAGGTTAAGTGACTTGCCCAAGGTTACACAATTAGGCAATTAAGTGTTTGAGGTCAGATTTGAACTTGGGTCCTCCTGACTCCAGGGCTGGTGCTCTATCCACTGTGCTGCCTAGTTGCCCCTTTTCAGTTTTAATGTATGCATTTTTCAATATTTATGTAAGTTTACATTTTCACTTTGTTTTCTCTAATTATCACTTCAATAATTTAAGGCCTTTGTGGTTTTATCTATTATATGTACTTCTTTCTTGTGTTTGAATAATCTTAATAGTTTCTCTACTTAAGAAAAAAGGCTCTCTGCCAACATTTTAGTTATGAAGGTACTTGACTCTGAAGATTTTCTTTAAAATCTGGACCCATTGGAGCAGCTTGCTGGCACAGTGGATACAACATCAACTCTGAAGTCAGGAGGACTGAGTTCAAATCTATCCTCTGATACTGGATATTGTGTGATCTTGGAGAAGTTACTTTTCCCTATATACTTGCCCCCCCAAAAAAAAATTTGGGCCCATATTTGAAGCCATGCAGAACATTTTCTATACCATGATGAAGTATTGGACCTTAGTAGATAAATATACATTTACCTTGTTAAGTTCTGATTTGGTTCTTTTTCTCTCCCAATAGGTGGATTTGGATGTTACATTGCCTGGAGAAGGTGGAAAAGATCGTCCTTTCAAGGTGTCAATAAAATTTGTGTCTCGGGTGAGCTGGCATCTGCTGCATGAAGTTCTGACAGGACGGGCTTTACCTGAGCCTATAGAACTAGACAAACCAATCAGCACTAACCCTGTTCATGCTGTCGATGTGGTGCTACGACATCTACCCTCCATGAAGTGGGTTCTCTTACTTTCTTTCTTTGTTTTTTTAAAAGTGAGGAGTGATTTATCCATTCAAAGGTCCTCATAAGTTTTCCTGTGTTGATCAGGCATAATATATGCAGTCATCTGGAGTATAGATGTATTTTCTTCAGAATTTGAAATCATGTACCTTATTAGTATCCATCATTTGTATTCTGATGACTACTTGTAGTATAATATACTCATCCTTTCTCTTAGCTGATTTTTTAAAATTGAAATTTTATTTTATTTTTCCAATTACAAAGATGATTTTAATATTCATTTATTTGCACATTTATGAGTTCCACATTTTTCTGTCTTCTTTTATTCTCTCTCTCCTCCCCATGGTGGCAAATGGACTGGTAAAAGTTGTACATGTACAATTATGTTTTAAATATTTCCATATTAGTTATGTCATAGAAGAGGAATTAGAACTAAAGGGGAATGAAAAAAAAAAACCATGAGAAAGAAAGGAAAAATATATTTTAAAGTGAAATTATTTTGCTTTGCTCTACATCCTGATTCCTTGGTTTTTTCCTCTGGATGTGGATGGCTTCATCCATAGTAGATCTCTCAGGATTGTCTGCTAAGAGCTGCATCCATCATAGTTCAGCTGATTCTTTAGTAGTTTTTTTGTTTTAATAATGTTATCCATGTTATCTCATTTAATTGTCAGAAAGATTAGGGTTTTATATATATATATTTGTGTGTGTGTGTGTGTGTGTGTGTGTGTGTGTGTGTGTGTTATTCCAATTTCTCAGATGAAACTGAGGCTTAGAAGTGCTGATTTGACCAAGGTTGCACAGTAAGTGGCAGAACTAGAATTAGAGCTTAGGTCTTCCTGATTCCAAACTTAGTATTCTTTGTACTATGTTGCAATGCCTGTATTGCTATATTTAAACCACTTTTATATAGCTTTGTTAAGCTCTTAAGGTTTTCTCAGGCATTCTGCTGGTCATTGGATTATTAAAATGAAGAGATAATAAGTACCTATGTAAGCATATGTAGACTAAATGTAGAGAAAAATAAATACAAAGTAGTGAGGAAGGGAGGGCCCTCACAGTTGGAAGGTAGGAATCAGGAAAAACTTCATGTTGGAGATGCCTCTTGAGCTAGCTGCCTCTCTAAGGAAGAGAGGAATACACTGAAGTAGGTATGTGGAAGATGTGCTTTCTAATTATAATGCATAGTCTGTGCAAAGCCTGGGAATAGAGACTAGGAAGAGGACCAGAGGGATTACAGCTTGTGGGAGAAGTAGGTGATATGTTGGATATGTTTTGGATTAGTTTACACAAAGGGCTTTTTTTTTTGCAAGGCAAATGGGATTAAGTGGCTTGCCCAAGGCCACACAGCTAGGTAATTATTAAGTGTCTTGAGACCAGATTTGAACCCAGGTACTCCTGACTCCAGGGCTGGTGCTTTATCCACTGCACCACCTAGCCACCCCACAAAGGGCTTTTAAAGCTTAAAAAAAAAGTACTCATACTCTCAGGTGATCCGAGTTCTTCCCATGGTTAGGCCTCTCTGGATTATTGATATTAACACTCTTAAGATCTTCAGATCATTTTTGGCACATCAGGTCAGAACAGAAGGATCATTAAAACCTTTGAGCCTGGGCTGGCTAGATCGGAATACATTTTGCTGTGATCAACAGTAGGCTAGGCCAGGCTGAGCCCTGAACACTTTCTTAAGCCTTTTGTTCTTGCTGTTTGAGGAAACCCAAGTCTTACAATTTGCAGGTGCCCGTTTTTGGTCACTCTGAACTGGCACTGACTGATTTATTCCAGTTACCTTTGAGCTTCTGATTGACTTCTTATACAGTTCTGGGATAGAAGAAGTCATTTAGTATGATTTGTCAGTGGATTTCTTAATCATTATTCTATCTGATACACAGTCTTACTGGAAAGGCATGTGCATGTTAAGTAATCTTCTCCCATTCAGGGAGGCTGAAGAGTTGGCAGTAAGACTGTGGTGTTGTCTCGTGGTCATCATCCTTATCAGTTTATCTTCGGTTTTATTTGACACTGTTGACTACTCTCCTAGCTCTCTGGTCTGTAGATTTTTTTCAGTCTCTTTTGCTGGTTTGTATCATCCACATCATGCTCCCCATCTGTGGGTATTCTTTGAGGTTCCATCCTAGGTTGTCTTCTCCCTCTACTGATTCTTGGCTACCACATCAACTCCCTTGATTTGAACTATCATCTCTATGCTATTGATTCCTAGATACTTGTATACAGCCCCAATTTCTCAACTAAATTGGTCTCCTATCCCCAGATGATTGAATATTTCAAACTAGATAACTTGGAGGCATCTTAAAGTCAACAGTGTCCAAAACTGAACTCATTATCTTCTCCCAAAACAAATTCCTCTTACAAATTTCCCAATTTCTGATAACCAACCTTCTTTTATCCCACATTGGTATACATCTTAGCATTGTCTTCAACTCCTCTCATTCTCCTTTGCCCTATTATCCATTTAGTTGCCGTCTTCTGCCACTTTTACCTCCACCCATCCAACTCCTTCTCTACTCTTAAATAATTACCATCTTTGTTCATCACCTCTTGAATAGATTATTGCAAAAGCCCCCTTAATTGTTCTCCTTGTTTAAAGTCTTCTCAGGTCATCTTACACATTACTGTCAGGTAAATTTACTTAAGCATCAGTTTGATCAAATAAGCTAAGCTGCCTACTCAGTTAACACTTGTGACCTTCTATAGCCTCTAAGATAAAATATAAATTTTTCTGTTTAGTTTTTTTTGCTTTATTTATTTTATATTATTACAATAATTTTGTTATAAGAGTAAACATAAACCCCTTTCCCCACCCCAAGAAGATGAGAAACCTCAAGAAGTGAGAGAGAAAAAAAATGTATTGCAGTCTGTGTTCAGATTCCAATGGCTGTCTCTGGTGTGAGTTGCCTTCCTTATCATAAGTCTATCAGAGAAGTTGCTTCAATATTTTTCCCACAGTTGCTATTATAAGCTGTATTTCCCTCTACTCTATTCCTCTCCACTATCATTCTATTCTCTTTCTCCTTTCATCCTGTCCCTGTCCGAAAGTGTGTTGTATCTGAGTATCCTCTCCCACAATCTTCCCTCTCTTCTATCACTTATTCCACCCTTCCCCCTTATCCCATCCCTTTCTTCTTATTTTTCTCTAGGGTAAGATAGATTTCCTCACCCTATTAAGTGTGTATGTTATTTCCTCTCTGAGCCATTTCTGATGAGAATGAAGACTCACTCATTCCCCCTTGCCTTTCCCCACTGCACTCCATTGAAAAAAGCTTTTTTCTTGACTCTTCTGTGAAATTTCTTAGCTTCTTCTTCATCTCCTTTTCCTTCCTTCCAGTACTTTCCTTTATCACCCATTGACTCCATCTTTTTACTATATTATACCATTATATTCTGTTCCTTCCTGTGTCCTGTCTATATATGCTCCTTCTAACAGCTCTTATAAAGGAGAAAGTTCATATGAATTATCAATATCTTCTTCCCATGCAGGAATACAAACAGTTCAACATCATTAAGTTCCTCATAGTTAGTCCTTCTCATCCACCCCCTTCTATCATTCACCAGAGTCCTGTACTTGGAGAACAAACTTTCTGTTCAGCTCTGATTGTTTCAACAGGAAAGTTTGAAAGTCCCCTATTTCATTGAAAGTCCATCTTTTCGGGCTCTCCATCCTCTCCCAGTCAAGATACCAGTATCACCATTTCAGAATGGCCAACAGGGGACCTGCTTATGGACTGAGTCAGGAAGTACAGCAGAAAATTGAAAAGCAGTATGATACTGACCTAGAATAGATCCTTATTCAGTGGATCACAACACAGTGCCGCAGAGATGTTGGGCAGCCTCAGCCTGGGCGAGAGAATTTCCAAAACTGGCTCAAGGATGGCACAGTGCTGTGTGAGCTCATCAATGGGCTATACCCTGAAGGCCAGGGTCCAGTAAAGAAGATCCAGGCTTCAGGGATGGCCTTCAAGTAGATGGAGCAGACTTCTCAGTTCCTTCAAGCAGCAGAGCGCTATGGCATCAATGCCGCTGATATCTACCAAATTGTGGACCTCTGGGAAGGAAAGCATATGGCCTGTGTGTAGCGAACACTGATGAACCTTGGTAGGTTAGCAGTAGCTCGTGGTGATGGGCTCTTCGCTGGAGATCCTAATTGGTTCCCTAAGAAGTTCAAGGAGAATCCCCGAAACTTCACAGATAACCAACTGCAGGAGGGCAAGAATGTCATCAGGCTACAAATGGGCATCAACCGTGGGGCATCTCAGGCAGCCATGACTGGTAATGGGATGCCATGCCAGATCTTCTGATCACCACTCTTCCTCATCCTTCCTTGAATGGTTAATCTTATTTCTAGCAGTGACATTTCTGGAAAGTCCGTGGAACTCTCAAATCCCTTCTGTTCCCTCTTTTTCCCCTATTCCCCAGCCATTGGTGGCACTGCTTTTCTTTGGCTATAGGTGATGAGCAAGTGCCTTTTCACCTAGATGTATACACTTGATGAACCTGATGTATACATTCCTTGTCCCCAATCAGCAAAACTGGACCAACCACCCCATCTTCCTCTCTCCTGGACCAAAACTCAGGGGTACCTGACTCCTTCAACATTCCTATTCACTCTCCCACCCTGGCTTATTCTCTCATTTTGGAATTGCACCCTTATAGTCATTCTTTAGGCCACGGTTCAGGGCACTGGCTTGAAAGGAGCTGAACATGGGACCAGTTTCTTTTCCACAAGGTTGTTCTTCCTGATTCCTCACTCCAACCTTGCTACTGTGGGCACTTAATTTATAGGGAGGGGCCTGTGGTGGCTGCTATCTAGGCCACATCTGGGCTTTGAAGCCACACATCTGTATAGGCCTTCCCTTGGCAGGGGCCTCTTTTTCCCTTGGTCCCTCCCTTCTTGGCATTCCCCTCATAACCCAGTAGCCTGAGACAAGTTTGTGGGGTAGAGGGGATGTCTGGGGAGGTGGGTTGGCCTTGCCTTCTCTTCTCTCCTCCCTCCTTTTCTTCCTCAAAAGGCCCATCCAACATCTGATGCTTAAGGAATGTGAGTTTGCTGATCTGAATAAAGATTTCCAGTCTTTGTAAGATGGAAAAAAAGAAGTCCATCTTTTCCCCTGAAAGAGGATGTTCCGTTTTACTGGGTAGCTGATTCTAGGTTGTAAACCCAACATCTTTTGCCTTCCAGAATATCATATTCCAATCCCTATGAGCCTTTGATGTAGATGCTGCCAGATCCTGTATAAACCTGACTATAAAGCCATGGTAGTTGAATTGTTTGTTTCTGGCAGCTTTTAGTATTTTCTCTTTGACTTGGGAGTTCTGGAATTTGGCTATAATATTCCTAGGGATTGGTTTTTTGGGATCTCTTTCTCAGGGGGATCTGTGGATTCTCTCCATTTCTATTTTGCCCTCTGCTTCTAGAATATCAGGGCAATTTTCCTGTAGTAATTCTTTGAAAATGATGTCAAGGCTCCTTTTCCTGATCATGACTTTCAGGTATTCCAATAATTTTTAAATTATCTTTCCTAAGTCTGTTTTCCATATCAGTTGTTTTTTCAATGAGATGTTTCACATTTTCTTCTCATTTTTCATTCTTTTGGTTTTGAAGTATTGATTCCTGGTTTCTCATAAATTCATCAATCTCCCTGACTTCTATTCTTTGTCTGAAGGATTTGTTCTCCTCAGAGAGTTTTCTTATCTCTTTTTCCATCTGGCCAATTTTACTTTTTAAAGCATTCTTCTCCTCAATAACTTTTTGAACTGTTTTATCCATTTGACCTAAGCTGGTTTTTAGCATGCTATTTTCTTCAGCATTTTTTTAGATTTCCTTGACTAGGCTGCTGACTTCATTTTCATGTTTATCCTGCATCTCTCTCATTTCTTTTCCCAGTTTTTCCTTCTAACTCCTTCATTTGATTTTCAAAGTCTTTTTTGAGCTCTGTCATAGCCTGATCCCAATTTCTGTTTTTCTTGGAGTCTTTAGATGCAGGAGCTTGTGCTTCCTCATCTTCAGACTGAGTATTTTGATCCTTCTTGTGCTCACAGGCAAAATATTTCTCAATGGTGTTCTTCTTGTTTCTCTGCTTGCTCATTTTCCCTGCCTGAGCTTGTTTTGGGGGTGCTTCCTGAGCTTTTGGGACACTCCCATGAGGGTCTCAGTGTGTGAGGCTCTGTCCTCCCTCCTGGTCTGTAAATGACCATAAGCACCCCCCTCTGCCACGGGGCTGAAGTGGAGGGGGCCCCTGCTGTTCTATGGTGGGGGCCTAGACTGTGATCAGGATCTGTATTTGGTCAGAGCCCCCTGTTCCAGGGGTTCCAGAGTCCTGTTCCAGGGACAGAGCTTGGCAGTCTCTCTTCACTCCCCTCCCTAGGTTCAGTGGGCTCATGCCCTGGGGGCTCCTGCTTACCGGCTCTGCCTGCTTCTGTTTCCTGGAACTCTGAGTTGTTCACTGTGTGCTCTGAGGGCTGGGCTTCAGGTTCTTCCTCTGGCAGAGGTTCCCCACTGTTCCCCCAATTTGTGCCTGATGCTCCCGGCAGTGTAGCTCAGGAAACTCCCCTGCTGCTGTGAGCCACAGCTCCCAGCGCCCTGGGGCTGCTTCTGGGAGGCTGAAGTTCTTTGCTCTGGCGGTGGGCCGCCCCTCCGACCCCGGGGAGCAGAGCTTTTCTGCTCTTTTCCAGGTTACCTTGAGTAGGAGAACTGCCTTACTGGGTCCCTCTGTGGGTTCTGTCTCTTGAAAATTTAGTTAGAGTCCTTAGCTTATGAGTTTTATGAGAGAGCACTTAAGATACAATCTATTCTTGTCGCCATCTTGGCTACCAGATGTGGAACTTTTATATGAATTTTTTAAGTTTTTCCTGATACCTAACCCCCTCATATTGTACTTTTCTCTAGTTTTCATATAATTATATATGTATATTATATATATTAACTTTATATTTACATTATGTATATATTTACTTGTAGGACAGCTAGATGTGCAGTGGATAGAGCACTGGCCTTGGAATCAGGAGGACAGAAATTTGAATCTAGCCTCTCATGCTTACTATAGATGTGTGACCTTGGACAAATTACTTAACCCTGATTGTCCTGCATCCAGAACCTTTTCCAGTCTTCCTAATTCATATCTGGCCACTGGACCCAGATAACTCTGAAGGAGAAAGTGAGGCTGATGACTCAGTCCAGCACCCACTCACTCAAATCTAATTCATGTGCTTATCATGGTATCACCTCCCTGATGTTGTGGTCTTCTTCTAAATGAAGGACAAACATTATATTTACTTATTTTCTCCCCCATTACAATGCAACCTTCTTAGGAGAAGGGATGATTTCCTTAATTAATGCCACATTAATTGAAGAGAAAATAAATATGTTCTAGAAAACTCTTTGATAAACAGATTTTAAAAAGGTAACATCAAAGAGTTTCCTGGAGTAAAAGTGGTCAGCAAGGTCAGAAGCAAGAGGTCAAGAAGGATAATAATAGGAATACAGTCTTTTTTTTTTTAAAACTAGACTTGGGATTTCATTCTCAAGTAAGGAAACTCTTATTGTAAGTCAGCATTACCTCTGTAACTTATAATCTTTGGGGCACTGAGAGGGCAAGTGATTTGTCAAGGTAAAATACATCAAGTATGTCATGGATAGGACTGAACCTGGGTCTTTCCAAGTCCAAATCTACCTCTCTAGTAGTCACCTTGCCTGGCTATCTCCATTTCTAGTAGGATCTAAATTAGTGGTTTGTGACTACCATTGCATATTTAAATTTACTGTAGAAGAATATTTCCTTTGTTTTTATAGTAGCTTTTTTAAAACACAGATGGCATTTTCTTAAGCTTATGGAACTCCTGAATTTTTAACCCATGTGACTTCTTGGAATGTCAAAATAAAATACTCATTCCACTAAACTAGTTTAAAAATAACGACTTAGCATTAGAGTATGTCGAATGATTACAATCTAGTTGGATCCTTTTTCTTTTCCTTGTCTAGGAAAAAGTTCCTTTTATTTTCATATATTTGCATTTCTGTTCTTTTGGTACTATAATTTTATATGTTAAAATTAAAATTTCTAATATGTTCTAAGGGTTGTTCAAAAATTCATGTTGATGACCAATTGAACACAAAGTGATTTTTTTCTTTTTTTTGTAGATATACTCCTGTGGGCCGTTCATTTTTTTCTGCTCCTGAAGGATATGATCATCCTCTAGGAGGGGGCAGGGAAGTATGGTTTGGATTTCATCAATCTGTTCGACCTGCTATGTGGAAAATGATGCTTAATATTGATGGTAAGAAGCCTGCTTATAGATTAGATTATAATGTCTGCCTCTGATAGTAAAACTGTATATTTGAATTTTGGCAAGCCAGGAAAAAGAGCCTTCTAAAATTTTATTAAAGCAATAGCATTCCAAAAAAGCCTCTTAAAAAAAACTTTACCTAGAGTAAACAAATACATTAAAGTATTAAATGTGAAGTTTGCACAGGAGAAAAACCCCAATTTTATTAATTTTCTGTGTGACTCATTTTTGTCCTTTTGACTCTTAATAAGCAAGCATTTCTTTGCAAAACCACAAACTGGAACAGTAACGATGACCATAGATGTTACATCTACTGCTACTTTATAACAGTACTATTTTTAACCACAAAATTTTTATTTTTCTTGTGATTTCTAATGGTACTTTTCTTTCATGCAAATCTGTTGTTGGGAGACTTTTTCTTTCTTTCTTTCTTTTTTTTTTTAAAGAAAGATTTTATTTATTTTGAGTTTTACAATTTTTCCCCTGGTCTTGCTTCCCTCCCCCCCACACAGAAGACAGTCTGTTAGTCTTTACATTGTTCCCATGGTATACATTGATCTCAGTTGAATTGATGAGAGAGAAATCATACCCTTAAGGGAGAAAAATAAAATAAAATAAAGTATTAGAGATAGCAAAATTACATAATAAGAAGGTTTTTTTTACTCCTAAATTGAAGGTAATAATCTTTGGTCTTTTATCAAACTCCACAATTCCTTCTCTGGATACAGATGTTATTCTCCATTGCAGATACCCAAAATTGTCCCTGATTGTTGCACTGATGGAATGAGCAAGTCCATCAAAGTTGATTATCACCCCCATGTTGATGTTAGGGTGTACAGTGTTTTTCTGGTTCTGCTCATCTCGCTCAGCATCAGTTCATGCAATTCTTCCATGCTTCCCTGAACTGGGAGACTTTTTCCATTTTTAATCATTGAACTTAGCATCCTCAAAACTATCCAAAACTATTTCTAAGTTCAAACATTATGAAAAACACAAAATTGAGGTCTGTCTCTGGTTTTGGTATAGTTTAAAGAGAAAATGGTATAAATTGGTATATTTTAACTTGTCACTTTCAACCCTTATATCCAGTCTAAGGTCAAGTTTTGTCAGTTCTTTACCTTTTTAATATATTTTATGTGCCCCACTCTCTCTTCAGATTTGTTTTGGCAGTAGATTCCATAGGACCTAGAAATTAATTGAATGTTTGAAGCAATATAGAAGCATGGTGTTACCAACAACAAAAGTAGAGGAGGGAAAAGTGATGAGTTTTGGACATGTTTAAGTTTACTAACCTAGATATCATGTGGAGATATATGCAGCTGTAACTGAGGAAACATCTGGGTTTCAGAAACAGATATAGGAGTCATCTACATAAAAGTGGAGGAAATTATAGGAATAGGTGAGACCCTCATTTATTCTGCTAAAGGCTAGGAAGGTAAAGAATAAAGATTAGTGGGACTTATTTTAGAAATTGTTTACTGCAATAGAGAAGGAACAGAGATAAGAGGAAAACTTTGAGAATGTATCAACTTGTAAAACAAAACAGAATATCTGGGAAGAATGATTGATAGTGCAAGGTCATAGAAGAAATGAGATTATATCCC
Organism: Macrotis lagotis; assembly: GCF_037893015.1. Taxonomy (NCBI): domain Eukaryota; kingdom Metazoa; phylum Chordata; class Mammalia; order Peramelemorphia; family Peramelidae; genus Macrotis; species Macrotis lagotis. The sequence continues at coordinate 848,229,472 of NC_133658.1, forward strand.
AAAGAAAGATAGATAATACATACACACCTGTATGTATATGTGTGTATGTGTATATACACATGCAACCCTTTGGAAAGAATGCTGTTACTTATTCTGATGTACTTGAAAGAGGGATATGATGATGATGATGATGATGATGATGATGATGATGATGATATTAATGTTGTTTGTCCTTCATTTTTGAAGAAGACCATGACATATAAGAGGTGATGCCATGACAAGCACATGAATTGGATATGAGTCAGGGAAGCTACTGTAGAAATAGAATACTATTTTAAAAAATGGAACTTAATAGTCTAGTGTTTGAAGACAAATTAATTGGAAGACAAATTAATTTAGTAAAGTATTCCCTATTTTATTTTTTAAAAGAAATTGCTGGGAAAATTAGAAAGCAGGCTGATAAATATTAAGCCTTGAAGAACACCTAACATTGTATTCCACAATTTATCAACCTCATCTTCTCCAGGGCCATCTGGGTCCAGTGGCCAGATAAATCAGGATGACAGGAGATGGCCCTGGATGCAATCAGGATTAAGTGACTTGCCCAAGGTCACACAGCTAGTAAGTGTCAAGTTTCTGAGGCTAGATTCAAACTCTGATCCTCTTGATGCCACCTAGCTGCCCTAAAAGATTAGAATTTCAGCAAGTAGTCATTAGATTTGCTATAATCAAGAAGAGAGAAACAATAGAGAATAATATGAGCAAGGATATAGAGGCAAGAAAGCATGCAGTGTGTTTATAGAGGACCTCTAAAAAGACTGATGTGAAAGCAAAGGATTTATTCATAGAATTTCCTACTTTTATTGATTATGTGGGTATGTGCATATTTTTCTCTAAATTAGAGCTTCTTGAGGGTTGAGATTTTATATTACTCAATTTAATTATTTCCCCAAGCCACTAAATGCAGGACCTTGTATATAGAAAAGGTGTTTTGATTTTGCAAAATTGAATAACATGTGGATTTTATATTTTATAACAGCCATTTGGGGGCAGCTGGGTGGTGCAGTAGATAGAGCACCAGCCCAGGAGTCAGGAGTACCTGAGTTCAAATCTGACCTCAGACACTTAATAATTACCTAGCTGTGTGGCTTTGGATAAACCACTTAACCCCATTTGACTTGCAAAAATCTAAAAAAATAAAAAACCAGTCATTTGGCTAATATTATTTGCCATATCCCAAGCTCGACACAGGAAAAAAGATAACTATGTGCCAATAGAACTTATAACCTAGTAAACTGCTTTGCTATAGAATAGCATAATTCAATGCTAAATATCATTCCAAAATTCAAGTTAGTATATAAACTGATACATTATGATGTTTCCCTAGATGATAATTAAATTCCATTTCCCCAAGAGCCCATGAACAGGCACACCACAAACCCTGCAAATCATGAGTGGGAAAATCTTATTTCAGCATAGTTTGGGTTTTTTGCAAGGCAATGGGGTTAAGTGACTTGCCCAAGGCCACACAGCTAGGTAATCAAGTGTGTGAGACTGGATTTGAACTTGGGTCCTCTTGGCTCCAGGGTCAGTGCTGTCTCCACTGCGCCGCCTAGCTGATTCCTATATTTCTAAATAACAAAATCCAAGAGATCATAATAGAAAGGGAAATTCATTCCAAGTAACTATAAAATGCATAAATAATGTGGGGATAATTTTTCAAAGCAGATTACAAAGTATTCCTTAAATGAACAATTTAAATAGCTAGAGATGTTTGTTTAGTGCTCATGGCTGGACTGTGTGGATATAAGAAAACTGATAACTTTCAGAATTAATTTATACTCAATGTTCCACCAATCAAGTAATCAAAGAAAGACTTTACAGAACTCAAAAAAAGATCCAGATAGAAATATGAAGGGAAGTAAAAAGAGGGAAGAAGGAATAGCACTTCCCAACCTGAAACTGTATTATAAAGCAAATCATCAAAACCCTTTTAGCATTATTTAAAAAATAGTAGATCTTTGATGAGGGAGATTTAAAAAAAACAATGGAACTTAATAATCTAGCATTTGATAAACTGGAAGACAATTAATTTAGTAAAGTTTTCCCTATTATATTTTTTCTATTATATTTTTTAAAAATTTGCTGGGAAAATTAGAAAACCAGCTAATAGATATTAAGCCTTAAAGAATATCTAACAATTTATTCCATAATTCTTTATAACAATAAAGATTATCTGTATTAAAAAAATTAAAAGAAAAGAAGGCCATACTCCATAGTAGGTAGGTATATTCTTAATCAAACCAAGGGATAGAGACAGTTTACAAAAGATCAGTTTGATTATAGGAGAACAGAAAAGATCCTGTACAGACCAAATTAATGGATCTAAGGTAATAAGGGAAGTAGTTGAAAGGGAAAAAATTGGGGGGGGTGTCAGATTTCTCTAAGGGATTGTTAACCAAGATATACATACATATACATGTATAAGTACATAAATATATTCACCATATACATGTATATGAGAAAGAATGCTCCAGATAACTTTAGGTTTCACCCTCACATCCTGAAAATTGGCAAAGATGGGCCTGGTCAATGTCAGAGGGATTATGGGAAGGTTGGTAGTTTGGAATTAAGTAAATAAAATGACTAAAATAGCTATACTCTACCTGTAGTAGAACATTCTGGACTTGTCTTGGTGTGATAGTGGGACATTCTATATACCTTAACTTCAACATAATGATGTTAGTTTAGTCCTTCATGAATGAAGGACAACAATAATCAACCAACCAGTTCTTTGATTTAGAGATTGTTTTACTAGGCATATAACCCAAAGAGACCATTGATGAGAAAACCTGTACATATGCATTCGTGAATACATACACATGTATATACATGTGTATACACACACAAAATATATCATCACTTTTATGATAGCAAAAAATTGGAAACAAAAAAAGATATTCATTGTTTGGGGAATGGTTAAGCAATTTGTAATACATAAATATAATGGTGCGTTACCATGTTGTAAGAAACGATGAATGCTATTAATACAGAGAACCTTGGAAAGATCTTCATGAACTAATACAGGATAAAATAAGCATAACACACACAATAAAAAATTGTAAAATTATAAAAACAAAAAACATAGTTCAAAAGAAGATGGTATTGCCCCACTCTTGCAGATGTAGGAGATCTTTAAGTATTAATACATTACCCATATTTTTAGCCTTTTTAAATGCATTGCTTAGTTATGTTCAATTTTCCATTTCTTTTTCTCTTCAGAAATTTTGATATATCAACACTCTGGAAAAGGAAAGAGAAAGGAATACTACTGAAAATGATATTAAAAATAGCATAAGATATCAGTAAAACTTAATTTTAGAAAAGAAAACCGGCTTCATTTACACAACGATAGAGGGATGACTGGATCACAGATAATTTCAAAAAGACATAAAGGTTTCACTGACTTTCAAATTCCATGTGAGTCAGTGTGATATGCAGTCAAATTTTTCATTTAAATAAAGCAGTAACAGTTATAAAGTCAACGTCCTTAGTACAAGGATTTTTTTAAGTTGCTGGGTATTTTTCTTGATTCAGTTTGAAATTAAAAAAGTAGAATGGAAATAAAGCTATTTTCATTTGATCATTTACCTCACTACCCTTGCAAATATCTTCTCTCATCTAGTTCATAAATTTGGTTACTAAGGAAACCAAAAACCTTGGTTTGCCAACTATTGTGGGCGTAAGCTATTCACTTAGTAATTGACTTTAGTAGGCACTGACTTACAGCTTATGTCATCTGATATTGTGGGGCTGATGCATGATTGAAGAATGTTTTGTTATATTGGGTTTATTTTTTCAAACCTCAGAACTTTAAAAATGCTAGTTAACCAATATTTATCAAATTTTTATGTTTTACCTTAATGTTAATTTAGAGGGGTGACTAGGTGGAGCATTGGATAGAGCACCGGCCCTGGAGTCAGGAGTAGCTGAGTTCAAGTCCAGCCTCAGACACTTAATAATTACCTAGCTGTGTGGCCTTGGGCAAGCCACTTAACCCCACTGCAAAACCTAAAAAAAATTAAATGTTAATTTAGACATAGCATAATATAGTGTTGTTGATTTAAAATATTGAGGGAAACTATAATAGTTCATTTTAGCCTGTTGGTACTGGAGGTAACATTGACAATTAATCACATAATTTTAGAACTGAAAGGGTTATTAGAGGTCATCTCATCCAGATTTGTTTACCTGAAGTCTGAGTCAGTGCCTTGCCAGTCCAATCCTTTTTCCACATATTGGAAGCACACAATCTGCTTTCTAGTCTGTCACTTTTTCGAGAGCTATAAGTAATAGAATAACTAATCTACCTTCCAGACTTTACTTGACCCTAGTCTTGCCACAGTAATGTATTAAAATTGTTTTTATTTATAAAATGCTCCAATAACTTCTTTTTTAAAAATTTTATTTATTGGGGCAGCTAGGTGGCGCAGTGGATAAAGTATCGGGCCTGGAGTCAGGAGTACCTGGGTTCAAATCCGGTCTCAGACACTTAATACTAATTACCTAGCTGTGTGGCCTTGGGCAAGCCACTTAACCCCATTTGCCTTGCAAAAAAAAAAAATTAAGTGAATAGGGTTAAGTGTGACTTGCCTAAGGTCATACTGCTAGGCAATTATTAAATATCTGAGGTTGGATTTTGAATTCAGGTCCTCCTGACTATAGGGCCAGTGCTTTATGCAATAACTCCAATAACTTCTTGCATGAGATCTTTCAGCTATTTGCTAATAGTAGCAAATAATTGTTCTTGATAGCCTATGTTTTCATCTTTTAAATCCAAAATAGTTTGGGTATTTTTTTAACTTTATTGCAGGCTTGTCAGCTTATAAATATGCTGAATTTGTGTTTGAGTTAATAATAGTAACTTGCAAATATTCCATACCTGCAGCATACTTCTTCAATTCCAAGCATATGACACCCTTCCTCATTTCTACTGAAAATGATTTCTTCTTTCTTAAATATTTATATTTTCTCTGAAACTTTCGTATCCTTATCACCTTCCACCTTGTCCCACATGTGTGTGTGCACACATGCGTATAAGTGTCTCTTTTCATTTCCTTTTAGGTTGTTAATCCTTAAGGAAAAGAACTTATGCTTTTAATCTTCCTGTCCTCATTGCCTAAACCATGGCTTTGCAAGTTAGATATTTGATAAATATTGATTGGATAGGATCTATTTTGGTTACTTAAAATTGCATGTTCATGATCCTCCTCTGGATAAATGAGATTTGGAGATCAATTTTGAACAGATGGATAGACTTGGGGTTTATGGAATCATTTTGCAGATAATATTATAACCAAGTCAATAGTTTTAGATCACAAATTCATGTGAATAACATCTGAAAGTAGAGCATTTTGGCAAAGGAGATTCTTATTGATAAGGTAACTCAGGATCAGATTGTAAAGAGATATGACAAAATTAAGACTAAGAAATTTCAACTGTTTTCTAAGCAGTAGGAAATCATTGAAGGTTTTTGAACAGTGAAATTATTTGATTCAATAGACATTTATAAATGCTCAATGTTGGGAAGAAAATGGACCCAAATCCTTCTATGAAGCCTATGATCCAATTGAGTGAATCATATACATGGGAACACACATGTTTATGTATGTATATGCATTGGGTTTGCATGTGTGTATAGTGTGATGTGTGCATGTATATTTGTAAATATATATGTATATACATATATATATATATATTTATTTAAATAAGTGTGCAGCCCCCCCAAGGATAATACTTGCATAATAAGATAGGAGCAAGAAAGCTATCATTTTCATCTTGAAAGAATCAAAAGAATTTGAGGAGGAAATTAGCTTAGCCTTGAAGTAAAAGGAAGATTTCAGCCCACAAAATTGCAGATGTTGGGAATAACTAGCACAGATGATGTGAGGAAGATGGTCTTTAGGTTGATGATTGTGGCAACACATACATGCTGAATTGGAACTGGATGAAGAGTTAGGTCAGGATGAAAAATGGGATAAAGGGCATTTTATAAGAATTGATTACTTTGGTCATTAATTGTGGATTTTGCAGTCAAGGATGGCTGAGGTTTTATGCCAGAAGATTTTTTTTAATAGAAAATTGATCCTTGTGAATATTTTATTCAAATAAAAAAATAGTAACGGTGGCTTTTCTTGGTTTTGTTTTATCTCTGGCTTTCAGCTCTTTATATGTACTGGAAATAAGATTTACTTTTTTTACTATGTTGCATTCTGTATAAAATAATACTTGTAGCTAAAATTTATATAGTGCTTAATATGTGCCAGGTACTTTGCCAAGTGCTTTACAATTATCTCCTTTGATCCTCACAACAACCCTGGAAGATAGAGGCTGTTGTCTCTCCTTTTTTACAGATAAGGAAACTAAGTCACACAGGTTGTGACTTATCCCAAGTCAAGCAGCCCTAATAAGTGCAAGGCAGGAGAGGAACTTGGGACTTCTTGATTTTAAATCTGACACTTAGTGTCTTGTTATCCTTGAATCTTAAGTAGGGAAAAGAACTAGGAGAAAGAACTGTTCATAGGCAGAAAATCTACCAGACCAGGCTTAACTACAAACCTTTTTTGTTGTACTTAGGAATAGTTATTCCCAAAGCTCCTTCTCATGCCATGCTGTCTAGAAAAGCCAAAATAATTTTAGTGTTTTTAAATTTAAATTTAAAATACCGCTCCATAGTGTGAAATATTCATTCTAAAGTTTCATACAAGCTTTATATATTTACCAAAGTGAGAGAGTTTTGTTACCTTCAATAGACTGTTTCTGGTCTTCCAGATGCCTAGAATACCATTTGGCAAACCATTTTAATTTCTAAAGCCTTGATGTGTGTGTGTGCATATAGTCGCACGTGTGAGAGACAGCTTTGAGTCTTACGCTATAATCTGGAATGAAACCCCAGGTATGTATTGATCTTATGAGAAAAGCTAATCAACATATTTACCTTCTTTATCCAAAGGTTTTCAGAAATATATTGCAACGAAAAAGTGAGAAATAGAGACAGACTTGTTTCTGTTTTTTTAGGCTGTTTCTCACATGTGCATGTGTGTGTGTGCACACTCACTTATTCACACACAAACCTACAAAGTTCCTCTAACTTATGAATAAAATAAATCACTAATATTGGAAAGGACAGTGCTAAAAAAAGATCTTCATGTCTTTATTTATTGTATGTATCTTATATAGCTTTATTTGCTTTTTCTAAAAGAGACTGTTGATATAGTAAGGAAAGTATCTCTGAGAGCTATTCATTAAATGTCTGTTATTAACAAGACACTGCTAGGTAAGAGAGGAAGGGGACATCCTCCCTTAACTTCATAGTGCTTACATTTTAGCAGAGTGTAACAAATTGATTGTCCCAACCAATAAGGGAATAAAAAGTAGAACACTAAAAAATATGAATTTTAGTTCTTGAAAACTTCATTTTAGTTCTTGATTCAGTCATTGATTCCTTGACCACTAAAATTTTCTTATGAATAAAGAAGTTGGCTTTTACTTCTAATGTGACTGCATTAACTCTGGAGTTGCTGCTGAACAATTATCTAAACTTGCAAACCAGCAGGAATAAAAAAGCATACTATGACTATCAGGTCCAGGAGAATTAACATCAGATATAACTTGTAGCATGTCTTCATTGTACTGATAGGAAAATTAAAATAAGTTATATTTCTCTTTTTCCTAAACTTTTTCATATTTTCCACATTCATATGAATCTTAGGGCTTGATGATAACAAAAGGCAGGCAATTATAAGAATAATAATCTATTCAGTGATGACTAGATTTTTTTTCCTGTTCTCTGAGAAGGAAAAAGAATCAAAAGCAAAAATTTTGTCAGATAGTAGAAAAAAATCTATTTTTTATCAGCAATAACAATTCATTTAGTACCATTAATATCAATTTCCCTTGATTTCCTTGATACTACACTAATTTTAAAAGTAAAGAGTACCAAGTTATGAGTCTCAGGCATCCTTTGTTTGAATGCCCCCACTCAAATTATTTTCCTTATCTGTACAATGAAATTGAATTAAGTAATGCTGTATCATTAAAGTGATTTTTAGATTGAAAAGAATTATAAAGAAGATTCCTCTATAGTATTTTAGTGGTTATCTCCCACTAAACAGGTTAGGATAATGCTTTATGAATAGGACTTTTAAAAAACTAAAATTGATAGAAATTTTGGTTATTACTGTTGGTTAACTCTAGATGTTGATATTTTAAGTAATATTTGAACTCTTTTTGAAGGTAAAAGTGATGAAAGATTCCTTTTTATATACTTTTAAATATGAAATGTTTACTTATCAAAAAGACAAGAATAATTATAACATTCAACTCAAAAGGAAGGCTTACTAGATACCTTGATTCTTTAAAAATAGTTCTTTCACTTGCATGAACTGAGGCTGAGTGAGATAAGCAAAACCAAAAGAACATTGTACATACTAAGAACATCATGGGGTGATGATCAACTTGCTCACCCTATCAGTGCAATAATCAGGGACAATTTTAGGAGATCTGTGAGGAAGAATACCATCTATATTCAGAGAAGGAACTGTGGAATTTAAACAAAGACCAAAGTTTATCTTCAGTTTTTTAAGTTGTCTTATGTATTACATAATTTTGCTATCTGTTTTCTTCCTTTTGGAGCTGTTTTTTCTCTCTCATAACTCATTCAGTTTTGATCTATACGTAATGAATGCAAATGTAATCACTATTATCAGGTTGCCTTCTTTTGGAGAAGGTAGGAGGTAAGGGAGAGAGAAGAAGAAAAATTGTAAAACTCAAAGTCTTGCAAAAAAATGATTGATAGAAACTACCATTGTATGTAATTAGAAAACAAATAATATATTTATATAATGGAAAAAATAAAAAAATGTATCTTTCTAGTTTCTGCCACTGCTTTCTACAAAGCGCAACCTGTAATTCAGTTCATGTGTGAAGTCCTTGACATTCATAATATTGATGAACAACCAAGACCTCTGACTGATTCTCACCGGGTAAAATTCACTAAAGAGATAAAGGGTGAGTAGACAAGGATGTCTTTGTCTGGAATAGCTTCTATATAATGACTAATAATGGAGTGATAATTACAGCATTCTTTGAAATTTTGTTTCATAATCCAAGCAGTTTTTCATAAATCACACATCACCAATAAGACTATTTCCCAAACTTTCATATGCGGTCATATATATATATATGACCGCATATGACAGTTTTAAATACATATATAGATAGATAGATAGATAGATAGATAGATAGATAGATAGATAGCATCTTAGTTGGGGAGGGCTTTATCTTCATCTGCAAGAAATGAAATAGTAGATAAATGTAAATATTCTATGCTTTTTCAAAATAGTCTGGATCCATTATCATGCAAAATAAAATTTGTGCCAACTAGCATTTTGACTGGATATCAAACCTACCCTAGCTGAAGAGGTTGGGATGCTGGTGGGATCCAGCTTTTGCCATGCCTTTAAAAGCAGGACACTCATCTCCCAAGTTGTTTAATTTTCAAAGCTGGAGTACTTAAACTGACAGTTCCAATACAGTGACCTTTAAGTTCTATGAAATGATATAATGTAGACTGTCAAATTCATTGCCTCAGTCAAGTCCTCTCTATTTCCTGTTCATTTAAAAATATTTGGAATGTGGAGCTGATCAAATCTATTTAAAATATGTTTTGTCCTGGAGTGGTACAGACTAAGGGTAGTTGGCCATATAGTTGATTCATTGAAGTCTTAACTGTTTTAGCCCAGTGGCAAAAACTTGTGTATTGTTACTTGAAATAGTGATGATGAGCAAATTATTTTTCCAATTACCTGTGTGACATAGCTTCCATTTAGTATAACTGATAATAAATTTTTTAAATGCCCATGCCCAAGAACCAGATACATCATGTTTTGTTTTGGTTTTTTACATCACTTACATGGTGAATATGAGTTTTATTGCACTGGACTTAACTAAGATCATTCAAGTTGTCCATTATAAATGTTCTAAAATGAGAAGTGCTTCCCTGTCAGACAGTAAAACTGTGCCTATCACAAAAGAGGAAAGATTTGAAGGGAAATTTCTTCTGCTTTGAAAATAAGCATCCTAGTTTTATCTTAATAAAGGCTGCTGAAATGCTAAAACAAGAAAACTTTTTTTTATCTTGCTGCTATGGCACTGTCTTTATACATGATTAGCATTAACGGCACAGTTTGCATTTTCCAGGAGATAGTGCAGAATCATGAATACGTTACCATCTAAATGCCATAGTTTCCAATGGAGTTGCTGCTTAGTTACCACCTCAATATCATAAAATCACATACATTACTTTGCGGTAACTATGCAATCAACTCATATCACCACTCTATCACAGAAAACACAAGATGTACAGAACAAGGATTCAGCTGCTGCCCGAAGAGCATGGAATCGAGCTTAACTTCAACTGCTCAGGGGCCCAAAGAAATGACTGAAAAATCTCTAGAAATCATTATAAAGTTGATGTTATAGTGAAGGTAAAGCCAAGTTTATAGGTTAAATATTTGATTAAAGCCAACCAAATATTTGGTTGGGTGGAGGTGGTGGGGAGGGGAACTGGGCACCAAAACATATAGCCACATTTTAAAACCTCAGCATTTTATACCCTTTTGACAATGATCTGAATATTTAGCTTTTGTTGGGAAAGTTTGGGAAAGTGGGGGTTGGTGACTGGCTGACAGTATTTTTCCCAAATAATGGATTTAAGTACTTCTCATTGACAGGTTGAGTTTTTCTTCCTGATGTCAGGAAGACAGTTTTAAAGAGATAATGAAAAGATGATCTGTTTATATACCAACAAAAGAAAGTCAAACAAACTTGAAATTTCAATCTTCAATGCTACACACTTTAAATGGAAAAATGTACTTCATTTTCAATTTGTTTTCAGAAAAGAACTCTGATGATAGGCATATTTGGTACAAAGTGTACCGTGTATGAAGTAGAAGCACAAATTGTGCTTTTCCATGACATTAATTTGCTTCCAGTTGAATTTTTTTTGTCTTTATATTAAGAACATTGGTTAATTCAGCCAACTTTCAGAGTTGTACAGAAGAAATCTTGAGGAAAATTTGTTTTTATGATGTAATAAAAATAGTATTTGCCATAAGAGTTTGAAACTTAGGATATTTGCAGAGCTTTATTAATGAAAATTACTTTCCAATCAATCACAGTTTATTCAAATGCTTCAGACAACTGTGCAATTCTTTTTGCAGTTGTATCATTTGAAATATTTTACTCACTTAACAATTTGCTATACAGTACACACACTACCATATTTATTTTCTTAGCCTTTATTATTCTACAGAAAAATAATCTTGATTGATCTAAATTTTTGTAATGTTCACCTCAGGGAGTTTCCAGTAAATTTTTCTGTCGTTAACAATTTTTCTAATATGCCTGCAAGAAGAATATCACCAAAGAAGTATTAGAAAGCAAAATCTTTTAGGAAGTCTAAGAAGCATTTAGGTTGTTCTACTACTGCAATAGGCAAGAAGAAGAAACTCTTTAGTTGTGTACAGAGAGCCTGTTCAATAAATTGCCCAATAAATTTGTCAAAAGAGTTTCCATCCACTGGTTCATGGAGTTCTGTTCTCTAGTCAGTACATTATTAAATCAGGTTTATCAAATATTCTATATTTTCAAGGAGTAGAACTAGTCATCTTGATATTTATACTCACAGTTTCCTCCTGAGCACCTGCATTTTATGACCAATAGGCATTTGTTTATAGTAACGTTTCCCCCATTACTCATAAAAGTTACTAAATTTATAATAGTGTCATGGTTTCAGTATCGAGCCTTTGGAGGGGACTGCATTGGTTATGAGGAGAATTAGGAACTTGTTGACAAATAGTATTGCACTGCTACTTAAATCTCTAAACATTTTTATTTATTTAGAAGTGATTCAGCTCTTTTGGTAATAGACAGGCTTTTCAATTGTGTTTTTCCATGTTCAATTGCAGTTGTATTTTACATGCAATAGTTTGTAACAACAGTTTTTGTTGTTGGGTGTAGGTCTGAAGGTTGAAGTCACTCATTGTGGAACAATGAGGCGGAAATATCGTGTTTGTAATGTAACGAGGAGACCTGCCAGTCATCAAACGTAAGAGAAGCTGGTATTTGTAAGTGCACAGACAATGTGTAGAAAATGTTCTAGCACTAAATAAATTGGGAGCTTTGCTCATTCATAATAGGTTGAAAATCAATGGTCTTACTTTTCATGATATTTCTAAACATCTTCCTCTGTTTTCCAGCTTTCCTTTACAGTTAGAAAATGGTCAAACAGTAGAAAGGACAGTAGCACAATATTTCAGAGAGAAGTACAACCTCCAGCTGAAGTATCCTCACCTTCCCTGTCTTCAAGTGGGACAGGAACAGAAGCATACTTACCTGCCTTTGGAAGTAATTAAAACTGCTTGTAATGGCTTTTAATTCATAACTGTGGGAACAGAAGCTTTTTTGGGGTTTGTTTTACTCAGTCATTTTTCAGTCATTCCTCTTTATGACACCAGTGGGGTTTTCTTGCAAAAGACATTGGAGTAGTTTTCATTTCCTTCTCTAGCTCATTTATCTGAAGAGGAAACTGAGGCAAACTAAGTCATGGCCACCCAGTTAGTAAGTTGCTGAGGCTGGTTTGAACAGCTTCCTGACTCCTGGCATAGCATTCTATCCACTGCAACATCCAATTGATCCTTGGAGTTGTAAGAACATGTAAATAGGCTTATAATGTACTTTATGATTCAAGTATCCCTAGTGTGTTCAATTATCTTTTCACAATTTTCCTTACTCTTTCTTCTGATAAATAAGCAAAGATATGAAGTGAATTCCTCAAACTACCCCTTTAAAAATGAGGAAAAAATCACTGGTGTTTTCAAAAGTTAAAGTAAAATTTGAGAAGGAAGGAATAAGCATAGTTGTCTCAGGCATTATGCTAAGCATTTAGCAAATATTGATTATGAAAAACAGTCCTGGAAGGTAGAGGCTCCATTTCACATGTGAGAAATCTATCTGAGATCAGATTTGAACTCAAGTCTTCCTTATTCCAGACCTATGCACTGCACCACCTTGCTACTTCAGTAGAGGTTTATGGAAATAGACTCATCATCAAATTATGTCAGGAATGGGTTTTTGGTGGGGGGGAGCTGGGCAGCTGGGTGCAAGCAACATCTGGAACATAATCTTTATTCCCATTTGTAGGTCTGTAATATCGTGGCAGGACAACGGTGCATTAAGAAGCTGACCGACAATCAGACATCCACCATGATCAAGGCAACTGCAAGATCTGCTCCTGATAGACAAGAAGAAATTAGCAGATTGGTTAGTTTTTTGTTAATCCTTTAAAAGTTGAGAAAAGTCTCAGCAAGTAATAAATGAAGTCTCTTATTCCTCAGTGCAAGTTCCAATAAAGTTTTTCAGTTTGTGTTCTTCCTTCACCACACTTTCCCAATTGCTTCTGTACAGCTTTTCCTTTTGCCTTTAAGAGGACTAGAATCCAACCTCCATGTCAACTTGAGAAACTATTAAGAAAACAATTTTTTTTATTTATTTTTTTTAGGTTTTTGCAAGGCAATGGAGTTTAAGTGGCTTGCCCAAGGCCACACAGTTAGGTAATTATTATTAAGTGTCTGAGGCTAGATTTGAACTCAGGTATTCCTGACTCCAGGGTCGGTGCTCTATCCACTGCTCCACCTAGCCACCCCTAAGAAAACATTTATTAAGCTGCTTCTATGGCTTGTGATGAGAATATTGCAACAAAAATGAAATGGTCCATGCTTTCAAAGAACTTGCGTCTTCAAGAACACAATTTATACAAAATAAGTTCTGAGTGGAAGGGCAGGTCGCAGGGAGGAATAGAATGATAGTACATTGGTTGAGCCACAAAGGAAACAAGGTGTTCTTCAGAATGGGAAATGTACATTCATACATTAGAGAGTCTTTTCAGTGGCACTGAAATATGGAAGGTGACATGTTGTTTCAGAAGAACATCAAATAGGCCACTTTGACTGAACCATAGGATATGTGAAAGAGACTAAAATGTCATAGGCCTGAACTTAAATGTGTTTGACCTGGTTTATGATTATTGAATAAGTAAATTAATTTTGATAGAATTGGTGTTATTGGCTTGACCCTTCCATGAGCAACTGATATTTCTCCACTTTTTAAATTTGTTTTGTAATTGTATTCCTGTAGTTTCTGGCTTTATCTTTTCAGGTTAAATTTAATTTAATCTATGTTTTGATGATCCTTTATTGACTATGATGTTTTTTGAATTGTGATTTGTAAAGGGTACATTTAATATTTCTGCTTTTCTGCATTTATTTGTGAGGTTTTTATGCAGCTACTATATTTATAAAACCGAGAAAAGGATATATTTCTTTCTATTCTACTCAATCTTCTCCAGAATTTTCTAACATATATTCATCTCCTTAACTTTTTAATAAAATTTTTACAAGGCAATGAGGTTAAGTGACTTCTCCAAGGTCCCCCAGCTAAGTAAGTATTAAGTGTCTGAGGTTGGTTTTTAACTCAGGTCCTCCTGACTCCAATGTAGTGCTAACTGCCCCCTTAACTTCTTTTTTAATTATTCTGTGGTTAGATTTATCTCATTCTTCTAAGAGGGAAATGTTGAAGTCTCCCATTAGTATAGTTTTGGTTTTTCTTTCTGTAATTCATTTAACTTTTCCTTTAAGACTTCAGAAGCAATGCTATTTTAGAATATACATATACAAACACATACATATACATATTTACACAGACCTCTCTATATGTATATCTATATACATATGTGTGTATAGATATATATGATGAGATATATATGATTGATTTGCATTGTTTTTGGAACCTTTTAACCGAATGTAGTTTCCCTGATTAGGTCTGTTTTTGCATTTGCTTTTTCTGAAATCATGATTGCTACTTCTGCCTTTATTCTTTTGACCTTAACTGAAGTATTATGGATTCTGCTCCAGGCTTTTATTTTCACTCTGTATGTATCTTTCTATTTCAAGTGTGTTTCTTGTAAATTCATCATATTATTCTGGTTTCTAATTTATTGTTATTCATCTCTATTTTTGTGGGTGAATTCATTACATTCACTTATTTTCCTCTATCCTATTTTTTTCTGTTTCTGCTTCTTGGTCCATTTTACTCTGTCTCTTCCCCAAGAATTTGTTTTGCTTCTGGTATTACCTCCCTTAATTCACTCTTCCCTCGCTTTTGTCTCCCTTTCACTCCTACTTCCCTGCTGGGTAAATTAGTTTCATACCTAATTGAGGTTCTGTGTGTGTGTGTTTCTTCCCTCTTTGAACCAATTAGAGTGAAGTTCAAGTGTTGTCCACCACCCCCACCCTATTTCCTCCTGTACTGTAAAAACTCTTCCTTGAGTGAGATAATTTTTCTCCATTTTTGTCTCCCCCCCCTTCTCTGAGCATATGCATCTTTCTCATCCCCTCATTTTTTTTGGTAAATAGTCCTTAAAGAATTGATGCACACCTGTGCCCTCTATGTAGACTCCTTCTAACTACTCTAACAATGATAATGTTCTTAGGAATTACATGTATCATCTTCCTATTTAAGCTCATAAACAGTTTCACCTGATTTTTCTTTAAAAATTTGCCTTTTTTTATACTTCTTTTGAGTCTTGTGTTTGAATGTTAGATTTTTTCCATTCAGCTCTGGTCTTTTCATCAAAATTGCTTGAAAATCCTCTTTCATTAAATGTCCATATTATCATTATACTCATTTTTTTCTGAGTAGATTATTATTAGGTGTAGTCCTAGCTCCTTTGATTTCTGGAATATTATATTCCAAGCCCTCCACTTTTGAAAACTGGAAGCTGCTAAATCTTATGTCATCCTGATTGTAGTTTCATGGTATCTGAATGGTTTCTTTCTGACTGCTTTTGTAATTTTTTCTCCTGGAAGCTTGTTTTTTGAGGTGTCTTTGAGGAGGTGATTAGTAGATTCTTTAATTTTCTATAATTTTACTTAATAATTTGATAGATGATGGCTTTTTTGTTTTTATTGTCTTTCATGTAGTTCAATAATTATTTTTTTTTGCAAGGTAATGGGCTTAAGTGACTTGCTCCACACAACTAGGTACTGTCGGATTTGAACTCAAGGTCCTCCTGACTCCAGGGCCAGTACTCTATCTACTGGGCCACCTAGCTGCCCTCAATATTTCTTAAATTATCTCTCAATATATTTTCTAGTTCAGTTGTTTTCCTAATCTTATATTTCACAGTTGCTTCTTTTTTTGAATTTGAATTCTGTCTCTTGATGTCTCACTTTCTCAGTTCTATTTTTTAAGGATTGATTTTTCTTCAGTAAAACTGGTATGTTTTTCCATTCGGCCATTTCTGTTTATCTCATTTACCATTTTGCTGTTATGCTTTTTAAAAGTATTATTTTCTTCAGTATCTTTGTGCCTCTTTTACTAAATCATTATTTTACTAAATTATATTACTAAACTTTCCCCAAGTTTTCCTCTGCTATTCTTTTCTCTTTAGTGCTTTCAGGAACTCTTGTTGGGCTTGTTTTTAATTTGCTGTTTAGTTTTGCTTTTAAACTGTTTTTATGTTTTCTTCTGGGTGTGTTTTCCTTGTCACTATTATAGATGTTTATTTTTTTGTTGTTGATTTCTCATTTTTGGGAGGCACTGTTCCATGGTGCTATTTTCACAGTGCATTCTGGGAATTTGGAAATTTCTGGTGCTTTTAAAGGTGATAAGATCTGAGGAGGGATGTGATCTGAGCTCTGGTCTTTACCGAAGCCTCAAGAACTAGTATTCTACTCCACCCTGGAACTGGGTCCCAGAAGTACATTTAGGTAGGGTTTTACAGTCTGTTGTCACATCACATGCACTCCAAGGTAATCCTTTTCTCAGTGTCACAGACCTTTCCTGCCAATCTTGTAAGTTGTCTTGGAATGGAAAAATATATCATTTGACTTTTTTATTGACTCTGCTTCTCTAGAATTTGTTTTGACAGATTATTTTAAAATTGTATGGTGGGGAATATTGGTAGTTCAGCTGGGTTGCTTCTTCTATGCTGCCATCTTGTTTCTGCCTTCTGTAAATATTTGTAAATATTAAAGACATTTGGGAACCTTTTGAGAAAAAGAATATCAAAGTCAAGGTCAAACTTCTGCTTTAGAAATTTTATTTAGCTTTGGGATTAGCAAAGGGAGACTATAGAAATAGGGAGACAGATGTTGATGAGGCCTGAACTGGGGGAGAGAAAAGGTAGGTAGAAGAAACACTGTAGAGATATAGACCATAGAACCTGGCAACTGAATATGGAGAATGAGGAAAAGGAAGAAATGAGTGTGTTGGGGTTGCAAAACTGGGTGATTAGAAGAATAATGAATAGTACCTTCAATAGAAATACTATGTTTTTTAGATCTTGGTAATGAAAAAGAATATGGTATAAGTGAAAGAGATGAGTTCTGTCAGACTCTAACCATCCCATTAGACATTGAGAGTTGGTCTCATTTTTTTAGTTGTGTATTATTGCTATTAAAACCTGAAAAAATATCAAAAAAAGAGAACTAATATTTTCATGATAATGTCTTAACACTTCTTAGCACTTTACAAAATAATCATAGCATTTGATGGTATCTTTATTCTTCTGTCAAATTGTTCTCAAAATGGAACAAATCTGCCTGTTTTTCCATACCCTTGCAATTATTGAATTTAGTCTTTTTTTATTTTATCTATATGAATCCTTCAGAATTGTTTTAATTTATATCTCATAATTAGTGAGATTGAATATGTTTTCAAATCTTTAAACATTTTGTATTTTTATAGTAAATCCATATATTTTGGCCATCTGTTATTATATTATAAAACTTTTAAAAAGTTTCTTGATCCATTTTTTGTCTTAACTTTTTTTTTTAGTTTTTGCAAGGCAATGAGGTTCAGTGGCTTGCCCAAGGTCACAAAGCTAGGTAATTATTAATTGTCTGAGGCCGGATTTGAACTTAGGTACTCCTGACTCCAGGACCAGTGCTATATCCACTGCGCAACCTAGCTGCCCCTTGTCTTAATTTTTTATGGGTCCTGTTTAGCAGAGATTTCCCAATCTTTGCTTTTATTACAGCTATATTTTGATGTACAGAAATTTCTCATTTTAATATTGCTAAATTATATCCACTTTTTATTAATTCCATCTCTATGTTGTATATAAATAGAAAATCCCTTCCCCACAATCAAGATACATAATTCCATTTTTTTCATCTTTTAAAATTTTTTCATATTTTTAAATCTTTCATCTAGTTGCTGAATAGTTTTCCCAAGTACTGGGTTTGTCAAGTCAGTCTAATTTTCCCAATTTTATTTTTTTCTTTATAATGAGAGCAGTTCTAAAACATGAAATTTATTTTGAAGAACACTTAATATTATTACAACAATGGTACAGGTATAAAAGGTCCAGTTTCACATTGGATTATAATTTTCATATCTTTGATTTTCTATGATTGTAGTAAAATTTAATGTCAGTGGGGGCAGCTAGGTGGCACAGTGGATAGAGCACCAGCCCTGGAGTCAGGAGTACCTAAGTTCAAATCCGGCCTCAGACACTTAATAATTAACCTAGCTGTGTGGCCTTGGGCAAGCCACTTAACTCCATTTGCCTTGCAAAAAAAAACAAACATAAAAAAACAAACATAAAATTTAATGTCAGTAAATGTCATTATGTAGAAGTCTGTGCATAAAGTGGAAATTGGACCCAGGAAGTCATTAAAGAACTGATGGTATGTAACCAATTGTTTGTTGACCATTTTTCAGATACATCTTTTTGGAGATATATCCTTCAATTTAGTAAGAAAAGAAATATTATGAAAATTTAGTGGCCATATTTGGTGGGTAAATACATCATTGGAATTTTGATCAGTATTGCTATCTCATAAAATTTGTTTCCATTAGCAAAACAACCCTTAAAGACATGGGCTTAACATATTGAAAAATAACTAGTTTCTAAATGACAAGTCACTGAATTCATCTTTTCCTAACAATTGCTTTTCTCCTGTCTTTAGGTGAGAAGTGCAAATTATGATGCTGACCCATTTGTTCAGGAGTTTCAATTTAAAGTTCGGGATGAAATGGCCCGTGTGACAGGACGTGTACTCCCTGCTCCTATGCTGCAATATGGAGGACGGGTAAAAGCCCTCCCACATATTTCATTTTTCAAGAGTGGAACAGGATAGCTGAGCTGGGCTGACATTTTAAATCTTTTTCCAGCTCTTCTTTGTTTAAATGAAAGGTTATTTAAAAAATTAATTGCTTTCATTTAGATTGTTTTGCTATGAATCTGTTTTCTATTTAGAGTCAGAATGTGAGCTAAAAAGAGAAGGCAGTCATTTCTTGGCATAAGATGAAAGTTTGTTTTTATCCATTGGTACATTCATTTAGATAGCTTATAGGTGTGCTTACTACCCTTTCACTTATGTACAACTTCAAATTGTCTTGTTTGTTTCTTTTTTTAATTTAGAATAGAACAGTAGCAACTCCAAGCCATGGAGTATGGGACATGCGAGGGAAACAGTTCCACACAGGTGTCGAGATCAAAATGTGGGCTATAGCTTGTTTTGCAACTCAGAGACAGTGCCGAGAAGAAATATTAAAGTAAGACAACATGTTACTTTCTTAAATCCTTTTAGTCTTAATTTGATTTTAAAATCGCTAGCTACATTTATTTACCAGTTTGGTTTTGTTCTCTGAATACTGAATACACTTGATTACTGTGTATAGCAATCTGATTGCTCTTTTGAAATGAGTTATAATCTATCAGTCTTGATCAGTAGGTCTTAAAAACTTAAATGGTCTATATCTAAAAGATTTCTTGCCTAACTAGTATCAACTGATTTGGTGAGAAAACACCTCCAATTTAATCTCAGTATTTTCAGTGAATTTTTATTGTGGCTTTCTCTATATATCCTGACTTAAAGAGAAATCTTAACTTATTTCATTGTTTAATTGACATTCAAATTCACCCTTCTCCTATTTGTCAAAATTATTTTTTTTCTTCTTTGATAAATCAGCAATAAGGTTTGGAGTATTTTTTTAAAATCTTTTTTCTGTTATCTGGTCATTGTTATTGACCCATGTTTAAGGAGGGACAAGGTCCTTAACTTGAGTGGGCCTTTTTTCATTTAGGTCCTAATGATTTAAACTTCCTAAGAATACACATTTATTTTTAAGCTAAACATTTAATTCTGTTTCCTATCTGGGCTTTCTCATAATTTTTCAAAATGATTTAAAGTACATCTTATCAATGTATACCATGGAAACAAGTAAAGACTAACAGACTGCCTTCTGTGGGGGGTTGGGGGGAAGGAAGCAAGATTAGAGGAAAAAATTGTAAAATTCAAAATAAATAAAATCTTTCTTTTAAAAAAGAAGTACATCTTAGCCCATTGAGCTTAGAAAATAATAAATATGAAAAAAAATGCAAATAAAATGGAAATGAAAAAATATTACTTTTTCCTACTATTACACAATTCTTTATTCCTTTAAAGCCAAGATTTTTGGCAGTTATCTTCATTTTCAAATATTTTACCCATTCTAATTTTCTTATCGAATGCATGGTGCTCTTAATTCATTTTACTCACTCATCATCTTATGCATTGTACTCTTACATGTTGTTTCTAGAGAAAGGTAATATATTCAAAGGTTCTTCTCTGCAGGGGTTTCACAGACCAGCTTCGTAAGATTTCCAAGGATGCAGGGATGCCCATCCAGGGCCAGCCTTGTTTCTGCAAATACGCACAGGGTGCAGACAGCGTGGAGCCCATGTTCCGGCACCTCAAGAACACCTACTCAGGACTACAGCTCATCATTGTAATCCTGCCTGGGAAGACACCTGTGTATGGTAAGAAGTTAATTTAATTAATGCTGTGTTTTTATTCAATTACATTATTATATTATTTCACCTGGCCTCTCCATTACCTCTCCAATCTCTTTACACGTTGCCGTGCACTCTGGTTCAGGGATGCTGGCCTCCTTGCCACTCCACTTCATAAGACAGCTTAGTCTCCTGACTGTTGTCACTGTCCATCCACCATCCATGGAGTTCTTTCCATCCTCTTCTCTGCCTCCTGACTTCCTTCAAGCCCCCTTCCCAAGGAAGCTTTGTCTAACTAAACCCTCTCTTCATTATTTCCATTTCTCCTGTCTATAGCTTGTGTGTTCATTGCATGTTACCTCCCCTGTTAGGTTGGCACCAGGAACTGCCTTCTGTCTTTCTTTGTATCCCAGCCCTTAGCCCAGTGCTTGGCAAATAGTGGGTTCTTAATAAACTTTGACTGATGGATTTTCAGATTTTTTTTTCATCAAATATAACTAAGTGCTAAAGACAGCCCTCAAATCAATCTGTCTCATGTTTTAGTTTAAACAAGTCAAATTGTGATGTTATAATAGTATATAGCCAGCTTGATTTTGAGATTATGCTTTTTTTATTTCTTTTTCCTAATGAAATCTCTGTATTTGTTCTTCAGCGGAAGTGAAGCGAGTAGGAGACACACTTTTGGGGATGGCTACTCAGTGTGTTCAAGTGAAGAATGTTATAAAAACATCTCCTCAAACCCTCTCAAACCTGTGCCTAAAGATTAATGTTAAACTAGGAGGAATCAATAATATACTTGTACCTCATCAAAGGTAAGAAAATCTCATAATAAATATAATTCTATAAGTGACCCCAATTGGCTTTGCATTGCCATAACCTATCAAAGATGATTCTAGGAGAAAGAAAGAACATTTAGTTCTATAAGTATTCCTACTAATACAGGAATTCATTTATCCATTGTAATGTTTAAGGTTTTATCAAATAGTTTTTATCAAAATCCTTATGAAATTTTGATTTGTGAAAATCAAATAAGAACCTTTGCATCTTACATCAATTAATAAATTATTGGGAAAATTAGTTGTATTGTACTTTGTTAGGAAGGATAAGTAGTTGTCATCCTCAAAAACCATTTTTCAAGTAATACAGTCCACATGTTCTAGTTGTGTGAAAGAGAAAGGCATAGCCACAGTGCTTTGTATTCTAGAAGTATGCAATTTAAATCCAGTGTTTTCAGGAGGCAGAATGAGATAGTGGAAAAGCTGAATTTGGAGTCAGGAGACCTTGTTCATGTGGATATTGTAGCTTTTTAACTTGGGCTAAACATTTATCAGTCTACTATTATGTATTTGTTTAAAAGGTGGATAATGACCTACTTCATGGGATGAAACATAAACATAGAGCATTATAGAAATATGAGGGGATTTTAAAATAGTCATTGTTTTAAACTTCATAGAGAAAAGAGGGGAAAACATCACCATCACATATTTTGTACTCTTGGGAAAAAAGTATCAAGGTAAAAACTTAATCCTGAAATGATTTTCTAAATTCATTGCTATCTCTACTATTAACCTGGTAAGATACCAGCCCTACCTGTATGGAGCTTAGAATCTGTTAGGGAATTTAATGTATGTATAAGTAACTTGCTAAAGTATTTTTTTAAGATATCTGAATTGAAATCATTGCTGATTCTGGCAGGCAGGTCATAGGTAAGACATAAATAAGAAAGGCTTCATTGGAAAAGGTGTTACTGTTCAAGTTGAGTTAAAAGTACAGGGCATTACATTAATAGACATTCCAGTCAAAAGGAACAGAATGAAAGCATGGAACCTAGAAAACATAAGACAGGTACAGAGAATTATCTCTCAACAAGCACATCTTTGTCATTCTTTAATCATTTTTAGTTGTGTCTGACTCTCAGTGACCTCATTTAGGATTTTCTTGACAAAGACACTGAACTGGTTTGCCATTTTTTTTCTCTGACTCATTTTACAGATATGGAAACTTTGACTAAATGACTTTCACAGAATCACACAGCTAGTAAGTTGTCAGATTTGGACTCAGGAGGAAGAATCTTCCTGACTGCAGACCAGTACTCTACCCACTGTGTCACTTAGATGGCTCAAACATTTCTTACATGCCTTCTATGTGCCAGGTTCTGTGGTTGATGTTGGAGATACAAAAACAGAAAAGGAAAGCATTCTATCAGAGCATACATGTGTGTGCATATGCATGTATATATGTATGTGAATATTTATGTATATGAATGTGAAACAGAATAAATCCTTAGTCCTTAGTTTCAGAATAACTAAAGAGAATCTGGGGCAGGGAAGGAGAAGAGTGGAATAAATATATACTAGACTAAAAACCAGAAGATGTGGCTTCTTGTTCTAGCTACTTAGTATTATCCTAGCTATGTGATACTAGACAAATCACTCTTCTTTGGGCAACAGTTTCCTCAAATGTAAAGAGAGGAATTTGGGTTAGGTGCTTTGTAGCATTTCTTTTCATGAACTTGAAGATCACATTACAAAATGTCATAAATAATGAAAATATAAAAAGTCAAAAGATATTTAGATAAATTGGAAGATCTTAATCTGTAAAAAATTATTTAAGGATAGTTGGCAAGATTTGATATAATTTCCAAGTCTTCTTATTACCACTCATTATTACCATTGTCAGAACACTCAGGATTATTGATTTGACTTAATGAAACAATTTAAAAATATTGCTATGGGATAGTGATAACAGGCTTGCCAAGCAAACTATTCATGGACTTTTCACAGATCTGTAACTGGCTTATCCATTACTAGTACCCTTGTGTGTGTCTATGTGCACACACATACACACTATTTGTTTGCTTATTTTTGATCTTTAAGACCTTCTGTGTTCCAACAACCAGTGATCTTTTTGGGAGCAGATGTCACTCATCCACCTGCTGGTGATGGGAAGAAACCTTCAATTGCTGCTGTGAGTTTCTCGTATTTAAATTTATTTATTCTAAATTTAAATATGCATATAATGTATGTAATACATATACTGCTTGAGTATGAAGCTGTGAATCTCCATTTCACACCCTGGGTTCAGTGAGTTTCTTTCTGCTTCTTATAAGTTTATCAACATCCTTAAAATATCATTAGATTAACTTAATAATTTCAGAAATTAACTTGGAGTACTCTATATCAACTCTGGTTTATCTCTATGGAGGCTTTAGATTTTCAGTTCATGTTTTTAAATTGTTTGACTACTGAAGGAAATTATCCTTTTACTGTTAAACAGCACCTTATACTTCAGTACTTGGTTGAATCCATGATCCTCCTCCATGTGGGCATTCAATTCAAGTATAAATCTCAACCCACCTATGCCCATTCATCCTATGTAGTTCATGTCAATATCTTTCTGTAAATTAACTTCCTAGATGAGATATATTCAATTTGCTAGAAGTCTTCCTCCTTTCATGGTATGTCTGTTTTTTTGTGTTTTTTATGGGTTTTTTTGTTTTTTTAGATTTTTCAAGGCAATGGGGGTTAAGTGGCCTGCCTAAGGCCATATGGCTAGGTAATTATTAAGTATCTGAGGCCGGATTTGAACTCAGGTACTCCTGACTCCAAGGCCAGTGCTCTTATCCACTGTGCCACCTAGCCGCCCCTATATGTCTGTTTTAACTCACAAGAATAACCTATGCCATAAATGAACCATGTCTTCCTTTCTACATTTTGGCCCTTCGTCTGTTATAACTCACTCTAGTACACTTGTTTTTCTCATCATGTATTCCTTGATGTCTTTAACTTCTCATGTGCAAATAATATGCTTCTACCTGCTTGTACCTACCATTTGCCTTTCCATTGTTCTGTAGGTTACCTGCATTTGTAATTCTTCTGTGATCATGGTGTTCCTTGTCTCCAGCTATATAGCATCACAAGAAGAACATTGGTATTCAAAATTTAGGATTTTAAAACATTGAGCATTAAAAATGATAAATCATTTTCTAAATGTCCTCCTCCCTATACCATTTTAGGCCTGATTCACTATCCATCTATAGTAGCCTGTCCAAGATGAATATATTAATGAATTATTAACTATCTGCAGAATCTTAATAGGAAATACCTTTTCTATTTTGACTTTGCCCAGGACAGCTTCGTGATTCTGGCAAAAACCTTTGGTGAACATGTATCCCAATTTGATGCCTTGCTTGATATTGATGATCAACAATCATTGAATGTTAGCTCTGTGGCTATATTTGGCATGAAATCTTGTTGTTAACATACATGTGAGCAATAAATTGGAAAACACCATTAAGACTTGGTCCTTGGAGTCAGGGAGTTCAAATCCAGTCTCAGACACTTGATTCTTACTAGCTGTGTAACCATGGGCAAGTCACTTAACCCTGATTGCCTCGCATCCAGGACCATCTCCAGTCATCCTGATTTATATCTGGTCACTGGACCCAGATGGCCCTGAAGGAGAAAGTAAGACTGGTGACTTAGCACAGCCCCCCCTCACTCATACCCAACTCATGGGTTTATCATAACTTTATCTCCCTTAATGTTGTGGTCTCCTTCGAGAATGAATAACATCATTATGGCATAGTTCATTCTTGTGTCATGAATATATATGTATACATCGTGAGATATTGGTGATTACCCATTTAGTTTATATTAAGTTTTGAGTCTCTGAGTTAAAAAATTTTGTGGACTTTAAGGAAGCAATGTCTTTTCATATAAAATTCGTGCCTATTAAATAACCATTGTCATTTCTTTACAAATCAAGATGGATTTATAAAAGGAAATTTCTGATATCTTCAAAATTAAAGTTCAGTCATTATCCTCTATCATCTTTGAAGTACATTGGTTGTTTGTTTTGTAAATGTAAAGGGAGGGGATTGTTTCATCAAGATTATGATAACTTTTAGAGAAGTGGAAGAAATTACTGGAGACAAAACTAGTTGGGCTGACTCAACAGGAAAAAAAAGATTTTCTACAGCAAAAAGCAGCGCTTCCCCAATAAAAAGCAAAGTGATAATAAAGGGAGTGAACCTTTGACCTAAATAAATGTCCTAATAGCCAGAATCTGGAACTCTGACACAATAGCAGGGATAATACTTATTCCTTTGTGAATAAATGAGCAAAAATTACCCAACGACCAGTTTGTGACTTAGAAAACACTCTTGTTTTGTTTTGTTTTTAGATTTTTGCAAGGCAAACGGGGTTAAGTGGCTTGCCCAAGGCCACACAGCTAGGCAATTATTAAGTGTCTGAGACTGGATTTGAACCCAGGTACTCCTGACTTCAGGGCCAGTGCTTTATCCACTACGCCACCTAGCCACCCCCAAAGTTGTAATTTCAATTTCTCATATTACACAGTTTGAAAATTTTTATTAAGAATGTGTTCTAGGGGTGGCTAGGTTGGCACAGTGGATAGAGCACTGGCCCTGAAGTCAGGAGTACCTGGGTTCAAATCCAGCCTCAGACACTTAATAATTACCTAGTTGTGTGGCCTTGGGCAAACCACTTAACCCTGTTTGCCTTACAAAAAAAAAAAAACCTAAAAGAAAAAAGAAATTACAACTTTGAAATAAGGCAATAATGTTTTTAGTCAAATTGGCAAAGATAATAAAATTCGTTGTTGGAGGATTGGAAAACAGACATGAAGCTGTGAATTGGTTCAATTTCTCTGAAAAGTATATTTAAGTTACTCTACAATAACTATAGAGTTGATCATAACTTTTAACCCAGTAATCATGTTTCTAATTAAGATTGTTCCTAAAGATGCTATTAGACTACTACAAGTATGTATATTTCTTTTAATTATGATGACAAAAACTGCATCTAGTGATTTGGGAATAGCAATGTTATAGAATATATATATTGTGCTGTAAATGACAAAGAATATAGCAAAACAGAAAACAATTGATTTTTCTTAACTTTTTCAGGAAGGTTGGGGGTTGGACATTTAGGGGAAATGACTATGGAAGTGATTCAGGACAAAGAAGATGGAATCTGGATAAATTAACTTCTGCTAGGGGATTGGAAGGGCAGGGCATGCAAAAATCTGATAAATTTATGGAATTGTATTGGGAGGGGTCCTCAGAGCAAAATAAATGACAAAAATTTGCCCCAAAGTGAAGCAGGCTTGCTTGGTATAAATTCTACCTTTAAAATGGCTTCAGATGAATGTTAGAAGACTACTTGCAAAGATATTAGAGAAGATCCTCATTCATCTATGAACTGGATAGATGAGATGGCTTTGAGGTTCTTTTCCAGTTCTGAAATTCTATGATTTTATATGAAGGTATTATTGTCCTTTTGCTAAACTTTTTCATTGAAAGTTAATGGTTTTATGTTTAATTGTATTATTTTTAACATCATTAAATTTATAAATTTTATCTTTTGAAGAAAAAACCTTCCAGAATGATGCTTCTGAAGCTAGTATGTTGAATGAATCTTGAGTCAATTATTAGTGACACATTGTCTCCTTTTTTCCTCATTTCCTTTCTCTTCCACTCATCTTCTCTATTTCGCAGTTTTTCTTTCTTCTCTTACTTAACTTAGGCTTCTTGGTGGTGCATGTCAAGTAATACTCCTCCATTGTTGGTGGCATGGGCTACAGAGGTTCAAAGTCTTTTGCCGCACAATAATTTGTAAGGTTAGATTTGGGCCTTAATTATATTCATTAGAAATTATCCAATAGTGCCAATTTATATAAGGAAGATAATAATTTGTAGGAATTTCACATGACTTTGGTAGTCATTATTCATTTTATGCATCTTTTTGTAGGTTGTAGGCAGTATGGATGCCCACCCAAGCAGGTACTGTGCCACAGTAAGAGTTCAAAGACCCCGACAGGAGATCATCCAAGACTTGGCCTCCATGGTCAGAGAACTTCTCATCCAGTTCTATAAATCAACTCGGTTTAAGCCCACTCGCATCATCTTTTATCGGGATGGTGTTTCTGAGGGCCAGTTTCGACAGGTAACTTACCCAGAAGTTGTTTTAGGGGTGAATCCAAAAATGGTGCCTATGTAATGAATTCTTACTCTGAAGAATGTAGAGTTGAGAGGTTATAAATTGTATTAAATTTTGATTTTTCAATGTCATTTATTTTCAGAATGACCAGTAGATAAGCTTTTGAATGGTTTTGAGAAGCAAATAATTTGATAGAGGGGATGCTGCTGTTCTTTGAAACCTTTCTTGATCATCCTGTTCCCCATTACACAATGCACAGTGCTTAGTTTTGTACCTCTTTAATGCATTTAGCATGTAATACGTATTTTTACATATTTTTGTCTTGGCCCCTTTACTAGATTGTACTCTTCAGAGGGGCAAGGATTGTTTCTTACTTAAACTGGTACTGCACAAAGTTGGCAGTCAGTGAAGAAACATTTAAGTAATTATTTATGTTCCAGGTATGGTGCTAAGCACAGGGAATACAAATACAGCCGGGGCGGGGGGGGGGGGGGGGGTGTCAGTATCCTCAAGGAGCTTACATTCTATGGGAGAAGAAAATCCATAAAGGAGCATTCTCAGGGTGGGGGGGAGGGGGGAGGAGTAGAGGGTAAGACTGGTGTACATCTTGAAAATGGGAAGGAGGGAGAAGATAGGAAAGCATGTTGGCAGAGTCTGAAGTACTATGTTGAATAAATATAATAAGCTAAATTGAAAAAGGGTAAGAGAAAATAAGGAACCTTAAGGATAAAAATTATTTTCAATGAAAGATATATAACAAGCCCCATTGAACTTCTATAACATAGGTATTATATTATGAACTGCTTGCAATTCGAGAAGCCTGCATCAGCTTGGAGAAGGACTACCAGCCTGGCATTACCTACATTGTGGTACAGAAACGCCACCACACACGACTGTTTTGTGCTGACAGAACAGAAAGGGTAATAATCTTGCATCTGGGATGGTATCATCAGTCAGGCATACATTGCACAGCAGATGATCATCAGTTTGATTACATGTTTGAGGGTGATCCTTTCCATGCCTTTGCAGACTGGTATATCTAGCACAAAGAGGGGGTACAGAAGCAGTAGGTTATAAGTGTTGACCATTAGAGATGAATGATCCTTCTTAGTTTCTAAACAACCTGAATTTCTATTAGAAATTAATTCTGTTTTAAGTTAGTATGAAAACATTACATATCTGTTTATAAACTGTTGATGTTCAAAATTTCAAAAGGATAGACCTAGCCTTTAGAGTGATCTACTCTCTAGCGGAAGCCAGGTTATAAAGCAGAAAATTAAAAGAGCTGGCTAGTCTGGTTCATGTGTGATATCATTCCATTTGCTGCAAATTAACTTTTATATCAAAACAATTAAATTAGGGAAGAGAAGCTTCTCAGGTGGAACAGTTGCCTTGTGCTGCTGCATAAGGGGGCATCTCAGTGGTCAGGTGGAATACTTGTGTGCAGAGCAAGAAGGAACAGGTCTACCAAGCTAGAAAATGGAGCTACTTGGAATAGAGAAAGATGCGGGAAGCAAAAGGTGAATGTCATGCTCTTAGCAGACTGTTAAAGCAGTAAGGAGTTGAGATAGTAAACTGTCTAAAAGCATAAATAAAAGAAGGCCAAAGGTCTTAAACAAATTAAACCAGAGTTAAATTAACTCAACAGCTATAACTGGAATGAATTTTGTTGTCTACATTTCGATGCTTATCTTTCATTTAGTTTTACTCTAATTGATATTCTAAATACTTTTACCTACTGCCTCCTACCATGTCATTTCTTCAAGAGTTCACAATGAACCAGCAGTAAAGTAAATTTCCTTCTGCCAGTGCAGCTCCCAAGGCAACTGCTCTACAGCATAGTTTCAGGGCCTTGCTTGAAGTGAGTGGTTAAGTGATTTCCCACAGTCATGGCCAATTTTGCGTCAAAGGCTAGATTTGAACACTTACATTCCTGACTCCAAAGTCAACTCTTTATTTACAATGCTACACTGCCTCTCCATTTTCACATATAATTAGGATAAATTGATCATTATGTTTCTGTATTTTAAGAGTTGAATGTTTTTAAGAGAAAACTTCAATGGAACTTCAATGGCTAGTTCATGTTAATCTATATAAAAATGGCAAAAAGTGATCTAGTCAGTATAGTTTAATGATAGCATCTGCTAATTTTCAACCCTTATTAAACCTAAGAGGAAAAAAATTGCCTCTGAAGTGATTAAGATCTAAACTGGAAAATACAGTGATGAGAAAAAAGATATGAGAATGTAGATTAGTAGAGTTGGTAATAAAATAATGTATTTTAAAATGTTTTCTATAATGCTCCATACTAAATAGAGTAACCCTGGGAATGAGGAAGCCTGGCTGAATTGATCCTTGGCACCTTATTGGCAGGAAGGCCAGAGAGAGGTAGATCTGGAAACAGAAGAACTCACATCGGCCTAGGCAGCAGATGTATTTTGTGGATTTATTTCCTTCTCTTATACATTCATGTTATTTATGTCTCATTTACATTTTAATGGGAAAAAAATAGGTTGGAAGAAGCGGAAACATCCCAGCTGGAACAACAGTAGATACAGATATTACCCACCCATATGAGTTTGATTTTTACCTCTGTAGTCATGCAGGAATACAGGTAAGCCTTTTGCATGCTGACATACACTTTCAGAAATCTTTTTCTTTTTTAAAATTTTTATTGGTCATTTAGTATATATTCAAACTACATTTAGTAGCTTTAGGTGAAATTCTCTTAAGTATCTTTTTCAGGAAATTGGTACAATTTCACATTTTACTCCAGGTGGATCTATTCACCTTTTTTAATCCATCTTTAGTATACAAAGTACAAGTAATATGAACAGAATTGAGGAATGATCCTTCCTGTCAACATCTGCCTTATAATGAGGGTTTTGGGGTTTTTTTTAGGGTTTTCTTTTTTCTTTTTTTTTTTGTTGTTTTTTTGCAAGGCAATGGTGTTAAGTGGCTTGCCCAAGACCACACAGCTAGGTAATTATTAAGTTTCTGAGGCTGGATTTGAACTCAGGTACTCCTGACTCCAGGGCCAGTGCTCTATCCACTGCGCCAACTAGCTGCCCATGCCTATAATGAGTTGAGGGAAGTAGAACATACTAATGTGTTATGGTACATACGACTAAAATGCAGAATTGTAAGAACATAATTAATACCAAAGGATTTGCAGCAGATTCCAGGAAAGAACAGATGTCAGGGATGTTGAAAAGAGACTTGGAGAGGGGTCCTGAAAGAGGTAGCTCTTATGACCTGAAAGGTGCAATTTCAAAATGGTGAAAAATGGGGTAGGAACATAGGCACCTCCAGGAGGAAAGTGCCAGAGAGAATGAAAAGGATATCAGCAGACACTGATTGAGCTCTTATTCTGAGCCAGGCCCTGTGTACCAGAACTGCCAGTGAAGGAAGACCAGACTAAAAACCTCTTCCGAAGTCATTGGAGTCATAACGGAACCTTCATTCTACCTCACTATTCACTGTCTAAGGCATTTATCACTTCTCTTCTGCATGTTTGCAATAGATTCCTCATTGTTCTCTACCTACAGGTTCTTCCTCTCTCTTGATGCTTCTGCTATACAGCTGCCAAATTTATACACCTATATTTATACATAACCTTAATATACCTAGGTCATGGTATTCTTTTGTTCAAGAAGCTTTCAGTGGCTCCTTATTGCCTCTTGAATAAAATGCAACTCAGCTGTATGGGAATTAAAGCCCCCTTTATGCCACAATTCCCACCTCACATCTCATACTGAATTTTGTCTTTCTCCCTCTCTTCAAGACATAGCTTCAACCCTACCTTCTGTACAAAACTTTTCCTCATCTTCCCCCCTTACTGCTTGTGTCTTCTCTCCCAAGATACCTTGCATTTCATTTCTTCATTTTTGTTCTATCTTCATCTGTATATGTGCTGGTTATATT
This sequence comes from Macrotis lagotis, assembly GCF_037893015.1. NCBI lineage: Eukaryota > Metazoa > Chordata > Mammalia > Peramelemorphia > Peramelidae > Macrotis > Macrotis lagotis. Next base: position 848,261,200 of record NC_133658.1, read on the forward strand.
GTCATCACTACATTGTCAGCTCTTTGCACCGGTGTTTATAAGTTGTCTTTGAATTTCTGGCATCTAGTATAGGAACTCACAGATACTCCATGGATTAGAATATTTTGTTCAGTTGTATCTGACTCTTTTTGCCAAGAAATTTCCAGATACTGGAGTGGATCACCATTTTCTTCTCCAGCTCATTTGAATGAGGAAGAAACTGAAGCAAACAATGAAGTGATTTGCCCAGGGTCACACAGCTAGTTAAGTGTCTCAGGAAGAGACAGTTTTCCTGAATCTAGACCCAGCACTCTATCCACTCTATCCACCTAATTGACAGTATATGGATAAGAAATTTTAATTGATATACAGTCTTGCCAAACTAACCTGCTTGCCTTTAACCCTTACCACACATCCCATCTCTAGCCTTTGCAGAGGCTATCTCCTTTGCCTGGAATGTTCTCCCTTTTCCCATCAGCTTCTTAGCATCCCCAGCTCCCTCCCAGCTCAGCTAAAGTGCTGCCTCCTGAGCCCTCGAGATATTAGTACTGCTGTACTCTCCTGCCAAGACTGCTTCATATATATGGTTTGAATTCACCTAAATGTGCACATCACTTCTTTATTTTTGTCTTCATAAAGCTGGGCCTTGCACAGTGCTTCAAACACTGTTGGGTCTTCATAAATGTTTGTTAAATTGAAAGCATGATATGACCACATGGACATAAGGAAAACTGTTCTGGCAGCAGTGGTTCATCAAAGGGAGAACAGAGAGGGATTCCAGGCAGCTTCTTGATTTTACAAGGAACTAGATCCCAGCAGGGTAAATGATTCATTCTCAATCACACAAAGTAAGAAGTGTAGCATTAGAGATGACCTGAAGAGGGGATAGAAAATGAAGGCAGAGGGGCAGCTAGGTGGTGCAGTGGATAGAGCACTGGTCCTGGAGTCAGGAGTACCTGGGTTCAAATCCGGCCTCAGACACTTAATAATGACCTAGCTGTGTGGCCTTGGGTAAGCCACTTAACCCCATTTGTCTTGCAAAAATCTAAAAAAAAAAAAAATGAAGGCAGAGAGGCTGAGACAGAGGGCAGGTACTAGGAAACTAATTATGGGAACAGGAAGGTGTAGATGACTTTAAAAGAGATTGGAAGATGGATGAATCAGTTTTTATTAATGTAGCAAACTATTTTTTAAAATGGGTTAAGTTTGTACATTTTGTGTGTGTTTTATATATAGATGTGTGTGTGTGTATGTGTATATGTGTGTATTGCTCCAACAGTTTTCTATTCCATGAGAACTGCTGTTGCTTTTTGCCTAGGGTACAAGCCGTCCCTCACACTACCACGTTTTGTGGGATGATAACTGCTTTACCGCAGATGAGCTTCAGCTGCTGACTTACCAACTCTGCCACACTTATGTGCGCTGTACTCGATCAGTTTCAATACCTGCACCAGCGTATTATGCTCACCTGGTAGCCTTCAGAGCCAGATACCATCTTGTGGACAAAGAACATGACAGGTAAAATGGGACAGGACCCAGGTACTATACGTCATCATTCTTTTGAGTGTTTATGGCACAGTGCCAGTTTGCAGAAAAGCCACAATAAAGGTTTTTTGAATTGAGTTGTGAGCCTCTCCTCTCCCTCACCACACCAGTTTCCTGCTGTAGTGAACTCGTGGGTTTTTGAAGGCTTCCTAGGTGACTTCTATAAGAGGGAACAGAGCCTAGAAATTCTGTCACTGACATAAAATAATTCAAGTAAATGAATTTGAAGTTCTTCCTTTCAGAACCAGTAATGCACATCTATTCTCTGAAAAATAATGGCATTCTCTGTTTATGAAGACTTTTGAGGTGTTGTGGCACCCAGGGGAAGGGGAACTTAGAAGAGTTTTTGCTTTATGCCATAATAGAGATCCTTTTACTCCAAAGGGTTGCCTTTCAAGACTAACATTCCAACTAAGTCAAATGGGTCCTATGATGTTAGGCTGCATAAACCGTTCTATGAAGTGTTGTTTTTATCCCAAACTCTAAATTTATTCGCTATGAATGTGAGGGATAATTTCCTAACAAGTAATAACTGTGATATGATTATTCTATTTAATTATTCGAGGAAGAGAGTCTTCTTTCTCTAGGGGTATCCTTTGAGTTTACATATTGATTTTCACTTCTCTTGCAGTGCTGAAGGAAGTCATGTTTCAGGACAGAGCAATGGTAGAGACCCACAAGCTCTCGCCAAGGCTGTACAGATTCACCAAGACACCTTACGCACAATGTACTTTGCTTAAAAAAAAGGAGTCCAGGTGTACTCACTGAGGGAAAAACTGAAAATGAATTCACATACAATGTATGTTTCCAGTGGGGTCAGTGAAATGGGCATATGTGCCTCTAGCCATAGGGAGGCCAGCCCTGTGGAGGGGCTGGGGGCTGATCCTCAAATTGGAACATTGTTTACTTCATCAAGGAACACAGCACTATTATGCAATATGAAACCAGCCAACTCCTTTTTATGCGGTCTCCCATAGGAAGTAGCGCAATCCATTTTTTTCTTTTAGTTAAACCCTTCTAATGCCTTTACCTCAAGTTGCTTAGCAGCACAACTATCTTTGCAAAAAAGAAAAAAAAGAAAATTATGATTTAACAGATATACACCTACCAATATAATCAAAACGATTTTCAGAAATGTGTAAAAAGTTAAAATACATATACACATAAAAAAGTGTTCGTGTGTATTTTAAAATATGCACATGTATACTTTGCATATGTGTGTATGTGCATATATATGCATAAATAATAGACATATGGCTATGTATATATTTTTATACCCTATTCCATTGGAGAGCATTCTCTTTCCCTTTTGCTTATCACATCCCTTTTTCTTTTTCCTTCTCTCCACCTCGTCAACCTCAGTTCTTCTACCAGTAACATTTGCAAACTTTTCTCTCTAGTACATTTGATTGTGCAGCATTGGCTGACTAGATTTTTATTTTTGCACATCCTCACAATTAGTTTAGCCAGCTGCTGTCTTCGTGTCTTAACACAGCTCTAAGTTCTCATCTAAAAATCATTTTCATGAGGAGAAAATACTTATATATTGACATGTATGCATTTAGCATGTATGTAGATATATATAAAAATGGGGAGTCGTGTTTGCTGATTTGCAAGAGGTACACATAAATGAGCAGTAACCGTAGGTAACCTAAATTATTTTTAGTTGTTTTTTTACCTTGTTAGAAGTTTTCACTGTTTTTCTCTGGTAAGCAATATGGATTTTGAAACCTCTTGCATTTTACAAATTGAATACAGATGAGCACCCCAAAAAGTATTTCTGGGGGGGTACATATTTGAAGTAATTGGAATTCCAGAGTTGGAGGTCTCTCTGAAGTATGAGGATAATAGATGGATTTTCTTATTAATTTACTTGCAGCCTCTCCTACCTTAATGTGACTTTCATATATGTATTTATATTTATATATATATATACACACATACATGCCTACACACATATACACACACACATATATATATACATATATGTATATATATATCTTTTATGTATGTATATGTAACCCTATATGTATGTGTCTTGAAGTTTAGCTTCCTTTCATTGGTATTTATTAGAATAATAATGCTTTAATTTAATAATTGTAGATCATATTGGCCACATCCTTTTTAGAAATGTAATCATGTTTTATTTTAAGAACTGACGCCTTGTTTTTGCTATCTTGTGTAGTGCAATAAGCTGTTCTAAAGGAAAGTTGTGTCTGCTTGGATGTATTGTAGCAGCCTTTGTACCACTCGCTGGGCGAGAGCGGCACCTCCACACTTTTAAAAGGGCAAAGTTATACCAAAAATAGCCTTAATTTCAGAAAGTGCTGTCATCTGTGGACACACAGGGCGCTTTCTGGGGAACTTCATAGTGATGGTGGAAGGCAGTGGAACTGCCTTCATTGCAGCATGTGTTTCTCTTTTAGGAATGAACTAGAGCTTTGAGTTTAATTAATAAAGGCCAGTGCACAGTTCGAGTGTCAGAACACACTGAAATGCCTTCAAAATGACTGGATGTAAAAAAAAAAAACACCTCACTTGAGGAAGAAAGTGAAGTGACTGGATGTTTTGGTTAGGTTGGTTAAGGTTAGTTTTCAGGAATCACATTTCCTCATGCCCATTTTCATTTGGCTGAAGTGAATCAGGAAAATTTCCTAGTAAACTGGTAATCCAGAGGCACATTTTTGCTTAATCATTGTTATAAATTCCCTTTTAAAATTAGGATGTTGGTGACTTAAATACTTCATTTCACTTTAATACAGACTAAGGGCTGGGATAGAATTATAAATAATTTAAATCACTGATGTGAAATTTCACAAAACTCTTAATACCTTCATTCCACTTTCAAATGTAAAAATGTATAAAGTTGTCAGAGCAGAGCATTCAGTGAGAGGGAATCAGGGGAGCTTTGCACTTTGTAATTGTTTAGAAGCATTTGAACTGTTTTGTTTGCACTGGTTCAGAGTATCAATCCTGCTGGTAGGTGATAATGGGCATTGCTTTATCCCAGCCCTGTAGCATCCCACCTGTTCTCCACATGAAAACCAACAGGTTTAGTTCTTTAGTTTGTTTTCTTATACATAACCCACCTATTGCCAATTTACTGTATTTTGAGCCTAAAATCTGAGCCCTTTACTCCAACAGGCAAAAATTCTTTGGTCCCTTTTTCTATGTCAGAAAACTAAGGAAGTACTGTATTTCATACATTGTTTCTATGTTGCATTGAAACATATGTAGTGCTGTTCACAACACTTGTCTCCAAGAGCTTTACATTGCAGTGTGTTTACTGAATACACCCAGTTTTCCTTGGGGAAAAAATGTATGCTACAAAGACATAAATTTTTAATAATTAAATTTGCACTGGATGTGATTATGTAGCAACAGAAGGAAACATAATAGACCTCTAAAAGATAAAGGACCAGATTTCTCTGTGGCTGCCTTTTCTTGGTGAGACAAGAGGAAAAGAACTCTAGGTTCTTAAAATAAAATTTATATTTAAGGACCTGCTTGAAGGAGGCCCTTGTTTTATATCTATTGGAAGCACTTTTTTAGAGAAAAATAAATAAATGTAAACGTTTACTTTTCCTTTTGAAGGTGCTCTGATTCTTCATAACAATGTTAGTTTGTCTTAGCTTGGGTGAAAAATTCTATTTTGCATACAAAAAATTATTATTGGAAGATGCTGGGTCAAGTGGCAAAATTTTTTTTGAAACTGGGTTTAAGCATTTATTATTGCATCTTGGTGCAAAATATTATTTTTTAAAAGAAATGTTTCTGAGATGCTGTGCAACTCCCCTCCTGCCCTTACTGTTAATGTTCTTTTAAATTTGTTTGCTGCTTTAATTTTTTTTCCCCAAATGTTAGCCCTACCAGCAGGAATAATGGTTTTCATGTGAAGAAAAGTTGGAAGTTGAATGCAAATATGCCAATCACATTTTTGCATTTCATTATTATATTTCAGGCATTTTGGGCCAAACATTTGTGATTTTGTAGCTGCTATATTTATATAAACAGACAGTTAACTGCACTAAAGAATGAGGAAGTGAACAAGAATCAAGGCTTGGTGTTTGAAACCAGGTATCTATTTTTGCCTCCTAAAGAAAACTGATGGAATGAAAATCAAGTATCATGATGGGTGCTGTCATTTTAGCTGATATTAAATATTCTTATCTTCCTTTATTTAAAACATTTGAGTTTATCTTTCCCTTTTAGAAAAAGGGCAGCTCATCTTCAGTGGTAGTTGATAACATTTTTTTTTAATTGGAGCCCCTGGATTTCTTTTGTTGTTTTTCTTTAAGGAGAAATTCAGAATTTTTTTAGTATACTTTTATGGAAATAAATAATCTTGCTCATAATAGTCCAGAAATAATGTTTATTAGCAAAGATGGACTACTGTTGATTGACAGGTACGTGAAGACGGTTCATCCCTACCTCTTGGAATTAACATCTCTAGCCTTTTCATTAATTACCTGGCTTGGTTTACCTAGCTAGATATACATACATATATATATATATACACACACACATAAACACACACACACACACACACACACACACACACACACGCTATTGTATCCTCTGCCTACTATTCATTTCCACATTCTCAAATGTAATGTACTTGACTGATTGTAGAAAATTCAGCTTCAGTTACAGATAAGAGAATATCCAGGAAAATAAAAAGCTCACTATAGTGGTAAAGGAATGGCTGGCAAAGGATCTCCTTAGTGAGGAGCAGGTTGACAATAAGCTAGGGTACTAGTCTGATGGTCTGGATGAATTACCATTGTCTGAGAAATGCAAAACTGGAGTTCTTTTCAGAAGATATGATTTTGCCAAGGGTGATGATTTTTATGTTCATGTGATACAGGAAGTTTGACCTTTGGCTCCAACTTTCAGAAGAAACCAGCTAGAATTTTAATATTTGTGTTTTTGCTTCAACTGGGATAGGGTTTGGTTGGGGCTGGAATTGCGAAGGGGGGTGGTGAAAACATTTGCCAATGATGAACTTAAAATTCTGTATAGTGGCATTTTTATTAAGGGTCATTAGACTAATTTTAAACATTTGTTAAACAATTCCTTTCTTATACTGCTTGGATATCTTTTGGGGACTGATAACATATAAAAGTGTTATCACTTGTCACATTAACATGGGCTAATCTGATTTTTCACCTATAGCCAGATGTCATTAATCTGGCATATTTTCCTTTTGTGTGACTCATAAACCTTTAGCTATCATCTATCATACATGAATAGTTAGATTCTCCTTCTGTCATTGCTGGACTTTTGGTTTGATTTGGCTGTTGGGGATTTTGTTTTGTTTGGTGGATTACTTAGGTTCATAGAATTCCCATAGAGATTTTGTTTCAAGATGTGAAGTCTTATATGAGATCCTATGATCTTACACCCCTGTTGTATGTCTGACTCTTCCAGTGCTACCAAAAGTAAGGAGGGTATCTATATACCATACACCTCTTTCCTCACTTTTGATAACCCTGAAGGAGTCAAAAAAGAAATGAGAAACATTATATATGCATGTCATACTCTCTTTCAAATATAAAATTTACTAAAGGAAATATAACTAGGTTCCCCTCTAATCATTTTCCCATAACCAAGGACATACTTGTTCTGTTACTATATTGGTAACATTTCTTTTTTCAGGAGTCAAGCTGACTCCTGGGACAAATTATGGCTTGCTTTCCTACTCAGCATATATATAACTTAAATAGCTTTGGTTTCAAACTTTGAATTGACAAAATAATGAGGGTCATTTTAATAATATTGAGACAATAGTGGTCAGGTTATGCAAATATTCACTTTAACTGCTTATGGTTAACTCAAGTTTTTGCTTGGTCATCTAAAATATTGAAAATAAAAGCTTTGCCTCCATCCAATATTAAGAGATTACCAATCAAATGACATAAAGAAGCTTAGAGTTACCAAAAGAAATGCTATTCTGAAGTATCTGTTCAAAGGATGTCTTATCAAATTATATATCTAGCTCTGTGACCTCTTCCATTCTAAATATTGTCTGAGGTAACTCAATTTTTCAGACTAGATTAGAATCGCCATGAAGCATTTTTTTTAAAGTCATGATTGTCCGCAGAATGTGCCTTTTCCAGGAGATGGTGCTGTCAAATTTTATTCTCAGCAATTATGTGGTTAGAAACTAAGGAACAATTATTTTTAAATGCCAAGTGTTTTATTAACCAAGAATCATTGCTTCTCTTAGGACAAAGATAAAACAAGGGAAAATGTTTTGTACATTTGTTTTTTGTTGTCTCTGGTAAAAAATTCTCACCAAAGAGTTTGTGGAACTAACCCTTTCAGTTTTTAGTGTCCATAGACACCAAGAAACATGGTGGTTTGTAGAACAATAATACTGCCAACAAAATTACAGGATTATAATTGACTCAAGTACAGATGAAAATAACCCAAATGGTGAAAAATTACCTGCCAGGGGCCATAGATCACAAATTATTTCACTCTTCCTCCCCATGTCTTCCCTCCCCCCCTTTACCCCTCCTTTTTAGATTAAATGGCTTGCCCAGGGTCACACAGCTAATAAGTGTTTAAGGCTGAATTTTCCCTTAGGTCCTTCTGACAGTAGGGCCAATACTTGTGTTCTATTATGCCACCTAACAAACCCCATCTTCTCTATTAATTCATAGCTTGGTCATTTTCTCATCTTTATCATGAAAAACTTCAAAACTTGCTAAAAGGAGGAAGGTGCACATGCACTCTGCCCATCCCCCCAAAAAAGTCCACTTCTGATACATATTGACTGTGTGACCTTGGTCAGGTGCTTGGTGCTCTTGATCTGTGGTGTCAAACTGAAATAGAAACTGATCTCCGCAAGCCATATATTCACTTAGAAAACCATAAAATCAACATTATACGGTATTGTGTTATTTGTTTTGTCAAACATTTGCTAATTACATTTTAATCTGGGTCTGATATTCCCTGAAACTTTTGCAGGCCTTGAGTTTGACCCAAAACAGCAAAGACTAAAGATTGTCAAGAAAGTGCTGAAGGAATTATATTGGTAGGAGTTCCTTAATCCTTGGCAAACTATATATGTCCATTTTTATAAATGCTCTTATTAGCAATTATGAGCTTATTTTTTAAAAGATGAGTTTTTTACTGCAGCATTTATTTTTAATGGCAATATCTGTGCACCTCATTATCTAATAGCCTAGAAGTAACTTTTAAAATCTTTTGACTAAAGAAATTTTCAGGCTTAGCTAACTTCCTTTTCTCAGTTGTGTTAATTTGTTGTCATTGTAGTCCATAGACTTTCTAATCATATATAATAGAACTCAGAAGCAATGTAATTAAGATATCAAATTGCATAATTTCATTCATTTTATATAATCCCTTTTTCTATCAGTTTTAAGTCTTTTAATATCAATATAGACATTAAAAATAATGAAGTTGTAAGTTTCTGATATTGTAACTTGTTCATGTTGAGCTACCAGAGCTGAGGATATTTCTTCAACTTACATCTCAGACAAAAATGTCATGGCATTTTGTTTTCAAATTCACATTTGAAATTATCTACCAAAGAGTAACTGAACTTCTTTTGGAAATTAAGAAACAATTTTACAAATTCAGCCAAAGGGAGCAAGACATAATCTAACATAGTAGATATTTGTCTTTAGAATTCATTTTATTGTGGTTCACCATCACCACCAAAAAAATCTGCCTTCCAAATTGTTTTGTGTTTTTTTCACTTAGTTGTCAGTATTAAAGGTAGTCTCTAAGCATAGGTTGTGTTAGCATATAATTTTTAAAGTTCTAGTGGTTTAGTTGAGAGTTATGTTGTTATACCTCATTAATTTGAATTAATGGGAAGGAAAACTAGTAAGATTTGATGAAGACAGAATTGTTACTTTATATATAATAATTCATATTATTGCCAAGTGTATTTTCCCTCCCAGGGTTTATTTGTCCATTGTATTTTTCTTTAATACAGAAGCCATTGGAATCTTCCCAAACACTTACTGTCTCCTGACTAATATGGCTTTATCAAAGTTGATTTATCTTTAATGTGTAATCACTTGCCTCTTTTAAAAAAAATACCCTTTTACCATTTTTTTTCTTTTAGTGTATATTGTGATACATTAGGCCTTTGTTGTACATTTATATGTTGTAATCAGTTTAAAGTAGAGCTATGTTTCTCAACATCCAATATAAACCAGAATTTTTATAGGGAGAAATCTCTCCCTTCTGAAATGAATAAACCTGGTGCATAAAAGTTCAGGTTGCTTTTTGGCTTAGGTTAAATCCCTGGACCCAAGTTCTCTGACACTAGGTTTTTTACAGTACAAAAACCTTAAAGTGGAAAAAAAAGTGCCATGAACAATGTTAGGAGAGAAGGAAACATAAGGATATTGGGGGTTGGCGGGGGGAGCAGGGTTTTCTAAGCTGACTATAGATTTAAGTATTTATATATTAATTAGGTTATTTTTCCATTTAAATGGAGCTGCTTTAGGACAAATAAGGGTGATTACTTTGGCCTTTGATATATCTCCTCTAGGTGAGTGGAGTATCTTTTATTACCTTTTTAAAAATATTTTCAAAACCAAAAAAGGGAGCAATGTTTCTGCAAAGACATTGCAAATATGTCTAGCATCCATTTGTTATATGGAGCTTGTGGAGGCATCAGAGATTTCTGTAAATAAATGAGTGAGTGAAATTAAGGAAAAAGACTGAAGAAAATAGGACCTCTCGTTTTGCTTTAGTTGAAACCTTCAAAAGTGGCTCACAAAGGGCGGCTTGGCAGCGTAGTGGATAAAGCAGCGGCCTTGGAGTCAAGAGTACCTGCATTCAAATCCAGCCTCAGACACTTCATAATTACCTAGCTGTGTGACCTTGGGCAATCCACTTTAACTCCATTGCCTTGCAAAACCTAAAAAAAAAAAAAAGTGGCTCACAGTTGGGTGTTTAAACAACAGTACTTGGGGAATTTTATAGTTAAGAAGAATATCTAATGAATATACAGAGCAGACTTATGTAGCAGTGAAAACTCAGTTTGAATTCTAAAATGTTGCTTTACTCTCTGTTTGAACTGAAGTATCTTGGAGTTTGCATATAGAATGGGTATTAAGCTAATTATTTTAGTATATATTGCCATCATCATAGTCACCTCTCTCCCTTTAACAGACTAAACCTGAAACATTAATCAAGGCTCTCCTACTCTGAAAAGATTTTTTCTATGGTTAAAATAATGACTTTTGCTTAATGGTGTAGATTTAGATGTTGAATTTTATCAAATAGTTTTTGATGGAGAGGGAAAAAGCATATTTGACTGTAGAGACACTTCAGACATCCATAATTGTATCTGTCTGGTTACTTTCTTGAATGAAACACAGGATCACGACTCCGACTCTTAAACATCTTAGGTCATTTTCATGAATTACTGTGATTGAAAAAAATTCGCCTAGTGACTAACTTTCTAATGGCTGAGCCTCTCCGCATGAGATTCACATGACAGGCACAGGCTATCACCAGGCCTCAACCCAAATCTTTTCCAGCCTGGTAAGACCTACCAGGTTTGTGCTTTACTGCTCCAGAGCATATCCTCCAAGAACCCCTAGTCAATTCATTGAAACATCAGGGATTGGGAATGAATAATTGATACAAGTTCACTCAGTTCTGAGGAGTTATTAGCTGTAGGAAGTGAACTAGTTTCTCAGATGTACAGGGTATTCATAGGATCTGTTCCTAATAAGGAAAAACTACATGAGCTTTTATTCTTTGCAAAAACTACATGAGCTTTTATTCTTAGTAATAACTTTAATGTGTACCATGTGCCCTTTTTTTGAAGCTGATAATAAGGAATTCCTCCATCTAAATATATTCCCACACTGCAAATTTCCCCCATTCATGCTCCATAAATTACACCCTGGTTAATCAGAATCATTTAGCACTTTTTAAAAATAACTTAGTAGTTTTGTTTGATAAATACCAGCAAGCATAAATGTTTTCATATACAGAAATCAACAGGAAAAGATTGTACCTGAAACTATGAATCATTTAGCACTTTAATTATGCTTTGGTTTTTACTAAGCTATTGGTTTCTTCCCTTTCACTTCATTTAAATGTACTCTTTGAAGATTTACCCAACCTAGATCCCATATTCTAAATTGTGATATATTCAGTTTTATGCCTAATGTTTCTTCAGAATCTAAAGCTATTCTTGCCTTTCATGTTCTATTTCCAGTTCTAATGTAATCAATTAGAATGTTGCTTTTGAAGAAAGACTCCTTTCATCTAATTTAGAATTGAATGCGTTAACGCTACAACTGGTAAAATTAATTTGCTAGTAATTGGATGGTATGTCTGATTATAGAAAATAGTATATTGGGTTGGGAATGTGTGTAGCAGAATGGTATAAAAAAAAACTCCTCTTTTTTTGTTGTCTTCAAAGAAGTGTTCATTCGGCCTCCTACAAAAGAGACTTCATTCTTCTATCAATGAAGATTGCCTTCCAGTTTTACTGAGCTGGATTTCATCTAATTTCAACTTTTATTTTACTTTTAATTTTAATATCAATTCAAATACTATTCTTTTTTATCTATGAATTTATTTTTATTTCACCAGTACATCTGGGTTTTTTTTTCCTAGAAAAATACAATATATCTTTTATATCAATTAGACCATGGGTTGAATGTGAGAAGGAAGTATTTTCAAATGCTCAAATGCTGAAATACAAATAAAAAAACTGGAGGCTGTTCTAGCCCTCACAAAGTAGAGCAATGGGAAACCTAGCCCTGGTGCCAGGTCCCAGTTCTGCCACTGAATTATGTGTCCTTAAAGTTCCTTAACCACTGTGCCTCCGTTTCCCCTTAAGCAAAATGTTTGCCCCTACCTACCTCACAGAGATGTTGTGAGAATAGATACTATATATTATAAGTTTATAAACCAAGTGGTACTATGTAGATAATCTCTCTCTAATTTGTTTCACAAAAACAGTATCAGAGAAATACAGTATTCACTTGCAAACATATACTGCTTCATTCCCCTCTTACAGAGCCTCAGTGCACAAGACTTAGCAAATAATTCAAAAAAACTAAACTCATTTTAGTGGTGCTATGCTAACTGAAGTTGTATTTTAAATTCATTTCCACAGGGAAGCCATCATATTAGCAGTACATTAACTTCAGATTTGTTTGGTTTTGTTTTTTGGCTAAATTTTGGCATCTGGGGCTATTTGAGATTTATATACAGAGTTATTCATTAGCTGGTTGGAGGTTTAACAATCTCTTTGCTCTCTGGGTTGGACTTTTTTTGTTTTTGGTGGGGGGAACATTATTTTAAAGAGAAAAGTGTACTTATTTCTCTCAGTAACTTTGCCATATGAGCCTGGCTGTGCCTCTGGCAGCTCCAGGGGCTCAGATACTTGCTAAAACGATCATACCTTTTCCATTTCCCTTCAAATCCACAAAACCTATAGATGTCTACTGGAAAAGAAAGTTTCTTGTGTATGACCAGTTTTCTATATCTATAGAAAAGAGTGAAGGGGGTGAAGGTTAGGGAACACTACAATTTTAATGGCAACCCTACACCCCACTGTAGGCTTTCATCCCTTGGTAAAACAATTTGCATCAAGGTAGGAAATAGATTTGTTACAACTATATAGTTTTTTTTTAATACATTTGATACACAGGGTATAGATTCATTTAATACACATATGTGCATGCGCACACACTCACACACACACATGCACGCACCCTCTTGTTACAAGCAATTGGGGTTTTCTAACATGCTAATCTGAAGTGGGTGACATTTGTCCATGTTATATTAAGGTATTTGACTTCCATTTCTGAATAGTAAAAGGTAAATTATGCCTAAAGAGGGAGAATAAAGCAATTACATGATTTCTGTTGATGAAGAGCACTGTCTTTTTACCATATAACAAATATTTATTTAAAGAATTTTCACTGTAACAGCTTTTAACATTTCTTTATTCAGTTATGGACACAGTATTACGTGCTATATGTGAGCTTGCTAGTAAAAAAAACGATTATAGGCTTTAGGAAAGCATTGATTTGTAGGTGTGTGCATATAAACAAAGTAATATTGTGTATCAGAAAAACCTGTAGAGAGAGAATATGCTCAGTGCTTTTTAGAATTAAATTATAAACAAACCACTCCAGTGGACCAAGAGACTATTTATATTTATATTATCTGCACACACACTCCATTAGCATTACCAATCCATTCACTGCTACTTTGGGCAAGTAATGGCAAATTCTGCTCATAATAGTAGATATTTCTCAAAAGCAAGTATAAATGTGGGCCTTGCTGGGAATAGGAGTAGGAGAGGGAGACTGCACCACAGGATAACAGGTTAGTTTACAAAACCTTTTAATAATGTTCGTTGTAACCATCTTGACCATGTGTGCCTATCTGTGTTGCTGATGTAAACTACTATTAGGGTTTTGGGGAAGGTTGTATGTGTTTTGTGTGTAATTGTTTTAAAGCTGTATTACTATATGAATCAATCTCTTCAGTCTCCTTTCTCTTATACTAACTATACTTGCCAAAAATTTCTATCAATAACCAAATTTCAGCATGGTAAAACAAGGGACCCTAAAACTGTCTTCCCCATTCTGCTCTGTTTTACCACCAGGACTGTCTTTATTTCTTGCTACTTTGTGTGTGTATGTTGACTCTTCTGAAAAATGATTAAGTGGTCCATATTAGCTCCTGTAGTCATCTATAGACTGCATGATTTTGAAATGCTTCTTTTATTTAACTATTTTTAGTCAACACTCAAATGTAACAAAATGAAATTTTGGATAACTATCAAACAGAGTAGCCAGATTTTTATAAGATGAACTAGAACTTTTCAGGAATGGTTCAGTTATAGTTAAGAGGGAAGACTATGGGGCACAGGCAAGCTGAAATGGTTCAATTCTTGAATTAACTCCAATGAATGTTTTAAAGCATGGGGTCATAGAGTGTATCTTATGGCATTCAGCAATATCAATGTCCTTAAGCCCATCAGGTACCATAAATTAATCCATTTTTGACTTCCTGAGTCTGAATATGAGCACAAAAATAAAAAGGGTAATTAATTTGATGGTCAGTGTACCCCCTTAAATATGTTATCTTGATAAGATGTATTCCAAAGAACCCATAGTTTCATATGAGAAATCTGGGGAAGGTATCTTGGGTGGGTTGTGTTTTTTAGTTTCTTAATGTCACTACAAGTACTTTTAGAAACTAGTCATGTTAATTTTTCTGAGCCAAACTCACCAAAAATTGTGATAGTCTCTCTTCCCTCTCTGCCTCAGTACTGTATACTGGAAGAATTCTATATTGTGTCTATTTTTACAATTTTTTTTAAAATTTTGGTTTGTCTTGCTTTGCCTCAGTTTGAAGTGTAAACTTTCACTACTGCAATAAAAAAAATTTAAAAAAAAGCTTTGCTCCAAACTCTGTCATCATTATAATGACCAAAGTTTCATTTGAAAGCATATAGAGGACATCTAGAGAAAACTGGCCATATATTAGGTCATAAAACCATTACAATCAAATGTAGAAAGGCAGAAATATGCAATAAAAATTATTTGTAATAAAGGGCTATGGAAAGATTGGTGGTGAATTTACTTTTTGGTATCGCATTCAAAGAAAAGGAGATTAAAGCAATTCAGAGAGCTATTTTTGCCCAACTGTTGACAACCTTAAGGTCAATGGGTGAATATTTACAAAAATATAAATTGCCAGAAGCAGAAATAAAATATTTGGCAGAGAAATAGTAAGGGTGTTGATACCTAAACCAATAAGAGCTAAAATGAAATTAGACTAATTTTCCTAAAAGATATTGATGAAAAATTCTTTTAATAAAATAGCAGTAATATGAGGAATGGTCATAACATGAAGACAATACTATATGGGTGGGATTTAAACCAGGAATGCAGGGCTGGCTCAATATTTAATGGGGCAGCTAAGTGGTGCAGTAGGAGTGCACCTGGAGTCAGGAGGACCTGAGTTCAAATACAGCACCCTTTTTCATTAACACTAGAGAGCTTAGGAATCATTTTCCAAACTTAAGAAAAATCTAGATAAAAATCAGCAAGTGCAGTATCCTTGAAACAAAACTAAACTGCTTGCAACAAATCACGTCAGCATTTCTATATATTACCAACAAAGCCCAAGAAGAAAAGTTCCAATCTTAAATATTTGGGAGTCTACCTGCTGAGATAAGCCCAGGAACTATATAAACACAATTGGAAAACACATAGATATAAATAACTGCTCATGGGTAGGCTGAGCTAATCAACCTAGCAGGAAAAAAATAGCAAAGGAATAGGGGAGAATGCAAAGAAAAATAGACTAGCTGTAGCAGACCTAAGTGGATCAGTGGAATAAGTTAGGTATCCAAGACAGACTTGTGTCTGAGATAAATTACTATTTTGACAAAAACTAGGAAAACTAGAAAACAGTGTGGCAGAAACTAGACATTGAAGGTTGAAAATGGGTACTATTATAAGCCAATGAGAAAAAGGAACAGTTTGTCAAATCTAGTGAGAAGGGAAGAATTTGTGATTGGATAAGATGAACATGCATTTTGATTACATTAAATAGGGTTTGTACAAACAGAACCAATGCAACCATGGGAAAATTTTTACAGCCAATATTTCTGGTAAAAGCCTCATTTCTAAAATGAGGACTGAGTCAAAAGAAATTTCCCCAATTGATAAATGATCAAAGGATATAAGCAGGCAGTTTTCAGTTGAAGAAATTAAAGCTATAGTCATATGAAAAATGTTCTAAATCTCAATTAGATGGAAATTAAAACAAGTGCCACTCACACCTATCAGACTGGCTAATATAGAAAAGGGAAAAGATAAATATTGGAGGGAATGTGGGAAAACCAGGACATTAATTCACTGTTGAATTCACTATGAACTGACCCAACCATTCTGGAAATCTATTTGGAACTATGTCCAAAGAGCTATCAAACTGTATACTCTCTGAAGCACCATTTCTACTGCTAGGTCTGTATCCCCAAGAGATCATATAAAAAAAAATCACCCATAAATACAAAAATAATAGCATTTTATGGTGGCAAAGAACTGGAAATTGAGGGGATGCCCATTTGGGGAATAACTGAACAAATTGTGGTATATGAATAAGGGAATACTATTCTAAAGAAATCATGGGGTGGCTAGGTTTCACTGTAGATAGAGCATTGGCCTTAGAGTCAAGAGTACCTGAGTTCAAATCCAGCCTCAGACACTTAATTACCTAGCTGTGTGGCCTTGGGCAAGTCACTTAACCCCATTTACCTTGTAAAAACCGAAAAAAAGAAAAAAATATCATAAGCAGGCAAATTTCAGAAAAAAGCTGGAAAGATCTGTATGAACTGATGCTGAGTGAAATGAGCAGAACCAGGAAAACATTATACATAATAGCAACATTGTGTTAAGATCAACTTTGATAAATTTAGTAGCTCTCAGCAATACAGGGATCAAAGACAACTGTAAAAGATTTGTAATAGAAAATACCATCCATATCCAGAAAAAGTAGTATGGCCTTTGAATGCAAAGCAACTATTTTCACCCATAAAATTTTCGTGCTTTGGGGGTTTTTTCTGATTAACAATATTCCTAATGTTTCTATCATGTTGTATATGAATAATCTCTTTCAGATTGCTTGTCTTGGGAAGGAGGAATTATAGAGAGGGAGAAAAATGTGGAACTCAAAATCTTACAAAAATGAATTCTGAAAGCTATCTTTCCATGTAATTGAAAAAAACAAAAAATAATGACTCCATGCATAACTATGAGGATCTAGTGTCACTGATTGCCTGCCTGCAGACAAAGCATTTTAAAATCAAAAAACTTACGAAGAAGTGGAAAATAAAGAATAAAGGAGATGAATTTAGAGGATTTCAGACCTAAGGGAGGAAAAATAAACCATGCCTTTTTAAATTCAACAGACCATACTAACATAAAAGCATAAAATCAGTTCTTGTCCTCAGGCAACCTACACATGGTCCCAGGTACCACAGATAAGTAATTTGAGGGAGAAAACACAACAGCTGAAGACTTTGGGAGAGAAATGGAGGAACCACCTCCTGAAAGAAACTAGGGATTCTAAGAGGTGGGAGGGAAGTACATTCCCAGAGCAGGAAACAGCCTAGGCAGAGGTAGGAGAAACCAATTCAGAGAAAAATTGGATTAGTTTGAAGGGTATAAATAATATGAACTATCTAAAAAGTTAATGGCATCTGGAATGGGGAAAATTCTACCAAACAAGATGAGATTGTATTTTATACAATTGTATAATTTTATATTAGATTATTATTTATATTAGATTATTTGAAAAAATGGATCAATTTGCAACACAATTTGGCAGACATGAGTCTCAACATCAAATCAAAGTCATTAAACCGATTTCATATGCATACAGTGTATATACAAGTGCAAAGAATGAAAACACTTCCTACTCAAAAAGCATAACATTCTAAGGGAAAACGAGTACATTTATAAGTATAGATATTATGAAACTAGGGAACAAAATACTTAAATTCAAGGTAATATGAAAGGCCAGTATCTGTTGGAATGAAAGAGGGCTTTGTACAGAAAATGTTTCTTGAACCGTGTTTTAAAGGAAGAAAACGATTTGAATGAGGCAGAACTGAGAGTCCAGCCAAACAGGATGAACAGAGCAAAGAGATGGAAATGGGAAATAGAGTATCTTATGTGAGAAATAGGGACCAATTTGGCTGGATTGCAGTATGGGAAAGAGTAATGTCCAGTGAGGCTGGAAAGAGAGAATTGGGTCAGGTTACAAAGGACTTAGATAAAATATAACCTTCATTTAGTTTTTATGAGAGACAAATACTAAATGAATATATGGTCCAAATATAAAAGATCCCTTTTAAAAAAAATTGGAGAATGGAAAGAGATGCCTTGTATGTCTATGGTTTAAAGGTGGTTCTGATAGAACACTGGCCTTGGAGTCAGGAGGATAGGAGTTTGAATCCAGCCTCAAGACACTTGACTCTTACTAACTGTGAGACCTTGGGCAAGTCACTTAATCCTGATTGCCTCGCATACAGAGCCATCTCCAGTCCTGTTTCATATCTGGTCACTGGACTCAGCTCTAGAGGAAAAGGTGAGGCTGGTAACTTAGCACAGCACCCCCTCATTCAAATCCAATTCATATGTTTGTCATGGCATCACCTCCTTGATGTCATGGTCTTTGAGAATGAAGGACAAAACAAAACAAAAAAAAAATCTTAAATGAGATATTTATTATTGGAAGTTCAAATGATTGTTTCATTACATAATACTGAAATACTCTTGTACAAAATGAATGCAGCCAGAATTAGAAGAGAAGCATGAAGTGCCTCCTGTATTTAGATACTGTTAAGTGCTACCTATGTATATGTATGTAAGAAAAAGAGCCATTCCCCAAAGAATAAGTAGACTCTAGAATGAGGGTTGTCCCCTGACATGCTGTAGAGAGTATGGTTTTACAAACATATGGGCAGGCTAGGCATTACTACCCAGAATATGATGACATTTTCCAATAAAATCTTGCTGTATCTAGGCAAAACATGGTAAAAAATTTGTTCAACCCACTCTGTCAATAATCTACCAATATGACTTCTGGCCAAGATGGCAGAGAGAAGACAGGCACAGTTCTAAATCTCCTGATCTTTCCCCATCTATCATATGAAACAAACCTCTTAAAAGAAACCCAACCTGGTTCTCTTTAGTCCTGGCGGCTGGAGGAAGATGACGAAGGGGACAGCTTCGTTCGGTAAGCGCCGGAATAAGACGCACACTTTGTGCCATTGTTGCGGCTCTAAAGCATACCATCTCCAGAAGTCAACATGCGGCAAATGTGGATAGCCTGCTAAGCGCAAGAGAAAGTATAATTGGAGTGCAAAGGCTAAACGACGAAACACCACTGGTACTGGTCGAATGAGGCACCTAAAAATTGTCTATCGCCGATTCAGGAATGGATTCCGTGAAGGAACAACACCTAAACCCAAGAGAGCAGCTGTTGCAGCATCTAGTTTATCTTGAGTATTCAACTATTTGTTAAAATAAATATCCTGAATTTAAAAAGTAATTGTAGTCAGTTTCATTTGATCCATTGATCACTTTAGTCAAATTATTGAGTTTTTGGTGGATATTTAATAACCAAAACTGGACTTATTTAGTAACCTGCATCTTAGGTCATATTTGGGTTTTGTTTGTGACTTAAGTTAGTGTTAGGCCTTCCACTGCCCTGTGAACATCCTCTTCACCCCCGCCCCTCCCCAATGCACAAAGAGACACACTTCAGCTATTAGAATTAATTAGTACTTAACCACTACCCATCTGTAGTACTCTACCTTACAGAAGTGTTGTAAGATTTAAGTGAAATCATGTATATAAATGTGTTATAAACTTAATACTATATAAATATTAAACTGACAGGAATTGGAAAAAAAATTAAAAAAAGAAACCCAACCCACAAAACCAGGAAAGAAAAGCCAGGAGAAAGAACATCTACCTCAGGATTTGTCTCCCCCAGCAACAAAGAACGAATTCAGGCAGGTGAATCTGGGCTCAGAGGGAGGATCAGTCCCAATCAGCAAGATTAGCAGCTGAAGTGGAGCCGGGAGTCTGAGGGCCGAAGAGCTGGACCTGCTGGATCAGCAGTGGGGCTAGACAGCAGGGGCTTGAGTCAACTAGGGAGTAGAGGCACTGGTGTTGGTGCTGTCCCCTGGGAGCTTGCCGACAGGGCTGGGGGGAGAGTTCCGAAGCAGGAGAGCTGCAGACACCATCCCTGGGCTCCTATGGTCTGAAGAACTCAGAGTCCACACCTCCATTACAGCTCATACCTCTTCCTGAACAAACAATTGCAGACTACTCCTGCCTCAGGCCCAGGTGTGTGAGCAGAAGAATCAGCCCTGCTAACAATCAATGACCTCAGGCTAGAGTAAAGCCCACAATTGATTGAAGGCAAAAGAATTCAATAGCTCCAACTCCTCCCTTCACGCAAAGGGAGAAGGCCTCAATCAAGGTCACAGACACTCCAGAGAAAGCAACCAACATCTCCTACTGGCCAGCCAGAGAAATTGCACTCAGTGAGTAAAGCCTTTAGCAATCCCAATCCCTGGTGAACCAGCCCCGCCCCCCCAACTCAAGGTTTTAGCAAAATAAAGAAGGGTCAGCGGAAAGGTGGATCCATAGACAAATTCTTGGAAGGGAAAGACCCTAACTCAGAAAGACCTAGAACCTCTGAGGAAAATACGATCTGGTCTTCAGCACAGAAAGACTTCCTTGAAGAAATAAGGAAGGAGCTTAAAAATTTGGGAGAGACAATTAATACCTTGCAACAAGAAAACAAATCCTTAGAAAGTACAATTGGACAAATACAAAAGGAGAATAAATCTCTCAGATCATCAATTGGACAAATACAAAATGAAAATAATTCTCTCAGATCCTCAATTGGGCAAATGCAAAAAAAAAAATAATTCTCTCAAAACCTCAATTGGTCAATTGGAAAGCTCTTTCAAAAGTAGAATTGACTAATTGGAAAAGGAGTTGCAAAAGGTTAATGAAGAAAACTCCACCCCCAAAAAAGAATGGAGTCTACAGAAACTAATGACTCCATGAGACAGTAAGAGTCAGCTAAACAAAATCAAAAAATAGAAAAAATGGAAGAAAATGTAAAATACCTCATCAACAAAACCATTGACCTCGAGAATAGATCAAGAAGGGGCAACCTGAAAATTATATGACTTCCTGAAAGCATTGAAGACAAAAAAAATAATCTACCAATATATTCACAAATCTCACCAGTTCTGATAGATGTATTTTCATCAAACTCCTAATTTAATACCTCCCCAGCAGCTAAGTTTGTACCACCTTCTCTTCATATTTCTATATTGCCAGAATATTACATATTGCATATATCAAATGGAACTGATCGAATGAAAATCCTGGCTATGGCACCCACCTGTTATGCCCATGATATGGCTCTTCCTTTATGCATGCAATTAAAAATGCACTGATTAACCTAAAATTCCAGTGCTCTGGCTTAGTTTGACAGAATAAAGATACTTCCTCAGAGTGACTCACAATTGCAATAAAGGTACCAATGAGGCAAGTCCTGTAAGGTATAACATAAAAACTTTAAAAAGAGTACAACAAAAGTACCTTAGAAGCTTAAATTCAATGAGGAATATAAAGACTAAAGAAGGACTAAAGTATAATGGGAATGAATCAAAAAAAATCTATGTAATAGGGAAAATTAAGAAGAAAAGTACTTTTAAGGGAAAAGTACTTGTTGGAAAAGGAAATGCACAGAATTTAAAACAATTTTTAAAGCAACTAATAAGAAGAAGGGGGAAAAGAGGGGAGAATTAAATAGATAAAATCAAACAGGAAAGAATTAAGCAAAACTTCAAATCTTAAGGAAAAGGGGGCGGCTAGGTGGCACAGTGAATAGAGCACCGGCCTTGGAGTCAGGAGTATCTGGGTTCAAATCCGACCTCAGAAACTTAATAAGTACCTAGCCATGTGGCCTTGGGCAAGCCACTTAGCCCCATTACCTTGAAAAATCTAAAAAAAAATCTTAAGTAAAAGGGTAACACAAAGGGGAAGGAGAGTGGTTTGAGGGTCAGAGAGTCAGTGGGAATAGAATTGCCTTAAAATAGAATGAGCTAAAATAAATGAAAAAAAAACATAGTACTATGTTTACAGAGAAAGAAAGGGGAAAGCCCTAATTCTAGGAAAAAATAATAGAAATGAAGGAAAAATAAAACCTGACTCTAATAATTTTGAACACAAATGGATCAAATATAAATCAAAATTTAAAAGTGAATGACTGAATAATAAAACATCACAGTCTGTTGCTTAAATGAAACATTTTTAAAAAGACAAAGATGGAATAAAAATGAAGAGCAGCAAAAATGTACTATGCATGAAATGGATCAAAAAAATCAGGAGTTGTAATCATGCTATCAGACAAAGCAAAAATAACCACTCAAAACTTAAAAAGGCATAAATTACATTATGCTGAAAATAACCATAAATGACAAATGAATGTTGAACTTATATATTCCAAATGCATTAGCATCTAAATTCATAAAGAAAAATAAGAAAGCATAGTAATGGCAGGAGATTTCAGTATTTCTCAATTTTGGATAAGTCTAATAGCAAAACAAAAGGGAACAAAACAGTAGAATTAAACAAATGACTGGAGAAAAGTAAACCTCAAAAACATATGACGTCTTCCAAATGGGACTGCTTAAGAATACACTTTTTGTTATTTTATTTTTTCCAATTACATGTAAAGTTGGTTTTCAACATTTATATTATTTCAACATTTTATTTATTTTGAGTTCCACATTTTTCTCCCTTCCTTCTCTCCCCCTTCCCCATGACAAGTAAGCTGATATAGGTTGTATATGTACAATCATTTTAAACAAATTTCCATGAAAGAAGAAGCAGGTTAAAAGGGGAAAAAACATGAAAAAGAAAAAACATACAACAAGTTTTGAAAAGTGAAAATGGTATGCTTTGGTCTGCATTCGTGCTTCATAGTTCTTTCTCTGGATATGGATGGAAAGTCTTTTAGAATTGTCTTTAATCACAGTATTATCCTAGTTAATCATAGTGCAATGTTGCTGTTAAGCTGTAAAATGATCTGGTTCTGTTCACTTCACTCAGCATCTGTTTTTCTGAAGTCTGCCTGCTCATGAATTCTTACTAAATATTTATTTTTCCAACTACATGCAATAGTAGTTTTTAACAATCATTTTTTGCAAGGTTCTGAGTTTTACATTTTTCTCCCTCCCTTCTGTCTGACAGAAATCAATCTAATATAAACTATATATGGATATGCTAAACAAAGATCTGTATTAATCATATTATAAAAGAATCAAATCTAAACAGAAAAAAATAAAGCAAAAAAAAAGACATACATAAGACAACTTTTAAAAATTGAAGATAGTAAAGCTTTGGTCTACATTTAAACTCTACAGTTCCTTCTCTGGAAATGGATGGTATTTTCTATCATAAGTCTTATAGAATTGTTTTTGATTAATTTGCTGCTGAAATGAACAAGTCTATCATCATTGATCATCATCTATTATTGCTGTTGGTATACACATCAATGTTCTTCTGGTTCTGCTCACTTCACTCTGCATCAGTTCATGTAAGTCTTTCCAGGCAATCCTAAAGTCCTGTTCCTCATGATTTCTTATAGAAAAATAGTATTCCTGGGGTGGCTAGGTGGCATAGTGGATAAAGCACCAGCCTTGGAGTCAGGAGTACCTGGGTTTAAATCCGGTCTCAGACACTTAATAATTATCTAGCTGTGTGGCCTTAGGCAAGCCACTTAACCCCATTTGCCTTGCAAAAACCTAAAAAAAATAGTATTCCCTCACATTTATATACCACAATTTGTTAATCCATTTCCCCAATTGATGGGCATCCCCTCAATTTCCAATTCTTTGTCACTATGAAAAAAGCTGCTATAAATAGTTTTGTACATGTAGGTTTTTTAGCCTTTTTTTGTGATCTCTTTGGGATACAGAACTAGTAGTGAAATTACTAGATCAAATGGGAAGCACAGTTGTATTACCCTTTGGACATAATTCCAAATTGTTCTCAGAAAGGTTGGTCTAGTTCACAACCCCACCAATGATGCACTAGTGTCCCAGTTTTCCCACATCTCCTCCAATACTGATCATTTTCCTTTTTAGTCATATTGGCCAATCTGATAGGTGTTGTGATACCTCGGAGTGTTTTTATTTGCATTTGTCTGTGATTTAGAACATTTTTTCATATGACTAGGTCTGTTTGTGAATTCTTATAGAACAATTATATTCCATTACAATCATATAGCACCAGTCATTCTCCAGTTGATGAGCATCCTTTCAATTAGTATATATTTTTAGCAGCATAATTTTTACAAAAATTAAACATGTTTTAGGGCATAGAAATATTACAAACAAATGTAAAAGAGTCAGTTAATAGCAAACACATCTGTGACAGGCCTTTAATGCATCAAAAATAGCAGTCAGGGAACATAAGCAAAAGACTCAAACCCAAATAAAGACTTAACAATGAAATCCTAAATAATAAGTGCGTCAAAGAACAAATCATAAAAAAACAATAATTAGGGGAAGCTAGGTGGCATAGTGGATAAAGCACTGGCCTTGGAGTCAGGAGTACCTGGGTTCAAATCCAGTCTCAGACACTTAATAATTACCTAGCTATGTGGCCTTGGGCAAGCCACTTAACCCCACTTGCCTTGCAAAAACCTAAACAAACAAAAAAAACCCCAATAATTATGTGACAAAAAGGATGAAACAACATACCAAAATTCCTAAGATGCAACTAAAGTAATCCATGGAAGGAAAATCATATCCCTACAAACGTATATTAACAACACAGAAAAAAAAGATTAATGAATTAAATGTACATTTTAAAAACTAAAAAGCCAACAAACCTAAAATAAGCACAAAAGGGACGGATCTAATGAGGACCACATCAATTTGCAGGGCTCTCCAGCAGACAAAACTGGACACTAAGACAAGAAGCATTAGGGTAGGAAGAAAACCCAAGGGATCCTTCAACTAGCTGAGGATAGCCAACTCTATAAATCACTCTCCCCTTCCAGGTGGCAGATGCAGAGTTAACTGAGGAGGGGATTTGCAGCTCGTGGAAGAAAAGAAGACTGGCTCTAAAGTGGGCCCTACCTGACTGAAAAATAAGTGCAGAAGCAAACAGTAGCTATGTGTCTCTCAATCCAGGAGCAAATCAGGGACTCCATTATACTTCTGATCCCAGGACAAAGCCTGCAATGGGATAACCAGGACAGAAATTCTAAACAGAGAAGAGTCTGCAGTTCAGTCACTATGAACCAACAAAGTCTTCCAGTAGGCTTAGACCAGCAGCCAGGCCTAGGACTTGGTCAGACACTTGCAGAGTTTAGATCCAAAGGGCAGTGACCAGGTGTTATATTGGACTGCATCATATTGGGAGAATTGAAGCTTTCAGACCCCAAATCAGAGTTATGAAAGCAGCAGAGGAACACAAGGGGACAGAAAGTCAACCAAGACCTTCCTCACAGAAGTGTACAGAGCCCAGTCTTAACATAAAGTCCAGTCAAGAATCAGGTTGGAAAAATGAGTAAACAAAATAGAATCCTACAATAATATTATGATGACAAGGAAACTAAAAAAAAACAAACAAAAAAAAAACAGAATTAGAGCATGATGTGAAAATATATCTACAAACCAAATCTCTCTCTCTCTCTCTCTGTCTCTCTCTCTCTCTCTCTCCCTCCCTCCCTCCCTCTTCCTGTCTCTCTCTGTCTCTGTCTGTCTCTCTCTCTCCCCATATATATATATATATATATATACATATATATGTATATATGTATGTATTTATATATGTATATAACTTGGAAAAGTCCAACCAGAATTTCTAGTTAAAGCAATAATTTTAAAAGAGTTAAAAATCAAATGAAAGCAGTACAGGAAAAAATGAGAAATGAAATGAGTTATGAAAGAAAACTCTAGGAGGTACCTAGGTGATGCAGTAGATAGAGCACTAACCCTGGAGGCAGGAGGACCTAAGTTCAAATCCAGCCTCAGACACTTAATAATTGCCTCGCTGTGTGACCTTGGGTAAGTCACTTAACCCCATTGCCTTAAATAAAATTTTAAAAAAAGAAAACTTTGAATAAGAGGCAAAAAACCCTACCTTAAGAAAATAGCTTTCTGAAAAATTAGAATCTATTAAACAAAAGTTAGTGATGCTCTGAAACATGAAATATTAAAACAAAGTCAAAGAACTGAATTAAAAAAGTAAGATATAGCAAAAAAACTGATCTAGAAAACATATCAAAGAGAATTTAGGAATCACTGGACTATTTAAAAAACTATGACAAAAAATAGTCAAGACATCATTTTTCAAGAAATCATAAAACTACCTGCATCTCTTAGAACCAATAGTTGAAATAGAAATTAAAAGAATCTGCTAGTCATCTTCTGAAAGTAACCACAATAAATGAAATGAAATGAAAACTTCAAATTCCAGATCAAAGAAAAATACTGCAAGCAGCCAAAAAGAATGAATTTAAGTAGAAAGGAGCCATAGTCAGGATCACACAAGATTTAACCACCATTCTAAATGAGTGGTTTAGCTTAGAATATGATATTCTAGAAGACAAAATAATTCTAGATTTACAACCAAGAAAAACTTACCTAGAAAAACTGAGTGTAATCCTATAAAGGAAAAAAATGGATTTTTGCTGAAATAAAGGACTTCCAAGCATCCCTATGAAAAAACTAGAGCTAAGTAGAAAATATGATTCAAATTCAGAAAGAAATTAAGAGAAGCATTCAAATGTGATCAAAAAGTTATTCCTGACATAGATTTTCCAGGCTTGAGAATCTGACTGGTGAAAAGAGAGTTTCTGTATTAAAGGATTGATCATTAATTAGGGAAAGATCTTAATCCCTCCCCAGTTTGGCTTATCAGAAGATGTGCAGTAGAGTCGATTATGTTTCAGCTGAAGTGAAACAGGCAGGGGTGGCAATCATGATCTGAATCAAAGCAAAAGCAAAAGTAGAACTAATTGAAAGAGCTAATCAGGGGGATGGCTAGGTGGTGTAGTGGATAGAGCACCAGCCCTGGAGTCAGGAGGACCTGAGTTCAAATTGACCTCAGACAATAATTATCTAGCTGTGTGGCCTTGGGCAAGCCATTTAACCCCATTGCCTTGCAAAAACCTAAAGAGAGAGAGAGAGAGAGAGAGAGAGAGAGAGAGAGAGAATGAGAATCAGGGAAATTTTGCTGAAAGGTAGCAAAAGACATTGAAGTATATAAAAAATTTTACAATAACTATGACAAAAGTCTCATTTCTCAAATATATAGGAAACAGAGTCAAATTTATAAAAAGCCATTCCCCAATGGACAAATGGTCAAAGGATATGAACAATTTTATGAAGAAATAAAAGCTATCTATAGTAATAAGAAAAAATGCTCTAAATCACTATTGATTAGAGAAAAGCAAATTAAATCAACTCTGAAGTACCACCTCATATTTATCAGAAATAGGTACATTAATGAATTATTTGATTGAGTAGTGAACTGGTCCAATCATTCTGAAGAATAATCTGGAATTATTTCCAAAGGTCTAGAAAATTGTTCATACCCTTGGATCCAGCAATACCATTCCTATGTCTGTACCCAAAAGAGATCAAAGAAAAAAGAAAAGCATATATATTACAAAATATTTATAGGAACTCTTTTGGTGGTAATAAAGAATTAGAAATTGAGAGGATACCCATTGAGAAATGCCTAAATAGTTTACCTTCTCATTAGGTGGGGAGAAGGTGACAGGGAGGGAGAGAATTTGGAACTTAAATTAAAAAAAAAAGAATTTTTAAAAAATTAATTAAAAAGAAATTTTTAAAAAGAAATTATGAGGTCCTGAACTAAGATTGTGATTATGTAAATAGAGAGAAGGGGCTGTATATGTGAAATATTTTAAAGACAAAGTGACAAGATTTTGGCAACAGATTGAAGAATGTGTTCTGCTTTGGACATTTTGGGTTTGATTCAAGATGTCTAGGAGACTTAGTAATGTAGAATTAGTGCTCTAGAGAGAGAGACCTATCTTCACTATAGAGACCTGGCAATCATCAGCACAGAAATATTCATCAAGCCCATGTGAGCTATTGAGATCAGCAAGCAAGATAGTATAGACAGAGAAGAAAAAGAGGTCTAGCATCCTTGGAGGATCCTCTCAGGACGAGTGAGCATGAAATGGATGAAGATCATCAAGAGAACTTAGTGCTCACTAAGTATCAAGCACTGTATTAAATGATGGGGATAGAAATACAAGCAAAAAGACAGTCCCTTTCTTCAGGGAGGGATTGGTGAGGAAATTAGGAGAGTAAATGAATGAATGAATAAAAGAAGGACGTTTCTAAGGGGATAGGCTAGCAGGGCAGTGTCAGAACTATCATGAAAAATTAGAAGTAGACAAAAGCCCAAACCAAAAAATAATTCAGTTCATAGATGAGGTTTTTCGTTTTGCATGTAGTCTCAAATTCATGATAATAAAAAAGAAAACATAATTAAATGAAAGAAAAATTATGGATATGAAGAATTGAGAAAAACATGAAAAGACACATGAATTAGTACAGTGACATAAGCCAAACAATGAGAACATCTTACAAGAGGACCTCAATGATGTCAAGAAAAACAACATTGCAAGACTTTCAGACCTATGATCAGTATCACAATCAACTGGCTAGGAAGCATCCTCCTGCCAATTTTATTGGCTGTGCTTATTTGTTACCAGAAGAGCTATCTCAGGTGGAATGAGGGGGAAGCCTTTGCATGTGATAGCAATGTTAAAAGGCATTTTGAATCAATAAAAACATTTTGAAGAGAGATTGGTAACCCTAGATATAATAATTACAGGAGAGGGAAGAAGTCTTCAAAAATGAGTTTGCCAAGTTCTGGGGCAAGTCAGTGGTGAGGAAGGGGAAACAATGGACATAAGCAACTCTGTAAAAGCTGAGCAGTTAAAAGAAGAAAAGATTGACCAATAAGTGACTAACATAATCAAATGAAGGTTTTCCATGTGTAGGAGTCAGGAACCCTAATACCAACAGTGCTTTTAGCTACTTAGTGCTGACTTCAGAGTCCCCTGCTTCATTTTCCCCATCTCCAATGTGAGGGAATTAGATTCACTGAGCTCCAAAGTTCCTTTTAGCTCTAAAATTCTTAGGGTCTGAAAACATTTGGTCCAGTCACCCCATTAGGACAAAAATCTTGTCTACAGTATGTGTGAAAGAAATTAGTCTTGACTTGAATACTCAGTGATGGAAAGCCCTGGGCTTCTTCGTGAAGCAGTCAATCCCCTTGGTAAGTAAGTGACTTTGTACTTTTGAACCCCAATCTGTCCCAGTACCTGTCTCTCTTTTGGCCTAGTTATGCTCTCAGTAGCAGTATTAAACAAATATATTCACTTTATATCTTCTAAAAAATTTGAAATGATACTATTCTACATTCCCCCTTCTCCTTCAATCAATAATTCTCTTCTTCAGGTCAAATATATTCCAGATTACAAAAGCTCTTCTTCCCGTATGATATAGTTTCAAAAACCCTCAGTATCCTGGTTGTCCTCCTTTGGGGGTGCATTAGTTGGACAATGCCCCTTCCAAAATGCAGTTTTCAGTTCATTTTTTTTTAAATCTATTACACACTAAGCTCCCGTTATATCAATCTGCTAACATGTGACTAGGGTAAGGGGGAAAAGGACAACAGCTCAGGTTCTGCAATGGACTACTCAAGATATAAGGAGAAAGCAGAGTAAGGCTTGGATGGCCCCTCTGTGGCAAATTTGTGGAAGGCTGTGGTTTAGACTCACAGGGTGGGTTGCGATCTGCATTGCTGGGAGAAATGTCAGATGATTGAGACTGTAGATCCATTTGAGTATCAACCCTGGAAATGGACTGATGTGTTTGAGTACACATGCCAGCAATAAGGAAGGTGGTTGTGATGAAAAGACCCTGGGGGCGGGGGGGGGGGGATTGGAATCAAGCTCAAATTCAGCCTCATATACTAATTTTTTGACCTTGGACAAATCAGTTAATCGTTGTCTGCCTCAGTTTCCTCATCTGTAAAATGGGGATAATATTAGCATCGTCCTCCTGTTATGAGGATCAAATGAAATATTGACGGTAAAGTGCTTCTCATAGTGCCTGGCTTAGAGTCGGTGCTCATGGAATCGCTTGTTTTCTTCTGTATAGATGTATGTATGTAGAGGAGACATATACAGATTTTCTTCATTTTCTCTCGCTCTTTATTTCCCTTTTCTCATATGCACTTGGTCTTAAGCAAATACATTCATCCATCCACTCGGGTCAGAAATCACTCTGCCTGCATTATCTCATCTGAAGTTGGAAACCCCAGACATGACTATCCCCATTTTACAATAAGGAAAAGGAAACCCAAAGAGCTGGTGACTTGCTGGTGGCTGTGCGATGGGCTCCGGCCCCCAGGGGCGGCGAGGGGTCATTTTCTTATTCCCCAAGAGTTCTCTTACCCGCTACTTCTGCCCTTAGCAGAGACTTTGTGCCTGACGTCATAACTTCCCACTTAGGCCCCTCCCTCACCAAGATCCCCAACCCCCCTCCTCAGGTTTCCTCCGCCCCTGCGTTGCCAAGATAAACTAAGGAGGGCTGGCTCTCATTGGTTCTTGGCGAGAGCGGTTGCCTAGCTACTCACTCGAACGTGTTTAACAACCGTGGGGGCAGCTTAAGTGAGTTCTAGAACAGTGTTGGACGAGGAGGGAGAGGTAAGAACCCCGGACAGTTGAGGGAAGGGAGTGGGGCGCCCCTTCCCCTGTGGGCTCCCCGGGATCTCATTCTCCCAAATCGAGTCGCTCCCTTCCAGCCTCTCCTGGGAGGCAGAGAAGCCTGGGCACCTCCCCCTAGACTGAGGCGCGGGCACCCCGCTCAAGGGCTTTCAACCAGACCCTTCTCTAGTCTCCCAAATAGCCCAGAGCTTTGTGTAGGGTTTGAGGGGGAGCAAAAGTGACAAGAAACAATGAAAACTGGTTGATTGAGATTGGCACAGTTGGGGTGGGGTTAAGTGGGAAGAGGTGATCCTGATGATCTTGTCCACCAGGCCAACACATAGTCGCTCCTCCCATCCAGTTCAGCTCAACTCAAAGAGGTATTTGACACCATCAGCGAATTTTATCTAGTTTAGACCCTTTCTTAGGGGCATGTTGATTATATGGGGCTTGAGAAAAAAAGAGACTTAACCCATTCCCCCTCCCTTTACATAGGTGCACATACACTGTAAAAAGAGAAGCAAGCTTACTATAGAAAATACCTTTTAAGTTCATTCTGGAAGGGTGAGAAGAGTAGGTAAGCAGGGAGAAAAATATGGCAGCAAGTGGGTGGTAAGAAGGCGGGGGAGAAACTGAAAGATGGTTTCCTCCAGGCCTCCTTTATTTATTTATTTATCTATTTACCTATTTATTTATTTATTTGTTTGTTTATTCGGTCATTTATTTATTTATTTATACATTTGTTCATTTATTCATTTATTTTTATCCAGAAGATAATTGGGTTCAAGGCATCAAGGACTGGGGTTGAGTGCCCCTGCAAACCTTGAACCATGGCCACACTGAGCCTCAAGCCTAGTTATCGCTTCCGGCTCCCAGACTGGCACATTAACAGCTACCTGCTTTCCATTAATGCTGAACGGCAGAGGGATGCCGCCAACCAGATCAAACAAGAGTGCCGAATTCTGCGTAATGAGACCAATAACCAGGTAAGGAGAGAGAATTAAATCAAATGTGATTCATTTCTTGTCCTTGAAACCCCTAATTGCCACCATCTCCCCTAGCTAGAAATTTGCTTCAAACTCTCCAAAGCACTTTCCTTATCACAGAGACATGGTAAGGTGAATTACTGATGCAGAAACAAATTCAGGTTAAATTATTTACCCAAGGTCACAAAACTCTCATGTGTTGGTCTAGATTTTTTTTCCTACTATATCATGCTCCTTCTCACACAATTCCTCTCTCTTCCAGACTATATGGGATGAACAGGACAACCAAACCCGCCTATCAGAGTGCATAGATTGTGTTAATCGATGGAAGGAGACACTAGACAGATGTCTGACTGACATAGATGCTGAGATTGATGCCATGACACAGGCAAGGGAGCTGAGGGAAGACTATCAGTTGGGTAGCAGGGCATCATGGGGCAGCATCCTTCTTGGGCAGAGAGGCATCGAAGGCTCTCCAGTGCCAAGAGGTTTGACAGGGCAGCAATCCAACCTGGGAGAATCACTCCCCCTGCCTTTTACCCTTAGATGAAGGAGGCAGCAGAGAGAGCCCTGCAGGGCAAAAACCTCCCTCTTGACGTGGCAATCGAATGTCTAACACTTCGGGAGAGCCGGCGGGACATTGAGGTAGTGAAGGATTCTGCAGAGGAGGAGCTGCACAAAGAGGTGGAAGTGATTGATAATATCCGGCAGGCTCTGCAGCAGAAGATAAGAGAGAACTTTGAGCAGCTTTGGTAAGAACTGGAAGGAAAATGGTACCTGTGCTCATAAGCAAACAAGGGGGCATCAGTTTAACCTGCACTTGTGCTGGTGCTTATGGGTATCCATGGGAGTCAACCTGCTTGTACCTGGAATTTCTGCTTTTACATACACATACATGTCTTTTACATAGGTATAAATATGCTCAATGTCTCCCAGGGTATGTTAAAGATGCTTGCATGCTCCACATGAGATATAAATGCAAGTATATTTACTAACATGTCCACCTATGGACAATGTCAGTGTCCTTGTGGCCACTCATCATATATCAGAGGCATTCATTCATTGAGTATTTTTTTTTGTTTTTGCAAGGCAGTGGGGTTAAAGTGACTTGCCTAAGGTCACATAACTAGGTAATTTTTTAAACGTCTAAGGCTAGATTTGAACTCTGGTCCTCCTTACTCCAGGGACAGTGGTCCTATTGACTATTACACCTAGGCTGCCCCTCATTGAGTATTTATTGAGCACACATGAAATACTATGCTTCTAGTTGGGAGGGATTATGAATGATCTGGAATTATCTAAGAAATGGGGTATAGTCTATGACCTGCTTCCTAGTGGAGCTTGAAGGTGGTTGGAACCATCTTTTCCATTTGTGGAGCACTCTCCATATGACATAATGATGATCCCCCTCTCAGAATTCAGCTCAACTCCATGCTCAAAGTGACAACTAGGTATAAAATGCTGCATTAAGGGAAGAAAATGACACATTTCTGCCTTCAAAGAGCTAACATTATACTTAGGGGTGGCATGTGGACACATCCACAAATGTGATATAATAAAGGTCAAAGGAGAGATCCAGATAACATATGAAAACCTGAAGCAAGAAGGAACACTTGTATCTGGGCATTTATGTATATTAGAGAAGATTTCACAGAGGGAGTTGGTCTCTAAAACTCAGCTTGCCTAAGAGGAAGATAAAGGAATTCTGGAAGGTGAGACAGAGGAATGCATTTTAGGCATGGGGACAGCCTGGGCAAATTCAGAGAGGTGGAAGATGGGATGCTGAGTTTAGGGAACAGTTAAAATTCCAGTCCAGCTGCAGTGCATAATGTGTGGTGAATCAAAGACAAAAGAGGCTAAACAAAAGTAGATTTTGAGCTAGACTGTAGAGGACCTAGATTATAAAAGGATTTCTTTTTGAAATTTTTGTTTTATTTATTTAAGGCAATGGGATTAAGAGTGGTTTGCCCTGGGGCAGCTAGGTGGCACTGTGGATAGAGCCTGGCCCTGGAGTCAGGAGGACCCGAGTTCAAATCCAGTCTCAGACACTTAATAATTACCTAGCTGTGTGGCCTTGGGCAAGCCACTTAACCCCATTTGTCTTGCAAAAAAAAAAAAAACAACAACCTAAAAAAAAAAAAAAGAGTGGTTTGCCCAAAGGTTACACAGCTAGGTAATTATAAGTGCCTGAGGTCACATTTGAACTCAGGTCCTCCTGACTCCAGGGCCAGTGCTCTATCCACTGTGCCACCTAGCTCCCCCCCCCCACTGAAGGATTTTTAAAGAAGAAAGTGAGATAATGATACCTTGGGAAGATTATTTTGACAAATATATGAAGGATTGATGGGGAGGGAAGAACCTGGAGACAGGAAGATGGGTTTAAGAAGTTAAATAAGGTGAGGGCCTCAACTCAAATAGGTAGAAGGAAATGAACCAAGATGTGGAGATTAAACAGACAAGATGTAGCAATGGCTCAGCTTGGGGGAGGGTGATACAGGGAAGGGTGAGGAAGAACAGGAAGTCGACAATGTGATTCCAAAATTTGGGCTCCAGGAACTTGAATTCCAGCAATCAAACCAGGGAAGTTGAAGAAAAAAAGGTTTGGAGGGTTGGAGAAGATGATGTTGTTGGGTTCACCTTTGGACATGTAGAATTAGATGAATCATCAGGATATACAGATAAAGATATTCAGTAGAGAGTTGGAGAGGCCAGTGGTCACACAGCTAGTATCAGAGGCATAATTCAAACCTGACTGCATCTGACTCCAGCACACTGCAAGGTGAATCCTATCAAGGGAGATAAGAAGGATGAGAACTGATAGTGATGATTACATTCACGTTTAGTTCTGTCCTGGGTACCAATCTGTCTTCTATACATCAGCCCTCAAAATACATCAGTCCTCAAAATACTTAGACAGCTGTCTATTCATCTTTGCCCAGATTCTCTCCTCCATGCTTCCCAAGCTCTGGTCCCTCCCTGCTTCCTTTTGCCTCACATATATTCATTCTGTTCTGCCCATTCTTCCTTTTATCTATCCTTTCAGAGCTATGTGACAGGCATAGGTCTCATTGCACCAAGTCTCAGTGATCCCTACAAGGTCAAATCTTGTTCCTGGTATTAGAATCTCTAGTTGCTTGTTATACATTCATATATGGACAATGGATCACCCAGGAGGTCTTGTTGCCCTTTCTTAGGAGACTTCCCTAGAATGAGAACAAGTCTTGAGACCTTTTACATTCCCCTCAAATCCTAGTGTTAAATAGATGTCAATCAACCTGGCTGGACAATGGCATCACACTATCTGACCCCCCATTGACTGTGCCCTAGAGCAATCTCATTCCCTTTCTGGGTCCTATTTTCCTCATACATAAATGAAGGTTAGAATGGGTCATCTCTAAGGTCCCTTCCATCTCTGACATTCTATATTCTATGACTGACAATTTCTGTCTCATTACCAGATCTCATTACAGATGGCCTAATGGGAGTATGACAACTTCCTCATGCCAGTTCATGCTTTCTTCAACCTAGCCAAGCATACAGAACTTACATGGGTGCAGTGCTCAAATGAAGTTTTTGTCTACCCCCATATTACCTTACCTACTGCCTCCCAGAATGTTGATGCCACCCACTCAAACTAAGAATTCTCTGGCACCTACATTTTCTTCTTTTTTTTGCAAGTGAACTTTAATTTATTATTACTATTATTACAATAATTTTGTTATAAGAGTAAACATAAACCCACACCCCCCCCAAGAAGATGAGAAACCTCAAGAATAGTGAGAGAGGAAAAAAAGTACTTCAGTCTGTGTTCAGATTCCAATAGCTCTGTCCACCAGAGAAGTTGCTTCAATATTTTTCCCAAAGTTGCTATTACTAGCTGTACCTCCCCTCTATTCC
Source organism: Macrotis lagotis (assembly GCF_037893015.1). Classification (NCBI taxonomy): domain Eukaryota; kingdom Metazoa; phylum Chordata; class Mammalia; order Peramelemorphia; family Peramelidae; genus Macrotis; species Macrotis lagotis. The sequence continues at coordinate 848,296,959 of NC_133658.1, forward strand.
TCCCCACTCTCATCTATTCTATTCTCTCTCTCCTTTCATCCTGGCCCTGTCCAAAAGTGTGTTGTATTTGAGGACCCTCTCCATCAATCTTCCCTCTCTTCTATCACCTATTCCCCCCTTCCCTCTCCCCATTCTCCCTTATCCCATCCCTTTCTTCACATTTTTCTCTAGGGTAAGATAGATTTCCTCACCCTATTAAGTGTGTATGTTATTTCCTCTCTGAGCCATTTCTGATGAGAATGAAGGCTCACTCATTCCCCCTTGCCTTCCCCCTTTCCACTCCATTGAAAAAGCTTTTTCTTGACTCTTCTGTGAAATTTCTTAGCTTCTTCTTCATCTCCTTTCCCTTCCTCCCAGTACTTCCCTTTATCACCCATTGACTCCATCTTTTTACTATATTATACCATTATATTCCATTCCTTCCTGTGTCCTGTCTAAATATACTCCTTCTAACAGCTCTTATAAAGGAGAAAGTTCATATGAGTTATCAATATATTCTTCGCAGGAATACAAACAGTTCAAATATCATTAAGTTCTTCATAGTTATTCCTTCTCATCCATCTCCTCTGCTTCACCAGAGTCCTGTACTTTTTGTTCACCTCTGGTTGTCTCAATAGGAAAGTTTGAAAGTCCCCTGTTTCATTGAAAATCCATCTTTTCCCCTGAAAGAGGATGTTCAGTTTTGTTGGATAGTTGATTCTCAGTTGTAAACCAAGATCTTTTGCCTTCTGGAAGATCATATTCCAATCCCTACAAGCCCTTGATGTAGATGCTGCCAGATTCTGTGTAATCCTGACTATGGAGCCTCAGTAGTTGAATTGTTTCTTTCTGGTAGCTTTTAGAATTTTCTCATTAATTTGGGAGTTTTGGAATTTAGCTATAATATTCCTGGAAGTTTTTCTTGTGGGATCTCTTTCAGGAGGTGATCAGTGAATTCCCTCTTTTCTATTTTACCCTCTGCTTCTAGGATCTCAGGGCAATTTTGCTGTATTATTTCTTGAAAAATGAAGCCTAAGCTCTTTTCCTGATCATGACTTTCAGATAGCCCAATAATTTTTTAATTATTTCTTCTGGATCTGTTTTCGAGGTTGATTATTTTTCCAATGAGATATTTCACGTTTTCTTCTAATTTTTGGCTTTTTTGGAAGAGTTTTATTTCTTCCTGATTTCTTGCAAAGTCATCAGCTTCCTTTAATTCCATTCTGCATTTGAAGGAGTTATTTTCTTCAGAGAACTTTTTTAGTCTCCTTTTCCAGCTAGCCAATTCTGCTTTTTAAGGGATTCTTCTCCTCATTTGCCTTTTGTTTTGCTTTTTTCCATTTGACCTAAACTGGGGTTTTTTTTTTTAGGTTTTTGCAAGGCAAATGGGGTTAAGTGGCTTGCCTAAGGCCACACAGCTAGGTAATTATTAAGTGTCTGAGACTGAATTTGAACCTAGGTCCTCCTGACTCCAGGGCTGGTGCTTTATCCACTGCACCACCTAGCCACCCCTGAAACTGGTTTTTAACATATTTTCTTCAGTATTTTTTGTATTTCTTTCACCAAGCTGCCTATTTGGTTTTCATGATTTATCTGCATCGTTCTCATTTCTCCTCCCAATTTTTCCACCACCTCCCCTGATTGCTTTTCAAAGTTTTTTTTTAGCTCATCCATAGTCTGGAACTTTTCTATTTCTCTTGGAGGTTTTGGATATGGAAGCTTTGATTTTGTCATCATCTGAGTATATGCTTTGATCTTCCATGGAACTAAAGTAACTTTCTATGGTCAGATTCTTCTTTTTCTGTTGTTTACTCATAGAACTTCCAAGGCTTTGGGGTTTTTTTTTGGGGGGACACCCCACTGGGACCTTTATTCCTCCAAGATCTTATGCTCTCTTGCCTGTGCTTTGATATGTAGATGACCACTGCACTTCCCTCTGCCCTGGTGTTGTAAGGAGGAATCCTGCTTGGCTATCTTAGTATGGAAGCCCAAACTGCAACCTGGATCTGAGTGTGGGCAAACAGCAGAGTCCTGCCCCCAGGGAGAGAAGAGATTTTTCTGCAGTCTTCCCTGACCCCTTTACTGTCTGTGGGCTGTGCTCTGGTGGTACGGGCTGCTTTCTCCAGATTCTCGCTGCTGACTCTCTGGCCAGTGCTCCCTCACTCCTTCATTCTGGTGTAGCAGAATTCTTTCCCCACCCCTTCAAACTGTTCTGGGGCTATACTTCAACTGGGGCTTTTTCCAGCTCTAGGTCCTGGTGAAACATACCTTTCCCATGGAACTTCTAACTTATCTTGGACTGGGAAAATATATCACTCAGTCTTTCTGTGGGTTCTACCCCTCTAAATTTCAGCTAGAGTCATAATTTGTTGGCTTTTGGAGTTTTGCGGGGAAGGAGATCCTGGGAAATGCTGCCTTCATGCCACCATCTTGGCTCCACCACCCCCACACCTACATTTTCATAGCTCCCTTTCATTCTGAGCACAATACTGATTAGTTCCCAGCCTTTGGTGCTTTCCTTTCCTAGCCTGAGCAAATAGGTGATGAAGTGAATAGAGCATAGGCTTGGAGTCAAGAAAACCCATCTTCATGAGTCTGGACAACCTGGACAACTCAATTAACCCTGTTTGCCTTAGTTCCCTCAACTGTCAAATGAGTTGGAGAAGGAAGACTCAACTGAATAACAGCAACAAGTTCCTAACCTTAACCCATAAGGCTCCTCAACACTTGCCTGCTTTGCAGGACTGCTGTGAGGATAAAGTGAGATAATAGATGAGAAACTGCCATGAAAACTGTCAAATACTGTGCCTACAGACACCCTTGGGCATTCAGCCAGAACATGAAAATCTTCATCTCAAGTTCACAGAATCAAAAATTCCCTATTGCAGTGTTGGCAACTCTGATACAAGGCAGACCAAGGCTGCAGAAAAAGCTCCAGCCTGAGAGGAGACCTGGGTTTTAGTTGGCCCAACAATTCACTATATTACCTGGGGGGGGCTAATTATACTCTATTTCTGGGGTCTAGACAATGAGGGAGGTTAAAGATTTGTAGAATGCTAGAACTAGAAGAAATCTTAAAGATCCAGTATAACCTACTCCCCTTTATTTTTAGAGAGGGGAAAACTGATGTCCAAAGAGAAGGTCTCAGCCAAGGTCACTGCATCAAGACCATGGTAGAATTAGGTCTAGAACCTAGATCTCTTAGCTCCAAAATTGGAGGTCATTGTGCTGCCCTCCTGCTGTGTGGGTGGTCTCAGATTGGAGGAATGGGAAGTTATTCTTTGGTGGATGTGCTATGTGGGCAGATGTGGAGCTTAGGGCTTTTAAGCTGGTATTAGGATATCTGTATATGCTATAAATGAGAGAAAAAGACCAGGAAAGAGGCATAGCTAGTTGGTGCAGTGGATAGGGCACCAGCCCTGGAGTCAGGAGGACCTGGGTTCAAATCCAGACTCAGATATTTAATAATTACCTAGCTGTGTGGCCTTGGGCAAGTCACTTACTCTTTTTACCTTACCAAAAAAAAAAGACCAGGGGGGAAAAAAAACCTCTTTCTACTTAAGGGAATCCTGAATCAAACTCTAAACTGGGCCTGAAGATGATATCTAACTGTCCAGGGAATGGGTTTTCTTGACTACAACACATGAATACTTATGCCCTTGGTCTCCCCAGCCTTCTTCAGGAGGCAAGGCAGCAACTGAATTTTGACCATCGAGCCAAGATGGAAGCACTAGAGATCGATCGTGTCTGCCTCTCACTCAATGTTAACTCCCCCAATATATCTCTGAAAGTCAACCCTACTCGTATTCCCAGTGGGTAAGTCTGAGCCTTTGGTCCTAAGACTGCTCCTTCTCTTGTTTTCTCCTTGATTTGTGGTCCTCCCTACCCATGGGGTTTGACCCAACTACTCATGCCACATCCTCTCGACCAGACAGCCTTTATAAGAGTCACATCTGATCCTTGTTCAATTCATATGACCTATGTCTGATTCCATTATGACCCATGTCTAACCCTTGTGGGCCTGTGCCATTGTGGCTGCCCCAGCTCCTGCACGATGCAACAGTGGGATGACTACAGTCGGCACAACAAGGACCGAGCTGTGGCTGAGATGAAGGCTTCTGCAGATCTGCGTGAAGCTACAGCCCTCACCATTGCTGAGGTGAGCCCAAACAACAGGCTCCCCAAAACACATTTCCATTCCTGCTCAGGGAACTATTCACTATCCTTGCCAAACATACTTATCTGTCTATATAAAAACATATGTACACCCATTTTCCCTTCTCCCTTGATGAATCCTCTACCAGGGGATTACCTTCTCCTGGCTCCCTGTCATATTCCCATACCCTATTCTCACTTCATTATTCCCCTGGCCTTGGTCTCATCTTCCTTATCCCCTGACTCTTAACCCCAGACCAACAATGAACTGGAAGCCCAGCGTGTGGCCACCGAGTTTGCCTTCAGGAAGAGGATGAGAGAACTAGAGAAGGCCCTGAATGAGCTCAGGTGGCAGGAGAAAACTGTAAGGAGCCCAGTGGCTCCTATGGCTGGGGATGGGAGCTGGGGTGGGCCCAGGGAGACAGTGGGCATGGAATCAAAGGATGTTGGGGGTGGGGTTGTCAACAGAGAAGAGTGGACAGGAAAGCATGTCCACCCACCATCTGGCCTCTTCCCTTAGAGCTTAGAAGAAATTGGAGACTTGGAAGAAGACATCCGAAGGCTAGAGGAAGACCTACGTGTAAAGATGTGGAATCTGAAGCTAGCACACACCCGACTGGAAACCCGAACATACAGGCCCAATATGGAGATGTGCAGGGATCAGGTACGTGTACAGATCTGCATATGTCTGTGCTTACCCAGGGAAAATTGAGAAGTTTGACAAAATGGAGATGCAGAGGGAGGGGAAATGATTTATACAAGGCGACACAGTATCAGTACTGGATTTCAGAACCCCCTCAGGGTCTTTCCCTCTCAGCTCCCTCTGATGTATTAAAACTTAAAGGTTGAGCATCAAGATCAGTGGAACTGAAGGAGTCTAAGTACCCTGATCCCCATCCCTATCTTAACCAGGTACAATATGGGCTCACTGATGAAGTGCACCAGCTGGAAGCAACCATTGCGGCTCTGAAGAAGAAACTGACCCAAATACAGTAGGTTTAGAGTATAGTGAACTTGAGACTCTTGGGGCCCCATAAGTCACCCTGGCCCTTTAGCTGGTCTGAACTCTGACCTCCCATACTCAGGGGACCAAGTCAGAGGATTCATTCATTCATTCATTCATTCAACAAACATTAAGTACCTAATGTGTACAAAGAACTGCATATTTGGGGCTGGGGCAGATAAAAGAGAAGCAAATCTTCCCCTTTGGAGTCCCAAGACATACAAAGTGAACTACAGATACATGATATTAAATGATCAGTGCACAAGAAGTCCTAGTGGAAATGTCTCTTGGGAGCCTGGGGACCAAGAAAGACTTCTGAAGGAGATGGCATTTAATTAGACTTTATAGGAGGGGAAGGGATTGAAAAGGAGCGAAACAAAAGCACAGAGGTGAAAGAATACAAAAGATGTTTCCTGGGCAAAGAGTGTGACAATATTTGGGAGTACAAGGATACCCTCAAGTATCATCTAACTCCTTCATTTTACAGATCAGGAAACTAAGGTTCAGGGAAGTAAGGACTTTCCTAGACATACAATGACCTAATGGCAAAGGGAGATTAGGAGACTCTTGGGACCAGGGCCAGAGCTTGGGGAACCTGGGTTACCAGTTGCTCTTTTCTGTCTCTTCTGTGGTTAAGTACATGGGTAACTCAGCCATGCTGAAGTTCAGGCCTTTTCCACCCTTCCCTCTTGTGGAGCCTTGCCTAGGCTACAAGGAGAGAGGGCAGGAACAGGCTGGCCTCAAGCATTCCTCCATATCCCAGGGACACCCTAGATGCTGTTTACAAGCACCTGGCCCGGCTGCAAGCTGACATTGCCTGCAAGTCTAATTCCTTGATGTTGGACACCAAGTGCATGGACATCCGTCGCAAACTGACAGTACCAGCTGAAAAGTTCGTGCCAGAGGTGGACACCTTTAACCGTACCACCAACCGCACTCTGGCCCCACTCAAGTGCCGGCAGCTGGAGATGACTTAGTGACACCACACTGGGGGTTGAGGGAAATGAAAATGGGACCGAGAATGGGAGAGTCTTAAGTCTAATAAAGTACCAAGTATAATGATGATGATTATATCTGTAATCATGGTGGCTTGACTTTTGTGGGGAATTGGGGAGAAGGCCTGACTCAGAATGGCAGAAGGTCAAAGTTGGGAAGGATCTAAGGGTGATCAACTCTAACTTGATCCTCTGGGGAAGCATCACTAACATCTTAGACCCTCTGCTCGAATACTTTCAGCAAGGAGAAATTTACCATCATCTGAAAAGATCAGTCACTTGGGGACACCTCCATTAGGGAGGAAGCTTTTCCTTACATCAAATCTAAACTTTCATTTCACTGCTCTGCTCACTGGGGCCAAACACACTTCCTTTCATGTGGCAAGCCCTTCTGCTACTGGAAGTTAGTGATGGAACACCTGCCTCCTAAGTTTTTTTTTTAATTCCAGAGTAAACATCCCTAGATCCTAGATAGCAGCAGGCTCCAGTGTTGTTACCATTGTCATCTTTGTTCTAACATGTAGTGCCCAGAAAGGAAAATGGTCATTGAGGTGTAGTCTGCTCAAGGTAGTCCTCATTCTGGACACAATATAATGCAGGGTCACTTGTAGTAATCTAAACTCCCAAGATCTAATTCATACAAATATCTTCCCCCCATACTGTCTTTTTAAACCAAATGTATTATAATTGTTTGGGTCCATTCTATTTTTGGATTCTGATTTTTTCACTCAACACACTTGCTATTCCTCCCAATTTTGTCATCTCTAGATTAAATAAGAATGCTTTAGATACCTTTATCAAAATCACTAATACAGGGGCAGCTAGGTGGTGAAGTGAATAGAGCACTGGCCCTGGAGTCAGGAGGACCTGAGTTCAAATTCAGCCTCAAACACTTAATAATTACCTAGCTGTGTGACCTTGGGCAAGTCACTTAACCCCATTGCCTTGAAAAACAAACACAAATTACTAATACAAATATTAAGCAGCCAGAACTAAGGACCTATTATTAGCGAGTCCTACCCCCAAGAAGACATAAAGCCATTGATGATTACTAATTTGGTCTGGTCTTTAAATCAATTCCCAATTGTTATCTATAAATGAAAGAAATCTGCTGGAGTGAGAGAAAAATCGAACACTTTATTCATGAAACCTACAGGATACATGTAGCATGAAGCACAAAGTGGGGTAATTACATCAGGTATTATATAGTCTTTAGAAACACTTTCCCCTCCCACCTGGATTTTCATAGGCTCTCAGAATTTGAGTTACAGTCTAAGAGGTTCACCCATCCCATGAAATGTCCCTAATGATTCCCCCCCCCACATCATTCCATACATGTTGATGAGCCCCAGTTGTCATGGGGAGGGGGGGATAATATTCCATTACCTAATTAGGCAAACTCAGTTGCATTAGGTCAAGATCTCTAGGTCACTCTTAACTGGTTAAGGACTAGATTCTTCTAAACTTGGGTTTGTCATCTTTGGAATGGGATTAGAAGAACTCTCCCAATTTTGTGATTGGGGCCATTCTCCCTTTGTAATGGATTTCAAATCTACCCTGTGAAGACCCACCAACATCCTACATTCCTCACACCAATCTACCTTAGCATCCCATTATTTAGTCCATGTATCTCTATGTCCAATTCTATAGACATTTACGAAAAGCCTGTAAGATCTAAATCATTGATAAGAGAAATGAAAATTAAGCATTTCTGAGGTACCGCCTCACACCTCTCAGACTGGCCAGTAAGACCAAAAAGGACAATGATTAATGTTGGAAAGGATGTGGGAAATCTGGGACACTAATACATTGTTGGTTGGGCTGTGAATTCATCCAAACTTTCTGGAGAGCAATTTGGAATTATGCCCAAAGGACAATAAAAATGTGCATACCCTTTGATCCAGCGATACCACTACTGGGTCTATATCCTGAAGAGATCATGAAAAGGGTAAAAACATCACTTGTAAAAAAAATTTTTTAAAACATCACTTGTACAAAAATATTCATAACAGAAATCAAGGAGATGCCCATCAATAGGGGAATGGCTGAACAAACTTTAGTATATGCATGTTATGGAACATTATTGTTCTATTAGAAACCAGGAGGGATAGGATTTCAGAGAAGCCTGAAAAGACTTGCATGAATTGATGCTGAGTGAAATGAGCAGGAAACAGAATATTATACACCCTAACAACAACATAGGATGATGATCAACCATGATGGACTTGCTTATTCCATCAGTGCAATAATTGGGGCAATTTTAGGGTATCTGTGATAGAAAAGATCATCTATCCAGAAAAAGGATTGTGGATTTTAAACAAAGACCAAAGATCATTACCTTCAAAAAAAAAGTTGTCTACACTACATAATTTTGCTATCTCCAATATTTGATATCTTCTTAAAGGATATGTTTTTTTTTTCTGATTCCTTCCTCTGGAAGACATTGCATCTGTGGCTCCCCTACAAGTGACCTCCCAACAGAGAAGGCTAAAGGGAGGCAAAGGCAAATTCCTTTGCTCTTTACTCTCAATGCCAGTCTATCACTTTGCTACCATAAGCAACCTCTCCTTCGAGATTTATTTCCCTTGACTTTGTCACCTGCCTAGATTCTTGTCACTGTCAACTATCTTGCATCTAGTAGGTGCTTACTGAAAGCTTCATGGATATCAGGATATCATATTCAGCACAGAAGACAAACATGAGATTTGATTTGGGAGAGTTCTAATTCTTCCATTTCACTTAGGTATTTGGAATACTTATGGCTTAGAGACTTGCCTCATAAGAAGGCCATTAACAGATATAGTGGGTTGGGTTTTGGGCTTCATGGAAATAATTTGAATTCAAATAGATTTGAATTCAGAATGCTGAATTTGCATCCCAACTATGTATTATATAGTATTGAGACCTTTATTGAGATCTATTAACCCCTCTGGGCCACAGTTTCCTTACTGGCAAAATGGGGTTAATGATGTCTACTTCTGTGAGCTGATGAAAACCAGTTTCAATTCAATATGGCCCCAGCCCCCAGGATGCATATAGGCTAAATCCTAACTTATATAGAGAGACCAGGCATCATGTCTTTCCCCAGATGCTTACTTGCTGTGGTAGAGGTAGAAATATTTCCTGAGTATCTGCCCTTCATTTTTCATTCTTTATTAGGCAAGTCTAATAATACCCTGATTTCAGTGATTGGGACTGACCTGCTACCTTGCCTTACAGGCGATACAAGATCTGTCAAAAGCTCAAAAAAAATTTTGAAGGTCCTCTCACTCTACACCTGAACCACCAGTCTACACATGAAGCTGGGAACACTAGGAGAACCCTTAAGCTCTTCCTCAAAGTCATCTGATCCAGTGCCATGGCTGTCATTTGTATGGCAATGTCATCTTTTTTTTTTTTAGTTTTTTTTTGCAAGGCAATGAGGTTAAATGGCTTGCCCAAGGCCACACAACTAGTGTCTGAGGCCAGATTTGAACTCCAGTACTCCTGACTCCAGGGCCGGTGCTCTTATCCACTGTGCCACCTAGCCGCCCCCAGCAATGTCATCTTGAGGAACAACTCCCTTCCCCTTTTCCCTGCAAGTGCTTTTACTTTTAGCTTGAAATTTAATAAATTATTTACTCCTGGTGGGATCAGAATAGTTGTGTATAGGAGGTGGTATTGCCTGAAAAGAACCTACAAGCAAACCAAGGAATGCAAGAACAGGGGAAAGCTGCATTTTAGAGTCTGGGAACGGCCTGTTTGAAGTCCCAAAGGACAATATAAAACTCTGACAAACACTTTGCCGAAATGTATCAGCAGCATTATCCAGGGAGAGGGCTACCCAGTTTGAAAGGGCACAAGAGAAATTTCTCTTTAGTTTCAATCAGAGAGATTCATGCCTTCAGAAAACCATCACTTGGACAACAAACAAATATTTATTCAAATTCAACATTGTATAAAATCCCGATTGAAAACAGAGTACTCTAGTGATAGTTGAGTCTGTATGACATTAAGGTGAATCTGACAAAACTGGCAAGTCCTAGTAAGCTGGAATGAGTTTGAGTACAGGCCTACTGTTGCTATTGTATTAGTATCATGCAAGGACTAGGGTTCAGCCTAAATGAATATGGGAAAAATTCACCATCAAATGCAAGCCTTTAAAAAAATCCTTCTTCCTTTCTGGGCCTCAATCTCCTTAGCTGTAAAATCAGAAAACTGAGCCAAATTATAAGATCCAGAGCTTAGAAATCATCTAGTTGGGGGCAGCTAGGTGGCACAGGGGATAGAACACTGGCCCTGGAGTCAGGAGTACCTGAGTTCAAATCTGGTCTCAGACACTTAATAATTACCTAGCTGTGTGGCCTTGGGCAAGCCACTTAACCCCATTGCCTTGCAAAAAAAAAAAAAAACCTAAAAAAGAAATCATCTAGTTCAACTCCCTTTTATTTTTTTTACAGATGAGGAAATTGAGGTGCAAAGAAGCTAAGTGCTTAATTTCTAAGAACTCTTCCACTGCTGAAATTTTCCAATTTTGGTCATGAATGGATGAGTTTTTTTACACATAACTAAAGAAACCACCTACTAAAGGTAAAATGATAAGATTGTGTAGGCAAACATAACATGGACACTACAGATCTCTGAAGGATTAAAACTATACTTGCCTGCCCTGGGTCAAGTGGGATTGAAAGCAGAAATGGAGATGATTAAAACTTGGTTGCCATCCTCGGGACATTCTCAGACCATCAGGGAAAATCAATAATCGAGGGAGCTTGACTGGACAAAGAAATGGTCTGGAATCACAAAACATCACAGCTATGAGTTTTGGTCTGCCTCTAATTCAGGCATTTTTTGTTTTAGTGTAACCAACCCCTTTGGCCATGGTCTAAAGAAATCTAAGAGGGTGTGGCTAGGTGGCGCAGTGGAGTCAGGAGGACCTGAGTTCAAATCCAACCTCAGACACTTAATAATTACCTAGCTGTGTGGCCTTGGGCAAGCCACTTAACCTCACTGCCTTATAAAAAAAAAAAACCTAAAAAAACCCCTCAGGTCACTGTGACTCCCAGTCGGGATTTGCATTCCCTCCTGCCCCTTCCTCGGACAGGCCCCGTCTTTTCTCTAAGCCTCAGTTTCTTCCTCTATAAAATAAGGGGGGAGGGGGTGCCCAGCTTGGCTGCTTCCGAGGACCTGGCCAGGGGACCCCGCATGCCACAGGGGTGGAGGCGGCCCTAACAGCGGCTCCTGATTCTCTAAGTTAATACAAGGAAGATTGGTCACCTCGTTCGATCCTCGTAGCAACCTCAAAGAGATGGGGGCTACCATGCACCCCCATTTGACAGGTGAGGCACCCCTGCCCAGGGCCCTGGGTTCAAGCTTTAACTAGGCCCAGGTTCCTTTAAGGCAGGCGAGGGCGTTTATTTATTTATTTACAACTTTCCCGCCTTGGCACGCGCCTCCGTCACCTCCCAGCCGCCTGGCGCGGAGGTGCCAGACCCCCAACCGGGCCCTCCCGGAGCAAGGGAGGCTCAACCCGAGGGCGGGAAGGGGCGGGGCCTGATGGGGCGGGGCCGAGGAGGGGCCTGTGCCCCGTGCGGGGGTCGGGGAGCGGGGCGGGGCCTGTGCCCCGTGCGGGGGCGGGGGGGGCGGGGCCTGTGCCCCCCGTGCGGGGGCGGGGAGCGGGGCGGGGCCTGTGCCCCGTGCAGGGGCGGGGGCCCCGTATGGGGGCGGGGCCTGTGCCCCGTACGAGGGCGGGGCGGGGCCTGTGCCCCGTGCGGGGGCGGGGAGCGGGGCGGGGCCGACGCTTCTCCGCGGGGCGGCTGGCGGTGGAGGGGCCGGAGGGGGGCGGGGCGGGCGTGCCGGCGCTCCCGGAAGTGGCGGTAGACTGGGGCGGCTGGCGGCGGCGGTGATGGCGGCGGTGGCGGGCGGCGCGGCGGCCGGGGCGGCGCGCTCCTTATCGCGGTTCCGGGGCTGCCTGACCGGGGCGCTCCTCGGGGACTGTTTAGGGGCCGTCTACGAGACGCACGACGACGTGACCTTGGCGTCAGTGCTGAGTCACGTGGGCAGCCTGGAGCCGGAGCCGGGAGCGAAGGGGAGCGCGCGCACAGGTGGGGGAAGGGCCAGGGGCGCGTGCGCCGGAGAGGAGGCGGGGCGGGGCAGAGCCTCCGCCCTGGAGCACGTGGCCTGGGTTTGGGTGGAGGACCCCCCTCGGGGCGGCCTTCACCGGCCCCTCACGGCCCTCTTGTCCGGGACCAGCCGAACCAGCCCGGGCCTTCCCATGGCAGCCTGGCCTTGGCCTCGGCCTCGCCCCTCCCCCCATCCAGAAGCTCACCCAGCAGCCCGGGTGGGGCAGGGGAGGGCCGGTGAAGGCAGACCCGGAAAGGCCCGAGCCCCCCGTACACATCCGACTGACAGCCCGCCCCAGGGCCTCGGGTAGATGACCGAAGCTGCGGCCCTGCCGCCACCCACTCCTCCCTGGAAACCATGACTTTTTGTAAGGCCAATGGGGTTAAGAGACTTACCAAGGCCACACAGCTAGGTCATTATTAAGTGTCTGAGGTCGGATTTGAACTCAGGTCCTCCCGACTCCAGGGCCGGCGCTCTATCCACTGCCCACCTAGCTTCCACTGAAACTATGACTCTTTTTTTTTTAAAGACTTTTTTCAAGGCAGTGAGTGGGGTTAAGTGGCTTGCCCAAGGCCACGCGGCTAGGTAATTATTAAGTGTCTGAGGTCGGATTTGAACCCAGGGCCTCCTGACTCCATCTGCACCACCCAGCCGCCCCGGAACTATGACTCTTAATGGCGCACAAGATCGTATTAGCTTTCCGAGTTGCCTTGTCACCTTGTAACCTCACACTGAATCCCCTAGATCTTTCCTAGATGAACCCTTGTCTAGCCCTCCCTCACCTGTCTTCCACCTGAGAGGTTGGTTTTCTGAACCTACCGTTAAATTTCATCTCATTTTTTCCTTAGCCTGTCAAAAAATCTTTGAATCCCGACTTTGTCATCCAGTGTCTTAATTCTCATGCCTGTCTTTGTGCGAAGATTTAATAATAATTTCATCTATGCCTTAATCATGCCATTAATGAAAATGTTAAATTGTCGAATAGAGTGGAGCAACAAGAAAGTACTATGAAAGCCTCCTTGACCTTCCCTTTTCTGTGCCCCAGCTTCTCCTACTATAAAAATGAGAATTATGCTGGGTGGTTTTTAAGGTTCCTTCTAGATCTGACATTTTATGATCTACTTTTTTAAAAAAAGAATTAAAGATTTTATTGATTTTGAGTTTTACAATTTCCCCCCGATCTTTCTTCCCTCCCCCCCCCACAGAAAGCAATTTGTCAGTCTTTACATTATTACCATGGTATACATTGATCCAAATTGAGTGTGATAAAGAAGAAACATAAAGTATAAGAAATAACAAGATCAGACAGTAAGATAGCATATGATCTACTTCTTAAGGAACTTCCCTCTCCCTTTTCTGCTTTTCATCTCTCCTCTCTTCATCTACATCAATAGGCACTGGAAATTCAAGATGCTGTAAGAATATCCCTTATAAGACACACAAGGTCAGATATTGTAGTAATGCCAGAACATGTTCTGTGTCACATAATAAGGGGTATAGACAATTGAATTGACTGCTGAGGTTCAGAGGAAAGACATCACTGGAATCAAAGATGCCTTTTTGGAGACTATAGTATTTGGTTGGATCTAAAGGCTGACCAGGACAAAGGTAGTAAAAAGGTATAAGCAAAATCAAGGTGGGGAAAGCACATCTGCTTTGGTAAAGTGAGCTCCCCGTTGACTTGAGTGAAGGGGCTCATGCTAAGGAATGGTAAGAGAAAAGGTTGGAGATGTGGGCCTAGGTTAGATTGTGGAGGGCTTTCAATGCCAGGATAAATTATATCCTGTAGGAACTGGAGATTTAAGGAAAGTTGGGAGACCAGGAGCTGCTGGTGAGTGCAGTGAAGCATTTTAGTAAGGTAATTTTGAAGAGACAATGAAGGGGGCAGTTAGGTGGCACAGTGGATGGAGCACCTGTCCTGGAGTCAGGAGGACCTGAGTTCAAATCTAGCCTCAGACACTTAATAATTGCTTAACCCCATTGTCCAAATAGATAGGTAGGTAGACAGATAGTGAAGGTTTACTTAGGGACACAAAAGGTTCAGACTTCAGGGGAAGGCCTCACCCAGAGTATCAGCAGGATCTGTGGAGAATTGGAGAGTTTGAAGTTAGGATTCACCAAGCCTTAGTGCATGCCTAGACAGAGAGGGCCGAGAAGAAAAAAGAATAGAAAGGACTTGACATTTCCAAGTTGGGAGAATGACAGAGCCTGAGCTCACATGTAACCCTGTTGAGTTTGAGAGGGATGAGCTGCCCCTTGACTACAAACCTCAACCTCCCAACCCTGCCTACCTTGGCCCTCTCCCTGCAGAGGCCCTGTACTACACAGATGACACAGCTATGACCAGAGCACTGGTGCAGTCCCTGCTGGCCAAGGAGGCCTTCGATGAGGTGGACATGGCCAAGAGGTGAGGGGGTAAGGGGCAGGGGGTTGGGGAGGAACCAGGCAATAATACCCTGATGTGGTTAATGCTTGTCTAAGGCTTCTGAGCCTCCTGCTCAAAAAGATTAAGACAATAAGCCTTTCACTCTCCTCCGACTATTTCCTTTCATGGCTTTGGGATCTCTTGAGGCCTAGCCTGGGTCCTTACCTTTCCCTCTCTAGGTTTGCTCAGGAGTACAAGAAAGACCCTGATCGAGGCTATGGCGCCGCAGTGATCACTGTGTTCAAAAAGCTGTTGAACCCCAAATGCATAGATGTCTTTGAGCCAGCTCGGGCTCAGTTCAATGGAAAGGGTTCCTATGGCAACGGGGGTGCCATGAGGGTGGCTGGCGTCTCTCTGGCCTACAGTAACACCCAAGATGTTCAGAAGGTTTGTGAGCTAAACTGCCTATTGGAGCAGTTCTTCCTTCCCTTCCCTCTTCTCCCCCATGTGGCCCCTGTGACCACATTCCACTCTGCCTCTTCCTCTTCCCTGGCACAGCTCCTATGACAATGTTTCTTTCTTCATCTTTTCCCAACTCCCTTTCTGTAGTTTGCCCGACTCTCAGCCCAGTTGACCCATGCCTCCTCGCTGGGCTTCAATGGTGCCGTCCTGCAGGCTTTGGCTGTGCACCTGGCCCTGCAGGGAGAGTCATCCCGGGAGCATTTTCTCCAGCAGCTCTTGGACCACATGGAGGAGGTGGAGAGTGATGACCGGTCTCTGTCAGAAGCAAGGGAGTGAGTAGGACTGGACACTTGAATGGTGTTGGGCGAGTGTGGATGAACCATGAAGGCCCAGCCATGACCTAGGCCAGTACTAGCAGGGGTCGAGGAGCTGATTCTTTTTTTCATGGAAAGCATTAGGCAAAAGTTGAAATTCTGTTTTTTCTGATGAAAAGGTGCCTTGTTGGGACCCCCTGGATCTCAGTGAATAGATGACTACTGCAGTAGAGTTGATATTATATGTCCCTACACACACACACACACACACACACACACACACACACACACTCTCTCTCTCTCTCTCTCTCTCTCACACACACACACACACACACACACACTCTCTCTCTCTCTCTCTCTCTCTCTCTCTCTCTCTCTCACACACACACACACACACACACTCACACACTCACACTCTCACACTCTCACTCATTTCCCTCCCCAGCCCCACCACAATTTCCCAGGCTGCATGCTTTATCTAATTCAAGGGTCTGTTTTTCTTTGTAGCCCTCCCAAACTCTCATCCCTTCTCTGCATGTTCCTCAGTATTCAGAAAGCTCAGATCTGTTCCTTTCTCCCAAATCTGACCTCTAGTCCATTAGCTGTTACTTCTCGGCCTCTCTTTGATCTCCAGGCTGGGCATGGGAGAGCGTCCATTCTCCAGCAAACTGAAGAAGATCGGGGAGTTCTTGGAGCAGGGCTTAATGGCCAAGGAGGAAATCTTGTCTGAGCTCGGTGGGTCTCCCTGACCCCCACCTTGGATGGAGAGGATTGCCTCCATCCTTGCCATCCCTGGGTGGGCAGGGGGGAGAACAGGTGCCTCCATCACTGGGTCATCGGGGAGAAACTTGACTTTTGCAGAGGTTGGAGTGGAGAAGCCGGCAGGAGTGTCAGGCTCCTTTACTTTTACTTCAGCTTTGAAAGCAAAAAAGCGCCCTCTGTTCAGTGCCCAGAGATGGCACCAGTTTAATTTACCAACCATAAAGCACAGACTGAACATCTTGGCCCCTCAGTTGGGCTCATCTCTCTCCCTCCCTTGGGCTGCCTTACTAGATCTGCGAACTCTCCCAATCATCTAGCCTAGTGCCCCCCAGAGTGAGAGTCATCTCTGACTTGGGGTGGTCTACCTCGTGTCCCCACAGGGAACGGCATCGCCGCTTTCGAGTCAGTCCCCACCGCCATCTACTGCTTCCTACGCTGTATGGCTCCTGACCCCACAATCCCAGCCACCTTCAACAGTCTCCAGCGGACGCTCATCTACTCTATCTCCCTGGGGGGGGATACTGACACCATTGCCACAATGGCTGGGGCCATTGCTGGGGCCTACTATGGGATAGAGCAGGTTCCTGAGAGCTGGCGGCAGAGCTGTGAAGGCTATGAAGAAACTGATGTGCTGGCCCAAAGCCTGCACCAGCTCTTCAGCAAAGACTTGTGAGGGCCACTGCCAGTGCCCATCCTGGGACCTGCTGATTTTCCCGCCCTGTCCCACTCCAGCCTGGGGCCATGTGTGGAGATTGAGAACTGAGACCCTCTTTTTCATTGGTTTTGGTAACTGGAGTGAGTGGCATAGGTGTGGCCCTCTGACTACATCTCTGACCCCTTGAGACCCCAGAGCTTGAGTCTGGGGCCTGACTCAGGAGACCTACAGGACTAAAACTGGAACAGGTTTGAACTGAAAGGAGACATTTCTGACTCTTGGCAGGAATGAAAAATAATTGAAACCATGGGTCTGGGGAGATAGATGTGGTTTCCCGAGTCCCATTCCTTGTGGGCATTCCTGGACTGATCAGGCTTGACTCACTTGTCTACAGACCTTGAGAGTCTTGAAGTTGTTAGTTTGGGGACCTCTTGGGCCTCAGAATGGACTGCTTCCTTGAGGTTCCACTAGGTATCAGCTCTCATGGGGTGGGCTCCTTACAGCTTCCCCTGGAAATCATGTAGACTCCCAATAAAGTTGCTGGTGGATCCTGCTGGTTTCTTCCAAGCTCCTTGGTCTTTGGTTCTGGATACTTTGTCTCTTCTACCTTTTTCCATCCTGGAAGTGTGTGCCAATAGGAATGGGAGTTGGGGGGAAGGCAGCCTTCCTCAGAGCTGGGAACCCCAGGGGACAGGAAGGCAGGTTCCTCTGGGGCAAGCTTTTCTTGTAGAGTGTCACACAGCAGGGTTCAGAAGATTGGGCCAAGTGTCTGCCACAAGAATGTTTTCCCCACAGATTTGAAAGCTACTTAGCCTTGGATACCAAAAAGGGTGAGGTAGCAGAGAAAGCGTACGGGTCCAAAAAAGTTTCTCCTGCCCAGCGGGAGTCTGACCCAGCTTCTCAGGCTCCCCAGACCAAAGACAGAAGCCTGCTTTGAGGCAGCTGCAGTTGAAAGGAAAATGGCACCTGATGAGAGGGCCAGGCAAGATCATTATCTGCATGACCCATGACCACAGGATTGCTCCATGTGGAGCAGCAAGAACCCTGCTACATCTGTTTTTTCAAAAGCTCTGTTCTGTATTCTAGCTGATGGAATGTTTTGCCTTGCAAGGGTCCTGTTTACTTGCCCAAGCTGGGTTCCAAGAGGAAGTAGTTGGTTTGCCCCAGAGCAGAGATGGATACACTTAGGAGTTTATACAAAGAGTCTCATTCCTGGATAGGAAGGAGAGCACCAGACATCCTCCCTGGGATGCTGCTGCCTGGCTGGAATCTCCTGCCCTCTAAGTTGTGGGAATGTGAGGTCTGAGCCCCCTGTTTACAGGGAGGAGGTCTGCCTGGAGAGCAATTTGTCCCTCACTGAGAGCAAAATATGGAAGAAATAAAGATTTTTAATGACAGCTCTTTCTAGGTTCAATTGTGCCTTCTTCAAGACCAAACTGAATTTGTCCCACATTGGCCTGAAGAATAGAGAAGTGAGTACCCCTGGTTGTCCCAGGGCAAGGCTGTCAAATGCATGCTTTCTGGTCCAAGTCCCTGCTTGAAGATCAAATCCTCTCACACAGATGGTCCCTAAGGCTCAGTTTAAAGACTTCCAATAATTGGGAGTTGTAAGAGAGGTCTGCCTCAGACAACTGGCCCACATTGAACCCCATCTTCTACCCTTGAGAACTGGGGCCTGGCTATGGTTCTGCCTTCCCTTGGGAATGAGGATTAGTGATTTCATTCATAATTTGCATCAGATGTTGAAATAACTTATGTTAGGGACACAGCCAGCTGTCACGCTCTGCTGCTAGAGAGCTCTGGAATGCTCTGGAGAGGTTTGGTGTCTGCCCCAGAGTAGCCATCGGCAGGCCAGCAGCTGCCTTTCTGGGCTTGCCCAGAATTGCCCTGAGAATAGATGTGTGCATGCACACCTATGTGGGCTGTAGGCAAGGTTGCTTAAATGGGGGTGGGGGGGCAGGTAACAGCAGGAGAAGAACCAGGCAGAAATTCTGGGCCTAGCCACTGCTTTCATGATGCAAGAAAACAATTCAGTGCTGTATTTTAATAGATTTTTATTGATGTGTCATTACACTCAAGTACTGTAGTTTTAGTTCCAAAGAGAAACCCATTTGTTTATCACAAGTGTTTTTTAAAAACCGAATTTGTTCTGACACAGTGCATGGAATAGGAGTGTACAAAACTACAACCCTCTATATATCAATCAGGTTAGCAATAAGGATACTAGAGGCAAATATTTTAAACATTAAAAAAACAATTAGAATAATATACAAATGCATGGGGTAATGCAGTTTTCATAGTTTAAAAATTGACAGACTTAATCAGAGTCAGCCCTTAGGAGGCACCTAAAAGTGACCAATTCAAGGTCCTGCTGGCTGGGAGTCCTTGCTGAGTGGCCAGGGGCTTCTGGTGAGGGACAGTCCTAATTGGGTGGCTTTCTTCTGCCACTAACTCCACATTTGAGGCAGATCAGTGCCTGCCTGGCCATTTCAGCCCAAGGGAGTGGTGGCTTTGGCACAGAAAAGGAAAGGGACAAGTGGCACAGCAAGTGGGGTTTGGTGCTTCCTACAGATAGATAAACCCAAGAAGGATGAGAACTCCTTCAAGGCCCCCTTTCCCTAACCTTCTGCATCCCAGGTTCTTCCCCAACCCTTGTACCAGAGAGTGGGGTAGATTCCCTTTAGTTGTCCCTGCCACCATGAGGTGGAGATTCAGATGGTCTAGATTATGGGGAGAGGAGGGTGGAAGAGCATATCAGAATGCACCAAGGTTAGCAAAGGCCCCGAGTGAGCCAAAGCCTGGAGAACAAGCAGCAGTTGGCAGTAGTTTCGTCACAACGGACGCTGGGTTCTGGAGCAGCTAGCACCAGCAGTTTCAGAGATGATTGCAAAGTTCACACATTGTCTCAGTAAAGTGGTTAGGTTGGTCAAGCCTAGGATCCTTGGTTTTAGGGACCAACACTAGCTTATAGGGCTGCTGGGCATTTAATCATCAATTTGAAGGGAAACCCCTTCTCTCTTCACAGTGGGATGGAGTGACCACTGGCCTTGCTGTCCCCCATCATGTCCTCTTCCCTTCCCTATCCCCAAAACTAAAGCTGGAACTGGTGAGGAGAGGATAAGCTGCAGCCATCACCCAGCAGTGAAGCCTCTGGCAGGGAGATCCAGCCCAAACTCCTCTCCTGCCCCTTTTGTGAACACACACTTGAAGTTAGAAGTTGGGAAGAAAACAACCTGATTGTCTTCTGTCCTCTTTCCAGATGTGGCTGCCAAGACTAACATCTGTTACCATCCAGTCTTACTGCTCTTTATTTTTCTAGACCCTAAGATCACATAGAATATCAAAATGAAATGGGAGAGGGCCCCCAACTCTTTGCTTCATGGTTCTTGTTCAGGAAAGCAAGATGGAAGTGAAGAATGCAATAAATATCTAGACTCCAGTCAATCTACCACAGACTGGCAGCTCCCCTACCCTTGCCTAAGGATTATGGGAACAGGACCAGAGTGCCTCAGCCTTTCACATAAGTCCTCTTTCTTTGGGCCTCATGGAGGCAGGTTAACTGCAGGATCCCAATATTGACTACATCACACCCCATCCACCCAGTGGCTTTAGAGGGAGGTGGCTTTTTCATCCTCTACACATCTGGGTGCCTTGTCTTCCTTTCCCTCTAAGAGACCCCTTGGGAGTAGATCTTTCTTGATGATGTCTCCACATTTCCCCTCTCCTTCCTCCAGTAGGAGCTTGGGTTGTGGGAATTAGAGAAAGCAAGAGTCGTATGAACACCAGTAAGGCAGCTGGACCCAACCTCAAGCTTCATCCCTGTTCACCCATCTAGTTGGACTTTTTAGGGGGAGTTTGTGGCCAATAAGCCTAAGGCACTTTGTCCTATAGGGACACCACACAGGACATTGTAGCATCTCTGTGACTAGGGACTTGTCTTCCTCTCTCCCAAAATAAAACTTGTCTTGGAGCCAAAAGCCCTGTGCATTAGAAGCGAGGGGACAATGGAGAGGGGAAGCTTCTTTGAATCCTCAGTGCAGTCTGAGTATGAGAGCCCCCCACTTTTTACCCAGCAGAGAAGCCCAGGGATGAAGAGAGGCAGATTTCCAATAATGGTCAATGAATCTTTGCCCCAAGACAAGTGCAGAGAAGATCCATGAGTTGCCTAGTCCTTGGGATCAGAATTCCCATTAAGACCTGGAAGCCAGGAGCCACCTGCCCTGAGTGAGTTCACCCTCATCATCTCTGAGGCTGGTCAGTGGTTGGCTCCGTCAATTCAGCACCATCTTCGGCCCCAGTCCCAGAAGGAATGGGGCGGGGGGGGAGGCGGTCCCACCTTTGCAAAGCCTCCTTGGGGATCGGTCTCTTTCAGAAGAAATCAGAAGAAGAAAGCCGATCTCCTCTAGCCATTGCCATCTCCCAGTGTCTTCTCTAATCATCAGGTCCTTTGCTTTTCATTAAAAAATACTACTACTACTAAAGATGGGTGTGGGAGGGGTAGTGGGTGGCCCTGGGTCCCCGGCCTGTTATGTGGGGCAGAGCAGAAAGCCAGAGAAGGACGAGTGGATATACTCAGTGGAGTAGAGACCATTGGCTTGGTCGGAGGGCATCTGCACCCAGACCTGGTCATTGGTGCGCAGCTCCAGTACAGCCCCACCGGAAGCCTGATCCAGGTAGCCTTTCTTGTATTCGTCATAAGTGTATGTGGCAGGTACATTGTTCTTATAGAGAGCCACCCATACACTGGTGCCCTTAACATGGACATGGTAAGCAAAGTAATAGACACCACCAATGGGGCAGGTGAAGATGCCTGTGGCAGGGTTGTAACCACTGTGGCCGTTGTACAGCGTCCGGTCAAATTTGACTGGCATCCCCGAAGCCGGAAAAGGTGAGGTGAGCACTGCAGTAAAAGCTGGAGCTACGCCGACCGACAGTTCCCCAAGACCGGACTGGGGTTTGGCCCCTCTGCCATTGCCTAACACTGCCCCTTCTACACCCCCGTTGGGCAGGTGCAGCCCTGCTATGCCCATCTCATCTAAACCCCCTGGGGGCCCTGGTGGACCAGGGGGTCCTGGAGGCCCTGGGGGGCCATTAAGTCCTGGGTTGCCAGGGATGCCTGGGGGGCCTGTAGGTCCAGCTAAGCCTGGCTCACCCACCCTTCCCTCCCCAGGAGGACCTTGAAGGCCTGGCTCCCCTTTTAGGCCTGGAAGACCCTGAGGCCCAATGGGACCAGATGGGCCCTGCAGCCCAGGGATCCCTGAGGGTCCCCTCAGGCCAGGTTGGCCTGGAAGGCCTACCTCCCCTTTCTGTCCCAGCCCTCCTGCTGCACCTGGTCCCCCAGGAAGCCCAACAATGCCCGGTTCTCCCTTGGGTCCACTTGGCCCTGGAGGTCCCTGTGCCCCAGGTAATCCCCTCTCTCCAACAACCCCAGGTTTTCCCACAATACCACTTGGACCCTGGTCCCCTCGGATCCCAGGTATCCCTGGAGGCCCACTTGACCCTGCCTCTCCTTTGGGCCCAGGTAACCCATGCCTCCCTGGTAATCCCATGGACCCAGGAAGTCCAGGAGGGCCCATAAGACCCTGAGGTCCTGGTTCACCTGGCTCACCATCTTCTCCTGGCTCACCGGGTTCCCCCAACCCTCCTGGGACCCCTGCAGGGCCCCTTTCCCCTTTAATGCCTGGGAGCCCTGGCTTCCCATAGCCTGTAGGTCCTGGCATGCCAGGAAGGCCCCTTATCCCAGGTTCCCCCTTTGCACCTACAGGCCCCTGGGGCCCAGGTACACCTACTGCCCCAGGTACTCCAATGCCATCTAGTCCTGGGGGACCCCTCGGTCCCAGGGCCCCTGGCTCCCCAGTTAGTCCTGGTCCCCCAGGAGCCCCAGTGGCTCCCTTGTCTCCCGGGGCACCTGGAAGCCCATCAAGTCCAGGTTTGCCCAAACCCATGGGACCTGGAGGTCCTGGAGGGCCAGGGGGACCACCATTGCCTGGGACACCTGGCTGTCCTGGTGTGCCCACCCCATTGTCACCCTTGAGGCCTTTTTCCCCTCGAGGTCCTGGCTCGCCTCTGGGACCAGGTTCCCCCCTAAACCCTTGTGGACCTAGAGCACCCTGTGGGCCTGGTTTGCCAGTGACAGCAATGCCTGATGGGCCTGGAAGTCCAGGGGGCCCAGGCAGGCCTCGAAGACCCTGATCCCCCCGAAGGCCTGGCTCCCCCTTGGGACCGGGCTCCCCCTTGCTGCCCACCTTGCCTGGGACACCTGGGACACCTGGCTTACCCATCCTAGAGAAGCCTGGAGGGCCAGCAGGGCCTGGCTGACCATGCAGACCTGGCTTGCCTGTACCTGGCTTTCCTGGGTAACCAGGAGGTCCTGGAGGGCCCCGGGGGCCAGGCTTTCCAGGTGGTCCAGGTTCCCCTTTCAGATCCATTGGGAGCATTGGTGGTGGCAGTTCTGAGGAAAGAAACAGACAGACAGGGTGTCCATAGTCAAAGGCTTTGGGAATGAGATCACCTTTAACACTTTCTTTTCTTCCGACCTAGCCTAAGATAAAGAAGCTCAAGGCTTTGAGGCCAGAAGTTGGGGAGAGAAAAGACTCAACAAACAGTGAGAGGAAACCTCAGGAAGCTGTAATGGGTGGAAAGGACCCATTTCCTGTGGGGAGACTCCAGTCTGGTGGGTTCTCTGAAGAGGCAGGAGGAACTGCTCTTGTTCTGTGGTTCCTTCCACTCAGGATTATGGGGGGAGGGAGTCGCTGTACACCTAACACTGAGGCAGTCTCTTTGTTGACCTTCTCCCTCAGACCCCTAACTGGGGCCCTCTGACTAAAGAAGATGTTCTTGTGGCTCCTTCAATGGGAGGGAATTGACCCAGTCACTCAAGGCTGCCCACTCAGAGTCGTGTCCCCTCTTGCCCATTCTCCCTGTGGAGTGAAGCCCAAGGGTTGCAGGTGTATGGGGGGGCGGGTGCCAAAACCATAGAAAGCCCCTCCCTTCTGCATCTCTACCTGGGAAAAGGGTAAAATGAGAACGCTCCCAGGTGATGTTAAGAGTCTCCACCCCCTTGGCCTCCAGATTAAAACAGTCCACAGATAGGAAGGATGGAAATCCAGAGAGGCAGTGAGAGAGACGGAGCCTTTCGCAGACATCATGGAGATACGAAAGAGGCCAAGAGTCCAGGCAGCAGCAGGAGCTGTCTGACTGCCTTGACCGGCTCAGGGCAGGGAATGAGGAGTGGTGGGAGCAAGTATTGGCAGATGGAGATCTTAGGAGAAATTGAAAAGAAAGGAGGAGGAGGAGGGGGGGGGGGGCTAAGGGAGGCCTGTGGCCTGGGAAGGACAGGGAGAGGCGCGGTGGGGTCCAGGGAGGGGCTTACCCAGATACTGGCCCTTGCCCTCCCGGAAGGGAGGTCCGGCAGGTCCCTTCACCATGGGCTGCACGTACTTCACTTGCGCGTAGCCTCCCCCGCCGGCCCCTCCTCCGGCTGCCGCCCACAGCGCGGTGACTAGCAGCAGCAGCAGCGGCAGCAGAGAAGGGGACGGGGGCCCCGGCGGCATGACGGCTCCCGCTCCGATCGCGCTCCGGCCCCGGCTCCGGCTCGAGCTCTGGGTTTAAAGGCGATTCGCTCTGCTGGGAGGGACGACAGAAGCTCAGCGTGGTCCCGGGGGCCGGGGGGACTTGACGGGGAGACGAGGCTCTAGGGGGCCACTAGGGGAAGGGGGGGGGTCAGTAGGGTCACCATTAGGGCATCGGTACAATCACCACTGGAACATCAACAACATCAGGGTCACTATATTGGAAGCTGATAGAAGTGTCACCATGGATAGAGCACTAGCCTTGGGAGTCAGGAGGATGGGAGTTCGAATTCAGCTTCAGACGCTTCCTAGCCGTGTGACCTTGAGCAAGTCACTTAACCCTGATTGCCTCGTTGCCAGATGACTCGGGAGGAGAAAGTGAGGCTGGTGACTTTGCACAGCCCCAACCCCCCTTACTCAAATCCAATTCATGTGCTTGTCTGACATCACCACCCTGATGTCGTGGTCTTCTTGGAGAATAAAGGACACTCGTTAAGTGCAAGCGGGGAGGCTCTAAGACAGTGTAGGAGCAGCAATAGAGAAAGGCAAATATTTCCGTTTTCCAAAAAGAGAGGGGGCATATTTTGCAAACTGTGGACTAGTGAGCTTCACTTTGTTCCCTGGCAAAATTCTAGAACACATCAAAGGGATGAAAAGGGGGAATCATAAGAGTCTTCAAAAAAGGAGAATCTTTATAAAAGCCTTCAAAACAGCTAGCATTTATAGAGTGCCTTAAGGATTGTAAAGCATTTAAAACAGTGTCATCTCATTTGATCTCACAATAATGCTGAGAGGTAGGTACTATTATTATCCCTATTTTACAGAAGAGGAAACTGATACTGAAAGAGGTTAATCAATTCATCCAGGCTTACACAACTAGTAATAATAATACTATTAACTATAATGTATATAACACTGCTTCACAATTATTATTTCATTTTATACTCACAACAACCCTGGGAGGGAGGTACTCAGAATCTTCATTTTACAGACAAGGAAACTGAGGAAGGCAGCAATTAAGTGACTAGCCCAAGCTCACATAGCTAATAAAAATCTGAGGCCAGTGTTGAAATCAGGTCTTCTTCAGTTCAAGTCTACTTTGCCCCAAGGGTTCAAGACCATATCAGGGAAATTCAGCCCACAACTTAGCTTTCAACAAAGCATATGACAAAAATAGAGACCTGGGCTAGATGATAGATAGTACAGTTAGATGAACTGGCCATAAGTCAAGGTCAGCTTGAAGAGAAGTCTTACAGAGTGCCCCAGGGGTCTGTCCCTGACAAATATGCATTTTATCATTTTTATCAATGGCTTGAATGAAAGTAATGATGACATGCTTATCAAACTGGCAAAATGACAAGAAGCCTGGAAGGATAGTTGCCTCATCTGATGACAAGAGTCTGGAGTCCCCAAAATATTTTAGGCTAGAACAATGGATTAATTTTTTTAAATATGATATTTGGTAAGGATAATTGTAAAATCCTGTCCTCAATTTCCAAAAAATAAATCCACAAAAATAAGATAGAAGAGGTTAGATAACAGTCTTGGCAAAAGCTGGGGTGGGGGGGTTACAAGCACAATGTAGTTCAACAATGTCATGAGGGATTCAAAATATCCAATAGTCTCCTAGCTAGACTGTAGTTAGAGAGAGTCACTAATAGTCACTTCCCTCCCACAAAGGGAGATCTAGCTCCCAGGAATAAGTACTTTAGTCAAGGATTCCCCAGCTGGGGACCCAAGGGAGAAGGTCAAGGATAATGGAGGTGATGCTCTTACTATACTTTGTCCTGGTCAGTCATATCTGGGGTGCTGCATTTACTTCTGGGCATCATGTTTTGAGGAAAACCTGGAAAACCTGGAGCATGTCCAAAGATAATATCCAAAATGAAAAGACTGGAGTACATGCTTAATGAAAATTGATAAAAAGAACCAGTCTAAGGTAGTTCACCTCATACACAGAAAATTGGTTAAAATGAGTATAGTCAATGTTGGAGGGATAATACTGGAGGATACACTAATGCAGTGGCTGTCATAGTTTTGGGGTTCAAGATTCCTTAATATTAACACTCTGAAATTATTGAGGACCCCAAAGAGTTATTTGATCTATTTGGTTATAGCTATCAATATTGACTATATTTGAAATTAAAATAATACATTTTTAAAATATTTCTTAATTTAATAAAAACAACAGTAATAAACCCACTAATAAGAGTATAAATCACATTTTTAATAAAAAATATTTTTTCTAAGCCAAAACTTTAGTGCAAAGAGTGGTATTGTTTTACATATTTTTGCAAATCTCTTTAATATCTGGCTTAACAGAAGACAGCTGGATTCTCCTGTCCACTTCTACATTAAATTTATTGTGCTATATTGTTTTTGTTGAAGAATATGAAAAATATCCCGCCCTCAGAGATATGTAGTTGGCAAAGGAAGGGAATATTTTAATAAGTAAAATAATGTCTTAGTATTATAGCAAAAATACTTTTGACTTTAGGGACCACTTGAAAGAGTCTCAAGAATCCCAATGTGTCAGAGAACCATGTTTTGAGAACTGGTGCACTAATGCATTGTTAATGGAGCTGTAATTGGCCAACTATTTTGAAAAGCAATTTGGAATTATGCTAAGAAAGTGTTAAAGTACCCATATTCTTTGATCTAAAAATCTCACAGAAAGGAACATATCCTAAAGTAATAAATGATAAAAAGAAAGGCTCCAGACACTCTAAAATATTTTTAACAGTACCTCTTACAAACAATACCACTGATTTTGCTTACGAATATATTACAATATTATTCTGTTGTAAGAAATGACTATGTCAAAGGATATAAAATGACAGTTTTTAAATGAAGAAATTAAATCTATAGTCACATGAAAAAATGCTCCAAATCATCAATGATTAGAGAAATGCAAATTAAGCCAATTGTGAGGTACCAACTCACACTTATCAGATTGATTCAGATGACACAAAGAGGGGGCCGCTAGGTGGCGTAGTGGATAAAGCACCAGCCCTGGAGTCAGGAGTACCTGGGTTCAAATCTGGTCTCAGACACTTAATAATCAACTAGCTGTGTGGCCTTAGGCAAGCCACTTAACCCCATTTGCCTTGCAAAAATCAAAAAAAAAAAAAAAAAGATGACACAAAGGGAAAATGATCAATGTTATAAAGGATGTGGGAAGATTGGGATATTAATGTCCTGTTGATGGAATTGTGAACTGCTCCAACCTTTTTGGAGAGCAAACAGGAACTATACCCAAAAAGCAATAAAAATGATCATACCTTTTGACCTAGGAATACCAATACTAGACCTATATCCAAAAGAAATCATAAAAAATGGGAAAGTCTCACATGTTTAAAAAATTGTAGCAATTCTTTTTGTAGTGGCAAAGAACAGGTAATGCCCATCAACTGGGGAATGTTTGAACAAGTAATGGTATATAAATGTTATAGAGTACTGTTAGATCTATAAGAAACCATGAATGGTCAGACTTTAGGGAAGCATGGAAAGAATTACATGAACTGATGCTGAACAAAGGGAACAGAACCAAGAGAACATCGTACACATTAATAATATTGTGAGCTGATCAACTATGATGGATGCAGTTCCTCCCAGCAGTTCAGAAATCTAGGACAATCTGGGAGACTTGCTGTGGACAATAGCATTCACATGGGGGGGAACCCCACAAAATCTGAATTTATACTATGTTTACTTTGTTAAAATTTCTCTTATGTTTTTCCTTCTTATCTCACGTTTTTCTTTCTTTTCTTGTAGCCCTAATTCCTCTTGCACAAAATAATTAATATGGAAATGTGTTGAACACAAATGCACTTGTACAATTTTTACCAGACTGTTCACTGTTGAGGGGTGGAGGGGAGCAGAGGGAAGGGTAAAAATAGAAAAATATTTAACTTATAAATTTGCAAATGGATGAGTGATGAAAAACAACCATAGTATGTAATTAGAAAAATAAAATAAAATATCAATTAAAAAAGAAAAGAAATGACTGTGATGAATTACAGAGAAGCAAGAGTTCTACAAGAAGTAATGCAGAGTGAAGTAAGTAGAATTAGGGAAATAATATATCTAAGAATGTAAACTGGATGAAGAACTATAGCAAAATGCTGTTAAACTTGTCCCCAAAGAAGGAAAATAAGAAGCTGCCTCCTCCTAATTCTTTGCAAAGGTAGAAGAGTGGTTGTGGGACATTACATAGATCAGCTTTTTTAAAAATCTATTTCTTAATTTTGTTGAACTGTTTTTTCTTCTTTTTCTTTTTGTTTTTTGATATAAGGCAACATAGGAAAGGGAGAGCAGGAAGTCTATGACTCTAGGATTCAGAGCAAACCACTCAGTGCTTTAGGCAATCTCAGACTCTGGAAGCTAATGATGTCAGAAGGAGTTGACAGTAGTACCTCACCTGGACACTCCTAATACCAAGGAAAGATCCACTCCCTATCCCCGGGGGGAAGAGAGGTGTGCTTTGGGAAAGCAGGTTGTTTTTGTCCTTTGTTCTTGAAGAGGACTGTGACATCAGGGATGTGATGCCATGACTTGCAAGTGAATTGATTTTAAGTGAGGAAAGGTTATGCTGTTACCAGCTTCATTTTCTTCTCTGGAGCTATCTGGGTCCAGTGACTAGAAATGGATCAAGATTGGAAATGACCCAAACTGCAGTGGGAGACCTTGGTCTTTTAAAGCTAGGGTCTTTAACAGGCTTCAGTTTGAGTGAGGTAATGAATGACCCATTCAGTGATTAAGGCTAGGTAAGAAAGAAATGAAGTAAAAAAAAAAATAAAGTCAAAATTAATTAATTAATTGATCAAACTGGGAGAGGAATAACTTCAGGGTTTGGGGCCAAAACTGAAACAATTTCCATTGAGCTAATCAGGGCCCAAATAAGGACTAAGTTCAGCTTTAGCCTGGGGCCTGTGTTTGGTCAATCAATAAGAGCAGGTGAGGTCAAAACCAAAGCTATCAACAACTTAAAAAAAAAAGAACTGGGAATATTTAGCCTAGAAAAAAGAATAAAAAGGAAACTTCATAGAGTTATCATATTTCATTTGTTCTCTTTAGTCCCAGAAGACAATAATGGGTGGAGCAAATTTAGACTTTCCTAAGACAAAGTTTCCTCATCTTTGGAGCTCTCCCAAGAATCAAAGGTGTCTTCAAGAAGGAGAGTGATCCTCCCTTCTGGGAAGACTTCCTGCAGAGGCCAGATGACCACATATTCAGAACTTTGTCCTTTATTCTTTTTTATTTTTTTTTTAATTTTGCAATTTTTTTCCCCCAATCTCGCTTCCTTACCTCCACCCCTCATAGAAGCCTGTCTGATAGTCTTTACATTGTTTCCATGGTATACATTGATCAAAATTGAATGTGTTGAGAGAGAAATCATATCCTCAAGGAAAAAATAAAATATGAGAAATAGCAAAATTACATAATAAGATAACTTTTTAAAAATTGAAGGTAATAGTCTTTGGTCTTTGTTTAAACTCCACAATTCTTTCTTTGAATAGAGATGGTATTCTCCATCACAGATACCCTAAAATTGTCCCTGGTTGTTGCACTGATGAAATGAGCAAGTCCATCAAGGTTGATCATCACCCCCATGTTGCTGTTAGGGTGTACAGTGTTCTTCTGGTTCTGCTGATCTCGCTTAGCATCAGTTTATGCAAATCGTTCCAGGTTTCTCTGAATTCCCATCCCTCCTGGTTTCTAATCGAACAATAGTGTTCCATAACATACATATACCACAATTTGTTCAGCCATTCCCCAATTGATGAACATTCACTCAATTTCCAATTCTTTGCCACCACAAACAGAACTGCTATGGATATTTTTGTACAAGTGATGTTTTTACCCTTTTTCATGATCTCTTCAGGATATAGACCCAGTAGTGATGTTGCTGGATCAATTTTTATTGCCCTTTGAGCGTAATTCCAAATTGCTTTCCAGAAAGGTTGGGTAAGTTCACAGCTCCACCAACAATGTATTAGTGTTTGTCTTTCATTCTTAAAGAAGACCACATTAGGGAGTTGATGCCAAGACAAGCACATGAATTGGATATGAGTAAGGAAGTACTATGCTAAGTCACCAACCTCACTGCCTCCTCCAGAACCAACTGGATACAGTGACCAGATATGAATCAAGACACCTGGAGATGGTACTGGATATGAGGCAATTGGGGTTAAGTGACTTGCCCAAGGTCACACAGCTAGTAAACCTCTGAGGTTAGATTCAAACTCCCATCCTCCTTGACTCCTAGGCCAGGGTCCTATCCAACGTGCCATCTAGCTGCCACCTAGCTACAGTGCTTTGTAGAAGGGCTGGGGCAGGGTAGATATTCAGTGAATCTCTTTGGTTCACTAGAAAAGGGGGCAGTACTTTCACTCTGACAAGCAGTCAGCAGTCACTGTATCAGCATGGTATCAGCATGATCCTTCTTAAAGGGGAATACAAAGAGAGACCTGGGTTCACATCCCCGCCCCCCCCCCCCACAATTAGATGCATGATTATAGTAGTCATTTAACATCTCATAGCCTCCATTTCTTTTTCTATGAAGTGGACACAATATTGCCTTTCTTTGAAACCCTAGCTCTGAGGACAGTATTTGGCCCCTAGGTAGTGCTTATGTAGATGAGGAGGAGGAGGATAATGATGATATTAATACTTGCATCAACATGTTGTTTTGAGCTCAAATGAGATAATGGATGTAAAGCACTTAGGAAATATTAGAGTAACAATCTAACAATATTAGTTGATGTTATTATAAAGAGGGGATTTGGAGTCAGGAGGACTGGGTTCAAGTCTTTATGACCCCAGGCAAGCCCTTTAACTTCTCAGTGGCATTCTGAAGTGGTAAAAAGGTGTTTACCTTCATTGGTAGAACTAGTTATATCACTGAATGCAACCCACAGACCTGGTCTGAAACATTATATTGTCACTTGTAGAGGAACTGCATTGAGAGGGAAACTCAGAGAGGAGAGGAATCAGAGAATGTTGGAAAATTAGAACTGGGAGAGACTTAGAAACTGTTCTTATCCAGAGCCCTTCATTTTTAAGAGGAGAAAAATGAGGCCCAGGGAGGGGAAAAAGACTTACCCCAAGTCACAGAGTCAGATAGTAAAGGAGCAGAAATGGGAGGTTTTGGAAGGGAAGCCTGGGGAATTGGAGGGAAAGGTGCTGAGAGGACTGTGGGGGTAGTGAGAGGAAGAGTTGGGGCCTGAGCCATGACTGTGGGTTGAACCAGGTAAGACAAATACAGGAAGTGCTGATTCAAGGGGTTTGGGAGGAGTCCACTCTGTATTGTGACAGCTGTAAACCCTTAAAGGAGATTTTTCCCCCCCTTTCACCAAATCCCTGTGAAATAGAGTTTCATCCAAGTCAGCGATTCTGCAGCAAAAGCCTGGTTGGAGCCAGAAAACAGCCAGATTTGTCTTGGGCTAGGGCCCTCCCTGCTTTCTTACCCATGAAGGGGCCAGATAGTAA
The DNA here is from genome assembly GCF_037893015.1 of Macrotis lagotis. Lineage (NCBI taxonomy): Eukaryota > Metazoa > Chordata > Mammalia > Peramelemorphia > Peramelidae > Macrotis > Macrotis lagotis. The sequence continues at coordinate 848,328,813 of NC_133658.1, forward strand.
ACCAAAGATGGTGGAGTTCACCCCTATCCTGCCAAAGGAGGTCCTGTAGATTGTGAACCCCTGAGACTTAGCACAATGTCCAGCACATAAAAGGTATTTAATAAAGTTTATTGATTGACTGACTAGCTAGACTGAAGGGTGGAGGAAATACTGATTTCCATATCATTTACTATCTGATTTTTTTTTTTGGTTTTTGAAAAACAAAGGGGTCAAGTGACTTGCCCAAGGTCACATAGCTAGATAATTATTAAGTGTCTGAGGCTAAATTTGAACTCAGGACCTCCTGACTCCAGGGCTGGTGCTCTATCCACTGCATCACCTAGCTGCCCCTCCATCTGATATTTTAACTCTTCTGGGGTAGGGCAGGTGAAGTAGAATGGGAAAGATGCAGTAGAGGTCTTTCCCATCTAGACACTCTTTCGAAACACTTGACCAATAAAGTTATAGGACCTTGGAAACCATCAAGCCATCAAGCTCAAAAAGAAACTTACCCTGGCCCAAATAGGCAGAAATTTAAACTAGATTCTGGTGTTGAGAAGCAGGGGTGGTAATAGAATCGGCTAGAAAAAAGGCCACCAGACTTCTGCCCTCTCCAAGGATGCCAAGTTCCTAGAATTCATTCCTTCCAAGATGTGTTTTCCTCTACCTCCTTCAGAGATTAGGCCCCCAAGCCCTAGCCTAGCCAAGGTTCCAAGGCTCTTCTGGTCCTCTTCTCCACAACTTTCCTCAGAATAACATAAGAGGGATCATGTCACCTTACAAAGGAAATGCTCAGAATTTTCCCAGGTTCTGTGTCTCTGTCCCACTTTCCTGGGCCTCACAACCTTTCCCCATTAGGTCTAACTTAGAGAAGGAACTGGTGAGACTTAACTACACCAAAGTATCACATGGAAAAAGGAAGAGAACCCAACAAAGTGGAAAGGACAGACAAATCATGCCTTTCACTCTCCTAGTTTCCCTTGGTCACCTGCTCCATCAAGAGGCATGCTACTTATGTCAGAAAATTCATCTCTCAATCAATCAATAGGTAGGCATTTCCATTTCCTGATGGTAGTGATGGTGATGGACAGTATATGATACTTGGGGGTCTAGATTCTTCCAAAGGAAGTTTTCTTCTTAGCTCACTGTTGCATTCCTACATCTTTGTGATCCATAGGCTCTGCTCTCAGAAACCTCTCCCCCCACAACCAAGGGGCCTCTACTGAAGTATTCTCAGCTGCACTTCATGCCTCCCCCTTTTCCCTCCTCCCCATCGTGGCCCCAGATCTTCCAGACCCAAAAGAGTGTGGGGAGCCCGGCTGCCTTCGAGGTGCATAACTCGGTCAGCCCCAGGGCCTGGCCAAACCACAGGTATTTTATGAGACATTTCCTGTTATGAAGATATTTCTGTGGGGATTCTTGCTGCTCTGTTCTGTTACTGCCCCCCACCTTCATATTCCCCACCCCCATTGCCTTCTCTCTCTCTCTCTCTCTCTCTCTCTCTCTCTCTCTCATTCTCTCTCTCTCCCACCACTGATCTGTATCTAGTTCTGTATCTGTCTGTCTCTTGGACAACGGAACTATCTGAGATCTGGAAAACACTGAATTTCCAGGCCTGACTCTGATTCCTACCCTTTCAGTTGGGGGAGCTAACAAGGTAGGTATGTGAGGCCTGGAAGGGGGTTGTTGGAACCAGAAGTAGGACCCATGTATCCATAGGCAGCCCAGTTCTTCGCTGCCAGTTCGACAGAAAAAAAATCTAATATCTAGAGCAAGAGAGATGATACTTCTGCTTCCTCTGTCCTGGGCAGAGCACATTTGCAGAATTGTGGGCATCTCCAGGGTCACAATTTAGGAGGAACATTGACAAGCTGGAGCATGTCCAAAATGGGGAGGGAATTTAAAACAATCATGCCCTACGAGGAAAAATGGAAAGAAATGAAAATATTTGACTTGGAGAAGAAAAGCTTTTGGGGAGACATAATTGTTGACTTCAAGTCTATGAAGACCTGCCATGTGGAAGAGGTATATTAGTCTTGTTCTGTTTTACCCCAGAGACCAGAACGGAGAACACTAGGGAGGGGTGGGGTGCAGTGTTAAAAAAACTAATTTTATTTTTATATAAAAAAGAATATATTAACAATTTCTTGGGAAAGGACTACCTACTTGACAAGAACTACTGGGAAAAAGCTGGCAAAAAAATAGATTCATACAAACATCTTATACCACATAGATTTCAAAATGATATTCAACCTAAAATGTAAAAGATCACATAACAAAAAAATCTAATAAAATGGATAAGGGTACCTATTGTAACTATGTCTAGAGGAAGAATTTTACCTGAGAAGGTAACTGGAATTTAACTAAGCAATGTTAATTATTTTAATTTGTTTTCCAAAACAAACTTTCACATAAACAAAATCAACATAGGGGAAAATGTCTGCTAAGAAATTTTTATATTATATAATCCAAAGTATTAGGGAATGAACACCAAGAAGCCCAATGCACAAGTGATAAAAAAAATAATTCCTTTAAAGAACTGCAATCATTAACATTCCTTTGACTGCTCTAAACTGCTAGTAACAGAAATGAAAAAAAAAAAACATGGAGTTTTTACCTTAAAACCAACAAATTGGCAAAGATGATAATAGTCAATGTTGGAGGGGCTGTGGGAAAGCAGGCACATTATGCACTGTTGAAGGGGCTTGAAATGATCTGGTGATTCTGCAAAACAATTAGGAATTATTACATCCCCACCCCCATCAGCCCCCCCAAAATTAGTGCTTCTCATCAATCAGAACTATCCTATCAAGGATGTGGAGGATTGATTTTCTGTTGCTGGGCACATTTCCCAATGAGGTCAAAGATTAAAAGAAATGTCTCATATGAACAGAGATATTTATAGCAGCACTTTTTGCATTTACTTTTTGTAAGTCAATGTCTAAAGAAATTGTGGTACCTGAAGACTGAGCCATAAGAAATAATAAATACAAAAATTCAGAGAAACATGGGAAGATATATATGAATTGATACAGTGTAATTTTAAACAGAACCAGAAAAGCAATATATATGATGACTGAAAAAAAAAAACTTAAACTGAATGATGTTTAATGAATAAACTGAATCATAATGATCAAGATTGAACCCAGAAAAGAGATGGATAAATATCCTTTTCTCTTTTCATTGGAGAGATAGAGGATTGTAGGTATGAAATGTTTCTTATGTTGTCAGACATGGTTAATGGATCAGTTGGATTTTTAATGGTTTTTAAAAATCTTTTTAAAAATTTTTATTTTTTACAAAGGATAGTTCATGGGTAAAGAAGCAGGAAAGGGATGAGAAATGAATGTGAGGCAGGTCAATGTAACTGATAGGGTATTGGACTTGAAATCAGGAAGATATGAATGCAAATCCTGTCTCAGAAACTTACTAATCAGTTAAGTGACTTAACTTCTCTCAGTCTTGATTGGCTCATCTTTGAAATCTCACAGGATCTTTGTAGGTATCAAATAAGATAATATAGAGTCAGCTAGGTGGTGCAGAGCACCAGCCCTGGAGTCAGAAGGACCTGAGTTCAAATCCAACCTTTAATAATTACCTAGCTGTGTGATTGAAGAGCAAGTCACTTAACCCCATCGCCTTGCAAAAACAAATCAAAACAAAACAAATAACTTTGCAAACCATAAAAGGGGAAAGAAAATGGTTACTATAAGGACAGGAATTATTAATACCAAATGTACTGTGGATTGTCACTCCTTTAAATGATCATAGTAATGTCAGAATTTCAGTAAGTAATTCCTTGCATTCCTTTTCTTAAAATATTCTTGATTAAGTGAGGTCCCCCCACCCAAGGATTTTGCCCCATGCAGGGGCTTAGCCAGTTCAAGCTTGACCTCAGCTTCTAGAGTCCTTAGTCCCTTCCATTGGGAGTCATAGCATGAAGGACAAAATCGTCAGAATGAAGTGACTTTCTTTGCCCGTATCATCAAGGGTCATTTCAATCCCATGGCCAGGATTTTCTACCTCATACTATCTCCTCCCACTCTACTCCTCAAAATATAAACATTTTTTTCATGGGTGTCTTTGGTTGATAAATCCATTTGACATTCCCCAGTATGGCAGGTTTGCCACCCTTTTATCTCAATTAAAGATACTTTATTCTTCAACTCATGTTATTGATTTATTTCAAGACCTGACAAAATATTTAAATGGCTATCAATATTGTGGAAAAACAAAAGACATCATCAATAAAAACTGAAACAACTTCCTGTCAATCAGAACTGAAACACCAAGGATGTAGAATAGAAAGTTCCCTGTCCCTGAAGATATTCAAGGAACAGTTGACTGATTCTGTCAGAGATGGATTGGAGGGGTGAAAGGTTGAAATAGATTGGTCACTAAAATCCTTTTGAGTCCTTCAGGGCTGACTCTTTGGGGACTTTTCATCCCCAGAGGTTGGGAGCTGACTTTCTATCTAAATCACTCCTCCTATCTGCAAGAAAAATAGTCTCTGAATTTCTAGAAGTTACATCTCCACCCATTCCCCATCCCCACCCTATGATTGATGCTATGTTCTTACTAGATTCTGTTTCTTCCACCCCAGTCTTCCACCAAAGTCTTTAAGGCTTTGTTCTCTAAGAGTTTTTGAGTTGTGGAGTCCTCAGAATGCTATATTTAAATGTATTACATAAAATACATTGGATTACAAAGGAAAACAATAATAGTGTCCCAAAAGTCTTGGTGCAGTTTTAAGCTTTAATAACCTTATAACAATTGTATTGAAATGCAATTGTCAAAAGATTTTTTTTCTTTAGGTTTATAGACTCCAGGTTAAGAACCCAAGCATACAGGTCTGGCCTGAGCATCTGTATTTGATTCCTTATTTGATGTGACATCTTGGGGAAAGCCTTTCTGGGCTTCATCATCCCCTTCTAAATAATGAAGGGTCAAGCAGTGTTTGAATTAACTAATCTCTAAGGTCTTTTCCTAATGTAATATTCTGTGATCTACTGTTGCCTGTCCCCATCATCCATCATCCTAAGTGGGGGTCTCTAGACTGAGGGAAGGCAATTCTGTCAGAATAGCCCAAGTATCATCATCTATAACTCCTGGGCCCTTGGTTTGAGGCCCCTGGCCTGGCTTTCTATTCTTCTTTTTTCCAGCACCAGCTTGAACTCAGTCAGAGTTCCACTGGATCCTTTGATCTCTCTTTCCCACTGCACCCCCAATGTCTTTAATCAAAGACTCATCAAACCCACAGTCTAATAAGGAGCTGTCAGGAGGTCCATAGGCAACTTGATCACTTCAGCAGCACTCCTTCACCAAGACACACTTAATCCCTATCAGCTTCAAGTACCTTTTTCTAATCACAAATGGTTTGCTGTTTTTTTTTAATAAGGAAATAACCTTTCTATTTAAATAAGCTTTAGGATTTTCAAAGTATTTTTCATCATTTCCCTTGAGCTTCATAACAACCTTGTGAAATAGGTGCTATTGTTATTTCCATTTTACAGAGGAGGAAGAAGAGGTATACACAGGTAAACTGACCACCACAAAACCCGTCTTCTCCCAAGTCCAGACCAGTCTGTGCTTCAAAAGAGATTCCTCTGACTAGAAGGACTTTTCTTAAGTTATATGATCCATCTTCCTACTCCAGATAGGACTGCCCCCATTAAAGAATCTACAGTCTCATCTACCCTAATATCTTGCTGTAACTGTCTCTTATTCCTATTAAATCTCTTTTTTCAAAGACTAGGAAATTCTCCTTTCTGATCAAACTCAAACTCTCTTGTTCTATGCTAGTTCATGATCTTACCCTGGTTTAAAAGACAGGAGACTTAGGTTTTAGTCCCAGAAGCAATGCTTTGGGAAAGCCATTTAACTTACTTTTCAAATTATAGCTTTTCCATAGGTAAAGTGGAGAGGAGAATCTTTCTGGAGTTCAAAAGAGATTGTATATAAAAGTGAGAGTGTTCCTCTAAAGGAACAAGGCATTTTACTTTCTAGACAGTTTGAAAATTGTAACTGTGTGATAGTTTCCTGGAGGTTCTACACTCCCAACCTTCCCAACCACCCTGACCTTACTACTACAACATGGCTTCTTTTAAAATAATTGGGGCAGTTAGGTGGCACAGTGGATAGGGAGCACTGGCCCTGGAGTCAGGAGGATCTGAGTTCAAATCCAACCTCAGACACTTAATAATTGCCTAGCTGTGTGACCTTGGGCAAGTCACTTTGCCTTAAATAAATACAAAAGCAAAATAATGGAAGGAAGCTTGGTATCTTGGTAAATCTGGAGACAGAAAACCTGACTTCAAATCCAAGCTTTGTCCCTGGTCCCACCTCGCTATCCACTCTCTGGGTTTCAGTTGCCTTCACATTAAGATGAGATTATTAGAAGTGGTAACCTGGAAAAAAATATTTGCATCAAATATTTCCAATAAAACAATGTGAGAACTAACACAAATATATAACCCCAAACTCTAAAGATTATATTCAAAGAATATGAACAAACAGTTCTCAAAAAAAATACAAGCTATTAAGTACCATGTGAAAGACAGTTCAAATAACTGATAACAAGATGAGAGAAATGAATGTCAAAACCACTCTAAGGTTTCACTTCATACCTAGCAAGTCAACAAACTTAGAATAGTCAGTACCCCAGGGGTGGTAAAAGATAGACACACTAATTCACTGTTAACAGAATTTAGCTCAATCATTCGGGAAAGCAATTTGGAATTATGCTAAAAAGTAACTAAAAATGGCCATTCCTTTGATCTAGAGATCCTACTGTAAGTCATGTCCCTTAGAGGTCAAAGACAGAAAGAAAGGTCCCATATATACAGAAATATTTTTAGCAGTATATTTTCTTTTTGTGGTTGCAAAGAACTACAAAGTAGATGGCCATCTATAGGGAAATGCTAAAAAATGTTTTGGTACAAAAATATAATGGAATTTTACTGAGCTGTAAGAAACAATGACTTTGATGCACACAGAGAAGTGTGGAAAAGTTTAAATGAACTGAGGCCAAAGGAAGTAACTAGAGCCTAGAAAGCAATATATGAATAGACTACAACAATAAAACAATAAAAATTGGATGCTGTGAAATTTAAAGGATCAAGTATGGTCTTAAAAAAGAGAGACTATGGGGGGGGCTATAGCTGTGGAACAGAATGTGTAATGTCAGACTTGATTGCTTGTTTTATTGGTTTGCTTTGTGAACTTTTTTCCCCTCTTTTTCTTTCTTTATTGATGGTTCAACTGGAAGGGAATGTAGAGGGCTATATTTCAAAATGAAAATAACACAAAAAAATACCAATTTAAATTTTTAAAAATAAAATGAGAGTGTTAGATTCAATGAGTTTTAAGATCCCTTATAGTTCTGTAGTTAGACAAAACTAATGAGGCATTTAGTTGGTGTAGGAGATAGAATATTGGCCCTGGAGGCAGGAAGAACAGAGTTCAAATGTAGCCTTGGAGACTTACTAGCTCTGTGACTTTGGGCAAGTAACTTAAACTCAATTGCCTCAAAAAAAAAAAAGAAGTTAGACAAACCTCTTGCCCTACAAGCAGCATGCAACAGTGGACATAGTATAAGATTTGAAATCAGGAAGACATGGATTCAAGAACTGAATACCACTTGTAATATATATTATTAGCAGCATACCCTGGCCAAGACATTTAATTCCTATGTGCTTCAAGTATCTTTTCCTAATTCACAAATGGTTCCTTGTTCTTTAATAAGGAAATAATCATTTCTACTTATATAAACTTTAGGATTTGCAAAATATTTTTCATCTATCATTTCCTTTAAGCTACATAAAAACTTTGTGAAGTATGTGTTATTCCCATTTCACAGAGCAGGAAGATGAGACACTGAAGAAGTTAAATATTTTTTCTAGGGTGCCAATAGCTAGACACTATCTGGCATAGAATTCGAATCCAGGTCTTCCTGACCTCAAATCCAACATTCTAGCCACTATTATCAAAACACTACAAGCCATGAAACCTAGGATTAGCTGGTATTAAAAATATGTGAATTCATCAAAAAGTTTTATTAAAAAGTGCCCCTTCCTTCTACTTCCTCCCAGCTTCTCCTTAAACCCCTACCTTTCTAGCTTAACCACATGCTTAGGTCAGGAAAGTACTTTGTAAGCTGTTAAGCTCAGTACAAATATAAGGGATTATCATTATTGCTATTATTCATTCCAGGAAGGTCCAGCCCAGAGGCAAGAAGGATATGGGAGGTAAATACCTAAGGTTCCTCCCAGTCCAAGCATTTCATTGTTTCTACTCTCAAGAGGTAATTCAGGTGTTGAGTCCTCCTAAAGGTTTTCCCTAAATACTTAGACCCATACTAATTCTCTTGCTCTTGAATTCCCAGGACATTCATTGTATTGATTGGGATCCCAGAAGGGTCCCTCATTGTTTCATTAAATCATATCTCACTATAGGGGTGGCTAGGTGGCTCAGTGGATAGAGCACCAGCCCTGGAGTCAGGAGTACCTGAGTTCAATTTTGGCCTCAGACACATAATAATTACCTAGCTGTGTGGCCTTGGGCAAGCCATTTAACCCCATTGCCTTGCAAAAACTAAAAAAAAAAAAATGAAATAAATCATATCTCACTATCCAGGGAAGAACCGAAGGGGCCTTCTATTCTCTAGCCTGATGGCACAGTCCAGTCTACCTATTGCCATGGTTGGAGAGCTGAAGTCAGTAGGACTTCATGCCTCCTTTCAGCTGGGCTTTGAGAAATAACTTGTGGCCTCTGGCTGAACCAAACTTGGAAGCTCAGTCTATCCCACCTATACTTAAGGGCCCTAGCTCCAAGAATATGTGAATAAAATTAGTTTTCTGCCATCTGCCCATTCCTACTGCCAACTCTGGGGAGACTTCAAGAAGACTTTCTTTCCAACTCTTCCTTATCTCCAGCACCATCTCTCCATGCTATGACATATCTTAGCCCCCCCCCAAAGTTCTCGGGTTCTCCTCTCCCTCTGAGACCATGTAATAGTTCCCAGACTTCCAGCCTAGAGTAGAATTTTATAAGCAATGTATCTGGACAAGCCAGGAACAATGGACAGGAATTCCTGGACAACTATGTATCTGGACAGCCTTCTGACAGCAGGCGGCACACAGATGCTGTCAAGGTATATAGAAGCTGTCAAAAGGAAAAAGAGAAAGTGTGTGTCGGGGAATCTGTAAATCTCTCTCAGTTCTCAATCTCTGGTCCAGGCTCTCCAAAGGCATACATATTTATGTATGAGTTTGAGGGAGCTCCTGCTCAGCCAGAAAGAAAGAAAGAAAGAAAGAAAGAAAGAAAGAAAGAAAGAGAAAGGAAGGAAGAAAGAAAGAAAGAAAAAAGAAAGGGCTGAGGAAGGAACAAAGAAGAGAAAAGAAAGAAAGAAAAGAAGGAAGGAAAGGAGAGAAAGAAGGGGAAGAAAGAAGGAAAGGGAAAGAAAGGAGGAAGGAAGGAAAGGAAAAAAAGAAGGAAGGGAAAAGGAAGAAAGAAAAAAGAAAGGGCTGAAAGAAGGAACAAAGAAAGAGAGAAGGAAGGAAAGAAAAAGAAAGAAAGAAAGAAAGAAAGAAAGAAGGAAGGAAGAGAGAGAGGGAAGGAAGGAAGGAAGGAAAGAAAGAGAGAGAGAGAGAAAGGAAGGAAGGAAGGAAGGCAGGAAGGAAGGAAGGAAGGAAGAAAGAAAGAAGAAGGAAGAGAGAGAGGGAAGGAAGGAAAGAAAGAGAGAGAGAGAGAGAAAGGAAGGAAGGAAGGAAGGCAGGAAGGAAGGAAGGAAGGAAGAAAGAAAGAAGAAGGAAGAGAGAGAGGGAAGGAAGGAAGGAAAGAAAGAAAGAGAGAGAGAGAGGAAGAAAGAAAGAAAGAAAGAGAGAGAGAGGAAGAAAGAAAGAAAGAAAGAAAGAAAGAAAGAAAGGAAGGAAGGAAGGAAGGAAGAAAGAAAGAAAGAAAGAAAGAAAGAAAGAAAGAAAGAAGGAAGGAAGAGAGAGAGGGAAGGAAGGAAGGAAGGAAAGAAAGAGAGAGAGAGAGAAAGGAAGGAAGGAAGGAAGGCAGGAAGGAAGGAAGAAAGAAAGAAAGAAAGAAGAAGGAAGAGAGAGAGGGAAGGAAGGAAGGAAAGAAAGAAAGAGAGAGCGAGAGGAAGAGAGAGCAAGAGAGAAAGAGAGAGAGAGAGGAAGAAAGAAAGGAAGGAAGGAAGGAAGGAAGGAAGGAAGGAAGGAAGGAAGGAAGGAAGAAAGAAAGAAAGAAAGAAAGAAAGAAAGAAAGAAAGAAAGAAAGAAAGAAAGAAAGAAAGAAAGAAAGAAAGAAAGAAAAAAGAAAGAAAGAAAGAAAGAAGCAGCGAAGCTGGAAACGGGAGGAAAGAAGTAGGTTTAGGACCTGGTTCCGCCGAAGAACCAGAAGCGGATCGCTTGAGCTGAATTGGACGGAAGGGGGCAGCCTAGGGCCGGAGGTGGGGAGAAAGCACCTGCCAAATGTTCCTTGGGGAGGGAGAGCTCAAGCCTTTCTGTCTGTTCTGGGACCCCGCACCTTCCCAAGCTCCTCCGGAGGCAGGAGGCTCTGCTCAGGCTGGAAGGGCTCTGGTTTCCGGTATTGGGGCGCAGATTCTCTGTGGGGGGGGGGGGCAATGACTTGGGGGGATCAGTTTTTTGAACTTGCAGCTCCTTCTCTACCCCCCCCCACCGCCCCAACCAAATTCCAAACTAAAACCAACAAATCAACCAAAGCAACTCAGGGACTGAGAGAGCTAATGCCAGCGAGGCTGCCCCAGGTCTGGAACCCTGGAGTCCGGATTCCGGCGTCCGTCTGCAGGCGGTTTGGACCCCCGTCCCCCGGATCTGGGGGGCTGGAAGCCTGGATCCTGGAGCCTCGAGAGAGGCCGGCCCCAGACAGAGCCGAGCCGAGCCGAGCCGAGCCGAGCCGAGCCGAGCCGAGCCCAGCCGAGCCCAGCCGAGCCCAGCCGAGCCGAGCCCAGCAGCCCCGCGACCAAGGGGGCGGTTGGGAAATAGCTTACAAATGAGAAAAAGCTGCTTCCGAGCTGGCCTTCCCTTCAAACCGCCGTCTCCAGTGAGGGGGCGGGGGCGCCGCCCAGCGGCTCGCCAGCCCAGCCGAGCGCTCACCGGGCTGCAGGGCGGTCACCGCACTGACCGCGCCGCGCCGCTTTCCCTGCAGCAGGAGGGAATGTGGGGAGACAGCAGGAGGGACAGGCCTCGGGGCCCGGATGGAGGGGAGAGACCAGAAAGGAGCGAGCCGAGACCAGCACCGACATACCTTTAAATTGGGGCACTCTTGGCAGAGATGTCACCAGTCCTGAGCCCTAAGGACAGAGAAAGGCAGAAAGGGTAGTGAGGACAGAGACACTGGGGGAGACGAAAGGGAGCTTCTGCCTTCCAGTTCCAACACCCCAAAGGAAGGCATCCTCCTCCCTTTCCCCAGCAGCTGCCTTCCTCTGCCATCCCAAGCAGTGGGCTTCAGAAGTAGGAATGGTCTGGAAGTTCTGGGAATCCCTAGAAATTCAAATGGGGAGCTGTCTCTTTCCGCTTCATTCCCAACAATTTTAAGGTTCTTTTAAGAGAATCTGTGACCCTTCTCCAGAAGGGTCTTTTCCTCCCACTCGGACCCCTCAAAAAAAATTTCAGATGGAATCCAAGATTTTTGAAGGGAGGTGGGTGGGTGGGTTGTCTTTCCCCTGCAAGGAGTCTCAGCCAGGATTTTGCCACTCTTTCCCCAGCCTTCCATCTGTTCACATGGAAACTCTGATGGTTCCATTCCTTTAGTCATTGGCTGCCAGAAACCCTCAACAGCCTGGGCCCATAGCTCTGTGGGTTTGTTCCGGAACCTTGGGGCTGTTCCCCACCCGTCCCCTTCTACTCCACCTTCCACCCTTCCCTTCCTTTCTGCTCCCTGAAGACTATGGAGCAGCCAACAACCTCCCCCCTCCCCATGTTGTCGGTTCCCTAAGCCAGAAATGCCCTGCCCAGTCCTTTCATTTCAAATCCACATACATTTATTAATCAGCTACTGAGTGCTGGGACTATGCAGACTAAAAGGAAAGAGTTCCCTGCCTTTACCAATCTCCATTCTACTAGATTAGTGACATTTTATCCATTCTTTGAAAGCCCGATTCAATTGGAAATCAAGTAAATGTCCTTCAGTTGGAGAATGGCTTAGCAAACTGTGGTATATGTATGCCATGGAAGACTATTGTTCTATTAGAAACCAGGAGGGATGGGATTTCAGAGAAGCCTGGAAAGACTTGCATGAACTGATGCTGAGTGAGATGAGCAGAACCCTAACAGCAACACTGGGTCGATGATCAACCTTGATGGACTCACTCATTCCATCAGTGCAACAGTCAGGGACAATTTGGGGCTCTCTGCAATGGAGAATACCATCTGTATCCAGATAAAAAACTGTGGAGTTTGAAAGAAGACCAAAGACTATTACCTTAAATTTAGGGGGAAAAAACTGATATCTTATTATGTAATCTTGCTATCTCTTATGCTTTATGCTTCTTCCTTAAGGATATGATTTCTCTCTCATCACACTCAATTTGGATCAATGTATACCATGGAAACAATGTAAAGACTGGCAAATTGCCTTCTGTGGGGGGTAGGGGGGAAGTAAGATTAGGGGGAAAAATTGTAAAACTCAAAATAAAATTTTTTTTTAAAAAAAAAGCCCAATTCAGATGCTTCTTCTCCCAGGAAACCTTTCTCTGCTTGTACCTCACACAATACTTTTCTTTTAAAATACTGCAGGCAAATAATTGCCTAGCTGTGTGGCCTTGGACAAGCCACTTAACCCCATTTGCCTTGCAAAAAAAGAAAAAAAATACTGCAGGCAATAACTTTATGTCAAAGGTACCTGGTTTTCTCCTACTGGAATGTCAACTCTATGAGGGCAGGGATGATGTCTTTACCTAAACTTTGTATCTCTCCTAGTAAGAAGAACAAGCACAGTGCCATTTACATTGATGATTAGCATAGAATGATAGAGTGGAAGAGTGGATAGAGCCTCAGAATCGGAAACATTTCAAGTCCTGCCTCTCTCAGCACCCTCCTAGTGTTCCAAGAAAGACACAGATTTGCTTTGTTTGTTTTGTTTTTATTTTTTAGGTTTTTGCAAGGCAAAGGGGGTTAAGTGGCTTGCCCAAGGCCACACAGCTAGGTAATTATTAAGTGTCTGAGATCGGATTTGAACCCAGGTACTCCTGATTCCAGGGCCGGTGCTTTATCCACTGCGCCACCTAGCCGCCCCCTTTTTTTTGTTTGGTTTTTTTTTTTAGGTACAGATTTGCTTTGGAAAAGAAATATTACCCACTGGGTACTCCCTATACTGAGGAAATTGCATGTCCAATTAAAAATATAGACAACATCTGAAATTTTTTTTTTGCAAGGCAATGGGGTTAAGTGGTTTGCCCAAGGCCACACAGCTAGGTAATTATTAAGTGTCTGAGATCATATTTGAGCTCAGGTCCTCCTGACTCCAGGACCAGTGTTCTATCCACTGTGTGATCCAGCTGCCCAACATCTGAAATTTAAATAAAATTTGCAAAGTGCTTATCTCATTTGGACCCTACTAATAGATATTATTATCAGCATTCTACAGATGAAGAAACTGAGGCTCAGAATTGACTCTACTCCATCAATCTCCTTTCCCTTACCAACCTTCCCGGTGCCCTTTAGCTCCAGACTATAGACTCTTGCCAAATACTTTTGTTAGGAAATGGAGCTAAGTTGAAGGACTGTGGAGAGGTAGAGGGAAAAGAGATATAAGTGGAGGGAAGAAGAGCACAGCCCACAGAATTCTGTCTCATAACTTTCATGGAGAATTCTGGTTCTATTAAAGAATGCTTCTTCTCTCCTTCCTGCCTAAATCCTAAGCAGGACACTAGACTCACTTTAAGAATCCAACCTCAAATGGACATTTAATGACAGGCTTTCATCCCTTTTAGGCTTGAGGAGAATAAGGGCAACCTGAGAATACTGAAACAGTGGCTTCTAAAGGCTTTTGTTTCTGGTAAGCCTTTCCTGAAATCTGGGCCCCCTCTGACTCTGGGATCATTTTCTATGATGATTAATCAGGGGCAAAATCCAGCTCAGAGTGGACCAAGAAATTGAGGAGGGAATTATGAATTTATATGGAACTAGTCAAATCTAAACTTTTCTCCCTTCTCCCAGTGTTTCCTTGACCCAGATTGTTCCAGAATCTCACATTAAATATCTCTCCAGTGAAAGCCACAGGGACAGGGAGCCTCCAATCAGGATTTCTGGGAACAACTTTCAGGAGTACCAACAGCTGAGTAGCCCTGGGTCAGTCTCTTAACCTCTCTGGAAGATGGATTTCCACTTGTGTGAAATGTGGATAAGGGAAATAACACAATTCACAGGGCAGCTGGGTGGCACAATGGGCCTGGAATCAGAAAGATTCCTCTTCCTGAGTTCAAATATGGCCTCAGACACCTATTAGCTGCATGACTCTGGGCAAAACATTTAATTCTGCCTCAGTTTCCTCTTCTATAAAATGAACTAGAGAAGGAAACGGCAAACCACTCCAGTATCTCTGCCAGGAAAATGGGGCCTATGTAAATGCTAGCTATTTTATTATTATTCCAGGCAGTTAAGTATTGCCTTGGATAGTGTTGGATTTGAAGTCCGGAAGCCTTGAATCTGAATCCTATATACAAGTTATTTTTGTTGTTTTCTCCGTCCGTGGCTTTGCAGCTGGTTGTGTTGCCTCAGTGAATGCAGCTAGGTTTGTGAGTTTTGCCTGTGCCTCAAAGTTTGTGATTATCTTTGGACAGAAGCAGCTAGAAAGCTGGCCTTGGAGAAATCAGCTAAGTTATTCGAGTTGACTTAGGACACATGCTGGCTATGGAAGCCTGCATAAATCATTTAATCTCTCAGGGTCTGATGACCTCTCTAAGACTAGAAGTCACAAAGCAGGGGCTGACCGAAACTGGTGAAAGGACTTCTTCCCCAGGGAGTTCCCTCCCAGATGAAACCACAGATTTGGCATAATCCTCATCCTCAAAGTACATCTCTCAAGTTGTGTCTGACATTCCTTCTGTCTAAATGTTCTCAATCTGTGGCCTCCTTTAGGGCAGTGGAAAGGAGTTTCAGGGGTTGTGATGGGGAGAGGACAATTTGACCTCTTCTCTCCAGTCTCAGTAAGAATACCTGTTGCCTACCCTTAATCAGTTGGTCAGTCAAAAATCTGATGGGAAAGGGAGCTGAGTGGGTTTTTAGAGGACCTAGCTCACCCTGGTCTGAGTGGAATAGGGGTGAGCTGTAGTAGAATTAAGGAGTATAAGGGTCCCTTTCCCATCTCTAAGTCCTATTCCAGAGCTCAGCAGTTGCTTCAGTCCCAAGACCACAAGCATTTCCTGCACTAGCATTTCCTGGCCTGGGCTACCAGGGTCCCAGTGGGCCTCCCATTTTCCCTCAGGAGGCCCAGGGCACTGATTGAGGTGTCTAACTAGCACCCTCCCCCTTGCTGAGCAGGCAGCAGGCACCTCCTTAGCTTTCCAGACTGACCACAATGGGGGGCTTTGTTCTCAGTTTGGCTCCTCTAACCTGGAATGGGGGAGGGGCAGTAGAAGTTTCTTCTTTTCTTCTTCTAAGGACCACCCCTGGGTCAGAATAGGACCACACCTATTGCCCTTGGTCATTATATAAGTTCTACTTGAACAGAAGTCCTACTGCACTCCCAAGTTTTCCCTCCCCTTAACCACCCCTGAAAAATCCATCAATGTGTTTGAGGATGTGAGAATGAGTAACTGTCTGGTAACCAGAAAAGTGGAGTGGTTTAGACTATTGACCTTGAAATCAGGAAAGATCTGGAATCAAATCCTGCCTTAGACACTGACCTGTATCACTTAACAAGCCAGAAAACATATGAGATCTAAAACTGGAAGGTACCTCTCATTTTATAGAGGAGGAAACTGAAACCTAGAGAACTGACTTGCCTAAACTCACACAGATTCTCAATGAATCAACATGTATTATTAAGCAGCTTCAGGCTATTTCAGGCTACTGTGCTCCTCATCTGAGAGACACAAAACCTGAGCTTCAACATGGTCCTGGACTTCAAGGAGCTTATATTCTAGATGGGGGGGGGATCTTTTTTCTGCCAAGGTTATTTGGATAATTATGACATCATTTGCCTGCCATATTTGCTCAAATATTAATTTACCCTTAAAAAGCTCCTAGATTTATTGAATTTCAACTCTTGCCTGTTGTCACCATGACAGTACCAGATCAAATGATTTCTCTGACCTTATTTGGCCCTCAGACATTTCTGCCCATTTTAGGTGTTTCTTCTCCTAATTAACACCCTCCCCCAAATTGATTTTTTTCCTTTTCATACTCCCTTCTCCAGGATCACTTCTCATAAGCTCATCAGTACAGGATCATTCTCTCCATCCTTAGTAGGTGATTTGGGTGGATGAAAAGGGAAGGATAGGAGATGGTGCTAAATTCTCACTTCTCTCTCTAACCTTAGGGCTCTATCCTTGTCACTATCCTACCTCCTCTTTTCAGCTTCTTTCTCCCCCCC
Organism: Macrotis lagotis; assembly: GCF_037893015.1. Classification (NCBI taxonomy): domain Eukaryota; kingdom Metazoa; phylum Chordata; class Mammalia; order Peramelemorphia; family Peramelidae; genus Macrotis; species Macrotis lagotis. The sequence continues at coordinate 848,345,355 of NC_133658.1, forward strand.
AATATTCCCACCCACCCCCTCAACTCAGGCTCAGGAGATCACTTGGGGACATTCCCAATGCATTCTCTCAGTAAATCGCCTGGATTTGCTGTGCTCTAGGAAATATGAAAAGAATGTTTTACATGAGCCCAAGTCTCCTGAACTGGCTTTGGTCCAAGTGCCCACGCGAGGCTGTTTAGCCTGGGGCCTCCCTTCCACTCAAGCCAATACAAATCCATAACCTGGTGAGAAGGCCTCCCTACAGCCAGGATCAGCTTCACCTGCTCAGATACCTTGGGGGAGGAGTGAAGACTGGATGTGAAAAAATGAGGAGCTGCTTAATTGGCAGGGGAGACAAGAGGAAGCAGGGGAGGGATAGAGAGAGGAAGGCTGAAAAATCTTCCCTGGAAATCTTTCTAAATGGAAGAGATCTCCATGTCCTTATTGAGGTAGGATCTCCTTGCATCGGAAGCTGAGCATCTCCATACGATCTCACCTAGAGGGACAAAGACCTTTATTCAAAAGAGTTCAGTGAATGACCTCATCCAGACCAGGGCAGAGGCTGTCCATTCTGTCCTGGGACTTCTTTCAGGAAGTCTTAAACTATTTCACCTCAGCTTGTTCCCTTAAAAGAATGAAATATTGGTTTTCTTCTCTGCTTATTCGTCTCCCCCTGGAGACCCTGGTCTGAAGTTGGGTGGTTAGTCAGGACTAATCCTTCACTAAGTGATTCTTTGTGTGGAGGGACAAAATACCTCTCCTCAGCCAAACACACACAATCCTGCCAAGTCTCAACTGCCTCACACCAGCAACTCTGAGCCTTGTCTGCTGCTGCATGTGGGTCATAGAACTGACCTGAGAAGGTCATTTCTCCCTTCTCCTTGGTCCTAGATTAAACATACCCCCCCCACAACCCTCCCTGCCCCACTTCAGCTAAATGGATAATGTTCATTCTTCATTTTTTGGATGAAGACCATGATCAGGGAGTTGATGCCATAACAAGCACTTGAATTGGATTTGAGTAAGAGGGTGCTGGGCAAAGTCACTAGCCTCACCTTCTCCTCCAGAGCCATCTGGATCCAGTGACCACATAATGGATCAGGATGACTGGGAGATAGCCTTGAATGTGAGGCAAGCAGGGTTAAATGACTTGCCCAAGGTGACACAACCAACTAGAGTCAAGTGTCTGAGGCTGGAATTAAACTCTGGTCCTCCTGAATCCAAGGTCAGTACTCTATCCACTGCACCACCTAACTGCCCAACTGAATGGATAGGGGTCAAGAAGATTTGAGTTCAAAACTTGTCTCTGATATTTACTCTTTGGGTGACCCTAGGCAAGTTATCTAACCACTTTGAGCCTCAGTTTCCTCATCTGTTAAATTCATGTAATATAGAATCTGCCTTAGAATTGTTGTAGGAATGAAATGAAAAATTTGTATGTAAATCACTTTGCAAAACTTAAAGCACTGCATAAATATTTATTATTACCCCAAAATTCCTAGACACACTGAGATCTTTTTCAATTTTTTTCTGTCACAGCCTCTCTTCCCTCCTAAGAAAAAGAATACACCTGACTTTGGTCCCCTTTCCTAAAGCCTTATCCTCAGTCTCACATTAAGACTCAGAGTTCCCTTAGAGCTCAGGTATTTGAGACTTCAGACCCTCCTTCCTTCTAGGATCCCATAATCTTAAGAGATGTACCAGGAATTTTTGGTCAGATATAGCTGAAGTAGATATTCTGTGAGGTTCCTTCTAACTGAAAATCTTGTTATTCTGGAAAGGAACTCAATTGAACCTGGTCCAGCTCCTACCTGAAGCTGAATCCTATTTGCCTTAACTTAACCCTATTTGCCTCAGTTTCCTCATCTGTAAAATGAACTAGAAAAGGCAAAGGCAAACTACTCCAATATCTTTGCCAGGAAAATCTTGAATGGGGTCACAAAGAGTGGAACACAACTAAAATGACAACAACAAAGCAATAACAAATGTAGTTGGACAACTCTGTAACTCTAAGCACCCCCAAACCTAAAAATGACAACCTTTTGATCTTGTCCTCTTCTTTCTCCTCCTCATCATTTTGTCTTCCTCACCTCCATTACCTACTCCTCTCTTTTCCCTGCTCAGGTTTTCTTTCCCTTCTAGTGATGAGCCCCCATCAAATGACCTCATCAAATGAGCTAGTTACTGGTTAGGGCAAGAAGCTGTGAACTTGAGAGCAGAGGCAAGAGGAGTGGTGGTGGTAGTGATGTTGTGTGTGTCTCTGTGTGTGTGTGTATAATTTGTATATAATATACATAAGTATAAAATGTGCATAGACATATACCAAGGTCATCTGCAGACCTAGAGATAAGGTAATCTTAAGGAGTTGGGGGTGGGGAGAGGTAGGAAGAAAGGAAGTGGGGAGGGGGATTTGGATTAGCTAGATGCTAATTGGACACTTAACTGAATATTTTCTGTTATAAAGTCATAATGTTAGATCCATATTGGCCATCTGGATCCAAGTCTTTCATTTTACAGATAAGGAAATGGAGACAGAAAAGGTTAAGTGACTTGCCTAGGGTCACAGAGTGGACATAGAGGTGGGAATGGGTACCATGAGCATATATGTTAATTGAGCCATGATCTCAAGGTTATAAATGTTTCTTACATCAAACACCATCCATCTTACACCCCTCAGTTCTAGGGGATTCCTGTCGTTCTATCCAATTCACCAGATAGGATCTGACTAATGTGTCCAAGACCTTCCCTAGTGTCTTTCCATATTTTGTGAGTGCCTAGCCTGCTGCAGGTCTGATATGATTTTTTTTTGGCAAGGCAATGGGATTGTGACTTGCCCAAGGTTACCCATCTGAGGCTGGATTTGAACTCAGGTCCTCCTGACTCCAGAGGCAGTACTCTATCCACTATGCCCTTTGATATACCTTGATTTCCCCAGACCCCATAGCCTACCCACCTCCCTTTTCAGCCTCCACAGTTTTCATTCCATTCCTTGTCTCAGTGGAGTTGTCCTTTAAATCATAACCACCATACAACGAGACCCAGAGGCACTACCTTCATTATTATTGCAATCTCATTCCCAATTAGAGCTGGGCTACATTGTAACAGCCAACTCATTGCTACCATATAACCCTCTGTAGAAGGTAGTTACTGTATCTAAGTCATCTCTCATCTAGACTCTACATAGCTACATTGTTACTCTTATCCACAGGTACTACTAGCTACAGTATTATTATCATTATTATTATATTATACATGGTTATTACCTAACTACAGCTTGTCACTATATAGATACATTGTTGTTCCCTAACACTTATAGCAGTTACTTATATAATTGAGCAACTAAGTGACACAGTCAGGAAATTCTGAGACATTTTTACTAGCTATGTGATCTTTTGTAAGTCACTTAACCCTATTTGCCTCAGTTTCCTCATCTGTAAAATGAACTAGAAAAAGAAAAGGCAAACTACTCCAATATCTTTGCCAGGAAAATCTTGAATGGGGTCACAAAGAGTGGAACACAACTAAAATGACAACAACAAAGCAATAACAAATGTAGCTGGACAACTCTGTAATTTATAGTCTTGAGGAACTGCCCTGAAAGGTTATTGAAAGGTTAAACGGCATCCTCAGGGTCACATAGATGCCAGACTAGACCACACAAGGTTGACTCTCTGCCATGCTGTCTACCTTTATTCTATTCCATGTAGGATTCAAGTTAAATTGCCTTTTGGTGGGGAAGAAAGGATTAAGATCCAAACTTGTAGGGAATTCCTGGAAAAAAGCTCCCTCTACAAAGCATTGCAATTTGAGGAGTTGCCAGTGGGTCACTGAAAGAATAAGTTTCTTGCTCTGAGCAACATGTTCATAAATATCAAAGGCAGAACTCGAACCTAGCTCTTGCTGACTCTGAAGTTGACTTTCTATCTAGAAAGACATGAGGAATACAAAACCAGAAATGACTCAGTTTCTGCCTTGGGGAGCTTACATAGAACATACTAGCTACCAGAATACGTTACTTCTCACATTATTACAACCTGGGTATATTTATCTACCTACTTTGTACATACATTGAGTCATAGGAAGAGACACGAGACATCTCTTCTTTTCCTTTCTGAAAGCGAGACTATCAGGATAAGTGACCTGCTCAAGATCTTACAGCTAATAAGTATTAAGTGCTAGCTTTGAACTCAAGTCCTCCTGACTCTAAGACTGACCACTGCCTCACATCCAGGGTCATCTCCAGTTGTCCTAGCCCTGGAGGAGAAAGTGAGGCTGACCTTGGCACAGCATGCCCCTCACTCAAATGCAGTTCATGTGCTTCTCATGACATCATCTCTCTGATGTCCTGGTCTTCTTCAAGAACGAAGGACAAACATCATCCCCATCTCTGGCTCACAAAGCTGCTATGGTTAGTTCAGGCCCTTGTATGTAATGTCCTCCTAATGTGGTCACTCTGCCTCTATCCTCTCTCCTCCCTGATCCATTCTCCAAACAGTGAGTGAATTAGGTGAGCACAGATGCCAAAGCAAACTTCCTAATTACTATAAGTTTAACCATGTTATTCTCTCATTCAAAAAACTTCCCATTGTCAACAGTATAAAATAGACACTCATGATTCTGGAATGTAAAGCCCTTCTGCAATGTGATGCCAATCTACTTCTTGAACTTTATTTCACAAATACCCCCTTCTTGCCTGACCTTGAGTACTTTACATTGGGACCCACCTGGACTAATAGCCACTCCTAGATCATAGACAGTGTTCTATTTTTTCCCGTACCAGCACATGCTGACTTCCAAAACTCACAAAATGTTAACTCCCTAACTTCCCCGTTAATATTCCCTACTTTTATGGAACAGCACACCTCCACAGAGTCTTCCCTGGTTTCTCAACTAGAAGTTATCTCTTCTTTAAAGTTGCGAAGGATCTCAGCATCCACCAATTCAACATGTAATTACATCTACAATTATCTATAAGAAGGTTTTGAAACCCTCCAGCTGATTACCTCTAAAAATGGGAAGTTCACTACCTCAAGATACAATATAATTCATTCTGTGATAGCTCTGATTACTATAGCAAGTCTCTCCAACTCTCTGGACTTTTATGACAGTCATATTCTGATTTTTGTCATTTATATTTGTAACATATCTCCCTGTTATATTATGACTATCTGGAAGACAGAGACTGGAGATATATAAGATTATATTTTCACTTTTTATAATCCCATTAGGGAGATATACATATAGTTTACTATTTGCTGAGATGACTTGAATTGAGTTCTAACTAATCTGTGATATTCTCCTATCCCCCTCCCCTGCTCTTCTGTTCATTATCTCTGCTCTAGAAAAGAACAAAACATGGTCCAGGTTCTTTTGGGGGGAAAATACTATTCCCCACCCCCACACTGAGAAAAGACAAGGTCTGGAGGGAATTGAGTAAAGGAGACAGTGAGTGGTGGTAGAAGTGTTTTATCCTTCTAAGGACAGGGGAGCCCAGGAAGATTCAGGAAACACCATCTCTCTCTCTCTCTCTCTCTCTCTCTCTCTCTCTCTCTCTCTCTCTCTCTCTCTCTCTCTCTCTCTCACTTTCTCTTTCCCCCTCTCAAAATATATCCATATATGAACTTTCTGTCCTTTTATCTCTCTGAACCCCATCCCTTTTTTCTCACTACCTCTCTATTAATTGCAGTTTCTCTGAACCTCTCTCCTCCTGTTACAGTCTGGATTTTTTTGCCTTCAGTAAAACAAGTATTTTTAAGTTACCATATGTAAGTCACTGTGTTCCCACATCGTTCCCTTTGTCTTTGTCCCTGTTTTACTATTTCTTTTCTTCCTGTCCCTGGATCCCATTTTCTATCTGACTCTTTCCCTATCTCTTTGTCCCACTTCTCACTTCCCTGTGCCTCAGTACCATTCCCATTCCCTGGAATTCTTTCTTACTGTCTATTCCTATTTCCTCTCTCAAGTTCTCTCTAACTCCTCTTCTTACCTATCTGTCTGCCTCTCTTTCCCTTTCTCCATTACACTATCCCAACTCTGTTTTATTCTGAAAGAGAGAGAGAGAGAGAGAGAGAGAGGATATTGATAGCATTCTGCTTTCAAATCAGTGTCAAATCAATTGGTACAGCAATGTCCAGCAAATTCTGAAAATGTGTAAAAATTCATGTCAATTTATATTGAACAATTAGTTTTTTTCCTTCATGTCTCTGACCCCCTTTTTCTTTGGAGTTCTAACTGACTCTCTCTTCAATTCTTTTCTCCATCCCTCTTCTATCTCTCAGTTACCCTGATCCCCAGCAGTGACATCAGAACTGATTGGTAACAAAACCCAGGAAATTCACAAGTGGCTGAACCATTCTGGGCTTCTCTTTGTAAATTGTGCAAATTCCATAGAAAAAAGTAAATGCAGAAGCTCACATTCACATGATCAAACTCACATTCATACTCACAGACAATCATTTGTGCGCACACACAAACACACCCAGGCAGCCTCCCTCACATATAACTGTACCCACTCAGATACATTCTCCCAAATCCATTCACTCAGTTACAAACCCACATGCATATTCACTCATATTGCCCCAATATACCTGACTTACAATAAGCATAGCACATAGTTCTGCTAGGTATGGAAACGCACACACACACATCTCTTATCATCACTGCATTGACTCCCTATTGTCTATCATTTCCAGAACTAGCCCTCCTCCCTGCATGCTTGATCTATAAGACAGAAGCCTCAGTATGCCCTCTCCTAGGAAGCATCAAGGAGACCTCAAAGAATGCGATAATCTATATACGATGCACTCTCTTCCAGTTCATCCTGATGACCAGAACTGGGAATAGGCTGAATCTCCCAAGAGTAATGAAGTCTTTTCCTGGGGGAGACCAAGGGCCTTCTCCTTTGGGCATGGACCCCAGCCAGCTGGAGGAACAACTCTGAACTGGCTTTGGGAATTGAGTGTCAATAGGGTCTGGCAGGACTGCCAGAGAAAAGCTGGGAGGAGGCCTCAGGCCTTTCCTTCTCTGGATCTAGCTCCCAAGACAGAAGGAGGAAGGCAAGGAGGGCTGGAGGATTGGCAGTAATTAGACCTCAAGCTGACAAACCAATTTAGGGATCTTTCCCCTCCCCCTTCCTTACAGACACATTCATTTCATTTTTTCCCCCCTTCCTTCTCCTCTGAGCCAAAGAGAGGAAACACTATTTTCACTGCTGTGGATGGACTGAAATAAGAGACGGAGACGGGTGTGTGTGTGTGTGTGTGTGTGTGTGTGTGTGTGTGTGTGTGTGTCTGGGTGTTAGGATTTGTGTGTCTGCACGTGTGCATGGCTCTGCTGTCCCCAGGAATGTGTGTGTGTGTGTGTGTGTGTGTCTTAGGATTTGTGTGTATCTACACATACAAGTGTCTCTTCAGTCCCCAGGAGTGTGTGTTAGGATTTGTGTGTGTGTGTATGTGTGTCTGGGTATTGGGATTTGTGTGTGACTGCACATGTGAGTGTCTCAACTATCTCCAGGAGTGCGTGTGTTAGGATTTGTGTGTATCTGCACATGCAAGTATCTCTTCTGTCTCCAGGAGAGAGAGAGAGAGAGAGAGAGAGAGAGAGAGAGAGAGAGAGAGAGAGTGTTTGTGTGTTTGTGTGTGTGTGTGTGTACGTTAGGATTTGTGGATACATGAATGTCTCTGCTGTCTCAGGAGTGTATATGTTAGGATTTGTATGTGTGTCTGTCTAGGTGTTGGAATTTGTGTATACCTGCACATATGAGTATCTCTGCTATCCCTTAGAGTATGTGTGTGTGTGAGTGTGTGTGTATGTTAGGATTTGTTTGTATCTGCACATGTGAATATCTCTGTTGTCCTCAGGAGCATGTATACATGTTAGAATTTGTGTATATCTGCACTTGTGTCTCTGCTGTTTCCAGGTGTGTGTGTGTGTGTTAGGATGTTTGTGTGTGTGTGTGTGTGTGTTTCTGGAAGATCCCTGGGTGTGTGTCTGAGAAAGAGTCTGGGTGAATAGCTGAGTCTGTTTTTCTTTCCCTGCAGGGTTCCATCTCCAAACCAGATCCACTGCCCTGACATTGCTCTTTTGGTCCCAGACTCCACTGCTTTTTTGGATGCATAGACCCCAGATCTTTCCTGAGACCTCCCTGTCCATCCTTCCCTTTGCTACCCCCCCCCCAGAAGAACTCGGAGGAAGGAATTCTCCTAACACACTCACATTTACACACATGTACTCACACTTACACAGCCTCCCCCATATGGTCCAACCTGGTACAGGAAACAGGACCACTGGGAGACCCTTCTTTTTCCTCTGAATATTTAGTTGGTTTGGGTTCAGTTCAGTTTGGCATTAAGGAACTGATGGAAATGACCTCAGAGGGCTCTATGCCCTCACCCCCTTCCCGAGGCTCATCATAACAAACCTGAGACAAGCATATAGATTCTAGGGCTCCCTGCAAGTCTAGTCAAGCCAGGCTGGTCCCATCACCTAGCCCTGGAGCCTCCACGTAACTTTTGGCCCTCCATTCTGTCTGTCCATTGAGTCTCCCCCTTCCTCCTGTCCTTAACCCTACGTCTCACCCCCAGACTAGAGAGGAAGGGGAGGTAGACCAGCATTCCATTGAGCCCACAGTCACCCAGCTGTGGTGGGTTGAAACCAAGAAAACAGCTGGAGAGCCCCAGACTGAAGGGCGGGGGTGGGGTGGGGGTAGGGGGGAGCCCAGAACAAGAGACAGACACAGAAGAAGAGAACTAGAGATGAATAGGAAGATAGAAAGGAAATAGTGGAAAACTTCACTGACCTAGAGAGACTGCGCCTGAGGCTGAGGCCCATCCAAGAACATGAGAAGAGGATGCCCCTACCTGTGCCTGGGGCAAGGTTTAGGACAAAATGCTTATGGTCTTATTACTCTGCCAGTCCTTTCACTCACTATGTCCCCAGCAAAAGTCATTTCATGTAAACTACCACCCTCGTGGCCTCTGGAAATGGGTAGAACTCTGGAGTGCTGGTCATTTGAATGATTCCCCAGTGGCAGATCCTTAGACCCTTAGTCTGGGATCCCTGAAGTCATGAAAACCAGCAAAGGACCCCAGGCTAGTGGCAATAAGACTGTAGATTCCTAACCATCCTCTTTCATCTGGGAAGGCAGGAGGGGAAGTCCCCTTTCTCATGTTCACCTTGGCCTTGACCCTAAGTAGTGAGGTGAGGGCTCCCCCATTCACCTGTTTCCATCTCTCTTCATAGCCTGCTCCCCGATCTCCAGCTCTCGGCAAGCCCCATCTGTTATTGGCCCCCCTATTCTTAGGATACCTAATTCTCAGGCTCCCCACTGCCAATTCCTCATTCTGCACCCCTCCTTTCCTAGCCCCCCTCCATCGTCTGCTCCTAGGCCCAGCAACCCCTTCCCTAGCTCCACTTTCTGACCTCACAGGCCAGATCCCCCTCTCCCTGGCCCCGTTCTTCATGCCCTTGGCCCCAGGCCCAGCTCCCCCCTCTCCCTGGCCCTGCTCCAGACACCCCTCTTCTTGCTTGCCTCTCCCATTCACTCTCCGAAGCCCCGCGCTCTCGGCGAGGCTCGGGCTCAGCCGGGAGAAATGTGCTGAAGGCGGGGAGGGCGGGAGGCCAGCGCTGAGGGGCGATCAGGCTGACGTGGGGAGGCTCTGGAGCCTCGCAATCCCTCCCCCCCCCCCACACACACACACACTTCGATCACCTCAACCTTCCCCAGCCCCATCCTATACCCGTCTCCCTATCTGGGGGGGGGGGTGAACCGACCCCCCAAACAAAACACCCGCGGTCCGAGAGCAATGCCCCATTGTCCCTCCCCAGGACCCTTGCAGCGGTCAGGGACCCAGCTATCCAGGCTGCCTGGCACCCAGTTGGAAAGGGACACCCTACGGGGAAGCACCCGCCGTCCATGAGCCATCTGAAAACACCCCGCAGGCCAAGGACCCTGGCGTCCGAGCTGACTGGTGCTGGGTTGGAACGAGCAGATGCTTAGCGCCCAGCGCCCCTGTGAGGCGTGGCAGCTCCCGGCTCGGACCCGGACTTCTGACTCCCCGAGCCGCGCCCTTCCAGGCCCAGGGAAGGCCCGGCGGCTGGCTGGCTGGCTGCTTACCTGGGCTGTCACTGGATCCGCTTGTCCGTCGGGCCGGGCCCGGGGCTCCTCACGCTCCCATGGGGCCTCCCGGGGGCCCAGTGGAGGCCGGCCGAAGGCCCGCCGCGGTCCGGCCTCCCTCTCTCCCTCCGCGCCTCAGCCCCGAAGGCAGACTCGGGTTCGGACTCCGGGTTATCCGACAGAGCCGAGCCCGCGGGATCTGAGCGGGGCGAGTCGGGCAGGCGCGTCCAGAGCGGAGCGGACCCGGGCCAGGGCCTGGCAGGGCAGGGCAGGGCAGGGCCGAGCAGGGCAAGGTCGGGCACAGCAGGGCAGGGCGGGCAGCTCCCAAGCCCGGGAGGAGCAGACGGCTCCTGCTGCGGGAGGTGAAGGCTAGACGGGACAGAGGGAAGGAGGGAGGGACGGAGGAGGGGAGGGCGAGAGGAGGAGGAGGGAAGGAGCGCAAGATGGGGAGAGGGAGGGGAAGAGGGGCTGGAGCTTCGGGTGAGGGCCAGGAGAGGGGGCTGCGGCGGCAGCTGTCGACTATTTTTTTTTAAATTTCCTAGATCTCCGAGCCCGTCTCTCCGCTCGGTCTATCTAGAGTCTCTAACTGGTTGAGCCGTACACCGTTCCTCGTTCCCCCACTCCCCCGGCCCCAAATCAAGAACCATTTCCCTTTGCCTGGGACGAAGTCCTGCATTCAGAGCCCAGGGCTTGGATTTGGGGTTCATTTGGTGGTGGTGGGGTCCTGCCTGGGGAGAATGGGTCTGGACTTCTTTAATTGAAGCCAGAGGATCCCTGGAAGAGGATGTCACAGAGAGACTCCTGTACCACACAGTTCCAGTACTTCTTGTCTCTGACTAGTCGGATTCCCGGACTCTGGACTTCCCCGGAGCTAGTTTGCATTAAACCCTAAATCTCCCCTTCAAAAGACAGGGGTTCCCAAGACAAAGGTATTCCTAGATCCTCTGGGCCTAGAGGCTCAGATTCTCTTTGACCACAGGATGCCCTCAGTCAGCCCCACCCTTGAAACCACTTACTGGAGACCTACCTGGCAGGACCAGAGGGCTATTTCACCCAGTCTAAGGTCAGACTTTCAGACCCATAAAACCGACCAGTAGGACACATGGGAGCTTAGAGCACCTGATCCCTAGGCACCTCCTTCTATTGCTATCCCTCCTCCTCCCCTTCCCAGTCTTTGGCCATTCTGACACTTTTCCATATACTTAGGTAATCTTGAGGTCAAAGGGCTTTGTAGAGTTCACAAAAGGTTCCCAGAACCAAGTTTTCCGAAATCCATTTCCTTCTGTCCTTCTTAATATAGCTGAAGTTCTGAGATCCCAGAAAACAGGGCTGTCCTCATGTCAAACTGGCATCTTCTCACTTTTTCCACATCTACCATCTAGTCTTAGTCTAGGAGATAATATCTATAAAGCAGTTAGCACAGTACCTTTATGTAGCACATAATGGGAGCTTTATAAACACTTGCTCTCTTCCTCCCCCCTCTATCCTTTTCTTTCCCTTTCACCCATCTGCCCTGAATCCAATCATACATGAACACTCCCCAACAGTCATCATAGTCACTCTCATGGATGCCACTCATATCCAGATACATTCATTGTGGAAGAAGCAAGGAAACTTTTATCAGGCACCTACCTGGGACCTCCAGGGACCTGGAGGTCTCTCTGGGTTCAAATCTGGCCTCAGACTCTCACTAGCTGGCTGATCCTAGACAAGCCACTTTACCCCTGTTTGCCTCAGTTTCCTCTTCTGTAAAATGAAGGAGAAGGAAATAAATGGTAGACCACTCCAATCAATATCTTTGCCAAGAAAACCCCAAATGGGGTCATGAAGAGTTAGATGTAGCTGAAAAATGCCAGACAGCAAGAAGTACCTATTAAGTTCCAGGCACCAGGGTAAGAGCTTTTCAAATATTATTCAATCCTGACAACCACCCTGGGAGATAGATGCCCTTATGCCTTCTTTGCAGTTGAGGAAATTGAGGCAAATAGATGTTAAATAACTTGTCTAGGGTGATAAAGTCATATCTGAACCAAAACCTTCCTGCTTCCATGTCTGGTACTCTATCCACTATACTGCCTAGCTGCCTAGGAAGTTCATGTTGAGAGAGGGCTTGAAGACTCACCAAGTGCTTTCTATATTTCATCTGATCCTTATAACTCTTTAGGGCACTATTGTGATTTCCAATTTACTGAGAAGGAACTAAGATTCAGAGTTCGCAAGACAAGGTAGCACAGGAGAAAGAGCTCTGACTTCAGAGACCAAAAACCTACATTTAGATAACACATCTAATACTGCCGTGGTGACCCTGGACAAGTCTCAGTTTCCTCCTCTCTAATATTATAATGTCCTCTGAGGTCTCTGCCAGTCCTAGAACAGAGGCTTAAAGTCCTATCTATGATTTGCCAAAGATCACAAAACGGTATCTGAAATGAATTTTGATTCTAGGTCTTTCCTTCCTTCAAGGGTAAAGAGGTCAGCCACTATTCCTGACTGGCTACCCAATAGTTATTCTTTTCTGCATTCTTTTATGCCCTCACACTCTGATATTCAATCAACCAGTATTTATAAAAATGATTCATCTCTTCCCCAATCCCACTCACCATTTACATATCTTCTTCCCCAACACACAAACTGATACCTATCTTCTCATGCCTCAAGGTAAGAAAATGGGAGTCTTTGCCACCCAACCTAAGCAGGAGAAAAAAAATTCACGACTGAAACAATTAAAATATAATTGATACATGAAATCCTAATGGATAGTGACTTATTAGAAGTGCTTTTTGGTATGGCATTGAAGAAGTGGACCCAGATGGCTTCTGAGGAGAAAGTGAAACAAATGACTTTCTCTAGTCTCCCTTCACTCCATATCCAAATCATTTTTATATCATGGCATCACCTCCCTGGTATCATTCTCTTTGAGAATGAAGGCCAAATTATATCAACCTCTGAAGAACTGGATAACACTAACTTAGGTTCCCAGATGCTCTCACCAGTATTTGGTTGCCTTTGATAGGAAGGATGACTAGTCCTGTTCTGGTTGAGGAGGGCCTGGGCTCACTGAGAGGCCTGCAGGGTAGTCAGAGGGTTATGAACCTACATTACTTTCCATGTTCCAAAGTTCAGGGAAGTCAATGAATTTCTCCAGACCAAGGATCTTAGTTCTCAAATCTTTCATTAGGATGAGGAAGAGAATCCAGGCAGAGGCAGTGTGGTGTATTAGGATTAGGGTAGATCTTTGCTCTTAAAAGCAAATGTCAAAACAATAGAAAGATCTTAGATTTTTAACCCCTCTGTTGGTGGGAGAAACCAGAGTTTAAAGGTTGCTAGGTACAGCCTCCTATGAATATTCCCCATCTCTGGAATCCAAATATCTTATGGCTTTGTTAATGTCAAGTTCAAGGAGATAGTCTTCTATGGACCACTCTCTTGGTTCCTCTCCCTCAGATCCAGGAAGTCAGCTCCCACCTCCCTACCACTCCCAACTCCCTCAACTACCCCTGCCCCCCAACAGGCCTCAGGTTTCCTTCTTACAGAGTTCTATAATTCTTCCTATCCAACAAAGGAGAAAAATTCAGGAATCTTCAGGAAAAAAAATTCAGGAAAATTCAGGTCCAAGACAGCGCTGCCCTTTCCCTTTGGGAATATGGATAAGGTTTGGAATTTTGGCTTTGGAAATGAAGGGGGGGGTGTCTTGATTTGTCTACCCTAGGAAGTAAGTCTGTAGGGTGGAAGAATATATGCTTCTCTACATGCCTTTGGATACCTGCATTTCCTGTGTTTTTGTGTGTGTGTGTGTGTGTGTGTGTGTGTGTGTGTGTGTGTGTGTATGTGTGTCCTCTGGAATGTTTGCACCCCACCCCTATCTCTCCACCCCCAACACAGGAACCTCATGGTCCTCACATACTGATTCCTTACTTTTTACTCCCTATTCTCCTTCCTTTTCCACTTTCCCACTTTCATTTACTACTTTTGTGATCTTGAATCCCAGGACCAAGATCTCTGTGCCTCAGTTTTTTCATCTGTAAAATGAAGGAGTTGGACTAGATAGCCTCTAAGGTCTCTTCTAGCTTTACATATTTAATCCTAAAATGCTACTTCTTTCTTCCTTTTCCCTCTTTCCTTTTCCCTTTTCTTCCCCTTTGGGATGTAAGTGTTGTTCAGTTGTTTGAGCCATGTCCAACTTTTCATGATCTTGAGGATTTTTTGGCAAAGATACTAAATTGGTTTACCATTTCCTTCTCCAGTTCACTTTATAGCAGAAGAAACTGAGGCAAACTGGGTTATGTAATTTTCCTAGAGTCACACATGTAATAAATGTCTGAGGCCAGATTTGAACTCAGGAAGATGAGTCTTTCTGACTCCAGAGCCAGTGCCCTGCCCACAGGGCAACCTAACTGCCCTCTTGGAACTTTAGGATAATGGAACTAGAGAGAGGACAAGTAAAGAATCCTTCAGTGAAAAAAAAGAAAGAAGAAAAAAGGACCCAAGGTAGAATTCTCACTGTTAGAGGGCATGATATAGACAATGACCCAGAAGAGGAGATTGAGACTCAGGAGTCATATTGGCTGGAGGCCAACCAGGAGAGAATGGTGTCAGAAATAGAGAGAGGAGAGAGGGCAGCAGTGTCAAATGTAGCAGCTAGGCTAAGATGATGAGAACCAAGAAAAGAACATCAGACTGAGCAATTCAGAGATCTTCAAAAACTTTGGAAAAAGAAGCTTCAGTTCAATGATGAGACTGAAAGTCAAATTATAGAGAGTTAAGAAAAGAGTAAGAGAAAAGAAACCAGAAGCATCTAAGATACATAGTCTACATTAAGTTTAGTGATAAAGTCAGAATCTGTGTTGCAAAGGACTGAGGAGTGAGGTGGAGAAGAATGTCAACAGTGTTTTCAAGACATTGGAAGAGAAAGAGATCAAGGACGATAGCTTAAGAGGATAGTAAAGTCTAGTGAAGGTTTTTTGGGGTTGGCTGGTTGGTTGTTTTTTTTAAGATATGGAGACTTGGATATGTTTGAAGGCAGTGGGGAAGTGACCAGTTGATGAGGAGAGATTGAAGTTGTTGGGGGAAGGGCTTGAGGAGGGATAATTGAGGATGCAATCTTTTGGACAAGAATCTAGGGGATTTGGAAGAAGATTGAGAACAATGGTTCAAGTGTGAGATGAGGAAGACCTGCATCAGGATATTGGCAATATCAGAGAAAAGAAGGGAACCTATTCAAAAGATATTACGGAGATAAAAATCAACAAGACAGCAACAGATTGGAAATGGAGGGGAGAAGTGGAAGAAAGAATACAAAGTCAGATGACATCTAGGCTGCAAACCTGATGATTAATACAGTGATGCCTTCAATAATAATAGGGAAGATAAAAGGAAAGGAAGATTTAAGGGGGAAAGATGAGTTCTGTTTTGAACAAGTTGAATTTTAAAATGTCTGCCCAACATCCTATTTTGACCAACCCAGGAAGACTTCATGGAGTAGGTGACATTTCAGATCTAACTATCTGGCTGGGAATCTCCTTGATGGGCCTGAAGGGCCGTAAACGCCTTCTCTGAATTCCGGCTCCTGAAATCCCAGTCTGGAGATAGAGGAGAGCTTGGACTTGGCAGAGTCAGGGTGCCCTAAGAGCATGAAGAGGAATGAGGGAACCCCCTACTCCTCAATGGGGGCTGGAGAGCACCTGGTTTATGGTCCTAATAAATGTTGATGGGAAGAGGCCTGGCTGGTTATTTATGGGCAATAAAGCAGAGAGCCAGGGTGAAGCTCCAGCCGGACTGGCCAGACTAGGCTCAGCATTGGCTTAAGATTGAAGGGGGGGAATAACTGTCTTGGATCTCTCAGTGATGGGCTGGCTCAAAAAGGGGGCCTATTCTTAGCACAGACCCCCTCCCCCTGACTTCCTTCTGGGCCAAAACCACTTGTGAGCTGCGTGGGGCCAGGGAGCAGTGCTGGGGAGGCCTTCGGCACCACTCCTGAAGTGCTCAGCTACTGGGGGTGCGGGGGCGCAGATCTGCCCCCAGAGACCTCAGCCAGGCATGGGGCCAGGATCCACAGAAGAAATGTTTTCTTACTTCCACCCACCTTTCTGTCTGGCCGCTCCCTCCTTGACTTAACAAGTTCTCAAAGACTCAAAGACAGAGACCTGGTACAAACCTCCATCTCCTGATCTGAAGAATGGGCTGAATCATTTCTTCATCCCAGCTCATCCTCACCCCTGTCTTGCTCAGCAGTCCTTCCTTTCTAGGCTGGGTTGGTCAGATCATGGCTATAAACCCCCAAACCTCCCACCTTGGCAAGTGAGATTTGATCTCCCGGTCCAGGGCCTCCTTAATCCAGCTGGGTCTCCAGGCACCCCCACCCCTTGTCAGCACCTCCCCCTTTCCCTCCACCCTAGTCTGGCTGGCCCTCCCACTTTGTTGTCTGCTGGCCAAATTACACACAGTTTCTCCTTTAAACTCCTTCCTTCAATCTGGGCTCTGTCTCCTGATCTTTCTCCCCTACCCCACCCCCATCAATCTCCCTTCCATTTTCACTCCTTCTCCCTCACATACACACACCTAACCTTGAAATTGGGTTTCTTCTGTCTAGGGGTCAGTGATGGGGTGGGAGCTTAATGGAGAGGATGAAGGTTTGATGAGGGCTCAGTGATACAGATAGGGTGTCTTGGTGAGTGGGGATAGAGCGATAGAGATGAGGAACTCAATGAGAGGGACAGGGATGAAATGATGGGATTGAGGACTGAATAAAAGGGATGGGAGCTCACTGAGAGGATGAAGAGTCAGTAAGGGGGACCTGGTCTACCACCAGACTCTTCAGTTCTCAGGATCAGGGACATCAGACTTTTCCTTGGGGTCAACCCCCAAGTCTCATTCTTAGCATTCACCATTCGCGTACTCATCCCAGATTCTGTCTGATAGCAGGTGCTCTGATTCAGGACACCACCCTTCAGTCTGGCTTCCCACATAGGGCTAAGAGAGGAGAGTGAGGCTCAAGCTGGCAGTTGACCTTACTTGTCCAGCAGCAGCTCAGGTACTTCGTCCAGATACCCAAGTTCCTTAGAATTTCTAGTTCTAGGACAGAAAGGCCCTCCACTGCCTTTTTCTGGCTCCTAAATGATTATGGAATGGGGAGGGGCAGAGAACACAGATGTCCTCTAGTCTGATTCCACTGAGCAAGAGTGGCCGCCAACCTGGGATCCAGTGGGAATGAGAGGACCAGGCCTCAGGGAGGGAGGCCAATGGGGGGTAAGGCATATTCTTCTATTTGTCTTTTCTCCAGATTTCCAGGGACAAAGTAGCCTGACAAAAGTTTGTAACCTGCCCTCATTTCTTCTCTTTTCACCCCAACCCCCCAACAGAACCTTCCCCAGTCTCCACCTTCCAGCTTGCCAGAGGCTGGTCTAGGAGATTCCACTGAAATAACAGCTCAGATCCTGGAAGAAGCCAGACCTGGCACTGGACACTCTGTCGGGGGAATGGCACTTAGGGATGAAGGTTGTTTGGGAAGAGAGAGGATAAACTGTTTTTCCAGCTGTAGAACTGAGGAGGGTATGAGTCAAGATCCCCTCACCTGGGAGAAGGGGAATTGTCTGCTTCTGTCCCCACATCCCAGCTGCTGCTGAGGCCTCTTCCCACCCTAAACCCTGTCCTCTTTACGATCTTCCCTGTATCCACCAAAAGCACCCTCATCCTTTTTTCTGCCAGATTTATATCTTGGGCATTTTGCTGGATTCCTTATTCTCCCTCACTCCATATAGCCAATCAACTGCCAAATCTTGCTTATGGGATGGACTCCCCAGCATCTCTCAATTATGTCCCCTTCTCACTACACATACAGCCACCGTTTGAATTCAAACCCTCATTGCCTTTTGCTCAGACCATCACAACACCCTCCTATCTTGTCTTCTTGGTGTCCTTCATAATCAAAAAAGATTATGACATCAAATGAATGATGGTTTAATTTGCATAATGTTTATTATAGTGAGGGGAATACTGTGTAAAGACATCCTTCTCGTAACCTCTTCCAGAACTCTTTTTATCCTATGAACTGATTTGAGAGGAAACAGGACTTCTGGGGAGGGTCTGGATGCTGTGGGAGACTTTGGCCTTTTGGATATGTTTCCCCAACCCAACCCCCTATGTCAGTGAGGTAGTGATGAAAAATAACAATACAGGATTCTTTTGAGGTCCTGTAATTGGAATGAGTACACTTTAAATCCTTTAATGAGGATCCATTGGAGGGCAAGTCTGGTGCCAGCAGCCAAAGTAATTCCACTCCAATAGTGTATATCAAAGTTGCTGCAGTTAAAAAGCTCATAGTTGGATCTTGAAATCAAGCTGGTGGTCCACCATGAGGTGAGTCATTGCCTGTCTCTCAAAGGCCCCTTCAATGCTCTTAGCACCAGGCCTGAGTATTTACTTTGAAAAAAATAATGTTAAGCAGGAGTGAGTCACCTGGATACCCCAGTCACACAGATACCAAAATGACTTTCTTTGTAAGTGGATAGACCTTGTCATTCCCCAATTCAAGAAATTCCAGTGGCTTCCCAGTCTCTCTAGAATAGAATAGAAACCCCCTCAGTTTAGCTTTTAAAGCCCAGACAACCTGACCCCACCCTACCTTTCCAGCCAAGATTTATTCCCTTCCCACACTCTGTGGTCCAGACAAACTGTCTTTCTTTCTATTCTTCACAATCTTCAGGCTTTTACATTAGCTGTTCCTCATTCCTGGAATGCTCTCCCTCTTTATCTCTCCCTCACAGAGGCAGTAGGAGCACCATCTTTAGGGCTTCTTAACCTTTTTTATCATGGAATCCTTCAGCAGTCTGGTGATCTCTATGGTAAGTAAGTATCCAGGGCCATCTCCAATCATCCTTATTCATTTCTGGTCACTAGACCCATCAGACAGCTTTGGAGGAGAAAGGGAAGTTGATAACTTAGCACAGTACTGCCTCGCTCATTCAATTCATGTGCTTTTCAAGGTATCACCTCTCTGATGTCATGGTCTTCTTCAAGAATGAAGGACAACACCCTAACAACAACATGGGGGTGATGATCAACTTTGATGGACTTGCTCATTCCATCAGTGCAACAATCAGGGACAATTTGGGGCTGTCTGCAATGGAGAATACCATCTGTATCCAGAGAAATAACTGTGGAGTTTGAAGAAAGACCAAGAACTATTACCTTTAATTTAGGAAAAAAATCTGATGTCTTATTGTTTGATCTTGCTATCTCTTATACTTTATGTTTCTTCCTTAAGGATATGATTTCTCTCTCATCACATTCAATCTGGATCAATGTATACCATGGAAACAATGTAAAGACTGGCAAATTGCCTTCTGTGAGGGGGGAGGGAAGTACGATTAGGGGAAAAATTATAAAACTCAAAATAAATAAAATCTTTATAATTCAAAAAAATGAAGGACAAAACATCATAATGATATCTATGAATTCCCTTATCAGAATAATGTCTTTAAGTGAATGGAATAAAATATATAGGATTCTAAAGGAAACCAATGATAGCAAGTTCCTCTGAAAAAAGTCTACTTTCCAAGATATAGAAAGAATTGACTTAAATATATGAGAAAAAGAGCCATTACCTACTTGATTAATAGTCTAAAGATATGAACACAATTCTCAAGGGAAGAAAGATGGTTAATTTCTAGATATATATATTTAAAAAGATCCAAATCACTACTAACCAGAGAAATGCAAATTAAATCAGTTCTGAGATTCTACCTCACACCCATCAGAGTGGCAGAGATGATAAAAAAAGGAAAATGATAAATTTTAATACTGAGAATTCAAGCTTACTAATACACTATTGGTAGAACTGTGAGTGAGAACAATTGTTCTAGATAAAATTTGGAATTATATAAACAAGTTAGAAAAGGATATGTGTTCCCTTCAACCTAGCTATAATACTACTAGGTATATATCTAAAAGAGATCAAAAAAAGAAGAACAAAGAAACTTTGTGATGGCCTCCCTGGAAACTAAGGAGATGTCCATCAATGGCATCCCCTGAAGCAGGCTAAGACTAGGTTGTAGTATATGAATATGATGAACTACTATTGTGCTGTAGGAAATGAGGGGGGAAAGAACTTCAAAAAGGCATGGGAAGGCTTGATTAAACTGATGCAGAGTGAAATGAGCAGAGCCAGGAGAATAATTTATACCATATTCAACATTATAAAAATGAACAATTTTGATACATTTTTATAAACTGATAAGGAAGGAAATGAACAAACAATTTATACAATAACAACAACCCTGCAAAAACAAATATCTTTGAAAATTTTAAGAACTCTAATCAATGTACTATCTACAATTTCAGAGGAATAGCGAGGAAATATATTCTTCATTCCAGAGAGATGATAGATTTTGGGTACAGAGTAAAATATTGATATTTTGAATAAGGTCAATAAAGGAATTTATTTTGCTTGACTATGCCTATTACAATAAATTTTTTTTCTTTTTAATGGGGTTGGGTGGAAGGAGAGAAAATAGATTTCTCTTCATTTTTTTTAACAAGTGGAGACCTACAGATGTGGAATATTGCATGTTGTTCCAGATGAGGTCACCATATTATTAGTTCTACCTTGTTACAAAAGCTCTCTCATGAAATGGGAGTATTCTGAGTTTATATAAGGTAAAAACAAAATGTACCAATGAAACTTTTCAGTCTACAGAAAGGAAAATTGTTATCATATGAGAGCTAAGGGCAGATTCAATTAGCTACAGCAATTTTGAAGTAGTGATGAGCATAAGAAATATTTCAGAAATACTTGCAACAACTGTAATGTGATATGAAAAGATCTGTGATTTCTATTTGTGACAAAATTGCAGTAACCACACATGGGGAGGAGGGGAGCCCTGGCAACAGTCATTTATCAAGTGCCTATTATGTATTGTCTATATTTAATACTACTGTGATTGGTTGCCTACATTCATAATGGGAGGGAATGCTAATCTTTAATTAGAAGATGGTAAAAAGAAAGGGTTTTTCCCCTTCCCATACAAGGTTAAGAACCTTGGTTCTACTTTCCTGATCTCTGCAACTGTCTTACATTTATTCTGGAAATACTTAAGTTTGTATTAATGTCTTCCCCTATGGTGTGTGAGAACAAAAATAGTTTCTTTTTTTGTCTGTTTTCTCAGTGCATAGTAGGTGCCTAATAAATGCTTGTTGCCTGATTGGTTAATTCCTGACTTTAAGATCAGCCCTCTAATCACTGTTCCAAACTGCCTCTTGTCACATATAATAATAGCTTCATAGATGTTTGTTGAAAAATTGAACTGGAGTGAGTTTAAAAAAAATTGGGGGGGGTGGAGGCAATTAGGGTTAAGTGCCTTGCCCAAGGTATCACAGCTAGTAAGTGTCTGAGGCTGTGGATTGACTTTAAAATTTCAGTTAGAAATGGATGAGTCAGGGGTGGCTAGGTGGCACAGTGGATAGAGCACTGGCCCTGGAGTCAGGAGGACCTGAGTTCAAAGACAGCCTCAGACACTTAATAATTACCTAGCTGTGTGGCCTTGGCCAAGGCACTTAACCCTACTGCCTTGCAAAAACCCTAAAAAAACCAAAACAAACAAAAAAAAAAACAAGAAATGGATGAGTCAGCCATAGTGGGCAGTATCCAAGCCCAAGAAGAAGAGTGGGGTGGAGGAGAGGGAGTCATGAGCTAAGTCTGATGACTTAGTTGTGGGTTCATTTAATAAGGGTCAAAGGGACATGCTGATGGGTGTGGCTTGTGCTTCTCAAAATGTCCAGGGACTTCAACTGCAAAAGGATAAACTGAGGTAAGATATTAGAAAGCAATTAATGGTTTATAAAAGTAAGTACTGTTAGATCTAGGAATAGGGTGGCTAAGGGGAAGGTAACCTACATAGGGTGGTACATCTTAAAAACTGAAAGCCATAGCAGTTTGTGTTCAAGGCAAAGACAAGGGGATGGATAAAATGACCTCTTAGGAGCCAATCCCTGGCACAAACCTCACTTCCTTCAGCATTCCATTCTAGTGTATGATATGGGGCTGAGAAAGCTTTGGGTCTATTCCCCAAGGTAGAGAGAAGAGAAGGAAGAGGGAGCCACTGAAATCCTGGAGCTCTACCTGGCTAGTCTTGAAGAAGGTATCCCAGAATAAGGAAGAGGGAATCTGCACTTCTATCTCTGGGTTTGTTTGGACCCTCCATCCTAAGGATAGTACCCCCAGACCTAGGGGAATGCTTCTTGCTAGGAGGCCCCATGCCAGGAATGTGAGATGGGAAATCCTGGAGGGCAGCAGTGGGGGTGGTGGTGGTAACAATGTCGTTATTGATGCTCCCATTTAGGCCCCACATTCCAGGGAGGCTGGCCCCTACCCAGCCTTCATCCCCTTCTATCCAGGGACCCACCGCAGAGGGGCCTGCACTCCTTTGTCAGCTCATGCTGTCAGCCCCCTGACAGCTATGGGAGCTGGGGTGGGTAGGGAGTAGACAGAGGTCTTCTCCTAGAGGACCATGCAGAAGGATGCCCTGTTGACCCCATTCTTGGGGATGGTGCAATTCAAGCTGCCAGTCATTAAGCCCTGTGTCCTGTTCTCCCTAGGACAGTGGGTGTATACAAAGGGCAGTCATGTAAGTGCCCTCATGCTTTCCCCTTGACCTCTTCCCTTTCCCAGAGCTTGTAAAAGAGCTTTGCAGAGCTCACTTTGGTAAGACGCCAGTGGCTCCTGGACCCTGAAGAGGATATACCTCCCAAACCCTTCTGGGCACCAAAGCAGGACTTGCCCCAGCCCACATCCATATTGACCTTATGGTGAGGCAGCTGTTGAACACTGTGACCTATGGGCCAGGATAGGTATTCCTAGTTCCACAACTGTTTACTCAGTAAACCATAGGGCAGGAAATGGGGTTGCTAGCCTCTTACTTGGATCAGGGGTCACTGATACCACTTCTAGTCTATGGAATCACAAGGACCCCATAAAAGTGTTTGATCTGAACCACTCCTAACCAGCTCTGAGAAAGTCCTAGGTTTAAGCTACATCTGAGGTCCTTTGCCCTTCTTATCTGTCTTTGTCTCTCCCTGTTTTTGCCTCAGTCCCCCTATTTCTTTTCTCTTTCTGCCTCTCAGCTTGTCTCTATCTCTACCTCCATCACTTCCTTCTGTCTGTCTCTACCCCTGTCTGTCTCTACTTCAGTCTTCCTCTCCCTCTCTTTCTCTTCTTCAGTCTATCTCTATTTCCATCTCCATTTCTCTCTGCCTCTCTTTTGCCTCTATCCTTCTTTCTGTCTGCTTGTGTCTCTTGTCCCCTGTGTCTATTTGGCCTATCTCTGTTTGTCATTATATCTACTTATCTCAGACCACCTGTCTCTCTCCCTGTCTCTTTGTCTCTACTTCTGTCTCTGCCTCTCTGCTTACCTGTCTCTGTTTCTGTCTCTGTTCCAATTCCCTCATAAGTATCCTGTGCTTGGAGGATGAATGGGGGGGGAAAGGGCAGGAGAGAGAAAGGACACTAGTCTCTTTTGGGTTTCCTTCTAGTTTTAAAGCCCATAACCATACGATGTTCCTCCTTAGCCCCTGCCCTCATGGAATTCATGTTTCCTCTCTCTGTAGTTTTCTCAGCCTCTGTCTTTGTTTTTCCTGTCTAAATGCCCATAAATATTAGAACTCATACTCCGTGATGTCCTCACTTCTTATCTCCCCCATTTCTCTTTTCTGGCTTCCACACTATTCATATCGAAACCAAGAGTTGTTGGGGGGGTTTTTTTTTTATCACCAAATGGATCCCAGGATAAGCTGGATATGCTCCCATCTCATCCTGTTGACCCCTCTCTCTCTATCTCTCTGTCCTGGTTCTCAATATCCCATGGGTTGGGGGGGCACTGTGACATAGGGAGGGATGCTAGAGGAGGGAAGTTGTTTGCCCAAATGCATGATGTGTGTGTATAAATAAAGGTTGAGCTCTGGTTCAGGTGGGAAAAGCTGACTTCTTGGTCCTGTCCCTCCTGGCAAATCTAGCCTGGAGCCCCCATTTTACTTGTGTTTCACTGGCTAGAAGGAGCAAGCCTAGAAGAATCAAGAAGGAAGAGGGTATAGAGGCAGGGAAGACCCATGTAATTTTGGACTGAGTTAAACTTGAAGTGATTTTTTTCCTGGGATTTTCAAGCTCCTAATTTCCTATCTGTATTTTTCTCAGTCTCTGTCTGTCTCTGTTTTCTCTGTCTATATCCTGACAACACAATGGTGATTCCATTTCTAAGACCCAAGGTCTTAGAGTTAGAAGATCTGGGTTCAACTCCTAGGTCTCCTATCTTGGACACATTTTCATGTGTCTTCTCTAGCCTCTGTTTATTCATCTAATTGGTTTCAATATTCTCTAAAGTCCTTTCCAGCCCTAACATTTTGTGATTCCTTTGGGGGAAATATTCCATGGACTTCAGTGATTTCTGGTAAGTTCTTTCTGGTATCTACTTTCAGCTCTTTCTAGTTTTCTATAGACAGATAGTGACCCAACAGGTCTTCAGGTAGGAGAGGAAAGGTCTGCTACACAGTGGGATCCCTTTTATCTCCAGTCTTTCTCAGAAGTTTGGAATTACTAGATGACTCCGTCCCTGGTCCTGGAAACCTCCCCTCTCTGTCTTTCTCTTGTGCCCTATTCTGCCCAAACCAGTCATGGCCCCATCCTCAAAAATGCCAACTATGCAACAAGAATCAAGGTTGCCCTAAATATTTCTGTTTTTTTTAAAACACAATTTTGCTTCAATCACCATTTAAACTTGAACACATGTATCCAGACCACCCAGAGACCCAGATGGAGGGGTGAGAGAAGAGGTTCAACTGGGAGATGGGAGACTCATAGGCTAGGCTAGGCCAGGCCAGGTCAGGCCAATCTGGGGGCAGCTCTGAAGGAAAGGAAGAGAGAAAGGGGAAAATGAGATCATCTCATAGAGGGTGGCCTGACTCTTGTGAGCCTAGAGGTTGGGATGGTCTAATTTGAAAGTTCCTTTCAATGGGATCTCAGTTTGGGGCTCCCTTTGTAAGGTATTTCTGTGAGTACCCTCCCCAAGGAAATCATTTTTAGTTCAATTTTCTAAGGACCTCTAAAAAAATATAACAGGTGGTGTGTCTTTTTCTTTGTAACTCTTTCCAGGACAGCAGGGGTAGAGTGGGTGGGATAGATGGAAGGTCTCTCAATCTGGACTCCCACTGTCCAGAGTCCAACAGAAACCTTGAAAGGTTATCTCACCTTGTCTACACCCAATCTACTTTTCTTCAAACCCACCTGGTCTCTACCTTCCTATAATATATATATCACTTTGTTTATACATATTCTGTTAAATAAAATTTATAAAGAATTTTCAACTCTGACTCCCCACCTTCATCCTTTTTGCTCTACTCCTGTCTCTTTGCCCATTCCTTTCCTTGATGTGTTTCTGTTCCTGCTGCTTTCAATCTCCCCACTGAGGTAGGGGCTGCAATGTCCTGCCTTCCTCACCCTCATACCTAACCAGGGTGGGGAGCTCCTTTTGGAAGCCCAACTGGAGGGCTACTGGAAAGACAAACAGGGCTTGGATAATTTCCAAATATGTCCACATCCCTCCTGCTGAACTTCTCTGGACTTCAGTTTCCTATCTAGTTTACCTAGGTGATATCTAAGGTCCTGCTCTTTGTGAGGGTACTTCAAAGACCTAGTGCTTCTCTGGGATGGGTGGCTGGGCCATTTCTGTTGGGGGTTGGAAAATGGGGAGAGGGAGAACCTGCTGAGAGAATGGGGATGTTTTCTTCTAAAAAGTGAGTTGGATTGGGTGGGCTGGGGAAAGGGTCTTGTCAGCTGCTTTGGGCATCATCAGAGAAGGCTTCCTGGAGGCAAGCTTTATGAAGAAATCTGAGCCAGGCAAAGGAGGTTCATTGCATCAGGATAAAGGAAGGAGAAAATCAAGTGGTTAAGTAAGAGAAGTTAGAGAGGGCCTTCCAGAAGGGCTGGAGCAGACAGGCAGGAGGAGGAGCTGGAGCTGGAGAGTGCCTGCCTATGTCTGTATCTCCAGGCCTGTCTGTCGTGTGGCCTTCTCTCTCTTTTGGTCTCTGCTCCCAGAATCCTCCCAGCCCCTGGTCCCAAGGCCTCCCCATCCCCTGCTCTGGCTGAACTGGCCCCAGCCCACTCCCCCCATCATACCGCAATCCCCCCTAGAGCTGAGCCCCGAGCCCAAGCCACGAAAGTTTCCTCTCTCCTCCTGCCAGGTTAAATTGCCCTCTCGGAATGCAACTGCAGCTTTTCCCCACAAGCTGCCTCTCCCCTCCTGGGCAGCCGCCTCCATGGTATGCATCCCGGCCTGGGGTCCGGACTGGCGGAACATCAAAGCCCAGGGTAGCCAATAACCTCAAGCATTGGAAACCCTTCCATCCGTACTTGCCTGCCAGTGGCCGCCTGCTGCCCGCTTGGCTGCCCCCCGCCTGCCTAGAGCTAAACTGAGCTGGGTTGGACTGAGCAGAGCCGGCCCTGGGCCTGCCTGCCCCATTTGTTTCCTATAAACAGCACATGGGAATGTTTAGGAGGCTGGGGAGGACTTTTTCTCTGGGCCAGGCCTCTTCCCCCTCCTCCTGCCCCACAACCACCACAACCACTCCCCCCCACCCCCCCTGTCTACAATGAGCTACTTGTTAGAAGACAATTTTAATTTTGCTTAATGCAATTTCTGCTGGAACTGGGGAGGGGGGGTTGGAGGTTGAGGGAGAAGGCGGAGAAGGGGTGGCTGGACTCACTCCTTTGACCCCCAGCTCTGCAGATTGTTCATTCCTGAGGATGGGAGCGGAGCAGTCCCAAGCCTGGATGCCAGACTAGGGAAGGATGGAGGGACAGATAGTCTGGTACAAATCGGAGTCCAGGGTAGGTATGGGCAGGAATCACCAGAAGTAGAACAAGAAGATCAAGCTTCCTTATTTTGCAGACAAAAACTGAGGCCCAAGGTTGCATAACTATTAAGTAGCAGAGGTAACATCCCTCCCCATACCCAGCAATCCGGGGCTGCCTTACCAGTACCAGTTATTTCCCCCCCAATATCCCTATAGCCAGACCTCTCTAGAAGTTATCATAATCCTTTCTCTGGCCAGAGGTGGGCCCTCTTGTTCTCATATAGCCTGGGAAAGGAAAAACTACAGCTCATGCTGTTAGGAAGTTCTGCAAGTAATAATAATAATGATCATATTCATAATAGTATTTTTATCTTGCTTTGAAGTTTGCAAAGCACTTTACAAATGTTAACTGTTTGATTCTTGCAACAGCCCTATAAGATAGACACAATTATTATTCTCAGTTACAGATGAGGAAACTGAGGCACATGGACATTAAGTGACTTGTCCAAGGTCACAAAGTTATCAGAAGTCTGGAACAGGATTTGAACTCAGGTTTTCTTGACTTCAAATCCTGGTGTCTCTTTGCTCTATCCCCAGCCTTATTACCCTCGTGCAGCCCTTTGATTTCTCAGTCTTACATCCTTGGTTTTTTCACAATTCATTTTTTCACCCTCTCTGAAACCAACTAGATGACAGTGGGTAGAGGACCTGAATTCAAATTTGACCTCAAATACTTACAAGCTGTGTGATTTTGGGCAAGTCACTTAACTCTGATTGCCTCATATCCACTGCCATCTCCACTTGTCCTGATTCATATCTGGCCACTGAACCAAGATGGCTCTGGAGAAGAAAGTGAGGCTGTTGACTTAACAGCATCCCCTCACCCAAATCCAATTCACTTGTATGTCATGGCATCACCTCCCTGATGTCATGGTCTTCTTTGAGAATGAAGAACAGGGCAGCCAGGTGGCATAGTGTATAGAGCACCAGCCCTGGACTCAGGAGTATTTGAGTTCAAATGCACCCTCAGACACTTAATAATTGCCTCGCTGTGTGTCCTTGGGCAAGCCACTTAACCCCATTGTCTCAAATAAAATAAAATTTAAAAAAAGAGGGAGAATGAAGGACAAACATCATCAGCAGCAACCTCAGGCTCAATGCCCAGGGGACTTCTGAGGTCCTCCCTAGCAACTTCTTCTAATGGAAAAGAATAACCAGGGCAAGGTAATAGAAATCCTGTATCCTTATGCTGGAAGAGACCTCAGAGTCCAGCTCTAATCTATACCACCAGAAGGGTCCCCTCTGTGACACTCTGGTGAGCATTCTCCCAGTCCCTGATTAGACGCCTCTACCAATGTGGAACTAACTTGAAAGATGACTATTCAGGGCAGCTAGGTGGTGCAGTGGATAGAGCACCTGCCCTGGAGTCAGGAGTACCTGGGTTCAAATCCAGCCTCAGACACTTAATAATTACCTAGCTGTGTGGCCTTGGGCAAGCCACTTATGCCTTGCAAAAACCTTAAAAAATAAAGATGACTATTCACCCTTGGGGACAATCCTACTGACTAGGCTCCCAGGTCTCAGTGTCCCTGCTGTCTCTCAGAACCAACCTAGAGACAGGGTTGATTATGATAGAGGGCTGAGCTGGGAGAGACCTAGAATTGGGTATTATTCCAGGGGTGGGTTTACTATGTGTGACTGAGCTATTGGTTGGCCCTCTGGTTTCTAAACATCTAGGGAGGCTTCAAGAAGATGAGGGTATCAGTAGCTCTTCCTGGGAAGGGAAGGGAGGGAAGGAAATGCTAAGACCTTAAGTATAGAGTTGGGAAGGGCTTTAGAGATCATTGAATCCAACTTTCTCCTTTTACAGTTAAGGAAACTTATTGGTTAATTGGTTAAGGGACTTGTTGAGGGGTCACAGCAGGCAGTAAATGAGGTAGGATTTTAAGGCCAGCTCTTCCTGGCCTCTTATGAGTTCAGAACTGTATTTGTTCCACTACTTCAGGAGACTTAAGGCACCAGGACTCTGTTCCTGGGCTGCCCAAAGCGACCAGCTTAGCTCCAGCCAAACCAAGGAGGGTGTCTGCCCTAGCCTGGGCCTGACTTGGCCTGGTTTGGTGAATTTTTCTCACCCTCCTCATTTCTAAGTCCAGGCCAATGCAGCCAAGTATGCAGAGATCCTGGCTATTAGCCCACCCTGCTCCCATTCTCTCAATGACAGCCAGTGATCTAAGATACCTGGAGGGAAGGCTCTAGCAGGCTGGCCAGGTGGGGCTGGGAAGGGGGTGCTGGTCAGCTTACATCTATTCTATCTCTTCCCACCCCTAATCAATAGACCAGCAATTCTCATCTCCAAGACCTTCCTGGCACCTCAAGGACCTCCTTAGGAATTCTACCAGACTGCCTCTATTTGGAGGATGGGGAGAGGGATATGTACCTGTGATTTAATGATGTCGATACTACTGGTGAGGAAACTTTCTCCATCCATTTCATATTATTAACTGTTCCACAGCAAGTCCCAGAGAGTTCTCAGAGGTATGGAAAAACCAAATGTCTAGGGTCATTCTGCCAGTGTGTGTCCAAAAGGGACTTGAACATCCATTTCCCTGACTCTGAGACTGGCTCTCTATCCACTGGGACAGACTGTCTCTACTCACATTGCCCACAAATGATCCAAGAGAAATTAGGTCAGGTCCCAAAGAAATTGGTGGGGAAATGTTGGAAGAGTAGAGAACATTTCTAAAGAGTAAAGAAACTGCCCCAACCCCAACCAGGGCCCCAACTGTGGCAGGACATGTTGGCAGAGTTCTGGAGTTCTGTGCCATGAGGAGGGGGGTTAGAGGCTATAAAACAGGGGCCCTGGGGAGCCTGATCCACTTTCCCTCCCACTCCCCACATGGGGGTCCTGCTGCAGACCCTGGCTCTATGGGCACCAGGAAACCAACTTCCATGGGTTTTTACTGTGAGTGGATTGGTTGGGGGATGCTACTAGCCCTAGGTGCAGAAGGCCTGATTACCAGTGATTGGGGGGAACCTTATAAATGGAGCTTTGTTTCCATGGCTCCGTGAGCCATAAAGCTGCCTGGCTGTGGGGGAAAGGAAATATCCCAAGATCTGACATTGTATAAACAGCCCACTTGGAAAGTGGACGGTATTGGGAGAGCAGAAGGGAGAGGTCCCTGTTATATATATGTGGAGGGGGGGGGGGCAGGGAGGCAAAGCTGATGTCTCTCAAGGCTTACTTCCAGAAACCACAAGACTTGGAATCAGAGACCCTCATTTCAAGATCCAGATCTGTTCAACCTGTGGGACTATGGGTCAATCCTTTCCCTCCCTGGCTTCAGTATCCTCATTTATGAAATGAGGAAGTTCATCTCTAAGTCTGGTCCAGGTCCAAAGTCCAATGTCTCTGAGATTCCTAAATCTTCAAAGTTGTTGCCCCTTACCTGTCCTACATCCCAACATCACTCCCATCCTATCACCTGTCTGTAGGTTCCTTCAAAAATTGACTTCTGCCTTACAGACATGGGCATCCTTTCCTTCTGAGAGACAGAAAGAAGATTCAGATTTCTGCTTTGTAAATGGATGGTGAGGTTTTCAAAGGCCTGATCTTAGTTATTGGCCACTTCCATGTCTTTGGCAAAGAAAACTGGACAAATTATTTAAAGAACAAACCCAACACCTTTGTACTTTAAGATGGCTGGCAACTAGGGCTTTCAGAGGTCCCCAGCCCTTCCCTGCAGAAAACAGAAAGGCAGATCACTGTTCCTTTCCCAGAACATTCACTGTGGACTGATAGAACCCAGAATGTGGAAAAATTCAGCACAAGTTGGAGCTAACCTGCTGTTGTTCTTTTGTGGCACACGAAGCCAGAGCTCCCTGCTCCCTGCAGAGACGAATGGTCATCCTGCCACTCACTCCCCCCTCTCCAGGAGGGTCTCGGGGGCTCCAGGGGAGTAGCTAATAGCTTAAGTGTGAGAAAGTTGAGCCAACTTCCTCCACTGAATCTAGCCAGCCCAGCCCACTACTGCTGCCTACTCCACCCAGCCTACTTCTCTTTCCAAGGGGTGAACAAGCTGGGCAATGGGTCCTCAAGCTAAAGAACAGGAGGTCTTTTCAGTTGAAGGAATAGTACAGCCATGCTGCCTTTGAGTCAGAAGAGACTCGAGTCTCAAAGAGAGGTTGGCTCCTACTTGCCTCGAACTCAATTTTGATTCAGGATTCTAGGCTTCTGGTCACAAGCTCTTTATTGCCACCACAACTGACAAAAAATGGACATTTTACACATTTCTGCCCCCAACTTTCCCCACAAAACTTACTTGGTGCTTTATAACGTCCTGGAGGAGGAGACAAGTAATATTAACTTTTCCCTAAATTCACCATTGGCAGCCCCACCAAGGTTTTTCTGTCTTCTTCAGCTGACCTTTTATAGAACCTAGTCAAAGTAGCATCTCAGGTTCACCTATGGGGGTGGGCAGGGGTGCCTGGGAGCCCTTCAGTCCAAGTATTTTCAATAGCTCTTCTATCAGCATTTAGGAGAACTGGATTTGGATTGTCCTTGAGCAAGTCATTCTTCTCTGAACCTGTTTCCTCATCTATAAAATGTGGATAAATTATATTTACACAATTGATGTAACAGGATCTTGGTGGGAAAGCCTTTTGTGATTCCTAAAGAAATGTGAATTATCACTCCAAAAACCCCAAGGACATAGGTCTCCTCCTGGGAATTTTTTCAGGCACCAAATCCCCTTTGCTCCCTGCCCTGCAGAACTGGCACACTCACTACTGAATCTTGCCTGCTAAGTATGTCAGACTGGCCCCTTCAGTCTTGCAGCAGAATCCACAGGCCAGTTGGGTGGAGCTGAGCAGAGAAGAGGATTAGGAAATGAATGTGTCTGGGATTTCTCTTAGGAATGTGTCTTTATTGAAGAGTGTGAATATATGTATATTTATAAAAAGATGGACCCTCTGTAAAAAGAGAGCTTATTGCCTCCAAACAGCCAAGCAGAACAGAAGACAAATACCTGGCATATTCCCAGAAGTCATAGGTTCCTGCACTGTTGGCTCTGTCTTTCCTGGCCAGCATCACTGTTCGTCACCAAAGATTGAGAGCCTCCTCCCCCTTCCAGGTGCCTGCCCACCCAACTTGCAGATGATTCTCAGGAGGACATAGAAAGTATAGGAATAGACAGATGCACCAGGCTTTTCTCCCATTCGGGTCAAAGAAGGTTTTGCTTTGGAAAATTCAATCAGGAATATAAAGTTAGCTTGGAGCTCCTTCTGATTCAAGAAGTGAAGAAGTTTCCATCCTACCCATTAAGGGAAGAAAAGAGAGAAGGACTTTCTCTCTAGGGTATGAAACAAGTATCCACTGTGCAGAGTGAGATCAGTAGCACATACTTGTGGGATAGATGGACTATATCACACAAGTCTGTTTTTTATTAGCATGGAAAATGGAAACAAAATTAGAAGAATATATAACATCTTAAAGAGTCACTGAGTTCTCTAAGGTGGGGGCACTTTGACTTTACAACCCCGGGGAGGGTTGAGAATTAGCAAGTGCCCTAGCTGGTCATTTCCACTGTCCCAAGAATAGTTATTCTTCTCCCGCTGGGAGATTGTCCTCAATTCGCTTGATGAACCGCATCCTGATTTCTGTTACCCCATCTCCTTTCAGCGTGTCCTGAACAAACTTCACATCCACTGCCATCTGGACCTGGGCAGAGAGGAAAAAAATGGAGCTGTGGGCAGAGCCAGCTGCCTGCTTACCACTTCACAGAGTGAGGGCTGACAGTTCAGTTCACCTCTACTTTCCTATGTCTGGAGTCATAATTGGAGCATTTTTGAAATGTTGAATTTTACTGATTTTTTAAAATCAGTAAATTCTGGTTATGTGCCCTCTTCACTCCTACCCCTCCCAGGGAGCTTCCCCTTATAACAACAACAACAAAACTGTCCACCTATAGCAGCTACATGCAATCACATCCTCAATGACCCTTCACCTCTCCAAGGAAAGGAGGGAGGTAGGTCTCCTGGGATAGGGAGATCAAGGCTGGCTATTACAGAGATTTCCCAGTCCATTTAGCACTCTTCTCACTATCATTAATGTAGCAAAAATTTCATCAACCTGTTTTTTTCATCAATTCATACAAGTCTCTCCATGTTTTTTGGATAACCTCCTATTGATCCTAACTTATGGTGCAATAATATCCCAATGCATTCATATATAATAATTTGTTCAATTATTTCCCAATTCACAGGTACTCATGCTATTTAGAGTTGTCTGCAACCATAAAAGGTGCTGCTCAGAAGTACTGTTTTAATGGGCCCTGTCTGACTCCCCTCTCCTTAAGATATATACCCAGCTGTTAGGATCTCAAGGTCAAGGGTATGAAGTGGGGGATGATTTCACTTGCATAATTCTAAATTGCTTCCAGAACCTTTAGACCAATTTGTAGCTCCACCAATCCCAAATTAGTATGCCTGTCCTCCTGTGATTATTCCAATACTATTTCTATCTTATGATATCTTTGCCAATTTGTCGGGTATGAGGTGAAACTTTAGAATTGTTTTAATTTTTATTTCTATTAGTGATTTACAGAATTGTTGATTGTCTTCAATTTTATTTTTGAGAACTCTTTCTATTCTTTGACCCCTTATCTACTAGGAAGCCAGGACACTTTCACAGATTAGGTCATATTTAGCCATCAGGACACTTTTTACAGATGAGCCCGTCCTTAGACATCTTCTATCTCCCTTGAAGACTCAAAACAACTCCCAGTCTCCTTCCAAAATAGTTTATGTAGTGTACTTTGTTACTCTTAAAGGGCTTTAGAAAATGTTACCAATTATTCCATGTCAGTGATGACTCTCTTTAGATGAAATGGCCTCAATGAAGGGTCACCACTAACAGCTCTGGATGATGACTTGCATCCAATTGGGGCCTGAGCTCAGCCTTTTAGAGCCTGTCAAAGACAGTTAGCTGGTGGTACATAGAACAAAGAGCTGGGCCTGGAATCAGGAAGCCCTAAATTCAAATCCAGCCTCAGTTACTTACTAGCTATGTAATCCTGAGCAAATCACTTCACCTCTGTCTGCCTCAGTTTTCTCCACTGTAAAGTGGGGTAATAATAAAAAATAATAAAAATAATCAAAGGATTCCTGTGAGGATCAAATAAGATAATATTTGTAAAAAGTACATAGCGGGGGCAGCTAGGTGGTGCAGTGGATAAAGCACCAGCCCTGGAGTCAGGAGTACCTGGGTTCAAATCCGGTCTCAGACATTTAATAATTACCTAGCTGTGTGGCCTTGGGCAAACCACTTAACCCCATTTGCCTTGCAAAATCCTTAAAAAAAAGTACATAGCGAGGGACAGCCAGGTGGCACAGTGAATAGAGCACCAGCCCTGGCATCCACCCTCAGACACTTAATAATTACCTAAATGTGACCTTGGGCAAGTCACTTAACCCCATTGCCTTAAATAAATTTTTTAAAAAAGTACATAGTGGACAATATATAAATGCTTATTCCCTTCCTTCTTTATTCCCTTCCCTGTTCCCTTCTTACCCCAAATCATTTATTTATAGACAGAAAAGACAATACAATGTCCCCCAGGAAAGAAAGGGTCCCCCCCTTCATATTCATAATGAGAAATCTTGCATCAAGTCAACCAGTGGTATGGCAAAGATCCTGGTAAGGCTTACTAAGGGAAGCTGTCTGACCATAAGTGCAGTCAAGAAAGGAGGCTCAGCATTAAGCAGAAAAGTCCTGAGCAGGTCAGCAGCCTCTGTCCACTACAGTCCCATTCCTAGAAGGAAAGAATTGTACTCACCATCTCCAGGGCTCCCCTCAACACCCCACATAAGAGATTGGAATAAATGAGGGATGAGTGGTTATCAGGAAGCTCCACAAAATCGACCAAGGGGTTGTTTTCCAAGATGAGAGAGAATTCGTCTCCAGCGGGGCTCCAGTTGGTGATGCTTGGGGTGATGCCCAGATACATTTTAAATGCTACCTATTAAAGATAGACAGAGCAGCAGGGGTAAAGATGGAGCAGTGAGTGATCCTCCTTTCTCTTCCTTCCTATGGTACCTTCC
Organism: Macrotis lagotis; assembly: GCF_037893015.1. Classification (NCBI taxonomy): domain Eukaryota; kingdom Metazoa; phylum Chordata; class Mammalia; order Peramelemorphia; family Peramelidae; genus Macrotis; species Macrotis lagotis. The sequence continues at coordinate 848,380,381 of NC_133658.1, forward strand.
TAGGTAAGGTGACTACCCTGGTAATACGGGGAAATGAGAAGCAGGGGAGTGATGATTTGGGCCAAGGGTTTCTCTCCAGAAATAATTAATGGAAAAGTATTTTTGCTCATCCAAGTCTATATCCTCCGGGGTAACACAGTGAAGGCTGAAGCTCTCAGGGGAAAGAAGCACTTACTTTCTCAAGCAAACATTCTGGATGAGCAAAAGAAGAGTGGTGGCTAGCACTAAGTATCTGAACCAAATCCAAAAAGAAAATTCAGAGAAAATAGTCATAGCAACCTAAGGCATAAGGTATAGCTTCCCCACCTCTGCCTATGTTCCTCTCCTGACAAAGGGGTCCTTGTGTCATTCCTAGGACAGACTCACTCTGAGCACATCATTTTCTCTGTATGGGAGGTCACCTCCTCATCAGTAAAATGAATATGCCAATGTTGGTTTTACAGTGCAAGAAGGATAATGCTCTCACAACCTCTTGAGCCTATCAGTTACAATTATGTGATAAGGAAGAATGGTCTCCATGCTGGAATAGAAAGTGTCTCTTTCAAAGATTGAACTCAAAAGAAGAGCCAGCAGAACATTTCACATTTTTGCCACAATGAGGAAAAAGCTGGTTTTGATTTAAAAGGAGTTTAGAATTTACACAGGTGTCTCCTATGCCCATTCCCCTCCCTCACAACTCAGCCATCTCTTAACCAGCTCCAAGAGGTTCTGGAAGTGTTCTGCAACTATAATGGCTATTAATTAGCTCCCCAGTACAGCCAGAGTCTCTTCTGAAAGAATGAAGGAGGGAATGCCTGGGGGCCCTTGGGAGATGACCTTGGCAATAACATCTGCTGTTTCCCGAAAGTCATGGCACCTGCCAACATTTGACCGAGCCAGGAAATCTTCAATCAATCGGACACCGATATTGTAGCCCCTAGAAAGGTGATCAAACAACAACAAATCACAAGGTAACCTCAAGGATGTGAGGTTGTCATAGCTGGGGGTGAAAGCAAAAGATCCTCAAACTTCACAATAAATTGACTTAGTGAAAGTGCAATCAAAGAGCTAGTATCAAATAAGAATAACTTCAAAGGAAGTTTTTGCCAAGTTCCAAAAAAATAATGAGGTCCTAGGGCAGCCAGGTGGCAGAGCACCCTAGAGGGCCTGAGTTCAAATCCAGTCTCAGACACTTAATAATTACTTAATTGGGTGACCTTGGCCAAGTCATTCAATCCCATTGCTTTGCAAAAACAACAACAACAACAACAACAATAACAATAAGGATAATAATAATGAAGTCCTAGAGCACAGGGTACCCCACCCCCCCAGCCCCAAATTTCCCAAAGAATAAAAATTCTTGCCTCAGGTACAACTCACATTTTGTCAAGTTGTTTGTTTACATCTTCATCATTTTCATAGTCCTTGCAAAGCTGAGTTACCAGAGCTCCATAGGTCAAGGTAAAAAGCTCAGAACTCTAAATGAGATTCAAAAGGCAGTCAGTACCAAACACAGGAAGAAGAAAAGATTGTGTAAATGGGGTAAAAGACATTGGTGCTATTTTCAGGCTTCAGAAGAAATTCACCTGTCTGCTGGGAGAAAAAGTCAATTCCAGCAAAGCTGCAGTGAGCCTGGACCCCTCCAGTATCTTGCCCAGGACTAACCCAAAAGAATTTGGGCCTGGCTTCTTTAGGGAAAGGGTGGAGGAGGGCACTTTGCCCAAGAGCTCCTGTCTAGCAGTCAAGTGCCAACAACTCATGCTAACTACTGGCCAAGGCTGGATTCCCCAAAGCAGAGGCTGCCATTCCCTGGTACAGAGCCCATAGCTCAGACCTAGACTACAGGATCCTAACTCAGGAAACGAACCATGGCTCCCCCTGGTGGACTTCTTGGACTGTGAATCCAAGTCTTCATTGGAAGACAGCTGAATGAATGTTCCTTCATTTATCAATTATCCTCTGCTCATTAGCATACAATTTGAATGGTTGATTCAGAGGTCTCAGGGAATGCCTGCCCAAATAACTAGACTGTAGTCTCTGCAGTATCTTTATAATAGCTCCAGCTCTTGGACAGCAAAAGGCACTGCTAGTCAGGAGGGAAGGAAACCAGGTCAGGGTTACCTGCACCCTCTACAACAATAGATTAGAGCCCTCACCCTGAAAAACAATATTGAGAAAACCAAGGTTGATTCTCTGTATATAGTTCCAATGGGTCCTGGGTGAAAATGACTTTGTCATGCACTGGGTTTGCTGGGTGTTGTGAGGCTGTAGGCTGAGCAGTTTGGGAATAGGATGGGGGAAGCAATGGAGGGGAAGGCTGCACATTTGAAAACATTTTTGATCCAGTTCAAAATGTTGCCCTGAATGCCTTTCAACAACAGCTGTCAGACAATCACGGCAACTCTTTTCTCAGCTAGATGAAGAAACCTATCACCTACCATGAGACGCAGAGATGCTGAAGGTAAAGGAAATGGCAAATACCAATACTACAGAATGAAAGCAGCAGGCAGGTGGAAAGAAGGGAAAAAAGACAATATCAGCATTAAATAAGAAAGACAGACACATATGGGCAAGACCACAATCTGTACAACTAGGTCACAAAGAAACCAGGCTGAAAACAGAGGCCAACCCACCCTACCCCCATCTACACTGGTAGGTAAGTGAAATAAATTAAGGCACTTATGAGAATTGTCGTTCTGAGGTTTAGGCTCTTTGGAATTGAGACCCTGAGGACAAAGCTGAAGGTCTTAGGTCAAATGAGCACTTGAGATGCTTTGTCCCATCTCGCATTAATAAAATTACATTTTAGAATAAGGGCTACAGTGTGGGTTGATGCATTTAATACTTCCTGTATGTCTACGGTATGGTACTGGGCTTAAATTAAGAGTAAAGACAGGTTTACATCCTGCTCCTGACAGTAGCTATGTGACCATAGATAAGGAACTATTTTTTTTTGAATCATAATTTCCTCCTCTATAAAATAGGTTTTAGACATATTGGTAGAACCTACTCAGAAGGCTGTGGTAGGGATCAACAGTGTGTCTATAAAGCATTTTTCAATCTTGAAATAACTACATTAACGTCATCTCTTACTTTGAAGGATCCCTGAGATAAGCCCTTCTCATTTTATGCTATCTAGACCCATATCTGCCCAGTCTCCAAAGATTTACCTCGGGAACTTTCTTTTGATTCTATTAGCATTTTGGTAAAAATAATCTACTCCTGGAACTATCCCTGGTCTCTCATTTTCCCTATATGTCTGCCCTGCTCCTTTCCCAGTAATAACAAGGATACTTTCTCCTTCCCAGAAAGTTTTTTATTGCTACTCCAGTTGATTCTCATAATATTCCTGTGAGACAATTTAAGCAGGTATCCCCACTACAGATGACTTCCATGAAACTTCAACTCCAATACGATGCTATAGCAAAATACATAACAAAGTGAAAGGCAAGAGTTTCATCATATATACTGGGAAAACAAGAGTGGATCAAAAAATATCTCAGGTTATGACATACAGCTGACTAGCAATCTATAAAAATTAGTCTAAATATACATTTTGGCAGTCACTGAACTCGTAACTGAATAGGAAGAGATATTGTAGACCTCATTTGAGAAACTGCAAAATACTTGCTCATTCTTGCAAAAGTCTATTTCTTTAACACCAGTATTCTCCCAGTGATACTATATGATTGTGAATCATCAAAATTACAAATAACTAAAAGGCAAAGGAAAGATGCATGGTGGATAAGTTAACTGAAAAAATGTTATCACTGGTGAACTGTATGGAAGTGCCATGAAAGGCATTGTGGAGGACCCATATAAGTTTTTTTTAGTTGTTTGTTTTTTGCAAGGCAATGGGGTTAAGTGGCTTGCCCAAGGCCACACAACTAGGTAATTATTAAGTGTCTGAGGCTGGATCTGAACTCAGGTAATCCTGACTCCAGGGCCAATGCTCCATCCACTTCACCACCTAGCCGCCCCCCAGGACCCATATAAATTAAAAAGGAAGTAGGTAGGTCATGGAGCAAGAATGAAGCACAGAGAGAAAGTCCATGTGGTACAATGGTGCTTCCAGGATATTAAAAGAGAGTAGATCCTTCTAGGTATAATCCGAGAAAATACAGATAATTTTATGGGATGAAAAGTCAGGAAAGAATTAGGATCTGTGCTGGTAAAGGAAACATCTATAATGAAATCATAAGTCCAAAGAATCAAAGTTTAGAGGAAACTAAGGCTTGAAAAGGGGAAATAAGCTGACCAAATTCATATAGACTTTTAGTGGAAGAGTCACATTATAACCTACATCTCCAAATTCCTGGGTCCAGTGATGTATTTCACCAGGCTGTCTCCCACAACTTCGTTGTTATTAATCACAATCTCTCTATAACAGTAACAATAACTATAACCATATACCCAAAACATTAGAACCAGCTCTGAAAACCTGAAAACCTGATTTTTTTTTAGGTTTTTTTTTTTTTTTTTTGCAAGGCAAATGGGGTTGAGTGGCTTGCCCAAAGCCACACAGCTAGGTAATTATTAAGTGGCTGAGTTGGATTTGAACTCAGGTACTCCTGACTCCAGGGCTAGTGTGCTATCCACTACACCTAGCCGCCCCCAACCTGATATAGTCTTGCTAAGAATTACAAAGTTCCTTTAACACAACTGAAAAAATTCTAACCAGGGCATCTCCAGGAGGTAATTTACCAAATATGGCAAGGAAAGACAGGTATTAGGGAAGGAAATTTTTTCTTTAGTAAAGTCAAAGACCTGGCATTTGTAAGCCTGGAGCATGAATGGATGGAGTATATCCAGCAATTACCAGTCCAGCAATTTGGCCTTACTGCATTAAGTCATAAGAGCTTTCCATCCATTATTAACAACCTGAAGTCAGGACATCTGCCTTAATATCAGAAGCCCCAGTCCATGGTGATGCCAAATAATCTGCAAATCACAACCATTTATATTTTTCACATGAGGGCAGCAAGCATTTTATTCATGCTGCTGTCCCCAATTCCCTGCCAAGAACAACAGGTACCAAGAGATAACAAAATTTTGTCCAACATCATAGGCAGATTCTTCCAAATCTAAGATGGAGAAACCTGACTTTTGACTTTCTATTCCCCACTCTCATTTCTAGGTTCCCCCTTAAGAACTCAAGTTTTTACATTTTAAAATGTAAATATGCTACTTCCTGAGGGTTTCTGGGCCGAACAAATTAGGCTCTCAGAAGGAGCATCAAGAATCTGCTATTTGTCAGTTAACCTCCCCCTTCTGAAACTGGGTGTCTACCCCTAAACTTAAAGAGCTTGATATGAATGATTAATTGCCCTTTGGAGCCAGCCTTGGAACCATCATTCTAATGTAGGAACAAATCAATCCAACACTGGCCAGTATTCAAGTCTCAGAGCAAATCTGTGATTTAAGTCAAATATTATTACCCCCATTTTACAGATGAAGAACAGTAACTTGAAGGATATGTTTTCCCCTGTTTGCAAAAAAAGTTGGTAAATAAAGAAGTTCTCTTTCCAAGTATCCTACTCTTTTTCACCCATCCATTTTTCTTCTTCAGGACTTGAGACCTCAAAGGCCAACATCTCTGACCTCTGAAGGATGAAGATTATAAATTCAGGTTACTAACAATTAAGAATGGAAATGACTGTGATTAGGGTCATTGGCTGGTTTTCATAAGGAGTGGCCTCAGACAGACAGAAATAGCAAATGAATTGCTTTTGTCTTTCAAATGCATAAAATAAAAAAGTAACCTTGTTAAGAGAATAACTTAACTTCTCCAGGTCTACAAAAGAATTGAAAATCAAGGTTGAAATAAGTTGAAAAAAGTAGAAGGGGCTTTTATTGATAAATTACCAAAGAGAGAAAGTAGCATATCTAAGCCCACACCAATATTTAAACAGATGACTCTGTAAAGTGAGGGTTAGAAGTATGAATTACATTCCCTAAGCAACGAAGGATGGAATGGGAAGTGACTGTTTGAGCTGATCAGTGGAGTTCTAGACTTCCAAGTTAGATAAGCTCTATCTTTTTTTAGCTGTCACCTCTAAAATGGAAAAAACACCAATTGTTCATTTATATTCCAACTCCCCACCACTAAATTCCAAAAGAAATCTTGGTATTTTTTCCCCACTAAAATCAAGCCAGACTTTTGAGATTCACAGACAAATTTCGTTTTTAAATGGAAGATAGTGTAATCATATATGCAGAGCTGAAAGACACCATCATGTCCAACCTTGATTTTAGTGGATAAAGCATGAGCCTTGCAGTCAGGAGGATGGGAGTAGAAATCTGGCTTCAGACACTTGCCATTTACTATCTGTATGACCTTGGGCAAGGCATTTAACCTTTGCATCCAGGACCATCTCCAGTCATCCTGATTCATATCTGGCCATGTCTCTGGAGAAGAAAGTAAGGCTGGTGACTTAGCACAACACCCCTTTACTCAAATCCAATTTATGTGCTTGTCACAGTATCACACCCCCCCCCATATCATGATTTTTCGATAATGAAAGACAAACATCGTCATCAATACAAATGAAGAATCTGATGCCAGGAGAGGGGATGTGTGTGTACATTTTAAAGGCAGATGTTGCCACAATAATGATTTTTGATCTCTTGGGTTCTACTCATGATAAAGTGAAGGTATACTCATGGATGAAGTTACACTGCCTCTCCAATGATCTGAGTGAAACAATTCTATCATGGGATGGAGATCCTTGACTGCAGGGAACTTAGTTTTATATATCAGAAAATATTTTTATTTTTGGCAAGGCAATGGGGTTAAGTGACTTGCCCAAGGCCACACAGCTAAGTAATTATTAAGTGTCTGAGGTTACATTTGAACTCAGGTACTCCTGACTCCAGGGCTGGTGCTCTATTCACTGTGCCACCTAGCCACCCCTATATCAGAAAATATAAGGAGGGAGTGTGATCAGTGCTGGGATGGAAGCAAAGAAAGAAGGTATGGAAGATCCCCTGGCCCTGAGATGAGGGTTCTGGTCCTCATAAAGATCCTAGCCTTTCTATACATATACCCTCTTTCCCCACCCCTCCTCTTTCTTTTTCTTTCTTTCTTTTTTTTTAAGGTTTTTACAAAGCCATGGGGTTAAGTAACTTGCCCAATTCCACACAGCTAGGTAATTATTAAGTGCCTGAGGCCAGATTTGAGCTCAGGTCCTCCAGACTCCAGGGATGGTGCTCTATTCACTGTGCCACCTAGCTGCCCCAACACCCCTCCTCTTTCAAGTATGCATAAAATCCCTGTTCTCAAACTCATAAAGTGAATCCCCCTTTTCCCACCCACATTACACACCCTTCTTTTAATTTTTGATCTGCACTGGATCTCCAAATATGGGACAACCAGTTGGCATAGTGGATAGAGTGCCAGAACCCAAGTTCAAATCTGGCCTCAAACACTTATTGGCCGTATGACCGCAGGCAAGTCACTTCACCCTATTTGCCTCAGTCTTCTCATCTTCTGAAATGAACTGGAGAAGGAAATGGCAAACCACTCTAGTATCTTTCCCAGGAAAACTCCAAATAGGGTCATGAAGCATGGGACACTGTTGAAATGACTGAACAACAACAGACCTGCTCCAGCCTGCATCATATATCAGCTCCTCCTTAGCCTCCCTCCACCAGCCCCATGATGCTTTCTTCTCCAGTCCCTTCAACCCCATCAACTCCATGACACTTTTTTTTTTTTAGATTTTTATAAGGCAAATGGGGTTAAGCGGCTTGCCCAAGGCCACACAGCTAGGTCATTATTAAGTCTCTAAGGTTGGATTTGTTTGTTTTTAGTTTAGTTTTGTTTTTTTTGTAAGACAAACGGGGTTAAGTGGCTTGCCCAAGGCCACACAGCTAGGTGATTATTAAGCGTCTGAGACCGCATTTGAACCCAGGTCCTCCTGACTCCAGGGCCGGGGCTCTATCCACTGGGCCACCTAGCCGCCCCCCACATAAGCCTACAATACACAAGTCTCCAGTCCTACTCTGCTGTCCCCGGTTCAGGCCCTCTCCTGAGGCCCCCCTCCTCTTCCCAGTTCTCGCACCCCCTACTCCCAGTCTCGGAAGCAGATCCCTACTTACAGTCGGCCTTCCTGGCTTGCCGGGGGGATACCTTCAGAACCCCCTCCCCTTTCCTGGGAAGCTCCTGCCAAGGCTGGCAGCCCCATGGAGGACCCCCTCCCCACCCCTCCTCCCGCCTCATTCCACAGCTACTCTTCGGTCCCCCCCAGTCAGCCAACGAGGTTCCCGATCCCCAGGGCAACACCACCGGGTCCCCCAGGGGCTGGGTCTTAGGGAGACGACAGTCAGATCGCCCCTCTTCGCGCCTCCTCCCCTCCCCCCGCACCTGCCCCCCTCGCCTTCGCGCCCCTCCCCCCTCGGGGCCCCATTTCCCTCCTGGGGGGGGGCAGACACCCCTTCCCCCCCAGCCCTCGAAGCCCTTCCCGGCACTGGCCCCACCCCCCGCTCCCGGTTACCATTTTCTTGCTCTCGGTGCCTCGGTTCGCTTGCCTCGACATGGCTCCGGCCGCCCCCGCCTCAGGCCCGCTCACCTATTCCCCGGTGGCCCCTACCCCCCTATCCCCCCCGAAGCCCCCAGCCCGGTTCCGGCCCAGCAGCGGCCGCACAGCCCGGGCCTCCAGAGACTGACAGACCCTCCCCCCGACCCGCTGCGCAGGCGCGGCCGGCTGCAGGGCACCACGGGAGTCGTGGTCCTGCTTTGAAGAGAAAAGGAAGCCCGCTCGGTCTCTCTGATCCTCTACCGGGAGCGGTGAACTACAATTCCCGTAGGACCTTTCGGCCGCACCGCTCCCTGGACGCCGTAGGACTACAGTTCCCGGCGTACCCCGCGCGAGAATGAGGCGTCAGAGGGCTGAGCTAGCAGAGAGCCTGCGCCCGCCCCAGAGTTCTGATCGCTGGGGGGTGCTCGTCCCTTGTGGGAGAAGCTGCGACCTCCCTGGAGGAAAACGGGGGTGTCTCTGGATCGACACACTCTCCCTTTAACAAGGTCCTCCTTTCATTTTTAGGGCCAGTCACTCTGCTGCAACATTAAGCCGCGTGATAGGGCGGCTAGGTAGAGCGCCGGCCCTGGAGTCAGGAGTACCTGGGTTCAGATCCGGCCTCAGACACCTAATAATGACCTAGCTGTGTGGCCTTGGGCAAGCCGCTTAACCCCATTGCCTTGCAAAAAAACCTAAAAAAAAAAAAAAACACACGCATTACAAAAAGTTCAACGGTTTTTAAGAGGGGAAAAAAATGGGGTCTTTTGGAGGGGACATAAAGGGAGGCCTGGTTTTATCAGATATCTGGCTGTTTCATTGGTCCAACAAGAGAAAAATAGGGAGCAGTAGAGGAGAGTCCATTAGCAAGACCCAGAAGGAATTGAACACAGGAGGGCTACTGAGAAAACTGGAGGACAGTTTGGCAGAAAATTGATTAGACCATCATTTTATCTCACATGCTATCATAATAAGTTGATTATGCAGCCTAAAAATGTCACATTGCATAAAAATCAAAAGTGAACTGAAATTGGCTCCATTCAGATCTAAGATTAGAAGAGCCAAACACGGAATGAAGAAGATTACAAGTTATTTTGAGTATTTATTCTAGGTCACTCCTCTATATAGTCTGTTTTCAGGTTCATAGAATTTTTCATCTGGTCATCTATTCAAATCCATAACTTCAAACGCCTATAAATTCACTTCTATAATAGACCAAAACAGACAATACAAGAATTCAAAAGAAAAGAATTCAAGCAAAATTCAAATTAAATAATTAGGAATTTTACCATTTAACAGAGAACTCAACTGGTTACCACCCTCAGATGTCATTTTGTTTTAGTCAGCTCCCAATTAACCTCTCTCTAACACAATGGTAGAGATTCATATCGATTTTTCATGGAAAGATATCAGATTGGTAGATATAGCAGGTTCTAACTACTTTTCTTTCCTATCTCAATTCAGTAGCCATTCAAAGGGCACAGACTTCTCAGCATAGTTACTAAAAAAAGGTTGTTTTTCAAGATACAGTTCTACTCAGGATTACCTTTGGTTTTGCTCAAGAATTGGAAGGGTTAAGGATATGATTTCTCTGTCATCACATTCAACTGAGATCAATGTATAATATAGAACCAATGTAAAGACTAACAGAATGCCTTCTGTGGGGGGTGGGGGAGGGAAGCATAAATGGGGAAAAATTTGTAAAACTCAAAATAAATATATTTCTAAAAAAAAAAAGAATTGGAAGGGAAGTTATTTCCCACTTAATCTGCTTCTCTGCTCCCTAAACTAGTTTGGCTTTGTAGCTGATATCCTTGCCTACAGCAAGGTGTGGACCTGCTATCAGTTCTAAATCACTGATTTGCAGTCCCAATCTTGAGCTCCTGCTGTACTCAAGGCTGATCCTAATATCATTAGGCCATTTCTGAGCTTATGAATGATTCAACCTAGCTATTGCTGCCTCCAGCCCTCCGATGAATAGATGCTCTATTTCCTTGAGGATATCCACAAACTCTTTGGCAGAAAAATGGAACTCTCTGGATTAATACCTTCCCTATTGTCCAAACAGAAGTCTATCTTCATATCAAGTGAAAGGCTTCTGTGACTCTTGAGAGGTACCAAGTACAAGTGATTCTTTATCTGAATCTTAGTCCAAATTTTTTCTGTAGATGCTATTGTCTGACTCCAATAGTCCATCTCCAACTAATGGACAGGTCCTGCTCAGGGCCATGTGGATGGCTTTCCATTGCTTTTATCCACCTTTTCACTAAAGAATCTGACTCACTCATCCATGGGCAGCAGGTCTTTGTAGGGCTTTCCTCATTCCCTGGGGCCAATTTGTAAACTACTAGACTGCTTAGTCATTCAACTCCTTGGTATAAGTAGCTCTCTTTTGGTGTACCATCTTGGGTTTTCCCTGAATGCCAAGATTTCTTTGTTTTTAATTTTTATTTATTTAAGGCAATGAGGTTAAATGACTTGCCCAAGTTCACATAGCTGGGCAACTATTAACTGTCTGAGGCCGGATTTGAATTCAGGTACTCCTGACTCCAGGGCTGGTTCTCTATCCACTGTGCCACCTGGCTCCCAGATGCCAAGATTTCTTAATAGAATTTTATCTCTTAATTGGAGGTCTTACTAATGAATCAGCATCATATTGTCAATCATTTCATTTTGAGCTTTTCTGAGTTGAAGCCATAGCTAGGTGCTAGACCTTCTTTAGCCTGTCTCTCAGGCTGAAAGTCACACTGATACTGAGTCTTCATGCTTTTTTCTTCTTCTCCTTTTTCTTCTTTTTCTTCTCTTCTTGCTCTTTTTCTCCTCTTCTGCCTCCTCAGTCTTCTCTTCCTCTTCCTCCTCCCCTCCTCCTTCTCCTTATATGATTTCACTAGTTTAGAGAGTTCCCAGTGAGAAATTTCCTTTACTAATGCAACTCAGCAATATATCTCTAACATTGGGTCTTAAAGAGTTCTCTGGGGCATTGAAAGGTTAAGTGATTCTCTCAGGATTTTCATCTTAAGACATGCTAATGCACCAATCATTAGACAAACATAGTTTCATAGTTTCAAACATCAGCAAAGACTGGGTAAAAATCTGTGACATCATTCTTGGTGACAGTATGTAGATACACTAGAAATATCATATGCCAACCCCAATGAAGTTTATGTTTAGATTTCAGGCCATCCTTCCCCTTCCTCCCACCCAGCATATTCAGTAACTTTTGTTTAAAGTATTTTGATTGCAAAATAAAGTGTAGTACAGTAAGGTACATTCTAGACTTTTTGATTCCTGCCAAAGATAATACCTTCTTGGGTAGCTTGCTCTCAAAATCTTGACACTGATTAGAATGGGTCCTGGCAAATAAGGTAGACCCAGAGAAATATATCTCCCACAATACTTTGGCAGTTGTAGAGGCTTTCCGGTTCTTGGTTGAATATGACTATGCCTACTTAATGAAATGATTTGTTACTACCTGAATGTTGCATATACTAGTCCTAAGTTCTACTAGAGATAAATTGATAAAATGTACACAAGTTCCAGCGTTTTGTCAATTCTCTTTTCTTTCAGGTGCAAGTTGCTAGAACCTTCCTTTGAACACAGCAAACACAGGGTTCACACTTGCTAAATATATTGGCTATTATTTTGGTCAAGTGGACTCTATTTCAAAACAAAGTTCCAGAGTTCTCTCTTGTGGCCAAGGGTCCAAAATTAGCAGCTAGATCATGTATGATCCTGGTTTCAGATCCAATTCTCTTTTTGTGTTCTGATGTGTATTTGGAATGCTCTTGTTGGTGGTATTTAAATTCAGATATTTACGTTTTTAATTTAATTTTAAAGAGAAAAAGAATCAGGTCCAGAGAATGGACAAGGTAAAAGTGGTCTTCCAAATCTAAACTCATCAGTTCTTTTTTTTCCACTTTTGTTGCTGAGTGAATTCAGTCTTGTGCAGCTCTCTGTAATACCATTTGGGATTTTCTTGGCAACGATACTGGAACAGTTTGCCATTTTCTTCTCCATCTCATTTTACAGACAAGGAACTGAGGCACACAGGGCTAAGTGACTTGCCTAGGCTCACACAGCTAGTAAGTGTCTGAAACTGAATTTGAACTCAGGTTCTCCAGAATCTAGAACTGGCTATCTATTTTGTCATCTAATATTCTGCAATCCCTCCTGGACATTCCCCAGCATTGTGCCTTTTGGAAGAAGATTACATTCTTAGCCCCTTTCAGGGGGAAGAGGAAGAGAACCATAAGATGAAGGAACAGAAGACCTATGCCCCATCCCCTCCTATAAACTATGAGCCATTTGATCCATGCAGGTACAATTATGGGAAAGGAGTTGTCTAGCAACCCCAAGTGCATTGCTTTCTGGAAGGAATCCAAATCACAGAATGGTGCTATTTATCTCAGAGGCACTGTATAAGACACTATAGGCTGGGAATTTAAAATACATTTCACACCCTGGCAAAGTCCAGTTTCTTTCAGAGAAGAGCTGTAGTATATTAGGTGTTTTCTGTATCTATTTATGGGTTCCCATTAGTCCTTTAGATTGTCTTCATTTCCTGTGGTAAAAATGCTTTCCTCTCTACAATATGCACTTGTTAGCTCTTGAGCTCCCCTCCTCCATTCAGCTGGCTTTTCAGGTTTATATAATCAAAATTTTAATTTTGTCTTCTAACCACTTCTGTCAGGTTAAAAATTCTCTTTAGTCATAGTTCTAAAAGTTATCACTTATCCTTCCCTTTAGAAAAAGTGAGTGTTTATATTTATGTCATATGTACATTTGGAGTTTATTATGGTATATGCTGTGAAATTTTGGCATAAGTTTAATTTATGTCAGACTGCTTTCTGGTAATTCTAAAAGTTTTTGTTAAATAGAGAGTCCTTACTCCAGCAGTGAGTGTCTAAGTTTATCAAATATGTTGCTATTTTTCATTGCATCTAAGTCTTGTATGAGATTTGTTTTAGTTTCATATATGTTTTAGTTTCAACACAATGTTACAATGTGTGCTATTGAAGTTGTATTATGTATTATGTTAACTTCATACCAATATTACCAGTGTTAGCTGCCCACATTTCTATTGTGAATGTTATATTCAAATAACAATGTGATCATTGTACTATGTAGTTAGAATGACTGCCTATAATTATTTTAAACCATGATGCTTATGATATATGATCACAGATGGTCTGATGTACTCCAGAGAATATGCAGAAGGTGTAAATGTTTCTTTGATAGGACATGTAGAGGATTGTAACTGTGCCCGGACAGAGCAAAAATGGGCAGTCCCACCCATAAATCTTATAAATGTAAATACATCAACCAAGCTTTGACTGATACAAAAAGCATCAAAGAGGAAGTTGATAGAAAAATTGTAGGAAGCAGTTAAGAAGATATTCACAGAACAGTGACTCAAAAGGGAAGGAGACCTTCCTTGGGAATCTCTCCTTGCCTGAGACTGCTCTCAATTTAACCTCTACTTTCCATAAACAGGCAGCAAAGATTGACTGATGTCCCAAACAGTCCAGTCAATAATCTAACCGCACTGAGTAAACAGTCAGAAGGCAAAATCAAAGGTTTTTGCCAGTAGTAGAACACAAGGGAAAAAAGAAAAGTCTCGGCTCTAAATGACTTGCCTTTTACTCTTTGGGAGGCTGTGAGTAGAATGGCAGATGGCAGGTGTTTGTCAGATCCTTGTGGGAGCTGATGACAAGGATACTCAACTCTCTGAGAACCACAGAGGGCTAGATGTCCCCCCCTTGGGTACTGGGTAAAGTGCATAACTGCTTGGGTGAAAATAGATTTGAGCCCTCATCCCTAAAAAAGGATTCATAAGAGGACAGAAGCAGGCTCTGGGGATTAAGCGATACTCTAAATGACCTTAAGAGTTCCCAAGGGTTCAATTATCGTTGTTATGCAGGTGATTCCCAAACCTACATAGCTAGCTTTTATATCTCTCCAAAGTTCCAGTCTCCAAAGCTTGCTGAAAATCAGATGGCTCTCCCATAGATATCTCCCACTCAAACTGTTCAAAAGTTATCTTTTCCCTGAACCTATACTTCCTCTGGACTGCTTTATTTCTCTTAAGGCCATCATCATCTTTATCATCACCTAGTTTTAAAACTTCAGAATCATTTTCTCTTTGGGAGGGTGAGAGAGGCAATAGAGGTTAAGTGACTTACCCAGGATCACTTAGCTAGTAAGTGTCTGAGGTCATATTTGATGCCAGGTCTGCCTGACTCCAGGATTGATGCTCTATCCATTGTATCACTTAACTTCAACTCCTCACTGGGCGTTCCCCACATTCCAATCCCAAATCCATCAGTTGCTAAATCTTGTCATTTCCACCTCTGTAGCATCTCTAATATCTGTCATCTTCTTTTCATTCACATAGCCACCACCATAGTTCAGGACCTTATCACACCTCCTCAAAACTATTGCAATTGCCTCCTATTTGCCTTCTCTGTTTCCCATCCTCTCCCCTCTCCAAACCATCTTCCAGAGGGCTGCCATATTGCTATTCCTAAACCACAGATTTAATGATGTCACTCCCTGCTCAAGAGGCTTCAGGATTTATTTCCTTATTTACTCTAGAATAAAATGCACATTTCTCTGTTTAGCAATTAAAGCCCTTCAATCTTCGATCTTTCCAGATTTATTCTCAATTACTCCCCATCAGATACCCTAAATTCCAGCCAGACTGGCCAGTCTACAGATGGCTATTTCCATCTTTCAACTTTAGTGCCTTTCTACAGTCTTATCCTCCATTGTTGAAACTTTTTTTTTTTTGGCTTTTGCTTCTGCCTCTTGAGTTCCGCAACTTCCTTTTAGGTTCAGCATATGACCATCTTGTAACAAGAGGACTTTCCTGATGAGGCCTGTCATTAATGTTCTTCTATCAGAAATTCCCTACCATTTAAAAAATTTCTATGTACAGGTTAAACTCCCTCAGTATAATGATTTAGATGAACAGAGCCTGTGTTATTTTTGTCTTCGAATTCTCAATGCCTTAGATATACTAAATGCTTATTAAATACTTGTTGAATTGAATTCTGGTTTTTCTCTTTGTGTCCACTGGTTATACTTCTAATTTCTTGACCAGTCCCATCAATTATATGAAATCAAAAAGCTGTCCTTGCTGTTCCATTAGCAATACAGCAGATAGGTATATTCTGGGCCAGATTCAAGTTGGTCCCTTAGTTAAGATTCACTGTTGGAATCAAATGAAACTAACCCAATGCTTAACAAAAAGATTTGTTTATTTGACAATAGCATGGAAATATTTGGATCTGCATAGCATTGGGACTTATCTCTGCCATGACACCATTAAGGCCAAGTATTAGAATAAACTAAACAGACCCAGACTCAGGAATGACTGCATTATAAGGTATTAAACCAAGATTTTTAAAAAATGCAGCATATTCAATGATATTTCTCTCAGTACAAAATATTAGTGGTAGTAATGGTGTTTTAGAGACGAAAACTTTTTGTGCTGTTAATAAAATAAAATATTTTAAATTACAATAGCAAGGAAAGGATATTCAGTACAAATATAGCAGTGATTCAATGCTTTCAGTAAGAAGACTCCCATCACCACCACCACCACAACCACACACATAAACATACTTTGTTTTCATATGGAACTCATTCTCAGCAAAAATGCATTTTGGACCAGAAGGTTGTGTTGGAATGAGAAATCTGTCAAGTATAAAGAGTGTTGCCTTACCTTGGTCTGGCCCTTTCATTCTCTGGGTGATGTGGAAGATGATTCAAGCTGGAGCCCTTGTCTTCTTGATCATTCACATTTCAGGGCCTTTTTGCTTTTAGGGAAATCCTAGGCCAGCCTACATGGCAGGGACTCTAGGAGCTGCTGCTTCTACTGCAAGCTCAATTCTATGTTTTTATCACATAGTAAGCCCCTGGTGACTTGAGTCTATCGTCATTCATCTGTTTCTCAAGTAGTACTCTTTTCTTTGACTGCTACCCTCTGGGACAGTTTTTTCCTAATGTAACAGAAAATAGGAAACCTTCCCCCCAATCCTGAAGGGTAGCAGGGAACTGGACATAAATATCTTCTGAATTGTTCACATTACCAAATGTCCATCCATGCTGCTAAGTACTCAAACAGGGAGACACAAAAGCAGGTTCCTTTATGTTCATTTGTTGTTTTTTGCAAGGCAGTGGGGTTAAGTGACTTGCCCAAGGTCATACAGCTAACTAATTAAGTGTCTGAGGTCAAATTTGAACTAAGGTCCTCCTGACTCCAGGGCCATGGCTCTATCTATTGTGCTACCTAGCTTCCCTGTTCCTTTATGTCCTCAATGGGCCTCCTACATTTCTCCTGAGTGCTAAGTTTCTCCTAGAATTCTGGGCCCAGAAAATGAAGATTCATTTTCATGAGTTCAAATCCAGTCTCAGACACTTACTAACTGTGTGTCCTTGGGCAAGCCACTATTTGCCTCAATTCCTTGTCTATAAAATAAGCTGAAGAATGAAATAGCAAACCACTTTAACATATTTGCCAAGAAAACTCCAAGGGGAGACACAAAAAGTTGGACACACTGGAAAAAAAATGACTGATATATTTCTACACATCAGTTATTCTCAAGTTACTTCTGCAACATGGCTCATCTAGGACTTGAAGGTTTCTTCTCCAGATGAGTATGAATGTTCTCCAAAAAATGACAAGGCTTTGCATTTTAGATCCCTTACAGAAGTGCTGATGCCATTGGGTCATGAACTGCTGAGGATTGTGTTGCCAGCCCTAACAAACTTCCTGCCTTGTTTTCGGGCCATTCTTTTTTCACCAGGAAGGCTGTAGATTTTCTCACCATATCCTGGTCAATAATAAAGCGTTTAATAGTTGGCTTTCAAACAAACCCTTCAATAATTGCTTCTTTGAGATCAAATAAAGAGGAAAAATGACTTATTTGTACAAAAAATATTTATTGCCACTCTGTGTAATGGCAAGGAATTGGAAAGTGGGGGGGGTGCCCGTCAATTGAAGAATGATTGAAATAGTTATGGTATATGAAGGTAATGGAATATACGGTTTTAGAAAAATCTTGTAGGAATTGGTACAGCATGAAGTGAGCAAAACCAGGAGAACAATTTATTCAATAACAATATTCTATTTTTTAACAGTTTTGAAAGACTTAAGAACTCTGATCAACACAATGACCAACCACAATTCCAGAAGATTCATGATGAAACATGCTAGCTCCAGATAAAGAACTGATGGACTCAGAATGCACATTGAGACATATACATCTATCTTTGAAGAGAGTGAGAGTGAGGGGGGGGAAGTGCAAGGGGGAGGGGAGAGAGAGAGAGAAAGAGAGAGAGAGAGAGAGAGAGAGAGAGAGAGAGAGAGAGAGAGAGAGAGAGAGAGAGAGAGAGAGAAAAACCAATGCAGGGATTTGTTTTGCTTGATTCTACTAGTTTGTAATTGTTTTTGTTTTTCTTACTTTTTCAGGGTGGGGGAGGGAAGGAGGAAGTGAGTGGTAGAGAATGTGGATCTGAAAATAAAATGAAATTGAATTTTTTCTTATATTACCTCTTTGGTGATAGTGGAATATCCCACTATTTCAGGCACTTTACAAATTCAGTTTCCCATTTTCTCTTCATTCTTTTCTAGCTTGACAAAGACTGCATCTCCCTCTCCAAGTTGTTCACTGTCCTTGTAATGTAATCAATATCATTACTATTAACATATATCCCCTGAAGTCTATAATTCAGTTTTTTAAAAAGTTTTTGCAAGATAAATGGGGTTAAGTGGCTTGCCCAAGGCCACACAGCTAAGTAAGTGTGTCTGAGGCCAGATTTGAATTCAGGTACTCCTGACTCCAGGGCCCGTGCTCTATCCACTTCACCACCTAGCCGCACCTGAAGTCTATAATTCTTTTTTTTTAATTTATTTTTATTAAAGATATTGAGTTTTACAATTTTCCCCAAAATCTTGCTCCCCCCCACACAGAAAGTGCTCTGTCAGTCTTTACTTTGTTTCCATGTTGTACCTTGATCCAAATTGGGTGTGATGAGAGAGAAATCATATCCCTAAAGAGAAGTCTAAGAGGTAACAAGATCAGACAATAAGATATCTGATTTTTTTCTAAATTAAAGGGAATAGTCCTTGAACTTTGTTCAAACTCCACAGCTCCTTATCTGGATACAGATGGCACTCTCCTTTGCAGACAGCCAAAAATTGTTACCTATTGTTGCACTGATGGAATGAGCAAGTCCTTCAAGGCTGAACATCACTCCCATGTTACTGTTAGGGTGTACAGTGTTTTCCTGGTTCTGCTCATCTCACTCAGCATCAGTTCATGCAAATCTCTCCAGGCTTCCCTGAAATCCCATCCCTCCTGGTTTCCAATAGAAAAATAGTGTTCCATAATATACATATACCACAGTTTGCTAAGCCATTCCCCAATTGAAGGACATTTATTTGATTTCCAATTCTTTGCCACCACAAACAGGACTTCTATAAATATTTTTGTACAAGTAATGTTTTTACCCTTTTTCATCATCAGGGTATAGACCCAGTAGTGGTATTGCTGGGTCAAAGGGTAATACACATTTTTGTTGCCCTTTGGGCATAGTTCCAAATAGCTCTCTAGAAGGGTTGGATGAGTTCAAAGGTCCACCAACAGTGTAATAGTGTCCCAGATTTCCCACAACCCTTCCAACAATGATCATTATCCTTCCTGGTCATATTGGCCAATCTGAAAGGTGTGAGGTGGTACCTCAGAGAAGCTTTAATTTGCATTTCTTTAATAATTAATGATTTAGAACATTTTTTCATATGGCTATGGATTGTTTTGATCTCCTCATCTGTAAATTGCCTTTGCATATCCTTTGAGCATTTGTCAATTGGGGAATGGCTTTTTGTTTTAAAAATATGACTCAGTTCTCTGTATATTTTAGAAATGAGTCCATTGTCAGAATCTTTAGTTGTAAAGATTGTTTCCCAATTTACTACATTTCTTTTGATCTTGGTTACATTGATTTGAACTGCAAAAGCTTTTTAATTTAATGTAATTGAAATCATCTAATTGGTTTTTGGTAATGTTCTCCAACTCTTCCTTAGTCATAAACTGCTCCCCTTTCCATAGATCTGACAGGTAAACTAGTCCTTGATCTTCAAATTTGCTTATAGTATTGTTTTTTATGTCTAAGTCCTGTAACCATTTGGATCTTATCTTGGTAACGGGTGTGAGGTGTTGGTTTAATCTAAGTATCTTCCATACTAACTTCCAATTATCCCAGCAGTTTTTATCAAAGAGGGAGTTTTTATCCCAATGGCTGGACTCTTTGGGTTTATCAAACAGCAGTTTACTATAATCATCTCCTGCTTTAACACCTAGTCTATTCCACTGGTCCACCACTCTGTTTCTTACCCAATACCAAACAGTTTTGATGACTGATGCTTTATAATATAATTTTAGATCAGGTAGGGCTAAGCCACCTTCTTTTGCACTTTTTTTCATTAAGCTCCTGGCAATTCTTGACTTTTTATTTCTCCATATGAATTTACTTACAATTTTTTCTAATTCATTAAAGTAACTGGAATTTTGATTGTTAGGGCACTAAACAGGTAGTTTAGTTTTGGTAGAATTGTCATTTTTATTATATTAGCTCTACCTATCCATGAGCAGTTGATATTTGCCCAGTTATTTAAATCTAATTTAATTTGTGTGAGAAGTGTTTTATAATTGTTTTCAAAAAGATTCTGAGTCTGTCTTGGCAAATAGACTCCTAAGTATTTTATATTGTCTGGGGTTACTTTGAATGGGATTTCTCTTTCTAGCTCTTCCTGCTGTATCTTGCTAGACATATATAGAAAAGTTGAGGATTTATGAGGGTTTATTTTATAACCTGCAACTTTGCTAAAATTGCTAATTGTTTCCAGTAGTTTTTTGGATGATTTCTTGGGATTCTCTAGGTAGACCATCATGTCATCTGCAAAGAGTGAGAGTTTTGTCTCTTCCTTCCCAATTCTAATTCCTTCAATTTCTTTTTCTTCTCTAATTGCTGATGCTAACATTTCTAATACAATATTGAATAGTAGTGGTGATAATGGGCACACTTGTTTCACCACTGATCTTATTGGGAATGCCTCTAGCTTCTCCCCATTGAATATAATGCTTGTTGATGGTTTCAGATAGATACTGCTAATTATTTTAAGGAACAGTCCATTTATTCCTACAGTCTCTAGTGTTTTTAATAGAAATGGATGCTGTATTTTGTCAAAAGCTTTTTCAGCATCTATTGATATGATCATATGATTTCTGATAGGTTTGTTGTTGATATAATTGAGTATACTAACAGTTTTCCTAATATTGAACCAACCCTGCATTCCTGGAATAAATCCTACTTGATCACAATGTATTATCCTGGTGATAACTTGTTGTAATGATTTTGCTAAGATTTTATTTAAGATTTTTGCATCTATATTCATCAGGGAAATAGGTCTATAATTTTCTTTCTCTGTTTTAACTCTTCCTGGTTTAGGTAGCAGCACCATATTGGTTTCATAGAAAGAGTTAGGCAGAGTTCCACTATTCCCTATTTTTCCAGAGTTTATATAGAATTGGAACCAATTGTTCCTTAAATGTTTGGTAGAATTCACTTGTGAATCCATCAGGCCCTGGAGATTTTATTTTAGGGAGTTCAATGATGGCTTGTTGAATTTCTTTTTCTGAGATAGGGTTGTTTAGGTATTTAATCTCTTATTCATTTAACCTGGGCAACTTATATTTTTGTAAATATTCATCCATTTCACTTAGATTATCAAATTTATTGGCATAGAGTTGGGCAAAATGATTTCGAATTATTACTTTAATTTCCTCCTCATTGGTGGTGAGTTCACCTTTTTCATTTATGATACTAGCAATTTGGTTTTCCTGAAGTCTATAATTCTTGATAATAAACTTACTAGTTTCTATTTCTGCATTACTTTATGTTTTGCAAAACACTTGACATACCTAATCCAATTTGATATTCACAACAACTCTCTGATTAGGTGCTATTGTTATTTCCATTTTAAAGATGAAACTAAGGCTCTATCTTGGGTGGCTTTTCCACTAGGCAATAATTTATTTTGACTGCTGTATCCACCCATAGTTTGAAGTGCTGTGAATATATAAATTTCAAATTGTAAAAGTGAGAACAACAGCATCCCAAAGAAATTTTTTAAAAAAGGACCTATAATGTGCAAAAATATTTATAGTGGCTCCTCTTGTGATAGCAAAGAATTGGAGGTTGAAGGGGAAATTAGGGAAAGACTGGGTGGCTTGGTGGCACAGTGAATAGAGCACCAGCTCTAGAGTCAGGAGGACCTGAGTTTAAACATTTAATAATTATCCAGCTGTGTGACTTAGGCAAGTCACTTCACCCCATTGCCTTGCAAGAACAAAAACAAAAAACAAACAAAAAAAAAAAGAATTGGGAAAAGCTGAATAAGTTGTATGAGATTGTGCTATAAGAAAGGACTTGCAGGATGCTCTCAGAAAAACCTGGTAACACTCACATGAACTGATGGGAGTGAAATCAACAGAATCAGGAGAACAACGTATATATAGCAACAGAAATACTGTACAATGATCAATTGTAAATAGTTAGCTATTTTCAGAATACAGTGATCCAAATCAATTCTGAAAGACTTAGAGAAAAATACTATCCAACCCCAGAGAAAGAAATGATGAATTCAAATTGAAACATAATTTTTTTTCTAATTCTTTATTGGCAGGGGGAGTGTTGTGATTTAGTATCTCTTTTCTTTCACAGCATGACCAAGATAGAAAAATGTTTTGCATGATTGTTCATGTATAATAACATATATCAAATTGCTTGCCTTCTCAATGAGGGAGGAAAGGAGGGAGAGAATTTGGAACTCAAAATTTAAAAAAAATGAATGCTTAAAAATGTTTTTATGTGTAATTGGGGAAAATAAAATATGAAATTAAATCAGTGAGACTGAGTGATGGACCAAACTATTATTTTATTATTGTTTATCATAGCCTGTGACTGCAAGTAAAATCTCCATTTTAGAAATTATTTCTGTTGTTCAGATCTTCCTGATCCCATTTGGGGTTTTCTTGGAAAAGATATTGAAGTGGTTTGTCATTTCCTTCTCAAATTCATTTTACAAATGAGGAAACTGAGGTAAACAGGGTTAAATGACTTGCCCAAGGTCACACAACTAGAAAGTTTCTGAGGATTGATTTAAACTCAGAAAGATGAGTCTTTTTGACTTCAGGTATGGTACATTATCCACTGTACCATCTAACTGCACCCCTCCATTTTAGGAGACTATTTCCTAAAAAGAAGACACATTTGTATTAAATCTAGGTTATTTTTTTTACTTTGACCTTGACTTTTTTACTTGCCCTTGAATAATTACCAGTTTTCTTTGAAGCTCAGACTTGTATAACTTCAGTTTGCATGCTTAATTTCTATAGGGGGTTTTCTTTCTTTGTGATTTTTTTCAAAGAATCCTTCCTCTTTCACACAAATATGCCCAACACATACACTCTTAGATCTTGAATTGGACAGGTTGTCTGAGATAGTTGCCATCACTCAAAATCACTGATGGTAAGTTAGCTTTACTCTCAATTACTAGAACTTGCCCCTTACAGATTTCTTCCAAATAAGAGGCATCTACCTCTGAGGTCACTAAAGGTTTTGAATATGTGCTGAGATTTAGTTGCTCAAAACATAAATTAATGTGTTCACAAAAAAAGAAACCCATAGAAAAGTGAATAATAAAGTTAGAGGCAGGTAGATGACTCAGCGTATAAAGCCTAGACCTTGAAGTCAAGAAGACCTAAATTCAAATCTGACCTCAGATATTTGCTATCTATGTGACCCTGGGCAGATCACTTAACTTCTAACAGCCTCAATTTCCTCATCTGTAAAGTGTGAGTGATAACAGCAGCTAACTCCCAGGGTTGCGGTGAGTATCAGATGAAATAATATTATAAATATTGCTTAGTACAGTATCTGGAACTTCATAAATACTTGTTTAAAGTCAACAATCATTTAGTAATCATTTCCTGTGTGGTACATGCTTTGATAAGCACTGTGGTTACTGCTTTCAAGAAGTTTACATTCTGATGGGGTAAAATAACCTAAAAAAAGAAGCTGAAAAGGAGGGGAGAGATTGATAGGGGAGAAGCTAAGTTAAGAACTCAGAAAGAGTCAAGAGAGAAATGAAAGAGTGACTATGTCTGGTCTGGGAACTTCCTCAAAATGGAGGTTCTGAAAGGAATTAACCAATCAGTGACAAGGATTACAAGGCAGAGGGATCTTCCAGGGTGACCAGGCTGCTGAGTTATGGAGAAGTCTGCAGGGATAGACATGATCTGGGAGCTTCCTCAAAATGGAGGTTCCAAGAGGAACTCACCAATTGAAGGAGGGGAATACAGGGTAGAGGGTACTTCAGGGTGAGAAAGATACAAGAAAAGAGGTATTTTTCAGGGTAAAATGCTGTGTAACTTTGCTTCTCATAGACTGCCCATGGTTATGAGAACAGTGTCTGAGTGTCTGAAAGAAAAAAAAGTAGCAAGAGTGTCCATCTATTGAAGAAATTGAACAAATAATGCTAGAAAGACATAATGAAGATGATTGTTGTTTGTCATTCATCATGCCAGACAGGAAATTAAGTATTTCCTCTTTCTGGGGAACTCCTGTTTTGCTGTAGGACCATCTCTGGAGAGAGACCACGTCATATCTAGAACCATCATTCTTCAGCAGATGGATGATAAGCAGGATGACAAGACAGTATGGGGGAAAAATGGTGGTGGGTTGAATGACTAGGAGAAGGTGGGACTACCACACACTCTCAGGTTGGCTATGATGGCTGGTGCCATACCCACCATATGTGGAAGTGATGTCCTACATGGATGTCAGGGGTTCACCTATCAGCTTGGTCACCATGGAACTAGTAGGAATGCTAACCAACTTCCCTCAACCCCCACCCAATCCCCAGAAACAGGAATTGTACAGGCTTGAAGGAACATGCCTCTGATCTGGAAGCTACCAAGAGTATCCTGGAAGTTATTTTTATTCTTATACTTAATAGTCATCTGAGATCTGTCTAGCTATAATATTTCTCTGTACAAACCCTATTGAAATATATGCATTAGGGGCAGCTAGGGGGCACAGTGGATAGAGCACCAGCCCTGGAGTCAGGAGTACCTGAGTTTAAATCTGACCTCAGACACTTAATAATCACCTAGCTGTGTGGCCTTGGGCAAGCCACTTAACTCCATTGCCTTGCAAAAAAAAAAAAAAAAACTAAAATAAAAAAAAGAAATATATGTATTAAGTTTTGCTTTCTCCTTTTGGAGAAAGTGACACAGAAGTAACATTCCCCACTGAAATAACCATTTAGAAGCATTTTGGTGCTAAATATTGGTAAAAGGTTGATCACCAAATTTACAAGGTTATAATTCATTCCCCAAGTGATAAATGGTCAAAGGATATGAATAGGTAATTTTCAAATGAAGAAATTAAAGATAAATACAATCATATGAAAAAATGCTCCAAATAATTATTGATTAGAGAAATGCAAATTAAAACAACCATGAGGTACCACCTCACACCTATCAGATTGGCAAAGATGATAAAAAAAGGGAAAATGAGCAATGTTGGAGAAGTTGGAGCATTAAAGCATTATAGGTGGTTATGAATTAATTCAACCATTATGGAGAGCAATATGAAACTGTGCCTAAAGAACAATAAAATTGATCATACCCTTTGATCCAGCAATATCAATAGTAGACCTATATCCACAAGTAATCATAAAAAAACGGGAAAAGTCCCACACATTCCACAGTATTTATAGCAGTTCTTTTCATGCGGCAAAGAACAGGAAATTGAGGGGATGCCATCAATTGGGGAATGGCTGAACAAGTTTATGGTATGTGAATATTATGAAGTACTATTGTTCTATGAGAAACCATGAATGGGGCAGTTAGGTGATGCAATGGATAGAGTACTAGCCTTGGAGTCAGGAGGACCTGAGTTTAAATTTGACCTCAGACACTTAATTCTTACTTAGCTAGGGCAAGTCACTTAACTCCACTGCCTTGCCAAAAAGAAAAAAAAAGAAACATGAATGGTCAAACTTTAGAGAAGCATGGAAAACATTACAAGAACTGATGTTGAACTAAGGTAGCAGAACAAAGAGAACAGTGTTCACATTAAAAATATTGTGAGTTGATCAACTATGATGGAATATGTCTCCTCCCAGCAGTTGAGAGATCTAGCACAACCTTGGGAAACCTGTTATGGATAATTCCATCCACATCCAGAGAGGAAAAAAAATCAAACCCCCCCAAACCACAGACTGAATGGATTCTATGGTTTTTTTTAAACTTCTCTTTGGGCAGCTAGGTGGTGCAGTGGATAGAGCATCAGCCCTGGAGTCAAGAGTACCTGAGTTCAAGTCTGACCTCAGACATTTAATGATTACCTAGCTGTGTGGCCTTGGGCAAGTCACTAACCCCATTTGCCTTGCAAAAACCTAAAAAAAAACCTTGTATTTTTTCTTTCTTTTCCCTTAATCCTAATTCCTCATACACAAAATGGCTAATATATAAACATGTTAGATACAAATGCGTATATACAAGTTTTACCAGACTGTCCATAAAAATGTGTAACATAAATATGCAAGTGGATGAATGTTGAAAAACTTTCACACCAGGTAGTTTGAAAAGTAAAATAAAATATCAATTAAAGAAGAAAGAATTAAAGGAATCAAAAATATTTTTTAAAAACCAAATGAGAACTATGAAAGAAAGATAGGAAACAGGTTTAACAGTTTTCCATTATTGAAGATCAAAATGGATCACTCACTGTGTTAGAGATAAGTTACAGCGTCTTCAGCTATGGCTAATCAGACCAATGAGTTTGGAATGCTCTACTACTTGTAGTAGTCCATGTGAACACCAAGGGTGATTACTATATAAACTTATATATATCATGCTTTCTTTGACCTGCTTCAATTTTGCCTTTCTGATGAGGACTTGCCATGCTGTTCAGATCACCTTTCCATCCCCATGAATTTTAGTCTCATGGTTCTGCAACTATATACCAATTTTCCTATGATTACATAGGCACAGTTAGCTACTTAGCCTAGCACTCATTCATTTCTTAAGTTATTTCCCTTTATCTATTTTCTGTATCAGTTATTTATTCTATATTTTACAATTTCTGCTATTTTTTCAGTCTTGACTTTTCATTATTCTTATTTTTTTGATGTTGTATGGTATTGGCTTCTGTTTGGTCAATTCTAATTTCCAAGAGTTATTTTCCTCAATAAGGTTTTATACTTCTTTTACTATGCTGTTAAACTCTTGTTTCCTATCTGTCTTCCATAGTTCTCATTTGGTTTTCAAAAAATATTTTTAATTCCTTTAACTCTTTAACTCTTCTAGGAATTCTTATAGACCTTTATATAATCTACAATTTTCTTTGACACTTTGCTTGTGGATATTTTAAAGTCATTGTCTTGTTTTTGAGTCTTGAGCTTTCCTGTCACCATAATAGATCAGGCTCTTTTTTTTTTAGGTTTTTGCAAGGCAGATGGGGTTAAGTGGCTTGCCCAAGGCCACAAAGCTAGGTAATTATTACATGTCTGAGACCAGATTTGAACCCAGGTACTCCTGACTCCAGGGCCGGTGCTTTATCCACTACGCCACCTAGCCACCCCAATCAGGCTCTTTATATTGTTTTTGTTTTCTCTTTCTTACAATTTACTTCTTGACTTTGGACTTAATGTTAGTGTTGGGTTCTGTTCACTTCTGGAGAAAAGGGATGTCTGGTCTGGACCTCTGTTTCTTCTTTTTCTTCTTTTTCCTCCTCCTCTTCCTCCTCCTTCTCCTCCTCCTCCTCCTCTCCTTTTCCTCCTTCTCCTTCTTCTCTCCTTCTCTTTTTTGGCATACTGTGGATAAGTTCTCTTGCCTTGGCAGTATATTTTCCAGGGAGGTACACATCGATAATGAGATTGACACACCCATTGCCAAAGCTAGCTCAGTAATTGGGAAATGCTGAAAGTATGGGAAAGAATAGGTATTAGACTGATTACCAAACTGAAGGTCTACAGAGCCATTATTGCTGACCTCATTGCTATATGCCTGTGAAAGCCTGACATTCTACCAGTGCCATGTCAGGAAATTGAATCATTTGATTTAAATTATCTTAGGAAGATTCTGAAGATCACCTGGCAGAAGAAGATACCAGACACTGAGGTTCATTCTTGAACTAAACTGCCAAGCATCCAAATGTTACTACAAAGAGCATGATAGACTGGCTATGTTGTTTGATAGCCAAATGTACACTTGCAAAAAAGACTATTTTATGAAGAACTCACACAGGTATTCCCAGGGGAATCAGAAGAAATGATACAGGGACACCCTGAAGGTCTCTCTTAAGAATTTTGGAATTGATTGTGCAGCATGGGATACACTGTCACAGGACTCCTCAACATGACAAGTCCTCATCAGAAAGGCAAAATTGAAGCAAGTCAAAGAAAGCGTGATAGATGTAAGTTTAGAGTAATCACCCCCAGTGTTCACATGGATTGCTACAAGTAGTAGAGTATTCCAAGCTCAGATTGGTCTGATTAACCACAGTCAAATATAATGTAACATCTCTAACATAGTGATTCATTTTAGTCTTCTTCAATAATAGACAAGAACCAACCTCTTCTTCTTCCTCCTCCTCCTCCTTCTTCTGCTGCTGCTATTGAACCATGATAGAAATGATCCTAAGAGCTATTTCAATTAACTTATTTCCTAAAATGTATCTAGCTTTTTACTTTTTACTATTTTAACTTTATTTTTACTTTTAGTGTCACATTCTATCCTTCTATTCCTTTTCCTGTCCCTTGAGAAGGCAAGAAATATGATACTATTATATATATATATAATGTATATATGTATAAACATATAGATGTAAAACAGATTTCCACATTAGCCATGTTTGTAAATAGCAAGAATTCCCCTCCCAAAAAACTCAAGAAAAATACTTTGCTTTAATTTCTACTTTGAGTCCATCTGAGTATTCAGTCTGAAGGTAGATGGCATTTTTAAATTATGAGTTTCAAAGGGAACTATGGTGGGTCTTTTTGGTGCTTATGTTCATTACTGGCTTTCACAGTTGATTTTCCTTCCTTATTACCATATAGATTGTTCTGAAATTCTCGATTCATTTTGTATCAGTTCACTCGGTTCTTCCCAGGTTTTTCTCAAACCATCCCCCCTCATCATTTCTTTCAGTACAATAGTATTCCATCACATTCTTTTCTAGTAATCCCCCAATTGATGGATACTTCAATTTCCATTTCTTTCCTAACACAAAAAGAGTTGTAAAAATATTTTTGTACATATGAGCCCTTTTCCTTTTTATTTGATCTCTTTAGGATATTACTTGGTCAAAGGTTATGCACAATTTTAATAGCCCTTTGGCTATAATGCCTTCCCTTCTGCTGTTTTCACAGCTCAGTCTGGGACCTGCAATGTTTTCAGTGCTTTCAAAGTAATGTAATCTGATGAAAGGTCTGTTCACTGTCCTCCTGATCTGAACTCTGCAAGTCAGGTCTTTTGGCTTGTTAAAGAGCTGAGTTTCAATAGACTGCTTTTGGACTCCTCAGCCTAATGGGAGATTCTGCAGGTTCAGTGCAACTGAACTGCTTTTCTCTATTATTGGTTGCTCTGGTTATGCTATAGCAGTATTATATACTGGGGTAAAAATTAAAACTGAATGCTGCTCTGCTCCTAGGGTTAGAACAACATAGTTAATGTTTCTGGAATTCGTTCTGCACTCAGTACTCAGCTGATCCCCTCTCTGCTCTGGATCTGTGTCCCAGAACTGCATAATGTGTGACAAAGCTGCCAGATGGCACCCATTCGTACTCCCAGTTCAGGGGGTCCCCTGGTTTCTCTTTCTGCCTCTGAGCTTCTTGCCTTGTTGTTTAGGCTCAGCTCCCTTAATGAATCCTGGCTACAACTGGAATGCTCCCTGCCATTGCCACCACTGCTGCCACAGCCTTCTGGCCAACCCCTCCCCCAATGTCCACAAACCTCTCTGTCTAGCTTCCTCAGCTGCCCTAGGCTAGAAAAATGACTCATTGTGACTTTGTCTTGGCTTTCCCATTCAGAATCATGTTGGACACATTTTCTAGGTTATTGGAGAGAAGATGTACTTAGAAACTAAGGCAAAAAAGTCTGACCCTCACTCTATCATCTTGGCTTTGCCCTCCATTTAAATATTTGATGTACAAGAATTCAGTAAAAGGAAAATAATTTCAGTGTAATAGAAAGGCAGTTTAAACTTGACTCAATGCTCTAGAAGCATTATTATGTGTGAAAAATTACTGAGTTTACACAAATATAGCCTTGAACCCCCTTGATGAGTCTCCTCTGCACAGATATACCTAAGTTTATGGCACACTTTCTCCTGGTTCTCTTGGTTCTTATCTGACTATTCATCATTCTCTTTTGCTGGATTTTATACACTAACCAGGTGGAACTCCCAGGGCTTCTCTCCTGGGTCTTCTTCTCTTCTCCCTTTATATAATTTCATTTGGCGATCTCATCAGGTCCCTTGTATTCAATTATTATTTTTTGTATTTGATTCTCAGACTCATTTATCCAGTCCTAGCTCTCTCCTGATTTCCAGTCATCCAATTTATATATCCAATTTTTAGGAATCTTTAAGTGGACATTCCATTGAATTTATTATGTCCCAAACTGAACAAATTATGTGTGTTCTCCAAACCCTCCCATACTCCTAATTTCCATTACTGTGGATATTATCATGCTCTCAGTCATCCAGGATCCCAACCTAGGTGTAATCCTCTATTCCTTACTCTCTCTCATCCCCCATATCTAATCTGTTGCCAAGTCTTATCGATTCTACCCTCACAACATATGTTTTTTTTAGGTTTTTGCAAGGCAAACAGGGTTAAGTGGCTTGCCCAAGGCCGTGTGCTAGGTAATTATTAAATGTCTGAGACTGGATTTGAACCCAGGTACTCCTGATTCCAGGGCCAGTGCTTTATCCACTAGGCCACCTAGCCGCCCCACAACATATTTTCTACTCACCTCCTTCTTTTCTCTGATTCCACTGTTAGCCTAGTGCAGACCTTTATCACCTCACTCCTGCACTGTCTCAATAGTTTTCTAGTTAGTCTTTCTCTGCTTGAGATCTTTCCCTACACCAGTCCATCCTTCACTTATCTGCCAAAATGATCTTAAAGTACAGATCTGACTGTGTCGCTCTCCTATCCAATAAACTCCAATGGCTCACCTATTATTTCCAGGATCAAATAGAAAATCCTCTCTGACTTTTAAATAGCCTTCATAATCTGCCCCCCTTCCTTCATTTTCAGTCTTCTTAAACTTTACTCCCCTCTACAAAGTCTATAATTCAGTGTCACTAGCCTCCTTGCTATTCTCCCCCCAAAATACTCCATTTCCTGACTCCATGCCTTTGGCTAGGTTGTACCTCTGTTCATTTTCTTTCCCTCCCCATACCTACCTTCTGTCTTTCCTGAATTCCTTCAAGTGCCACCTTCAAATTCTACCTTCTACTAAGTTTTTCCCAGTCACTCTTCATACTAGTGCCTTCCCTCTGAGATAACTTCCAAGTAATCCTGTATATCACTTACATATATGTATAATTATTTACATATTTCCCCCATCAAATTGTAAACTCCTTGAAGGCAGAAAATATACAGGGAACAACAAGTGTTCAATAAACATTTGTTGACTTCATGGCTCTAGGCCCCAACTGATGCATCTTCACATCAGACCAAATCAGATGATAAATTAATTCAAAGCAAAGATATTTAATTGAAATTATATGCATAAGTTCAGAGATCAAGGACAATCCTGAGAGACCTGCTCTTGATAATGCCATCCAGAGGGGGAAAAAACCTATGAAGTCTGAATGCAGAGCAAAGCACATTATGTTCACTTTTTTGAAACTTCTTTTATGTTTTCCCTTTCTTTCACATGATTTTTTTCTTTCCCTTTAATTTTAATTTTTCTTTCACAACATAACTTAGATGGAAATATGTAAACACAATTGTCCATATACAACTTTTACCAGATTGTTTGCCATCATGGGGTGGGGAGAGGGAGGGAAGGGAAGATATAGAAAAATGTGGAACTCATGAATTTGCAAATTGATAAGTGTTGAAAAAACATTGCATGTAACTGGAAAAATAAAATAAAATTCCAACTAAAAAAATAAAACCATACGCATAGTAAATATTAAGGGAATTGAATTAAGTAACAAGCATACTCAACATCCTTATGTAAATGGCTGCTATCCCCAATTGTTTCTCAGGAAGACTAGTCAGATCCCAAATAGTTATTCTGTCTGCCTAATATAGGAAGAAAACTATATACCAAGTCTTTCACAGAAAGAAGTTAGGTTGGCCTTCAAAGCAAACTCTGCTATATTATTTTCTTTTCCATGTAGATGCTCTAGCTTTACTGAGAGCATCATAACCTTCTCTTGAGAACCTGAGAGGAAGGTGTTCACCTTATTTCCCTGTTTCTCCTTTAATTCCAGTGCTTCACTCCCCATGTTACCTCAACTGGACATCAGTGCCTCAGCATGATCTAGAGGTGACTGTTATTTCTTTGCCTCTATTTTTTCTGCCCTAGGCTATAACTGAGACGTTGTCTATGCAACCCTGACAGATCATCCCTGGGGATTACTGTCTCCCATTTTAAACTAAGTATATCTACTCAACTTCTCAATTATAGGTCTCAAGGAATGATGTCATAATGGTATGGAGTCCACATATAGGCTTCTGGGGGGAGTAGTTAAAAGACATCTTTCTCTAAAGATTTTTTTTTATTTTCTCTTAAGATTGAGACCCTCTCAGCTCTTTGGGCACATAGGATTTGTTCATAGTCATTCTCTGCACCCTTACCCCACCTTGATTTAAGACAAATTTAAAAGCTTTTGCATGAGCAAAATAAATGAGATAGAATTTGGGGAAAAAAAAAACTACCAGACAAGAAAAAAAATCTCTGTACCTCATACTTCTGATAAGGGATATCTAAAATATGTAGATATATTTCTATCTATATAGGGTAGGAGTCACAGTGGATAGGGCTCCAGACCTGAATTCAGAAAGACTCATCTTTGTGAAATCAAATCTAATCTCAGACACTTACCAGCTGTGTGACACTGGGCAAGTCATTTGGCTCTATGGGCAAATAACCTCAATTCCTTGTCAATTGAATAAACCAGAGAATGGAATGGCAAGCCACTCCAATATCTTTGCAGAGAAAACCCCAAAGAGGGTCATAAAGAGTCAGACATAACTGAAAAAAACATATCTGTGTATGTATATGTACATATATATAATATATATAGAACATTAGTACAAATATATAATTAAAACATTCTAGAACAGATAAGTTGGTTTAAGATGAGCTTGATTCATGCCAGTCTCTTGGCTTAGATTTTAATTCAGAAATAAATTAGATGTAGTCCATGCGGATGTTCATCAAGTTTCCCCTTCAGTTCTATAGGCCATGTAATCCGCTGGATCACTTCTAATCCTTGTCATGCTCTTAGATGATCACAACTGTAATTTTCACAACCAGGAAGGGGCAAGGAAGATCAAAGATATGACCATATTTAAAGAAAAGGAAAGGCTACATATCCAGTCACTGTCATAGGCTACACTAAACCATCTTGAAAGCCTAAAAAATACGGATAAACTAGGGGGGAAAAAAACCTCAAAAGCATTAGGGAAAAACCCTATTCTGCCTTAAAGCTCTTATATGTATGTATATTATAGGATTTATACATAGTCTACAACTAAACAACTGAAAAGAGAGAAATGTAGGAAAGTTACTAAACTCAATTACAAAATGTAATTTGAAAGAAAAAATGTGCTACTATGCATTCAAGTAAACTTCAATCTCCAGTAAATTTCAATCTATCTCAAAAAAAAAAAGTAGGGATGGCTAGGTGGCGCAGTGAATAGAGCACCGACCTTGGAGTCAGGAGTACCTGGGTTCAAATCCAACCTCAGACATTTAATAATTACCTAGCTATGTGGCCTTGGGCAAGCCACCTAACCCCATTGCCTTGAAAAATCTAAAAAAAAAAAAAAAAAAGTAAATGAGACACTTATACATTACATCATTCAACAGTTAACAAAAAAGAGATTTACTTAGCCATAGCATGAGAAGACCATTCAACAAGGATAGAGATTAAGGATACATGGAGTTGATTCAGCTAAGTAAATCTTCCTTGTTGGTGCTATCCATCATGATCCTCCAAGCAAGTCTCTAAGCTCCTTAGAGGTTCTTATGATTGCTTCATACATAAGAGATGAAGGAGTGATATCAATAATCTGATCCTTTTGTCCTCTGGGCAAAGAATGACTCAAGGAAGGTTTCAATATCTTTTAAGGAAAAGTGAGCCTAATTTGCATGGGGTAGGACCCCAGGGGCAGGTGGGTAGAGAAGTTAGGATAATGAGCCTGCTGAATAGGTAGTCAAAAGATATGAAAATTCAGTTCTCAAAAAAGAAATTCAAACAAGTTATCAACAACTATATGGAAAAATGCACAAAACATTAATAAGGAAAAAGTAAATTAATTTAGGTCTTAGATTTTACCTCTTACCCATCAAATTTTCAAAGTCAATAAATGATTGAAATAGTCAAGATTGGTAATTTTGGAAGATAATTTTGCTGATACACTGATGTTTTTGCTGTCCAGATCTGCATATACATAAGAAAAGTAATTTACTTGTCTTATCTTTTAATGCAAAGATTCTAAAATTTGGCATA
This sequence comes from Macrotis lagotis, assembly GCF_037893015.1. Taxonomy (NCBI): domain Eukaryota; kingdom Metazoa; phylum Chordata; class Mammalia; order Peramelemorphia; family Peramelidae; genus Macrotis; species Macrotis lagotis. The sequence continues at coordinate 848,414,712 of NC_133658.1, forward strand.
TATCTCAAGAAAACAAAATGCAGAAGAGTCCTTTACATGCCATAATATTTATAGCAGTACTTTTTGTATATAAGGTATATGTTTATCCATGTAAGACATGTATATCCACATGGGATTTATAAACACATAGATAAGCAGCTCTAGGGGAAACATTGATAGATATCTCTTGTCTATTCTTCTCCAAAGTTGATTTTGATTACTGCCTAGAAAGGAGGAAAAATGGTCACTGAATTCTTCTCTGAGCAAGAGGATTATTGCTGTTCAGTTATGTCTGACTCTTCATCATTCTATTTAGAGTTTTCTGGCAAAGATACTTGGAGTGGTTTGCTATTTCTTTCTCCAGCTCACTTTACAGATGAGGAACTCAGGCAAGCAGGGTTAGATAACTTGCCCAGGGTCACACAGCTAGTAAATTTCTGAGGACAGATTTGAACTCAGGAAGATGAGTCTTCCTGACTTCAGGCTGGGTACTTTTATACATGCACTACCCAGCTGTCCTATCTTTTACTAAATATTGTTGTTCCATGGTCATGAAGTTTTAGGTTCAAAAGTCAGAAAAAAAAAAGAGTGGACAACTTCCCTGGCCACTTTCTTTAAAAGAGAGAGTGGATAGAGCATGGGTCCTGGAGTCAGGAGGACCTGAGTTCAAATTCCTCCTCAGACACTTAATAATTACCTAACTGTGTAACCTTGGGCAAGTCACTTAACCCCCATTGCCTTGCAAAAAAAAAAAAAAGGGAGAATGTAAATTTTAGCTGTCATACCTCAGCCTCTTCCTACCAAATGCTAGTTACACAAAAGACTATAACAGTAATGAATTTTTATAAACCCATTTATCCAATCAACAAAAAAAATTTATTAAGTATCCATGTGCTAAGTATTGTACTAAGTTTGGGGAATACAAAAAAGAGACAAAAAATAGTGTTCCACTCCACCCCCCCCCCCCAAGGTTTTTACAATCTAATGGGGAAGATCACATGCAAACAAATATATACAAAGTGAACTATATATATATGATAATAGTAAATAATTAAGGAACTAGAATTAAGAAAGTTCAGTGATGAACTGAACTGTAAAATATGAGATTTTAGTTGGAATTTAAAGGAATTTAGGGAGATTAGTGGCAGAGTGCAGGAGGGAGAGCATTCCAGACATGAGGGACTGCCGGAGAAAATGCCCAGAGCTAAGATATGGAGTGTAAAAAAGCAAATAGAAAGTAGAAATCAGAGAAGTTATATGGATTAGACTATACTAAAAAAAATAGACAGATTGAATGAGTTTCCCCAAAGGGAAACTAAAATCAACTAAAGGGAACCTCAACTAAAACCAAGAGAGATAGCTCATGAAAATTCTCCTGCTCTCACCCAAGAGGAAATTCTCTAATGTCTCTATAAAGACAAAGAGAGAGGCAGCTAGGTGGTGCAGTGGCTAGAGCAATGGCACTGGAGTCAGGAGGACCTCAGTTCAAATTTGATCTCAAATGCTTAATAATTACCTCGCTGTATGGCCTTGGGCAAGTCACTTGACCCCATTACCTTGCCACAACCCCCCCCCAAAAAAAATAAAGAAGAGATATGGTCAAATGTCTTCCTTCTTTTTTTTCTTTTTGGTTTTTTTTTTTTTTTTTTGCAAGGCAATGGGGTTAAGTATCAGCTAAGTAGTTATTAAGTGTCTGCAGTCACATTTGAACTCAAGTCCTCCTGACTCGAGGTGGGGTGCTCTATCCATTACACCACCAAGCTACCCCCCCTTTTTTCTCTGAAGAGGTGAGAGCTTCATCCATCATAGTTGATCATCTCACAATGTTGTTGTTAATGTGAACAATGTTCTCTTGGTTCTGCTCACTCCACTCAGCATTTGTTCATGCAATTTTTTCCATGAAGGGACTCAATAAGATTAAATTGCTGACATTCCTTTATGGGAAGATGACACTATAACTCCTAAAAATGTTATCATTAATAGGACCATTAGGAGTATACCTGGACAGAGGGTGCAGATGTAAATTGACTATTATGGGATCATGGTGAGGGAAGAAGAGTGCACTAGGAAAAGGGGGGAAGAAAGAGGTATAACAGGTTAAATTTTCTCACATAAAAGAGTTGCTAAAAACTTTTATAATGATGAGGAAGATGTGGAGGGTGGCAAGCAATACATGAACCTTACTTTTATCATAATTGACTCAAAGATAGAATAATATAGACACTCAATTGGGTATGGACATTTATCTTATCCTTCAAGGATTTAGGAGGAAAAAGGTATAAGAGAAGAGGGGTAGTGGATGTGCTGATAGAGGGGAGGGTAGATTGGAGGAGACCTGGTCAAAAGCAAAATGCTTTGAAGAACAGGGTGAAAGAAAAGAGAGAGAAGGATAAAAAGGGGGGGAAAGGATGGAAAGAAACACACATAACTGAAAAAAATTTACCACAAATTTCTTTGATAGTTCTCAAGAGAACTGAGCCAAATCTATAAGAATACAAGTCAATTGATACATAATCTTATAGGTATTATCATAAGCAAATAGTGGAGCATGCACAATTTTACTTGTTTGATCTATGGAGTAGGGAAGAATTTATGATCAAATAAGAGATAGAGAGAGAGAGAGATGAACAGAAGCAGCAATAGCTATGTTGTACAATGATCAATGATGAGTAACTTAGCTATTCTCAGAAATATAATCATCTGAGATAATTCTGAAGGATTTATGATGAAAAATGCTTTCACCTTCAGAGAAAGAACTGATGGAATCTAAATATAGATTGAAGCATATTTTTCTTGCTTTTTTGCAACATGGCCAATATGAAAATATGTTTTGCATGATTTCACATGAATAATTAATATCACATTTCTTGCCTTCACAATGGGTGGGAGGGAGACAATTTAGTACTCAAAAAATTTTTTAAAAGAATATTTAAAATAAATATTATTTTTAAAAGAAAAAGACAGAGGTACTAGAGGTGAGCCTTGAAAGAAGCCAGGGATAACAGAAGTAGTAGACAAAGTATTCTAAGAATGGGGGATAGCTAGCGGAAAGGCACAGAGATGTTTTGTTATTTGTGAAAAAATGGTAAAAAAAAAAATTTGTCTGGACATTAGAGTTCAGAAATGGAAGTGATGTTCAATAAAGTTGGAAAGGTTGGAGAGACTGTGATGGCTTTTGAAAGTTAATCAGAGGGGCAGCTAGGTGGTATAGTGGATAAAGCACTGGCCTTGGAGTCAGGAGTACCTGGGTTCAAATCTGGTCTCAGACATTTAATAATGACCTAGCTGTGTGGCCTTGGGCAAGCCACTTAACCCCATTTGCCTTGCAAAAAAACCCTAAAAAATAAGTTAATCAGAGGAACTTATATTTGATTCTGGAAAAAACAGGTCATCAATAGAATGCATTGAGATAGGAAGACCAATTAGAAAGTATTACAATAGGCCAGGTGAGAAGGTGATGAGGACCTGAACTGTGATAGTAACTGTATAAGTGGAGAGGAGATATGTGCCAGAGATATTGAGGAGGTAGAAACAAGAAAAATTGGCAACGAATTGTCTTTACAGAGTGATGAGTTAGGGATGACACTAAAGTTGGGAAATTGAGGAAACAGAAGGCTGATGGCCCCTTGACAAAAAGAGGAAAGTTTGAAAGGGAGATGGTTTTGGGCAGAAAAGATGAGTTTGGTTTGAGACGTATTGAGCTTGAGGTGCATATAGGACATTCCATTTGAAATGTCTAGTAGGTAGTTATTTGATAATGCATCACTGGAACTCAGATGATAGACTAGGGCTAGCTATATAGATTTGGAAATAATTTATATAGCTATGACCATTAAATTCGTGGGATCTTCTCACCAAGTTAAATTATTATAAAGGGATGACAGAAGAGGAATCAGGACAAATTCTTGAGTACTCCTTTGGTTAGGGGTTATAGACTAGTTAAAGAAACTGAAAAGCGATCGAGACAAGGAAGGGGAGAACCAGGAGTGGTTAGTGTTGGGAAAAGAAGCAGAAACAGAGAGACAAAGAATCCAGAAGATAGTGGTCATCAGTGCTTCAAAGAGATCAAGAAGGTGAGCATAGGAGGTCTCTGAAGATAGTTGTGTATATTTGAAGGAGAGGAAGGAAAATAAGGTCAGACCACAAGGAGACTCATCTCTTTCTTTAGGATCCAGAATGCCATAGAAACTCCTCACCTGCTTCCCCTCCCATTCGTCTTCTAAGATTGTAGGGGCACCCAATACTCTAGTGACAATTTCGGGTTCATTGTCTAACCCACTACAAACTTCTGCTCCCCACTTTTCAAGAGCAAAATTGAGTTGGGACTGAATACCATCTCTATAGAGTTCAGTCAAAAACTGCTTTGATTCAAAGGTCCACTAGGGGGCAGAGCAAACAGAAGCTAGCCCTACCCCTTAGGACACCCCCACAACTTTTTCCCTGAAGTCCAGATGTCACTGGACACAACCTTTTCTATCTCCTTTCCAGGCCCAGATGGAGCTGAGCTTTGTAAACTGTCGTCTCTAACCCTGAAACTTCTCCCAGAAGGTAAAGGAAGAAGAAAAGAAGGATGGAGAGAAAGGAAAAGGAAGGAAAGGGGAAAAAGGAAGGGAGGAAGGGAGGAAGGAAAGAAAGGAAAGAAGAAGGGAGGAAAGGAAGAAAGGAGGAAGGGAGGGAGAAAAGAAAAAAGGAGGGTCAAAGGGAGTGAGAAAGGGATGGAGAGAGGGAGGGGATGAAGGGAGATAAGGAGGGAAAGAAGAAGGAAGGGAGAGAGGAAAGGACTTCTTTTCCAGGCTATCCTGGGAGCAAAGTGTTATTGGTCCCTGTTCCACCCTGTCTCTTGCTCCTCCCTCAGCCTCCCAACCCTGGAAGCCTGGCCAGCTGCATTCCAGTCCTGGGCCATCACCATAACAACCTGACAGAATAGCCAGGACAGGCCAGGGGAAAGGAGCCAGGACAAGTCTAAGGCCGGAGTACCAGATCAGAGAATGGGGTAGGGACAGGGAACCAGGACAAAGACAGACTCAGGGTCTGTACCAAGACTCAGACAGGAATCCTAGCTGGGAGAGGGACAAAAAGTCAGGGTCAGAATCAGAGAACCTGGGTAGGAAAAAGAGCAAGTCAGTTCTGAGAATAAGCCAAACCAGCAAGCCAGGACAGGCTAGGGACAGGCTCTCTCTTCGTCCTTTAATATTTCCCTAAGCTCTTAAAGAATACATGATGTCCAAGAAGGCAGGAATGGTAAAGGTTAGGGGTCAGATAACTTCAGAGAAAGGGTCAATACCTACAAACACTGCCTATCCTTCTCCTCTACTCCCTCCCCACCCTCCTGGAATTTAAGTTTTGACTTCAAAGACAGGAATTATGGATGAAAGAAATAAGAATCTGGACAACAGAGAAAGGTATATAGGGGACTGTGCTTACCACTCTAATGAAAATATTCTAGGTTACCTGTAAGAATAATAATAATAATATCTAAGGTTTGCAAAACATTTTAATTTTTTTTTAGGGTTTTTTTTTTTTGCAAGGCAAACGGGGTTAAGTGGCTTGCCCAAGGCCACACAGCTAGGTAATTATTAAGTGTCTGAGACCAGATTTGAACCCAGGTACTCCTGACTCCAGGGTCGGTGCTTTATCCACTACGCCACCTAGCCACCCCTGCAAAACATTTTATATCTCATCTCACTTAATCCATACAACAAGAAAAGTACTACTATTATACCATTTTTCAGATGAGGAAATAGGTTGAGAGAGGCTAAGTGACATACCCATGATAATACAGATAGTAAATGTCTAAGGTAGGATTTGAACTTAGAACAACTATCTACCTTTTGAATATTACAAAATTAATGTCTTTATTCATCTCAAATTCTTTTCTGCCCAAACTTAACACTTCTTCCTGTTAAAGGGTACTACCATCCTTCTATTCCCTTCAACCTTGGTATTATCCTTAACTCTTCATTCTGTCTATCCAATCAGTAGCCAAATTTTCTTCTACCTCCTAAATCTCTCTAGTCATATAGCTCTTGTCCACTCACATAGCTGCCATTCTAGTCTTCCTGAGTCAAAGTCCAGGTTCATCCAGCTGCCTCAGTGGGACAATGATTCCTCTCACTTCCATGTCTGCAGCTATGGAAGAAATCAACCTTTTAGAATCACCCAAGCTCAAAGTTGGAAAGGATCTTCTAAGAGGACATCCAAATGAACTACTTCATAAAAAGTTATAGGGTAAACGGAAATAATTTGCTAAAGACCACACACATGTAATAAGTGAGAGCACCAGGTTTTAGTGTTCCTTTCAATACAATATCTAAACTGTTTCTAAACTGAAGAGGATTCACGAGGAAATGTGGAGGGAGGGAGAAATACATCATGGACTTTTTTCAGGAAATAGGTGAGGTTATCAGTACCCTAAGATGTTGAATGCCCTGAGCCTCTGAACCTCTTAACCTCAAAAACCCCAGGTGCTCTGATTTCTTGAGTTCTCCAGGCACTAGTGAGCCCCTAAATCATACAAATTTTGGCTCTCAAGTACTCTAAAACCCTTAACTTCTGAACCCTAAGCAAGCACCTAAGCTCTGGCTTGCCCTAAACCCTTGAGAAGTTATTCCTCCTCATTCCTTGCACTTATTTTTGTATCTATAGAAAAGTGAACTCCTAAAAAAAGTGAAAGTAATGAAGATAGGAAGGTAGAAAGGAAGAAAGGAAAAGGAAGGGTGGAAGGAAGAGAAGAAAGAAAAAAGGAAAGGAAGAAGGAAGGCAGAAAAAGCATAGGAAGGAATAAAGGAAGGAGGGAAGGAGGGAGAGAAGGAAGGAAAGAAGGAAGAAAAAGAAGGCAGGCAGGAAGAAAGATAAGAAAGGTAGGAAGGAAAGAAGAAAGGAAAGGAAGAAGGAAGTAAGAAAGGAAAGAAAAGAAAGGATGACAGGAAGGAAGAAGACAGAAAAAAGGAAGACAAGAAGAAAGAAAAGAAGGAAGGAAAAGAAAGGAAGAAGAGGGGAAGGAAAGAAGAAAAGGAGAAGGAAGGAGACAAAAGGAAGGAAGGAGGGAAGGATAGAAGGAAGAAGAAAGAAAAAAGGAAGGAAGGCAGGAAGAAAGACAAGAAAGGCAAGGAAGGAAAGATGAAAGGAAAGGAAGTAAGAAAGGAAAGAAGGAAAAAGAAAAGAAAAGAAAAGAAAAAAGAAAATAAAAGAAGGCAGACAGGAAGGAAGAAGACAGAAAAAAGGAAGGCAAGGGGGTAGGAAAGAAGAAAGGAAAGGAAAGGAAAGGAAGGAAGGAAGGAAGGAAGGAAGGAAGGAAGGAAGGAAAAGAAAGGAAGGCAGGAAAGGAGACAGAAAAAAGGAAGGAAGGAAGGAAGGAAGGAAGGAAGGAAGGAAGAAGGAAGGAAGGAAGAAAGATCTCTTTATGGGGAAGCACCCTTTTGTTTTTGTCGTTGTTACTCAACATTAAGAACAATGCTTCACATATAATAGGCATTTAATAAATACTTATTGATTGACCCTCTGAGCCCGGAAATCCTCAAATAGCCTTGAATTTCTGAGCCCTGAGCCCTTGGGTCCTCCTAAACCCCCCATCCCTGAGCCAATGAATCCTTGATCTCCTGCCACTTTCTTTGGGTACCACTTTGTATCCCCAGCCCTTGGTTCCTAGGGTAATTCGGAGTCCCGAAATCCTTGAGTCTTTTCTCCTTGAGTCCCAAGTCCCGAAATCCTCAGCCCCAAGCCTTTCCTGTGTCCTGAGTTCTAGGAGTGAACGTCTTGTTAAGCCCATCTAAGGAAGAGATCTTCCTTCCCACAGTCCCTAGGAGGCATTGGGGCGGGGTGGAAAGGAGAGAGGACAGCTGAGGTGAAAGTCTCCATCCGTCCCACTGGCTGGCTGTCAGTCTCAGCCCCTCCCTGCAGGCTGCTCCACTCTTCCCCACAGAAACTTGAGTCACAGCCACGGTCCAGGCTCCCAGCCCTAGCGACCTCAGCCCCGCCCGTTGGTCCCAGAATCTGGCACTTGGGAGGGACGTGGGGGAGGGGACGGGACGGACAAGGGATGTTGTGTCTACACATGTATGAGCTCCCAGAATCTAGGGTCGTCTTCCGGCTCTTAATCTTTCTCTGATTCTCTGTGATTGTCTGCATTGTATTCATATAATTATTAATAAAACTGATGATGCTAGTAACTCATCTTTCTATGGACTTGAAGACTTCCCATGGTTCCCTATCCAGTCTCCTTCTCCCTGACTTCCCACCCCACCCCAAAGTCTGCTCATTTTCTCAAGTTCAAGTTTGGGAGAAGAGCCAGCCAGAAACTTCGTCCACTTCGCTCATCCTCCTCCCTCCTAGAAGTAGGATTCTGAGGGTGCCTCCTGCGCACTTCCTCCCTGCCCCAAACCTGCAGTCCAATCCCCATCCCGGATCCCCAGGCACACATGGGCCAGCTATTTGGGACTGGGTGTGTCGGGAGATGCCAGCGCGCTGACACAAGGCAACCCCCGCCCCCCTGGCGGGTGTAGACGTCACTGGGAGGGACAGTGATTGGTGGGGAGCGGCCCCCTAGGGAGAGACACCTGTCTCACCGCTGCTGTTCCCAGGGACCCAGGAGTCCCGACTTGAGCTGGGTGTATATGGTGACTGGAGGGGGTGGGGGTGGATAGAGTTAGAGAGGAAAGAAGCTTGTTAGAAGGAATCCCAACAGTTGGGATTAACCTTCTCTTTCCTCCTTCACTGTTCCTGCTCCCCTTGCTTCATCCCCCCACCCATTTTCCCCTCCACTTCCCTGCAGTTCCTCACCCCGGGGTTTTCCCTGTCGGTAATGACCTGTTCAGTACTCACCCTCTCTTAGCAAAAGACACACGTTAATCATCTGCAGTGCCAAATGAGGACAATCCTCCCCTTCCTTATCCACCACCCCCAGGCACCCAGCAAGGTTGGAGAAAAATACTGATTGGTCTCTCCTCCGAGGTGGTAGATTAGAGGCAAGGAAAGAGGTATCCATGTTCAGATATGGTAATAGGTTCCTTTGTTTTTTTGTGACTTTTCTTTCTTTTGTTAACAGAGGATGAGGGGAAGTGAGTAGATTCCAAAGGATGCATTAGTGAGATTAAAAAAAATAGAAGGGCATCAAAAATATTTTGTTGTTAAAAAATGAATAAATTGAAAATAAAAAATTAATTTAGCATTTTTCAAATGAAAGGGGGGAAAAGGGCTGAGATCATATATTTAGAACTGGAAAGAGCCTCAAAAGTCATTTGGAATCAAAGAATGAATCTGAGCTGTCAGTTGGTAACCCAATACTTGGGCAAGTCACCTAATTTGTGTATTAATTTCATTATCTATAAAATCAGACTAGTAAGAATGACACTACCTATCTTTCAGGGTTGTTGTGAAAGTCAAATGAAATCATTCATATAAACAGGAAACATAAAGGGCTTTATACATGTTAACTATTCTCTATTTAATAACAAACATTGATCGTGGGACTGCTGTTTACTGGACCTTGGGAATGCCATACAGATAGATGCTGCAGAGTCCTTGCACTCAAGAAGCAGATAATCTATAAGACTTTGAGATGGGGTGGAGGAGAAAAACTATGACCCGTTAGGCTGAGGAATCTGGGTCCCCTCAAGTCCCCAGGTTGCTCTACGAAAACAGATTAGTTTTTCAGCACCACCTGAAGAGTCAGGAGTAGCCATCCTAACTAATTTGAAGATTTGGCATCAAGGTAGAGAAAAACACTGGATTCAAATCCTGTTTCAGTTACTTCTAATCTGTGTGACCCTGGCTAAATTATTTAGCCTCTCTGGTCTCAGGACCCCCCCCCCCAAAAAAAAAAATTTAAGAATTTGGAATCCTTTTCTGGTTTAAAATCCTATAATCCTATAATCCTATAATCCTGGGGGCAGCTAGGTGGCGAAGTGGATAGAGCACAGGCCCTGGAGTCAGGAGTACCTGAGTTCAAATCCAGCCTCATACACTTAATAATTACCTAGCTGTGTGGCCTTGGGCAAGCCACTTAACCCCATTGCCTTGCAAAAACTAAAAAAAAAAAAAAAAATCCTATAATATTGCCATGGCCTTCCCCTTTCTCCATGTCATCAGTCCCATCCTCTCTGTATAACAGATGACTGGACTTCAGTTTGTGTTTCTGTCTTGTTCTTTCTCTTAGGGTGGTGGTCATCACCCTCTAAAACCTCTTCCCTTTACTCCTCTGCTTCCCAGAAACCTTTGCCCACTTCATTCTACTAATTTATGTACTTTATCTAACAAATTATGAATTTTTGATACTCATGCCCCAACTTAGGGAAGAGGCAAAGGGATCTGGCACTAGAGAAGTTAGGAGAGGTCCTATAGTCTCCCTATACCGTGTCAGGTGCTGCCCACTCCCTCCTTTCACCCAGGAAATCACATGATAGAGGAAGTCATGGCTCACTCATTCCTGCTTCCCCTGGGGTTGTGAGTGAGGGCCAGCAGATCTGCCTTTCACTCCCTTTTCCTAGCCAGAATCCTAAAAGGAAGGGACTCTTATGGGCTCAGAGCCAGAACTCTTGGATTTGAGGTTCTGTTGCCCATCCCTTCATCCTGTGACTCAGCTTCTTTACCAGACTAGGTACACCTTCCTAGTGGCAAAAGAGATATCACCACAGAAGCATCTCCCAGATCTTGAAAGAACAACCCTTTTTTTCCTTTCATGGAAGGATCAGAAATCTGACTCAACAAAATTGTGTTGAGTACAGGGATTTGAATGAAAAGGAGATTAACTCAAAGGCCTCCTTCACTGGTTCTCCTAGATGCTATCCTGAAACACGTCCAACCTCTAATACTTCCCTGAGTTACTGTCTTTACTATCCTAGTAAACTGAGCCATCACTCACAAAGTTCCTAAATCTTACCATCTACTCCTGGGAGCCTTCCTAAATTGATCATTTTGATTCCATTCCTCCAAACCTTTGCTTAGCTCCTGTAGTCTACTATGTGCAAAACTCTGAAGAGTTAGCAGTTTTCTGTTGACTTATCTTCACATGGAAATAACTGACCCTTCTCTCTGATAGAGGGACCTCAGTAATTCCCTCATCTTAATCCTCATGCCATTCCTTAAAATATACTGTAAAGAAGGCAAAGACTACAATCCTACTGGTCATTGATAGAGCTCTTTAACCACAGGGCTGGGAAGGAACTTTTGAATGGTCATCTATTCCACCTGGACCCATAAACAATGAGGAATACCAAAGGCAGCATTATCTGTTAAAATGAGTTTCAGTACTATTAAATATGGCACTGATTCAACTTGCACTGGCTTGTACTTTTGTCACTTGAGGCATGAACAAATTTATTTCCAATAAAATATTAATATAAAAGGGCAAAGATTAACCTTTAAAAATATGTAGAAGAAAAAAAACAGACTGAGGCAGCTAGGTTTCACAGAGCTGAAGTTAGGTGGACCCAAGTTCAAAATTGAACTGCCTGACTGCCTCCAAAAGAAAAGGTAAACAGAGAGGGGAAGGAAAGTCACAAGGTCATATAGCAAGTTAGTATCAGAGGTGGCATTACAACTGGTGTCTTCTGTCTCATAGCACTGCCTCTCTTGGTCTTGTTTAGTATATCTTTTCTCTCCAGGATCCTGAACATGGATAGCTGCTACAGACTATGCTGTCTCTAAGGGTGGAGACCTGATAGCTGCTACAGACTATGCTGTCTCTAAGGGTGGAGACCTGGTCTGGCACGCTCTCCTTTCTCTCAGTCACAACACAATTAAATACCTGATTAAAAGGCTTTTGAGTCCCTTTTAAATAAAACAGTGGCTTGATCATACCACATCACATAACACTCGATGTGATAAACCTTTCAACTGCTCCCTCTGCCTATAAGACAAAGTCCCAGGCATTTATTTACCTGGCATTCAAAGCCCTTCAAATTCTAACCCAACACATCTTTCCAACTTTAGCACCCACTATTTCCTATGCTAATTCTTATGGGATTACTCAATTCCCCAAATAGTACCCTCCTCCCATTCTGGTCCTTTCCATCTCCGGACTTTTATTTGTGACTGGGATGCTCTCCTTTTGCCAAAAACATTAATTTCCCCAATCTCTAACTATAGAAATGCTACCTAAATAATGTTGTTATTATAAATAATGTGTTATTATGGGAAAGAACCCTGGGTTCTGGTACCAGTTCCAACACTTACTACTAATATTAATAAGTCAATTAAATCCAGCAATAATTCATTAAGGGCCTATTGTAGTCTAGACACTGAATCAGATGCTAAGGCTAAAAACACAAAAAGGAATCAGTTTTTGTTTTTGAGGAGCTTTTATTAAAGGGGGTGGTATATGAGACAACATGAAGTCAGGTAAATAAACACAAAGTAATTTCAGGAGAGAGAGAAAAGTAAGAGTTGTAGGACCAGTAAATTCATGTGTCATGAGCTGAGCCTTAACAGAGGGAGGGATTGATTTAAGTTGGAGGTGAATAAAGGCTGTATTCTAGGCCTAACCAACAATCTGAGCAAAAATATCTTTTTTTTTAAATGTAATCCAGGTTAAGTGACCTGCCCAGGGTCACATAGCTAATGTTTGAGGCCAGATCAGTCCTCCTGGTTTTGGGTCTACTGCTCTATCCACTCAACCATCTAGCCACCTCTGCAAAGGCATCTTGAGACCATAAATGAATGAGTAAAAAGAAAAAAGCTTTTATTACAGTCTGTAAAGCTGTATGTTAGGGAGAAGCTAGTAGTAAATCAGTTTAGCAAGAACATAGACATTGAATGGTACATGAAGTGTTACCTGTTTCCCCTTAGCTGCTAGTGCTGCCACTGAAATCTTTTACTTATTTTTAAAAATCTATTTATATGTACTCAATAGAACCTAAGTTCTTTGAAGGCAGGAACATTTTGATTTTTCTAACCCTAGCACCTAACACAGTGCCAGTTACTTCTTAAATGCTTGGGATTTGATGCTCAATTATTTCCTCCTTTGTAAAATAGGATAAAAATTCTTTCCCTCCAAATCTCACAGGGTTGTTGTAAAGCATTCAGTTTGTAAACTATAAAGAGCTAAGGAAATGTGAGCCATTTTTATTGTAGTCCTATCTCCTTTGGGAAGCCTTCCCTGGCTGCTCTGGGCCAATAGTACTGTCAATGAAGGCTACTGATGCATTGTAAGACAAAGCTTCCAGATTCCAAGGGGTTGAGGGTGAGGGGTGGGAGGGTTGTTTTATTTTTCTCCATGGATTTGATTCTCATTCTACTAGATTGTAAGGTCCAAGAATTCCGGACCACGTCCTGTTGTTTCCTCAACTCTTGGTACAATTGTATGAAGGAGATACAAGGAACAGGGTCTTAGGCTTGACAGAGAGTCAGAAGAACCGGGTTTAGTTCTGAATCTCTCACTGACCTGTTACCTTGGGCAAATCACGTTCCCTCTCTGCATCTCAGTTTCCTCATCTATAAATGGAGTGTTATAGTCTCTAAGTCCCTTTCAGCTCCTACATCATATGATTTGAAGAATGTCTGTGTCATCGCTGTTGACTTAATGTTAGATTGGTCCTAATCTTGATTTTTGGTTTAGGTTTCTGACACTCCATTCCATGAACATGCTAACAGGTTCAATTTGGGGTAGGGTCTTCTAGGTTGCTCTTTACTCCCTTCCTCACTCCCAAGTCACCCCAAAGAGAACATCTTCCTTTCAGGTTGTCAAACGCATAGGCCTCATTGTTTTGTTGTAAGGGGGTGGCCAGCTCCCCCCCCCCCCCCCCCCCCCCCCCCCCGTTTCCTTGGTCCACCGACTCTCAGGGAAAATGGGTCTGCTCAGAGCTCTGGAAATAGCAATCAGGGGGCAGACTTGCTACCCAGGGAGAAAGAGGCCCTTCCTTACAGCTGGCCTCGGGATTAATCACTGGACAATGGAAGAGCCAGCAACTTGAAAGTCCTGGGGTCAGGACAAAGGGCAAAACCAGAAGCGGCAGGATCTGGTCTTCTCCCTTCCACTCAAACCCCAGTCTCCCTTATGCCCTCCGGCTCTTGCTTCCTTCCATGTCTCACCAGGCCCCTGCAGCCCCATCGATCCACCTTTCTGAGGAGCTCTGCCCTCTGTCCCATGGCTGGGCCGATGGACTTGGCTCCTGGCCCCGGCCCGGCCCCAGCTCCCCCAGTGGGCCCGGGGAGAGGGGGTGGGGAGGCTGGTGGAGGGGGAGGCCGGTCAGGAGGGGGAGGGGAAGCATCGGGAGCGGAGACAGATGTGACCCTGAATGGGCCTGCAAGTCTCAGAGTTATAATTACCGAAGGGGGGCGGGAGGGAGAGGGTCGGAGCATCTGCCTAGGTTTCCTCGGCCCCCTCGGAGGATTGAAGGAATTTAGGGCTGGGGGGAGTGGGCTGCGCAACTGGTTTTAGGTGGAGGAAGCTGCCACAGGCCTAGAGGGCTCCCCCTCCCCCAGTAGCCCACCGGGCTTGGGATGCGGTGGAGGGCTGGGAGGTGGGGGGTCTGATTTGATTTTCCTCAGGGCTGGGCCCGCCGGTAACCCCGGGCCCGCCAACCTCCTGCGTCTGCGGGCGGGCCGGCGTGGGGGGCGGGCCGGGGGCCCACATGCCCCCTCCCTGGGGGTGGTGAGTCACCAGCTTCCCTCTCCCCTCTCCCTACATAGTCTCCGCTCTCTGCCGGGCGAGACCAAATTACGCTTGCAGGGAGAGGCGGCCCCAAAGGCCCCTCCCCCAGCCCGTTTCCCGCCCCCCTTTCCTCCCGCGAGGCGGGGTGTCCGCACCCTTGGCATTTTGTCCCCCGCTGGAGGCGGAGAAGCGGAGACTGAAGCCCTCTCCTCGGCGGCGCAGGGTCTCGAGGGGCCGCCCCCCCCCGGCGGCACACTTGGTACAGCCCAGCCGCGAGCCCCGGGCCGGAGCCGGGAAGCCGTACAATAGCTCTGGGGCCTCGGCCGGGGCGGGCGGGCACCGGGCAGCTGTCGAGGCCGTGGCCGCCCCCGCCCCCACCGCCCCGCCCCGCGAGCCCGGCGCCCGCGGATCCCGGCCCGACCAGCTGCACCGGGGCCCGGGCCCCGACCGCCGCCCGGAGGAGGAGGAGGAGGAGGAGGAGGCCGCGGCGGGATGAGCCGCCCGGCGCCCCCAGGAGCCGCGGGGGTGGGGGAAGCGCGGAGCTGCGAGCAGCGCCGCCTCCGCGGCTGAGATTCCCCGGCCTTCCGCAGCGGAGCAGACCGCACCCGCCGCCCGGGAGCCATGGAGCGGGGCCAGGGCCAGGAGCCGGGCCCCGGCGCCCCGCCAGGTAGCCGCCGGGGCGGGGAGCGCGGCCGGGCGGGGGGAGCCGCCGGTGTCCGGCCCCGGAGTCCGGCCCCGGAGTCCGGCCCCGGAGTCCGGCCCCGGAGTCCGGCCCCGGAGTCCGGCCCCGGAGTCCGGCCCCGGAGTCCGGCCCCGGAGTCCGGCCCCGGCTGACAGCCCGCCCCGGGCCTCGCCGGCCAGGGAGGGCTCCCAGACGCCGGGGGAGCGCGGAGGAAGGGCCAGCCCCGTCCCCCGCCCCGACCCCCAGAACCCCCATCCGGACCCGGCTCCGGATCCGCCCCCCACTCGGGTCGCCGCCCTCCTCCAGCCCCGGCCCCAGCTGCCACGGAGCGTGCGGGCGGCCGGGGCGGCGGGGCCGGGGGGAGGGGGAGGCCCGACTGCGCCGCGGCTGCCAAGGAGCTGGCAGCATAAAAGCCAGGGCTGGGGGAGGGGAGCCGAGGGGAGGCGGCATTGTTAGGGGCCGGGGCGGGAGGCGGGGAGGGGGCCCCGGGGAGGCCCGATCATCCAGTCTCCAAGTTCATTCAGAATTTGGGATGGATCCGGGGGATGGGGCAGGCCAGAACTCCAGAGCCCTTCCCGGCCGACTCCCTCGTAGCCGCAGGCCCGGCTTCTCCCAGTTTTCTAGCATCATTAAGCCGAGCCCTTTTAGGCCTCTTAGAATGGGGCAAAGGCCTCTAGGTTTTGACCATCTCCAAGAAAAGAAGCTCTTGAGATGTGGGGTAAGAAGGAGCATCATTCCCTATCCCCAGTTTCTCTGCCACAAATAACCATCCTGGGGCTCCAGCAAGGAAAGCTAGGATCAGGAAGTGGGGACAGGTTGGGCTGAGGGAGGGAAAAGCGGTGTTTTCTGAGACATTTGTCCAGGAAGGAGAAAACCTCTAACACTGGGAGCTCAGGACATCTGAGTTCGTTTCTCATTGACTCAGGCAGAGATGTGGACTTGTCCTGTTTCCTTCCCACACTTTCCCCACTTTGCTTCCAGGACTCAGAATCTCATCGCAGTCACCTCCTTGATCCCTCAGGGCCCCAAGCCCAGGATGAAACAGTGTCTGTGGGTGTGGGGGATCCCAGGATAGGTGGGGTTGCTCTGATGCCCATTGGGTGTTCACTGTAACTCCCAGTAACAGCCAGTGGTACTAATATGAGTGCTTAGTTCTGTTCTAGGGTGTGGGAGAATGTGGAGTGCTGGGAGGGGAGGGTCTATGGGTTGGGGACGGTAATGTTGGTTGGAGTTTAGAAAGTTTGACAGCTGAGCTGATTGGATTGTTATCTTTAGTCTAATGAAGTTTGAGAGAGCTTTGGGGTCTTGGAAGCCTCCCAAAGACTCTAATGGGCTCTCTGGAGTCATTGCTATCCCCCTCTTCCCAACTCCTCTGCACTTCTCATCACGATCCACAGATTGGCAGATAGGGATAGGAACCCGAGAGGGAAGAGGTCTGTATACTGAAGTTACTTACACTAACTCGAGAAGGGGGATTTAGATGGAAGAACTAATTCACATGGAGGGGAGACCCTCATCTGTAGACAGAGGAAACCCCTGGTGAGGAATAGGACAACTTGTCTGACTACAGAGAATAGAGAATTCTGGATAAAGTCACATGTATCTGGGACCTTCAATGAGATGACTTTCCTGCTTACCCAGTTGAGGAGACTAGTCTATGCAGAATGGCCTTGGGTGGCTAGAGGCAACTGGGTTTGGTTTCAGAGGGGAAGAACTCCGGATGGGATGAATGATCACTCCCCAGAAACCCTGCTTAATCATAGTCCAGGATAAAGCGTATTGAGTCACTCAGTATATAGAGGGACCAGTCCTGGAATCAGGAGGACCTGAGTTCAGATTTACCTCACACACTTGCCACTTACCAGCTGTGTGACCCTGACCAAGTCACTTAACCCAATTACATCATATCCAGGACCACCTCCACTTGTCCTTATCCATATCTGACCAGTAGACCCAGATGGCTCAGGAGAAAGTGAAGCTGGTGATTTAGCACAGACCCCTCAAACTCAAATCCAATTCACTTGCTTGTCATGGCATCACTTCCCTGATCCCATGGTCTTCTTCAAGAGAAGACCAACCTTAAACATCTTTTAGGTGATGGGAACTAAGGATATACAAAGAGGCAAAGATAGTCCTTGCCCTCAAGAAGTTTACAATCTAATGGGAAAAATTTAAGTTAAAATCCTGCTTCTGACACTTTCTAGAGGGTAAGTCACTAAGCCTTTCAACGACTGTCTCTTCTTTTGTAAAAAAAAAAAATGAACTATGCCTACAGCATCTTCTTTCCAGGGTTATTGCCAGGCTTATCCAAACCTGTCAGTTTTACACCAGGTGACCTAAAATCTTTGTGAGGTTTTAAGCTGTTAAAGTTGTGTGAATGTTGATGACTAGGATGAGTTAGAGTCCTAGATTGAGTCTTAGGGATAAACAGAGACTGTAGTTTAGTTTCCCTGTGACTCAAGTGATCTTCCTGCTTCCTCTCCCACTCCTCCTCCTTCCCCTTCTTCTCTTCTAACCTTATTATGTGGGCCATGGGTCTCTGTAACCAGGCCATTAATGAGCCCCTAATGTGCTATCATGCATGTGTAAATGAAGGGAAAGGGCCCCAGGCCTAGAAAGGTAGAGGTACCTTGGCCCACTTCCCCATTTCCTGGCTGGAGTAGGTCTGCTTATAGGCCCCTCCTCTGGGAGAAAGCCCCCCCATGGACATCTAAGGAGCCTGCTAAAAGGTTAGAGAACTACTTAGGAAAGTAGACCTCTGATCTGGTCTGGCTAGGCCTCAGGGGGCTGGGCAGCCTTGCCTACTGAACCAGCTGGGCCTCTGGGTAAAGGGAGGCTGCCGAGTGAGCCCCAGATAATGTAGCTTTGTTTTGAGGGTGGCAGCCCTGCCTGGCACCCCAGGCACGATCTTCATTTTTACTGTGCCAGCTGCACATCTTGTTAATCTACCCCCCAATCATTGGAACTGTCTGAGAGAAGGGGGTCGGGGTAGAAGATAGCAGTGAGGTATGATGCCCCAAACCCTAGCCATCACAATCCCCCTCTGCACCCCTTTCTAGCCTCTCTCCTAGGATGCCTTATCAACCTTTTGGACACTGAAGTTTGGTCTTCACAGCGGCAAAGGAAGTGGAAATATGAATGTTAGACAGATTTGCTGTCTGACCTTGGACAAGGTCACTTAACCCCCTTGACCCTCAATTTCCTCTTCTCTAAAAAGGAAGGAGGCCATATTAAATAGTCTCTTTTTTGCCTCATCAATGTTGAAATTTTATGTTCAGTATTCCAAGGCCCCTTCCTCAATTCTGATATTCTGTGATCTTGAAGGGCCCCTTGATTTGCAACATGGAGCACTAGATAATGACCATCACCCAGTTTCTTTCTGTGATGCATACAGAGACTCTGAAATAGTGTTATAAGGATGAGGCATCTAGCAGGTTCCCAGACGCTCTGCTTTTATTCTAAGAGCTATGTCCCATGCTCCTACCTCGACTTTCCCAGAGCAGGCCCAAATCATCTACCATTCAAAAACTCAAGACACTCCTGGGGTTGGGACTGGCCTGGCCTGGCCAGGTCCCAGGGTATTCCTGAAGTTGAAAGACTTCTTAGAGTTGAGAGTGCTTCTTAGATGAGTCTGATAAGCTGAGATCAGGGTGATAAGAACCCTACCTCCACCCTCTTTACCCCAAACTGCCTTCTTTTCTCAGGGAGATCACCTCTTGATTTTGAACCCCTACACTTCCAGCACCAGATGTGGGAATCAAGGAGCATGGGAATAGCCTGGAGCTGGAGTTTAAGTTAAAGGTTTAAGAGCTAGAAGGGGCTGGCTAACAGGTCTGCAGGGTCTGGTGGGGCCCAGGCGGGATGTCATCATTTCCTGCCCCTGAAATAACAGGAAGTGGGTGCTCCTGATTGGAGGCCATGAACAATGTCGGGCTGGGATCAGGCCAGTGGGAGAGGAAGGTCCTTTTCCCCCTGTCCCCCCCCCCCCCCCCCACCTTGGAGCTGAGTGACTTGGAACTAAAGAACCTGGCATCTCATCACAGCATGCCCAGCTTCTTCTTCTTCTTCAAGATGATAGGATCATAACACTCCTCTGTAAAATGAGCAGGCTGGACCTGACTTCTAAGATCCCTTCCACTTCCAAATCTATGACCCTATGTGTCAAACTAGGGCAATGGAAGGTTCAAAGATCATATCATTAGGATGAGAAGGGATTTTGGCAGGCATTTAGTCCAACTTTCCTCATTTTACAAAGGGAAACTGAGAGCTAGAGACCTTAAGTGACTTGCCCAAGATCATAGAGATATTAAATAGTAGATCCAGGATTCAATCCCAGGGCTTCTGACTTCAAATTAGTCACTACACCATCTCCCATTAAAGCAACATTCTTCCCCTTAAGAGCTAATTCATTTCCATTCTGACTTGGAGAAACTAAACGGCCTCTCTTGGCAAAGAGGTGGCAATGTGGTATGGTGTGGGATGATGTATACATTGTCAGACAGGGCTAATGGTTTAATTTGTTTTGCTTAACTGTTATCAACAGCAAAGAACAGTATTAGGGCAGAGAGTAATCATTGGTAAATGACATAGAGTTGAAAAAAGAACAGCAAATAGAGTATTTGCTTAAACAATAAAAGCATTCAACTTTTTAAGAAGTTTTTACAGTGAGCTGCCTAATCGTAGCAAGCTGAGAGACCCAGTCTTCAAATATGCTTCTGACTCCTTGTCTCAGTATTCTCACTGATTGGCCTTGAATGACCCAGTGGAGATGGTACCCCAGCCTTTGACTCCCTTTGAAAAGACCCTGGCTCCCTGGGTCTTTTGGAGATTTGGCTGTGGTTCCACATAGCAACAACGAGGGAGGTTCTATTATCTTGGAGGGCAGGATTGGGCAAAGGGGGTTGTGGCTGGCTCCAGATATGGGAGTAGGAAACAAGTCCATCAATTGGGTAGGGCAAAGGGCAGGACGTGGTGCAAGCAGGGCTAGCTGTTAGGCACATGTGCTTTGGGACACATGTCTATGTCCCTCTCTCTGCTCATCTGTCTTATGGGAATCACTGGGGAGGAGCAAGCTCTAGTCCTGTGATTTTGTTGATATAAGGAACTCCCATATGAGAAAACTTCCTTCACCAATGCAGCTTGTTGTCTTCCCTGCAACTTTACAGTCTAGGAACTCTAAGAGGTTACGTGAATTCCCCATGGTCACATAGCCAGTAAGGGTCAAAGGCAGGATTTGAATCCAGGTCTTCCTGGTCCCTAGGCCAGTTCTCTATCTGTACTGTCTCGTTTTTATAGTGCCACACTTCCTGTTATGAGAATTACTATTTATATGATATAAAATAATACAACATAATGTAATAATCTATATCATATATAATAGTATAGTATAATATAGATTAATATGGCATTATATATCTGTCATCATTATATATGTATATATACATATAGGAACAGACCAAAAATATATACATATATCTAAATATTTATATAACTCTCATATATAAACAGATAGATATGACCTATATCTATTTATCTATCTCTTTTTATAAAATCTCCATTTTTGTTTGTGTGTAAACCCAGAGAAGGTATTATGCGGTTTCTTACTAAGAGGAGGGTCTGTTCCAATATACTTACAATTGGGGACTAGATTTTGAGACAGAAGATAAGGATTCAAATTCTTTCTCTGCTATTTGACATGAGCTTGACTTAGTGACACCCTCTGTCTCAGTTTCCTTGTCTATAAACCACATGGACTGGATGGCCTCTAAGGTCACTTCCAGCTCTAAATCCATGTTCCTATGACAACAATAATGTTAACTAATAGTTATTGCGGTTCTTTAAGGTTTTTAAGGTTATCTTTAACATTATTACATTCAGTCCTCACAACAGTCCTGTTGGTAGGTTCTCTTATCACCCACAATTTATGGATCAGGAAACAGAACTAGAGAAGTAAGTGACTTACCCAGAGTTATATAAATAATAATAAGCACTGGAGGCAAGATTCTGACCCAGTTCTTGTTGACTTCCCACACTCTATTTTGCTGTATATTGAATTCTTTCCTAAGTGCCAGAAGAGAAATAGAGATTTAATAAGTCATGAACCCTGCTCTCATGGCGTTTATAGTCTAATAGAGCATAAGACAAAAATATAGGAAGTTTTAATGTGTTATATGACATAAGGATCTCTGTGTGTGTCCCTTTCTTGCTCTGTCTGTAATGAGGCTGGGGGAGGGAGTGTCTGCAAAGGGTGGCCATTTGCTCTTCCCTCTCTTCCCTTAGCTTAAGCTTTTGTGGCTGCCTTTGGGAGACCAGAAAATGTCCATGAATTACAGATGCTGAAAACCCTCTGTGCTAATTATAGAGTTGAAGGGTGGGCTGCCTCAGCCCCATTTAGGCTCTGGCCCCTGCCTGGGCTCATCCCTATTCCTCTGCCTTCCTCTGGGGTGGGGCCATCCTTACCTCTGGGTTTGCTGTCATCCCCTCCTCCCCTTCCCACCAGGTGCCTCACTTCCTGCCATGTCAGAGTGGCCAGCCTGGGCAGGAGTCTCTGCATTCTCATTTCATGAGCTCAGCACCAGGCTATCCATGCCACCTGTGTCCTTCCTCACAGAAGCAGGGGAGCATGGTGAGAGATTTCCCCCCTTTCCCCCAAGGCTGCAAAGGAGCAGCAGACAATGTACTCTGGGGAGTTGTCAGTTGGAGGGTGAAGAATAGGGGTCTGAGCCCTTAAAAACCTGCCTCGATGTATACTTTGTAGTCTACTATGGTGGAACAAGCACCCCATATTTTAGAGAGCCTGGGTTTGAGTATTGCATGTGCTAATTCCTAGCTGTGTGGTATGGAACAAATCTCTTCCACTGGGGGAGTTCTGCAAAAAGAAGGTAGTTGGGTTAAGTGACCGCTAAAATCCTTTCCCATTTTACATCTCTGAATCTACCCTTCACCCTAGTTTGAGACATAAGAACATAGGCTTGTAGAGCTGGAAGGGAAATTAAGAATCTAGTTCTCTTATTTTATAGATGAGAAAACTAAGACAGAGGTTAAATGACTTACCCAGGGTCATATAGCTAATTAAGGATCTGAGGTAGGGATTTGAACCTAGGTCTTCCCGATTATAAATTGAAAGTTACCTCACCCCTATTCCCAGCTGAGTCATAGGTATAGAATCATAAAATCTGGTCCAACCTGTATCTGAGCAGGGATTCACCCTTCAGCTTCCCTTGCAAATGACCATTCAACATCTTGTGGACAGTCTCCATTTCCTGTTAGACAACTTTAATGGTATGTGTTTGTTTCTTTGTTTTTGGGAATTTTTCAGAAGTATTTTATTTGTGCTTTTTTTTTTTTAAAGAGCAACACTATTCATCAGCTAGCATTTGTTAATCACCTACTAAGTCAGACATTGTGCTAAGTACTGAGAGGCTACAAAAATGGACTGAACACCAACCTTGCCCTCAAGGAGCTCCCAGTCTAGGGAAGGAGATACCATGCAAACCAGCTGTGGACAAACAAGCTGTATGCAGGATAAACTGGGGACAGTTCACAAAGGGGAAGGTACTAAAGTTAGGGAGGACTGGGAAGAAATCCTTTTAGAAGAAGGAAATTTAGCAGTGACTTGAAGTCAGGAAATCCAGGCAGTCAAGATTAGAAGGGTGAGAGTTCCAGACATCAAGGTTCAGCCAATTTAACTCCAAATAATGCCCCTTTCCTTGTAATAGTTTCTACATAATAAAGTTGGCAGAGCACTATATAAATATTTTCATTTGAGCCTCATAAGAACATAGGAGGTAAAGACTATTATTATTATCCCCATTTTACAGATGAAGAGACTGAGTCAGGAGGTTTAAGAGACTTGTTCCAGGTCACACATCTAGTAAGGGTCTGAGGTAGGATTTGAACCCAGGCCTTTCTGGCTCCAGGGCCAGCATTTTATCCATTTCATCACCTTGCTGCAATAATAACACATGGAGCATGTGTGACAATGCAGGCCAAATTTTGTATCCAGAATCTACTATGTCTCTGAGAATGAGCAGGAGGCATATTTGACTAGATGACATGACCATTGGTCATTGCAAGGATTAAAAGTCCTTCCATGTTGTTTACTGTGGTTATTGTTGAAAAGCTTGATCTCCTTCTTCTTACTTAACTCTTCATAGGTCTGTGAGCCTACCTGAGATCTTTTGAATTCTTTATATTCATCATTTCTTACCAGCAGTCTCTTTCATCCCATTCATATGCCACAATTCTTTCAGTCATTCCCTGAGCAATGGCCTCCCGCTGTCTGTCCTATCTTCTGCTACTAAAAAACTTAGCGTTCTGATTGTTCAGCAGTTTTTTCCCCTTATGTTATTAGACTGAAATCTGTCTCCTAATGACTTAAGTATTTCTTGTTCAAGCAGAATAAATCAAGACCCTCTTCTATAGGATAGCTTCAGATACTTGAAGGTATCTCATCATGCCCCTACCCTACCCACAGGTCTTTTCTTTCCAAACATCTCCAGTTTCTTCAGTCCTCGGAGACTTCCCTCTGCAGCCCTGCACATTCCATGCCCTCAGTCTCTTCTCTCACTAGACAACAATCTCATCTCTATGAAGAGTGACTGCTTGGAGGCTTGTTACCAGATTCTAGGATTGAAGTTTTAAGGAATTGACTTCTCTCTCTATTTTTGGTTTTTGTCTTCCAGTTGAGGCAATTGGGACCTCTGCAGACCCAAGGATTTCTCCTTCAGGTGACCTCTCCCCACGGACTCCTGCTCTGGTTCCAGATACCCCTCCAGATACTCCACCAGCCACAAAGAGTCCTCTGGGGAGTGCTCAGCCCCCAGCCTCCCCTACCTTGGAGTTGGAAACCTCTTTAGAGCAGACAGAACCCCAGAAGGAGCACCCTCTCCTGACAGAAGAGAAAAGTGGGAATCTTGCCCCACCACCCAGAGAAACTCCCCAGGACTCTAAGTCCCCTTCCAGGAGCAGCCAGCCATCCCCAACTGCTATTCCAGGCTCAACCAGCCCCAATCCTAAACAAGGTAGATATGTACTCCTTCCTGCCCTCCCTTCCCATACTCAGAGTCCCAGCCTCATTTCTTCTGGGGAACAGGTATATAAGCCTAAATACTTGCCTACCATGACCCAGCCCACAGAAACCTAGGTTGCCACTCCCTTCTTTTGACTTAAGTAGAGATTCCTCTTTCTCCCATCTGGGAAGTAGAAACAGGTCCCAAAAGGGGAAGGAAACTTATAGTGACTCTGAGTTAACTCCAACTCTTATCTTACCCCACATGGTGCCTAGATGCTAAGAAAGCTGGAGAAAGACACAAGTTGGCAAAGGAACGCAGAGAGGAGCGGGCCAAATATCTTGGTGAGTAGGATATTGGAGAGACAGAGGGAAAGGATGGAAATCCTTCAGAGCAGGGGTAGGGAACATTTTTTTGCCAAAGGCCATGTAGATAGTTATAACATTATTCTTGGGTTTTACAAAATTATCAGCTTAAAAATTAACCTGCTGTATTTGATCAAATTTTTAATTAATACACCCCTAAAAATGTCCTAGATTTATTGAGTTTTGAGCCCACCTGTGGATGCCTTGGCAGTGCCAGACCAAAGGATTTTTCCAGGAGCTGGAGAGCCCCTGCTTTAGAGGATTCTCTGAACTGTGAAATCCCACAGAAGGGGTTGATTCACTCTGATGAGGGCTAAGTTTCTCCCCCTGCTCTATTGTCATGGTCTATTAGAAAAAGCCTTGGTGTAGTCAGAAGACCTCTGATTCTGAAGTCAGAGAACCTGAGTTCAAATCACAGATCTACCATTTAAACAGAATCTATTTCATTTTCCTCATCCATAAAATAAGAAAATGACAGCACCTACCTCCCAGAGTAGTTGTGAGGCTATGATGGGATTGGATTTGTAAAGTGCTCCATGACTGTTGGTTATAATTTTTATTTCTCTGACCTTGGGCAATTTACTTCCTTTTTTCAGTCTGTTTCCTCCTAAAAAGTGGATTGGAATTTATTGTAGCTAAAACTCGAGGCTCTTCCAACTTTAGATGTTATGATTAACATGGTTCTTCTGCTCTTGGGCTCCTGGTCTTACTCAATTTATTTCAACAATTAAGTATCTACTATATGCAAGGCTTTGTTTTGGCACTGATGCAAAGCCAAAAGGAAAAAGTTCCTGCCCCCCGCCCAGGGATCTTATGATTTTCTAAGAAAGAATCAACTTGTACAGTGATAATAAGTCAATAGAAAATTAATATAGAATGTGACAGAAGAGCAGGAAGCAACAGGAGTCTCTTGTAGAATGTTTCATGACATTCAAATGAAACCCTAAAGAGAGTGAAGGATTGGTTTTCAGAGACAGAGGTGAGGAAAGGGAATATTTTAAGCCTTGGGTGGGATTATGGGTGTCGGGCAGGGGGAACCTGAAGTCTTTGCAAAGGCCTGGATGAAGGAGAGAGGCTATTTTGTATGGGAAAATAGTAGGGAAACAGTTTGGCTAGACCTTAGTGCCTAAGGAAGAGTAATGAGGAATTAGTTTGTAAAAAAATAGGTTAGAGCTAGATTTTGGTGCTTAAATAACAAAATGAAGAGTTGATGATCATGATGATGATGATGAGCATTTATTTTGCCTTTAAGGTTTACAAAGTATCTTTACATATATTACTTAATTTGTATTTTAGCCTAGAGGCAGTAGGTACAGTAATCATTGAAGAAGTTTCCTGAGCAGGAGAGTGTCATGATGGGGACCCATACTTTAATAATTGCATTTTTGGCAGTTGAGTGAAGGATGAATTGGAGAATTCACAACTAGATAGAGCAGTGCTAGACTTTGGAGTAAGCAAGACGTGAGTTCCAAATCCTGTATCTGATACTAGTTGTAGGATCCTGAACAAGTGACTTTCTTCTCTGGGCCTAAATTTCCTCATCTGCAAAATTAAGAAATTGGACTGTATAGTCTCTAAGGTCCCTTCCAACTCTTAAATCTCCGATCTTAGGAGAGTGACTAGAAGTGAAGAGACCAATTAAGAGACAGTTGCAGTAAGATCAGTGTTAGCTGTGATCATTATGTAACAGTGATGGTGAGAAAGACCTGAAATAGTATAGTGGCTGTATGAACTAAGAAGGGAATAAATAGGAGAGATGTTGTTGAGGGAGAATCAATAGACTTAGCCACTGATTGAGTGTGGTGGAGTGAGGGAAGAGAAGAAGACAGCTCTGAGATTGGCAGCATGAGGGATAAGGAAGAAGGCAGTGACAAATATAGGGAAAATGGCAGGATTGGTTGGTTTGGGAGAAAAGAGATAAATCTACTTCATAAAGTTTCTTGTTGGGATCAGAGTAAGAGTGAAGACAAAAGCTTGGTATCAATCAGAGCAACCTTTGGGGAAGAATTGAATTTGGACTTAGATGGTTGTGACAGGTTACCCACTAATTCCCCTGGCCTCTGGTTTTTGGGCAGCGGCCAAGAAAGCCATGTGGCTGGAGAAAGAGGAAAAGGCCAAAGCTCTGCGTGAGAAGCAGCTCCAGGAGCGACGCCGACGGCTTGAGGAGCAGAGACTCAAAGCAGAGCAGAGGAGGGCAGCCCTGGAGGAGAGGCAGAGACAGAAGTTGGAGAAGAACAAGGTGTGTGCATGTCTATGGTGTTGTGTCCATATAGAAGTTCCTTCTGCAATTAGAGGTGAAAAGAGAAAGGACTGTGGTTAAAGCAAGATGGTGGAATGGGTGGTGTCATGAACAAAGAATCAAGAGGATCTGGGTTCCAATCCCTTCTCAGATATTTATTAACTTGGGAACCCTAAGGGAATCTCTCATCTTTTTGAACCTCAGTTTCCTCTTGTGTAAAGTGAGGATAACAATAGAATTTCTGCGACAGAGTAGTCCAGAGGCTTAAATAGAAAATACGTGTATGTGTGTGTGTGTGTGTAAAACCTTCAGTTTTCAAATTTTTAAAAAGCTATTTTCTATTAAAATTGCTAACATTTTAAATCAAATTTTTTAAAACTTTTAATTTTAAATTAATAAATGACTTAAAATTATTTCAAATTGTCATATATTAGCTATTTTTATGAGAGGCTGGGTTCTTGTATGCACATAATATGTGTTCATATTTCTCTATGGGAGTCTGTGCTGGCAGTGGAGGTCAGGGTCCAGAGTTCAGGTCCTCCTTCTTGTCATTTGGATGATCTTGTCTGGGTGACCTTGGACAAGTGTGACTTCTCACTTTCCTCATCTGCCAAACAATAAGGTTGGGCTAGATGGCTCCTTTGTCCCATTCTTGCTCTAAAACCATGATCCTTTTGATGTTTAATCTCTGATTTAATATGCACCCAAATCTGTGTTTATGAGTGTGTCTGTATATTCCTATGAGTCTTGTAGGAGGATGAACCCGGGGGTTGGGGTTGTTAGGGGTAACCTGGGGGAAAGGGCTGGAGGGCTCTTCTGGGATGGCTGAGTAACCCTGTCCTGGATCCTCCATGGGGAGCTTCTGAACTGAGCCCTGAAAAGAAAAAACATGAGGTCCTGCCTTCAGTAAACACCAAGTCTAGGAGAACAGACAGGGCCACTTAGGGAGAATGTCATATCCCCTAGAAATGATCTGAAAAATCAATTTTTATAAGCATAAGAACAACCAAGGTATGATGCTGTAGGTTAGAACTGTAGTGTCTGCTACTGGATAAAAAGAGGAGGGAATAAGGACTTAAATAGTGCCCTACTATGATCCAGGAACTTTACAAATATTATTTCATTTGAGACTCATAACATTCCTTCAAGATAGATACCATTATTTTTTACAGTCAAGAAAGCTGGGGGCAGCTAGGTAGAACAGTATCCACTGTGTGCATCGGCCCTGGAGTCAGGAGGACCTGAGTTCAAATTTAGCCTCAGACACTTAATAATTACCTAGCTGTGGTGACCTTGGTCAAGCCACTTAATCCCACTTCCTTGCAATAAATAAATAAACAAACAAACAAATAAATAAATAAATACAGTTAAGAAAACTGAGGCAATTCCCCAATTGACAAATGATCAAAGGATATGCAAAGGCAATTTACAGATGAGGAGATCAGAGCAATCCATAGTCATATGAAAAATTGCTCTAAATCATTACTTATTAGAGAAATGCAAATTAAAGCTTCTGTGAGTGAGGTACTACCTCACACCTCTCAGACTGGCCAATATGACCAGAAAGGATAATGATCATTGTTGTAAGAGTTGTGGGAAATCTGGGACACTATTACATTGTTGGTGGAACTGTGAACTCATCCAACCTTTCTGGAGAGAAATTTGGAACTACGCCCAAAGGGCAACAAAAATGAACATACCCTTTGATCCAGCAATACCACTACTGGGTCTATACCCTGAAGATATGATGAAAAAGGGTAAAAACATCACTTGTACAAAAATATTCATATTATCCTTGTTTAGTGGCAAAGAATTGGAAATTACGTAAATGTCCTTCAATTGGGAAATGGCTTAGCAAACTGTGGTATATGTATGTCATGGAACACTATTGTTCTACTAGAAACCAGGAGGGATGGGAATTCAGGGAAGCCTGGAGGGATTTGTATGAACTGATGTTCAGTGAGATGAGCAGAACCAGAAAAACACTGTACACCCTAACAGCAACATGGGGGTGATGATCAGCCTTGATTGACTCTCATTCCATCAGTGCAACAATCAGGGACAATTTTGGGCTGTTTGCAATGGAGAATACCATCTGTATCCAGATAAAGAACCATGGAATTTGAACAAAGACTAAGGACTATTACCTTAAATTTAGGGGAAAAAAAAACTGATATCTTATTATCTGATCTTGCTATCTCTTATACTTATTTCTTCCTTAAGGATATGATTTCTCTCTCATCACACTCAATGCATACCATGGAAACAATGTAAAGACTGACAAATTGCCTTCTGTGGGGGATGGGGGAGGGAAGTAAGATTGGGGGAAATTTGTAAAACTCAAAATAAATAAATCTTTAATAAAAATAATAAAAAAAAGGAAAACAAGAAAACTGGGGCAAACAGGTTAAATGACTTGTCTAGGGTCTCACAGCTAGTAAGTGTTTGAGACTAATTCTCAACTCAGGGTTTCCTGATTCTAGGCTCAATGCCCTAACCACTGTGCCCCTTAGCTACCTTTGAGACTGAAGGTAGGGGTTTGCCTGTGAACTCGGAAAATGCCAGACTTGTGAGGATCAGATAGCTCAAGTGTTTTGCAAACTTAAGTCACTACATAGATACTCACTGTTATTATGATCAACTAGAGGCAGCTAGGTAGTTCAGTGGATAAGAGTACCAGTCCTAGTGTCAGGAAGAGTTCAAACTTACTAGGTTTGTGACCTCAGGCAAGTCACTCAACCCTGTATGTCTCAGTTTCCTCAAATGTAAAATGAGCTGGACAAGAAAATGGCCAACTACTCCAGATCTTTATAAAGAAAACCCCAAAAAGGGTCACAAAAAAGGTGAACACAAATGAAAACAACTGAATAACAACGATTAACAATTATGCTTAGAGAAGCTAAGTAGGCTTCCCAGAAAGGAGAGGTTTGAGTCTTGTTCTACGAGAAAAGATTAAATGGAGAAGAGGGCTATCAAAGTTAACCCCTTCTTCCCTCTCTCCCCCCAGGAACGTTATGAGGCTGCCATCCAGAGGTCAGTGAAGAAGACGTGGGCAGAGATCCGGCAGCAGCGCTGGTCCTGGGCAGGAGCACTGCAACAGAATTCCCCAGGACATAAGACCAGTGAGTGGGCAGATTGATGGGTATGGGAGGGGCTGGGATAGCAGCAGGGATATTGAAGTTGTCTGAGAGTATTGGAATTAGGTAGGTCAATGTGAGGGGAGGGGAGGGGGTAAAGTTGTTGACCTGAAAGAGCTATAGTGTGTAAAGGGGCTGAGGGGGGCACTACTGGTACCAATTACTTCATCTATTGCCCACCTTCCACCTGGGTCCATGAGGTAGAAGCACAGAGCTAAAAAGGGGGTGTGGATGATTAGAGGGGAGGAAGCATGTGGGGACAGAGAAGATGGGAACAATGCAGGGACCTGGGGATTCGTTAATGGTGCATCTCTTCTTATATGATGGATGTTTCTGAAAAGTGCAAAAATTGAAATTTTGTAAATTGAATCCTTCCCATTGCCTACCATTATCGTCTCAGAGAGATGTCTTCATCTTCAGTTTTTATTCAGTAAGCAGCGACTCCTAACATTTGAGCTGAAAGTTTCCCTGATTTCTTGCAAGTAATTAATGATCTGTAAACAAGTACCATAATATATTCAAAGGAGTTCTTATTTAATATCATTACCTTTAATTTATTTGCTAAATGAGTTGGCTTTTTTTGGTATGTGAGTTTTCATGAAGTGGGACCGTTCTACTTTGGGTTGACCTCGACGTCCAGGGAAAGTGTGTATTTGTTTCTGCATAGTTGTGTTTGTGAATGTCTTGGTGCATATCTGTCATCAGCTATGTGTATTTTGTGTTTCCCTGGATATATGTGTGTATGTGTGATGACATGTATGATGTCTGTAGATATTGGTGTATTTCAGTGTGCAGTTGCAGGTCTGCATGTTGCCCTGTATATCTGTGCTTGTGCTTTGGGGTATCATTGTGCATCAGAGGCAATGGGGAGGTAGTGGCAAAAGATTTTAGGTTTGACTTGGGTTCAAATCCCAGTAAGTTATGCCACCTCTCAGGCCTCAGTTTCCTCATCTGTAAAATGAGGGTATTGGACTAAATTGGGAGTTTTTTTAAAAAAATTTTTATTTAGGGTAATGGGGCTAAGTGACTTGCCCAAGTTCACACAGCTAGGCAGTTATTAAGTTTCTGAGGCCAAATTTGAACTCAGGTCCTCCTAACTCCAGGGCAGGTGCTCTATCCACTGTGCCACCTAGCTGCCCCTAAATTGGGAATTCTTAACCCAAGGTTCATGGCCCATAGATCAATTTCAAGAAATTTGTAAATTTTTATGAGGAAAAAAAATTACATCCTTGTTTTGAGTAACTTCTAACTGAAATTTAGCATTTTCTTCAATTATTTTAAAAACCATGATTGTGAAAAGAAAGAGATCCTTAGGCTTCACTAATGGGGTCCAAGATGCACAAAAATTATTAAGCACACCTTGGACTAGAGGATCCCTAAGTGTCTCACTACTCCAAATCCTGCTTCTACGTATGTGTATGTTTTTCTGTTTCTGTGTATCTTTGTATGTGTAGGTGTTTAGATGAAGGGTCAGCAGTGCTGAGAATATTAGCTCAGAATCAGAATGTGGAAACTGTGGGGTCTGAAAAGTGTTCTGAAGAGACTGGAGACTGTCAGGAGTGTGAGCAGTTGTGATGGCCTTAGCAGTAGAAGGGTGGGCACAGCCTGGAGGAGGGATAGCCATGAGGGTCATCTTTGGCCAGAGCTAGACCTAGTCTTACTAGTCCTTCTGGGAAAGAAGACCACATTCTGTGGCTACTGGACCCCTTAGAAGTGTTCCCCTTTCCCTAGCCTGCCCCTTTCCTTGATAGAGCAATTGTGTCTCCCCTCCTGGGGCTAAATCTATCCCATGCCCCTTCCTGCCCTTTCCCTTACCTTCTTCTCCTGGTCCTCCCCACCTTTCCCTTTCCTCTTGAACCTGCTTGAAAGAGCATCCTGCATGGAAGGCCCTATTGGGCGCCCCTGGCTTCCTGGCCCCAGGCCTGGCCCTCCCTTCTCCTAGCCCTCGGCTCTAATGCCCGTGTCTTTTCCCCTCCAGGTGGAAGCAGGTGCTCCATGTCGGCAGTAAACCTGCCTAAACACGTGGACTCTATAATCAACAAGCGTCTCTCAAAATCCTCTGCCACGCTCTGGAACTCCCCCAGTAGAAGTAAGAGGCCCACCCCCTCCAGTCCAGTATGCCATTGCCCGGAGGCAACCCCAGAAATAGGATTGCTTCCCAATCCCAGCTCAGGTCCTAGCCCTGTCAGACTCAAGTTATCTGTCAGGAAGGTGATAGAAGGGCCAGGGGTCAGACTAGATGACCCCTAAGGTCCTATCTGGTTTCAAATAGTTTTATGATGTATGGAGGCATCCTAAACCTTTGTGCCTTCCCCCATCCTCAACATTCAAGGCTCTGTGGCCATTGAGAAGACATAGTTACCAAGAACTGAATTGTATGACCAAGGCTGGAAGAGCAGGATAGGCAGAAGGTCACATCCCCATTTCAGGATACGACCCTAGGGGTCAGAAGATCCAAGCTGGGGCTGCCAGAACCTGGAAGACTTCCAACCCCCCTTCTCAGGCAGGGAAACAGGCTTGAGCCAAGAAGTGAGGGGGAATGCACTACTCCCATCACTACAGAGTCTAAACTGTCCCATAAGGAAGCAGAGGGGCTTGGGGCCTAAGCCAATTCACTATATGTTGGAATAGGTTCTCTGGGCATTGCCTTCTTCTGTTCTCTTGCTTGTCCTTTGCAGTACTCCTCCTATGCCAAGGGTTTGGAGGGGCATTTGGGGTGGGGTGGTGCCAAGAACACAACTTTTGGCCCCATTGTAACTCCTCCCCCAAGAAATAGATTTGTCTTCAGAGACAAGAATCTAGTTATGTAGCTAGAAGGGTGGCATGCCCTCACTCCTAGCTAGCACCATGCCCACATGCCAGTCTGTGAAGTGGTGGATTTAGGAGTTTTTTGGAGGTGGTAGGGGAGTTATTTATAAGCTCCTTCAGCCTTTATTTGATTGCTCAATTGCCTGGCAACCAAATCAGCTGCTGCTAGGCCCCACCTGACTGAGAAGGGGTAAAAATAGATAGAGCAGCTGAGGGATTGGGAGAGGCAGCAGGGGCAGCTGGGCAGGGCAGGGCAGTGCATGGGGACACCTCCAAAACCAAGGCCTTGCTCAGGCCAAGAAACCCCTTCACCTGGAAAAGGAGAAATTTTTCAGAGTGGGACCTCCTTAGGGCAAGGGTGTCCATGCCTGAGATTAGCCCTTTCCTTCCTAAGCACAGAGGGCTGCAGCTGGTTATGCCCCTAAATGTTTGGCCCTGGCTTCCCTTCCTGGGTCCTGTGTCAACAGGCCAGGCACCCTCTTTTGACTGGATCAGGGGAGAGGTCAAGAAAACTTTCCTGACCTATGTTAGCCTTTTTTGGAGTCTGGCTAGTGCCAGAGCCAAGGTTAATATTGAAAGAGAGAGGACTTGTCATATTCGGGGGAGTGGTTGTCCATCAGACCAGAGCAGAAGAAATGATGCATGCAAGGTTAGGGGAGGGGGGAAAGACTGGGAATTGGTTCGTTTGCGTGTGTGTGTGTGTGTGTGTGTGTGTGTCTGGTGTATGTGTGGGTCCTTGGGCATGTCCATGTGTGGTTGTTGTATGGCTGGTTGGGTCTCATGATCTATCCCATGGTTATAACCATCTGGGGATCTAGTCAGGAGGTAACTCTTTTTGCTCTCTTTCCTCCATCCCTACCACCCCAGATCGGAGCCTACAGCTGAGCCCTTGGGAGAGCAGCATAGTAGACCGATTGATGACACCCACACTGTCCTTCCTGGCCCGGAGCAGAAGTGCTGTCACCCTGCCAGGCAATGGCAAGGACCAGGGTAGGGGGGCATGCTATAGTTCCCTGGGAAGGAGGGGATCTGGGAAACCACAAAGACTAAAAGTGAGGAAAACCAGGGATTCTTCCATTCAGATGGCAGGGATATGAAGATTGTGGACATAGGCATTGGGGTACCCACGTCCTTGGGGACAAGCAGGATGTAATATATATCTAGTATCTATCAACCAGGCCCTTCTAGCCAAGCCCTTGCTTTATAGCAACCCTGGCAAGGAAGGAGTATAATTATTACTGCTCTCTATCTGATGAACCTGAGAACCAGAGAGGTGGTGACTTGTCCAAAGTCACATGACCAGCAAAGATCACAGCTTGGATTTGACCCTGGGTCTCTTAACTTCAAAGTCAAAGTCTTTTTAAGGGTCTCTGCCCTAAATCCAGTGTATTACTCCGTAGTGGTTCCCATGTGCCCTCGCTCTGCCTCGGCCAGCCCCCTGACTCCTTGCAGCACCCCTCGGAGCCTCCACCGATGTGCAGCTGCTGAGCGTAGGAAGGCAGCAGGCAGCAGCCCTGCCACCCCTCGACGTCGGCCCGAAGCCTCCCCAGTGAGTGCCATGCTGACTCAGATGCAAGCTGGGCTCATCAAGTGACCTGAGGTGGGGGTGAGGGGTAGAGCCATTACTGACTGATGGACCTTTTCATGGGGGTTCCCACCCTGGACTTTTCAGGCACAAAAGAAAAAGGACAAGAAGGACAAAGACCGAGAGAATGAGAAAGAGAAGAGTGCCCTAGCAAGGGAACGAAACCTCAAGAAGCGCCAGTCTCTGCCTGCTCCTCGAACCCGCCTCTTGCCTGCCACAGAACTTAGGTATGTGGCACCTGCTCTTCTCTGGGTGGGACAAAGAGGATAAGAAGGGGGGCAGCTAGGTGGCGCAGTGGGTAGAGCACTGGCCCTGGAGTCAGGAGTACCTGAGTTCAAATCCAGCCTTAGACACTTAATAATTACCTAGCTGTGTGGCCTTGGGCAAGCCACTTAACCACATTGCCTTGCCAAAAACAAAAAAAAAAAAGAAAACCCTAAATAAAAAATTTTTAAAAAAGAGGATGAGAAGGATCAGGAAAATCAGCCATTCTAAGGTGTCACTCTTCTTCCCACAGCCCGAAGTCAAAGACTCGACCATCTTCTCCTTCCACGCCTCGGCACCGGCCAGCCTCCCCTTGCCCCAGTCCAGGCCCAGGACCTGGCCTACCCCCCAAGCCACCTTCCCCACGAGGCACAACAGCCACTCCCAAAAGGCGTGTCCGGAGAAAGGAGGAGACTCCAGAGAGCCCTGGTCAGGCTGGGCAAGAAGAGAAGAATAAAGAAAAAGTCAGGGAGGAAGAGAAAGTGCCGGCTGCTACAGCAACACCATCGCCAGCCATCCACCTGCCAGCCAAGGAGCTACCCAGAGCAGAACCAGCCAGGGCTCCTGGGGAGCCACCTTCAGGTGGGCAAAGGGCTTTTCAGGGAACCCCAAGGTAGAAGAGGACGATCAGATGCTGCCTAGGGGGAACCAGCCTCTGATCTAAGGAGGAGATTTTTGACCTCTGCTTTCAGAGTGTCGGGTCCAATAGGAGATACTGATGGCCCTTCTCTTAGAATTCAAGTTCTGAGAGGGAGACAGGACAGCAGTTGGTTCCTGTCCAATGCTACACCCAAGTCTCTGTTCTCCATGTTAATGGGATGGTGGGGAAACAGGTAGATTATTCAATTTCCATCTGACA
Source organism: Macrotis lagotis (assembly GCF_037893015.1). Taxonomy (NCBI): domain Eukaryota; kingdom Metazoa; phylum Chordata; class Mammalia; order Peramelemorphia; family Peramelidae; genus Macrotis; species Macrotis lagotis. Next base: position 848,450,228 of record NC_133658.1, read on the forward strand.
TTGGGGGCTCTAGGATCTCGCATGGGGATGGCTGGGAGTTGGTAGAGGCAGAAAAGATGTTTTTGTTCAGGAGACACCCTGAGTGCTCCAAGTTAGTGGGAGGATCTAGACTTGCCTGAATGGTGCAAACCCAGGATGAATTCCAAGACATGAGCACTGACAATTCTGGGGTCTGGGGTTCCCTCCAGGTACTACCATCCCAACTTTGCCCCCAACCCAAACTCCCCCTCCACCCTCTGGCAAACCTATGGCTGGCACCACGGACCCAGAAGAGGCCACTCGGCTGCTGGCTGAGAAACGGCGCCAAGCTCGAGAGCAGCGAGAGCGGGAGGAACAAGAGCGGCGGGAACAGGCTGAACGGGACAAGTGAGTGAGAAAGGGGAGGCTTGTACCAAGACTTCCCTTGGGGAGGGAATGGGGATCCCAGAGACCCAGGATTGCCCTCATACTCCCTCCTCCTCAAAGGTAGAATACCCTTCGCACCATATTTCCCTCCTTCATCCTCAGCCTCTCAATCCTCTAAAGAATGTTTAAACACAGGCACTCACCCTTATCAGAACTGACAAAATGGTCCCACACATACTTCATGGTTTTCTGGAAAATGGAGGGGCCAGGGGAAAGAGAGGTACAAAAACACCCCAGGCTGAACTGAGAAGAAGGTCTCTAGTAATAGTAGCTTCAGGGCTTCATCCCTGGCCCTTTTTTGCTCAACATCTTTATCATTGATTTTAACAAAAGTATAGATGTCTGCAAATTTGATAAACAACCCAAACTTCAAAGGGATGACTAACATACCATATGATGGTTCCCAAAAGTCATGACAGGCTGAAAGGATAGGCCAGATCTGTTAGGATGAAATTAATAGGAATAAATAAAATCCATCATGAGTTTAAAAAATTAATAGTATTCATATATACTAGGAAAGGTAATACTGTTCAAACCAGTTCATGTGAATGAGGGTGTCCTAGTGGACTGCAAGCACACAAAAATGTAATATTAGCATCAGCATGTCCAGAATGAAGAAAACAACAGTCTAGTTGTCCTATGCCAGATAAAAATGGCCCATTTTAAGGACATTGACATACTCCCTAGAAATGCTGCTCAAGAATGTCTTGGAATGAACCCTTGGGTGGTTCTCCAAGACTATTTCAGCATAGTGAAAGCCCACAGAGGTCCTATGAACCCAAAGAGACCTTGAGTATGGACCAGGGATAGATTATATCTATTATTTGGGCATCAGGACAGCATGTTCCAATGAAAAGAATGGTAGATGTGGGGTCAAAAGACCTTCAAACCTAGTTTTTGACATTTGTGACTTATCACCACATATAGGACCTCTGGCAAATCACAAGCTGCCCCACTGTGTCCAGTGGACTTTCAGTTTCTTCTTCTGTAAAATGGGGGTGGGAGTGAGGAATTAGAAATAGATGGTCTCTGATATCCCTTCCTATTGTCCTGTGAGCAGCCCAGCTGAATACTCCAGTTGAGGATAACTTCTTTGGCCACGGGGGACCCATGAAGCAAAAATTTAGGGTGACCACCGGTCTATCAATCCTGCTCCCATAGTGATGATAGCAGTGGTAGAAAATAGGTGATCAAGGGTCACAAGAATCAAAGTTTTTAACTCAATCTGCAGCATTAATTTACCTGTTGGTACTAAGGCCCTGCTAGAAGAACTAAACTAAATTAAATGTCAAGTGAACTGACATTTTTGCATCTAATGAAGCAGAAACTTTTGCCTCATGCTTTCATTAGCAGCAAAAATTTCAGTTCTCAAGCCTTCCTTGGAAAGGAGAGGGTAATAAAGAGGATGCGACTGCTACCGAGGTCAAGAAGAAAATCCCTCCCATGGGGCGCTGGGTCACCTTGCCTTACAGCATTTGTGATAAGCACAGGTAAAGAGAACACCATGAAGTTTGTGGCTTGTGTGGTAACTGCTGTAGCTTACCAAAGATGAAATACAGAAATTCTAGGAACACTTTTAACAGTACCCTCCAAACCAAGACAACTAGGATCTTGATGTTTGCTGATTTCAAGGCAATGATGGAACAGGAGAAGGCAATGAATAATACATTGAAGAGCTTGGTTCCTAATTAAGAATGAAAGAGACCAAAGGAAAGTAGATGATTCTGCAGATGCCTGCATATAATATACAATTTCCTTAAGATATGGACATAGTGGGGCAGCTAGGTGGTGATAGAGCACCAACCCTGGAATCAGGAAGACCCAAGTTCAAATTCTTCCTCAGACACTTAAGTACCTAGCTGTGTGACCTTGGGCAAGTCACTTGATCCCATTGCCTTGCAAAAAACAGCAGCAACAAAAAAGACATGGGCATGGTGTCTATCAAATAGCAATACCAAAAAAGATAAAGAAATGAAGAAACAAAACAATAAATGAACTATATCCTAACAAATAGACTACTGTTTGTTAATGTGGAAATATTAATAATAGCTAACATTAATATACAACTTTTTATATACCAGACAAATAAAGTGCTAAGCGCTTTACAATGATCTCATTTGATGCTCACAATCATTGGAGCTAAGTGCTATTATTAGCCACTAAAGATGAAGAAATTGAGGCAAACAGAGGTTAAATGACTAACTTAGGTCACCTAGCTATTAAATGGTTGAGGCTAACTTTGAACCCATCTTCCCAACTCTGGGTCCCGTACACCACCCACTACCCTAAAATTATTTCAGAATCAGTTGTCTTTGTGAAATCAGATCATTAACTGCAAAGAGAAAATGTCATAATTAACATTAAATTAGAAGAATAAGAAGATGCTGCTTGCAATTGTATCTCCAGTGTGACCTTTTTTAAAATAAGCTCTTGACCCAGAACAATGGGAAAATGATAAAAGCAAAGATATGATTCTGATTATTGCCAGCTATCCCTTAGACAAATTTAACCAAAGGAAATTAATTACTACAAAGAGCCAGAAAATAGCACAGCCAGCAAACCCTCCTTCAGCATACAGGGATAAATGGCAGCCAGTGAGAATTGTTTGGACTACCAAAAAAAAAATCATTTCAGAGGATAGATGATTCCTCCCCATTCCACCCCCTCTGCTTTTTTTAAAAAATAGAATTTTATTGATGCTTTTTTATGCTTCAACATCTTTTCTGAATAGACCCTTCTTACCACCCCATGAACCTTCCCTTGTAAAAACACAACAAAATATGGGTAAGAAAAACGAGATATCATATCAAGTATGTCTGACAGAGTTCAATATCCTGCACCCATAATTCTCCACCTCTCCAAGAAAATGAAGAATATGAACTTAGGATGATAAAAGATTTTGTCATTATCTTCTCATCAAATAAACCTGCAAAAATCCTGGTATGAAACCCAACCAAAAGAATTATATAAGAAAGTGAAAGGAATACAATGAAAAGGAATGACATTTTAAGAGGGAATCTATTCAAATCATCTGTAATGATAGAAACAACAAATTTGAACTTGAATAATTCAGTACCACTGTTCTATATGAGGAGGTGGCAATGACATACAAGAAACTTCAGTTTGGAAAAGAAGCTGCAAGGGAGGATAATTGTGATGAAGATGATACAAGTTTAAAGGTATTGAGGGACTAGTTTTCAAGATATCTCAGAGGAGAATATTAAAAAAAAACACCTAAGCACTAAGATGATATTAAGTAGCACCTATGTCTTCAAAATCCACACCCACATACCCCTTCAAAAAACTTAATATTTGATTCATGGCAGGTCAGGGTTGACATCCTAAAAAAAAAAAGTTTGGGAGGCAGAATGATATAATGGAGAGAATGTTGACTTTGGAGTCAATAGAATATTCATTTCCTAGTTCTAATGCTTTGACCTTGGGCAAGTCTTTTAACCTCTGAGCCTGTTTCTCATTCAACCCCAATGAGAGGGTTGGAATAGGTTGCCCCTCAGGTTCCTCCCCTCTCTAAAGCTATTATCTTATAATCATAAGAGATTTGAAAAGGTATCTTTTATCCTACACACTTCTCTGCAGAAGTGGAGGATTATGGATACAGAAACAACTAAAAAAAAAAAAAAGATTTGAAAAGGTATCTTCCAACCTCACATACCTATCTGAAGAGATGAGAAATTATGGATGGGTAATACAGCATATATCAACTCCAGCCCCTACCACACACACATTTTTTAGACTGATAATTCCCATATGTGACCTCATGTTGCAATAAGATCAATTAATTAGAACTAGAAAACATGGTATCCAAAAGTCTCAAATGACAACTAATATAAGATATATATCAAACATGGTCACCTTCTAAGAGATTTCTTCCTATGTTCTCAATTCCCAGCCTTTCAGGTAACAAAGATTTTTTAGTTCTTCAAAGTGATTATATTAGAGCTATTCATGCCCTTAGTATGGGACCAAGGGCAAATTTCAAAGAACTTCCCACAGATGAACATAGGTAGTCTGTCCTGATGTGATGCTTGTCACTATTGTTGATAATTACCAAGAAGTCCGGGGTCTTACATCACTGTAGATACAGCAGGGTCAAGTCTTAAGTCAGGTGATAAGAGGAACAATGAAACCTCCCAAAGTAGAATACCAAACATAATGTGAACTTAGCAAGAAAGAAGGGGAGACCTCAACTACCTCCTAGCTCTAATGGACTCAGTGATATGGATAGGTTTAATATAGAGAGAGTGTGTTTGTGAGTGAAGAATGTGTGTGTATATATATATATATATATATATATATATATATATATATATATATATATATATATACAGAAATAGATATAGAGTTATATCTACACACAAAAAAAAATTCTATTTCTTTCACCCTCTTCTGTTCATCTTCCCACCCATATCCTGCCAAAACTGTGCCTATGTTATATGATCTTTGAATAACCTCTTGGAATTGTAGCCAAACATATAGGGTTGTGTTTTTTTTATTTAAAATAGAAGATATTGGAAATTTTTTGTTCAGTTGTATACTTTCTGATCCTTAAGAAGAAAACAGAACGATGTTCAGTGTAGCACAGACAAGTATATAGGTTTATGTATAAAGGAATGGTATCCTTGATGAAAATGTGATAGAATAGACAGCCTTTCAGAGATGATCCTTTACAGCTGGCCACATCTTCCTAGTCACATGATTTGACTGAATTGTAAAGTGTATAATATCCCATTGTGTTCATTGTTGATTAGCTCAATGAAGAAAAATCTACTCATAAAGATGATCTGTCAGCTATATTCTTTTCTGCAAATGTGAGATGGTTCAGTGAATAGATCACTGGGCTTCAAATCCCGCAGACTCATTTTTGTGAGTTCAAATCCAACTTCATACCCTTACCAGGTGTGTGACCCCAAGAAAGTCACTTAACCCTGTTTTCTATCTGTAAAAAATGAACTAGAGAAAGAAATGGCAAATCATTCCTATGTCTTTGCCAAGAAAATCCCAAAATGGGGTCACAGAGAGAGTGTTGGACACAATCAAAGCAATGGAACGTCAAAAAAGCCTTCTTTGTTCAATGACTCTCTGAACCTCCCTGCTGACATCACATATCTAACAAAGGATTGACAAATTTTAATTTCACTCCTCAACTGACTCATAGGATGATGAAGAGACTTGGAACCAGTCTAATTAGAGAGGAACTAAAGATGTTTAGCTTGGAGAAGAAAGGACCGAGGGGGGTACAAAAGAGTTGTCATTAAAGACCTTAAAGGGTTGTTATGTGAAGGAGGTTTGAGAGCTGAGGACAAACCTAGAAGCCATGGGAGGAGGGGCAGAGAGGTCAATTTGTCTTTATATGAGAGATAGAGGGAAGAGAAGTCAGTAATAGCTGTTCAGAAGTATCATGGACTGGTTTTGGAAGTAATAGTGAGTTCCCCATTATAGTAGATTTTCAAGCAAAGCCTAGAAGATGATTTGTTAGAGGATTCTGAGATTTTTTTTAATTTTTTTTTTAGGTTTTTTTTTTTTGTAAGGCAAATGGGGTTAAGTGGCTTGCCCAAGGCCACACAGCTAGGTAATTATTAAGTGTCTGAGACCAGATTTGAACCCAGGTACTCCTGACTCCAGGGCTGATGCTTTATCCACTACGTCACCTAGCTGCCCCAGATTCTGACACTCTTAAATGATGTTTTAACCTCAGGGGATATCTAGGCTTTCCCCCCCTTTTCATAAAGTAAGGTCTCCCAAAGAGGGGGGACTAAGTACTGAGTTTCCAGATGTTCCCCCACAGGAGGCTGAGAGAAGAGCAGCTGGCCCGGGAGGCTGAGGCCAGGGCAGAACGGGAGGCAGCAGCTCGGCAGCAGGAGGAAGAGAGGCAACAGCGGGAAGAGCAGGAGGCCCGAGAGAAGGCCCAGGCTGAGCTGGAAGAGCAGGAGAGGCTGCAGAAGCAGGTTCGAGGTTGATGGGCTTGGTGTCTGGCTGGCTCGGGGCTTGAGCAAGATTGAGGGGACAGGGAGGCAACAGCTGCTGGAACTGTGGCAGTGGATAGAGGCTTGGCCAGGGATGGAAGCCCCTGTACCCCGAGTGCTTCCATCCCTCACTGGAGGTACCTTTGGCAGAAGGAGGAGGCCGAAGCGAGGTCCCGAGAAGAAGCTGAGAGGCAGCGGCTGGAACGGGAGAAACACTTTCAACGAGAAGAACAGGAGCGACTGGAGAGAAAGAAGGTATGGATGTGTTGGGGTGGAGGAGCAGGATCTGGGCCTGGAAACCAGAGGGGGAGCTGCCCCTTCCACAGGGTGGGTAGGGGTACCCAACTGAGTGCTCTGTCATTGTGATTGGAGTGTGGAACTTGGAACTGGAAACCCAGATCCAGGTTCAAATCCTGCTTCTGGCCCTCACTAGCTATGGAAACTTGTCATGTTACAGTGACCACCCAGCGCCTCAGTTTTCTCAGCTGTTAAATGGAGATGATAATACAGTGATCCCTGCAATTTATGGGGATAGGGGTGTGTGTGCAAGGTTCGAATATGACAAAGTGTGTTAAGGGTTTCTCAGATTGTAAAAGGTATGTAAAGATTTGCTCTTATTGTCATCATTATTGTTGTTATTATTAATTGGTGAATATTTCCTTGGGCTACAGAGACTAGAGGAGATTATGAAGAGGACTCGGAAATCTGAGGCTGCTGAGTCCAAGGTCTGATTCCCACATTAGGGGGAGGGTATTTGTAGGGCTTTTGGGAGGGGGTAGGGCTAACTTTCTGAAGGGAGGGGGTTTCCACTGGAGCTGAGGGTGTTGTCTGGGTCCCTCACCATTCTGACCCGCCCCCTTTCCCCCACCCAACTAGAAGGTGGATAGGAAGATTCTCAATGGGAAGGAGGCCAAAGCAGACCACTCCAGCCCAGGTACTGGGGGCCCTCCCCATGGGTGGGGAGTGCTGGGCAGGGAACCAGGTGAGGTGGGGGAGGGCTGAGGGACTTCTTCCCATACTGAGGCTCCCTCCCCACTGAATCCTTCCCCTCTCCATTAATGTCTTTCTCCACCTAAATCTTCCCCTCATCTGAATTCCCTCTCTTCCTTCCCCACTAAATCTCCTCCTCTCCATTGATGATCTCTTCTGAGTCCTCCTCTCATTAAGGAGCTCTTTCCTTTCTTTGTAAAGGGACCTTCCACTGAGGCCCCTTTCCCCTCTGGGGATTCTTCCTTGCAGAGCCTGAGAAGGTGTCTGAGCCTGAGAAGATGCCTGAGCTCCTGGCCAAGGGTATGGAAAAGGAGATTCTGCCAAGAGAGGGACAGCCTCCTCAAGAGTCTCAGTGGAGGTATATCAGTCTTGAATTAGAGTCTCCCCACACGCACACATACTAGAGAGGGGAGGGAGCAGAGGGGAGGTGAACAGGACTCCACCACCCTGCTTTTGGGTTACTGGAACCTTGAGGAGAGTCAGGTATAGGATTGTAGAGGCATCCAGGACACTTCAGGGTGGGAGGAACACCCTTGAGGTCCAAGGAATTGAGAGTCAGAATGCTTCCCATTCTGTACCTATAGTATGCAGGGGAAAGAGGCAGGACCACTGGTAAATGGACTACAACCAGCTGCTGTGCATCAAGAGAATGGCTTCTCCCCCAAGGGGACTCCTGGAGAAAAGGGGAGCCCCCTCAGCAGGACTGGGGAGTCTCTGCTGCCTTTTGCCGAGGCTGAGGCCTTCCTCAAGAAAACTGTGGTGCAGCCTCCCCAGGTCACAGGTACCAACTGAAACCTTACTCCTCTATTTCCCTTCCTGGCTCTCTCCTGTGAATCCCTACTTGTCCCCATGACTGGTCCCCTTTTCCATTCATCTTATCCTTCTCTCTGACCAAGAATCCTTTCCTAGCATTGCTCTCCAGAATCTTTCCTGTTCTTCCCTCCAGAATCCCTCTCTCCTCCTTGACAAATCCTATCTTTCCCTCCTAGTCTTCCCACCAAATCCTTCCTGTTGCTCTCCTCTCTGAATAATTACCTATTCCTGATACACCTTATCTTCCCCAGTTTACTCTTTAAGTACCCCTTCCTTCTTCCCCCAGTTCTTCCAGATTCCTCCCCACTGGCTCAGACTCTAGTCCATTCCCCAATCTCTCCTCATTCCCAGCTCTATTCCCGAATGCTCTTCCAAGCCTGCCCTGAATGACTCAAAAGTTGCTAGCAGTCCCTGTGGCTCATATCCCATTTCTATCTTCTCTCCTCAGAAGTCCTCTAAGGGCCTGCCCCCAGTTCCAGAGCACTGCACTGTGCCTCTATCCTAAAGCCAGGGCATCCTAGTGCCCCCTACCCCAGGAGTGCCACAGACCCTCCAGGACTTTCCCCCTGGAAAGGAAGAAGAGGAAGAAGGGAACAAAGGACAAGAAAGCTGCTGGAACTGGGGCCTGGGCTTGAGCAAGGAGCAAATATGAGAGGGGTGATGGGGTCTCCTGGGTTCCCAGGGGTGTCCCGTGTGTTGTTTTTAATCTGCACCTTATAAGACTGATGGTGTCCTTGGTTTCAGCCGGAGCCAGGCCCTTCCTCCCACACCCCTTCCTCTCATACACATCCTCACACCCCTGCCGCTGACTGGGTCTCACTTGTAGTATTTCACTTTTACTCTTGGAAGTGACCTTCTGGGTACAATGTCTGTGAATAATGTATATAGCATGCCCCCCCTTCCCTGGGCCCAGCCCACAGGGAGGTTTTTCTCTATTTAAGGGTAACCAAAGGGCTTCCCCCCAGGCTCTTACAATGAGGGAGTAGCCCCAAGTGGGGTGGAATGGGGATATTGGGAACTCAGGGGAGCCTGTACCCACATCCACACCCACCTCAGTGTCAGTGTTACAGCATATGAACAAACTTATCCGGAAATAAAGCCAGATTCCTGCCAACTTTGCTTCAGCTTTCTAAGGGGTAGGGATGGGGAGGGGAAGGGATGCCTGGCTTCTGGAACTACTCTTCTGGGTCTTTGGGTAATGGCATTGTTGGGATGGGGCTGGGGAGGGTGAGGCAGAGAATTCCTCAGTCCTCGGGAGATAACTCCCCTCTTCTTCCCTCTTGCCTGGCTAGCACCTGCCTCAAACTTCCCTTCCTATCTCATTGGGGAGATGTACATTCTCCAGACAGAGTCTAGGTCCACCCATTAATATCAGCTAGCCTTGCTCTCTATGTCCTCTTATACTGACCCTGGTCCACGAGGAGCCTGGATTTTTCAGAGACAGGGAACAATTCAGCAGCAGATGGTGATATGTAACTGTCAGGATGTCCCATCTCCAATAGCAGGGCAGAAGTGGAGATGTGGTGTGGAGTGGAGTCCTGGGTCTGATTTCTAGTAGCTCTGTAAATGGATCTAGACTTTCTCTTCCTTTGCTCACCCTCCTCCAAAATGTATGTCTGATGGGGGAAGGGGGTCACAGTGGTTCAAAAACTTCCTAGCCCCTTCCACATGCACACACATGCTAAGGATCGGGGAAAGGAGAATGTAAAGGGTTGTTTCTTCTCCCCTTCCCCAACTCTCCTCCCCTGGAAACCTTCCCCAAAGTGTACCAGCTCTCTAGAGATCTGGTTTCCCAGCTGTCCTCATCCAACACCCTCTTTTCCCCCCAGCTCTGCTTCTTGACCTATTCAGCTGTTCCCTTCCATCAGCAGGTTTCTCTGGGATTTCAGTTAGGCAGGGCTCTCAAGCTCTAGGGCCCTTTCTTTGTAAGATTCGTGTCTAAATCAAAATCCATGTATCTCAGATGCCTTCCATATACAAAAGTTGGGCTACCTCAGCCCCACTTGCAAACGATTTTGGAAATAGAGTAATATTTTCTCAATCCCACCCCCACCCTATCCTAGTCCTAGAGAGGAGATTATTTTTATTTTCTAACCTTGTTCTCCCCTATGGCCAACAAGACATATTTGCAAGATGACTTGTTAAGGCTAGGGTCAGGGCCAAATTGGGACAAAGCATATACATGTCCTAGGCAATGTTTGAAAGATTGTAACCTTTGGTATATTATTTTCCATTGGAGGGCTTTGAGCTATTACTGTAGTCTGATCTCTTACTGTAACTTAAATTTTATACCCATCTACTCTGGAGAATTCAATTCAACAAATATTAATTAAACCCATACTATGGGAGAAGACGAGTTGAGGCTCTAGAAACAGCATTACATAGTGGATAAAGTATTATACTTGGAATCGGGTAAACTGGGTTCAAGTTTTGGCATGGAAACTTATTAGCTAGGTGTCCCTGGGAAGGCCATTATCTCCCTGGCTCTCAGTTTCTCCATTTAGACAATAATATCTACTTCCCAGAACTGTTGTGAAAACCCAAATGAAAAAAGGCATATTAATAATAATAATAATAATAGCTTGCATTTATATAGAGTTCAAGGTTTTACAAAGCAGCCTTTACAAAACTTATAAAATTGTTGTCAGTGAAAATCCACCATCATATTCTTTTCATAATTCTCCTTTTGAAAAAAAGGAAAAACAAAACCTCTGTTGCAAAGACTTATAGTCAAGTAAAGCAAATTCCTCCAATAACTATGTTCCTCCATCCCTCAAAAAATGCCTCAGTCTTCACCTTGAGTCTGTCACCTCTTAGTCAGAAGATGGGAGGGTAAGCTTATTTGATAATGATTCCTCTGTAATGGTGGTTGGCCATTACATTGATGAACTTGTCCTGTGTATACAAACTGCTGAAAGCAGGTCATTGACTGTACTGACAGAACCAGGACTTGGGATAGATATGGGAGATGGTTACTCAAGGAACAATATGCATGGGAGCAACTCAAGATATTATTTCTAAAACTCCACATTTAATGCCAGAAAATTCTATTTCTATTTGTTCATAGCATTTTTTCCTATCTTTCAAAGTAGCTTGTCTTTACAATGTTGTTTTTGTATAAATTGTTCTATTTCTGCTCACTTTCTTCCATATCAGTTCATAGAATTCCTCCTCTTTCTAAAGTTCTACATAAGTGTCAACTTTTATTCTAGAAAATGTAAAAAAAAGTCAATCTCTGCCCAGAGGAGTCTTCTAGGGGAGATAATAATTCAATATGGAATTAGGATCTCATATTTCCTCCAACTGAAAAGATTTTAATTTATCCATACCTTCTATAGTTCCTTTCCTGTTATAAATCTTCCATGAAGGATCTACGCAATGTGTTCAATGCCCCATGGCTCCTAGTATAACCCTCATAATGTCTATCATTCTTCAGTCTCCATTTATGACTTGCTCATCTCTGGTTATATGCTTCCTTTGTGGTCTTTTTTTTTTTTTTTAACACTATTCTCTGGGCCTATATCTGCTGCCTACTTTTTTTTCCTCCCTTAACAAAAATCTATTTTCTTCTCTCCTTCCCTCCTTCCCACCCACTCCCATTGGGGGAAAAAAAGGAAAAATAAAACTTTTGCAGTAAATATGTACATTCAAGCAAAGTAAATTCTGTCATTGGCCATGTTCAATAAATATATGTTGCAATCTACTTTCTGAGTCCAATCCTTCTCTGTCCGGAGAAGGTGGATAAAATGCTTTATCATAAGCCCTCTGGAATCCTGGTTGATCATTTAAAGTAATCTATTTATGATATTGTAACTCTATTTTACATCAGCAGGGCTGCTTGGTTTTGACTCCACAACATCAGGCCTCCCTGATCACCTAAAATCTCATCTCCATGGTAACTGACTGAGGTTTTGACTCAGCATCTTAATTTCCTCAGCTGCCTCTCCTCTCTGATTGGAGGTCTAAAGGGTGGAACAGTAAACTCTTCCCAAAGCCTTTCTAGAAAGTTCAAAACTTTCCAGTATACTTTTCATTTTTCATCAACAGTTTTGCTTAGTGTCTACTGCACAGAACATCATGCCCCTGTCTCAGGTGATTATTCCCTCCTTTTCAGCTTCCTTTTGTGTGTTGTCTTCCTCCCATTAGATTGTAAGCCCCTGGATGGCACGAATAGTTTCTCTTTATTTTTTGTGTCTACTAAGCACAGTGCTTGGGACATTGTAAGGGCCTAATAAATGTTTATGGGATTGAATTGAATTATTATATATTGTCTTACTGGTTCTGCTCACTTCATTATTAGGCTACTTCCTTACACCTATTATCATATTTCTCTCCATTAGAACTTACATTCTAATCAGGAAGACATTACTGAACTCATTATCTTCCCTCCCATCCTCCCCACCCCCCAAAAAAGTTCGCATCTTCCCAGTCATCCAGTTTTAAAATATAGAGGTCATCCTTGAGTCCTAACCTATCATTCCCCACAGCTAATCTGTTGCCAAGACCTCTCAATTTTACTTTTGTAACATCTCTTAAATATACCCCTTTTTTTCTTCTGATAACTGCTGCTATCCTGGTATGGGTCCTCATTATCTCACAGCTTAACAGTTCTAATAGCCTGCTGATTGATTCTGACTACTCTAAGTCTCTCCCCACTACAATCCATCTTCCACTCAACTGTCAAAAATGATCTTTCTAAAGTGCAAGTAAGGGGCAGCTAGGTGGTGCAGTGGATAGAGCACTGGCCCAGGAGTCAGGAGTACCTGAGTTCAAATCCAGCCTCAGGCACTTAATAATTACCTAGCTGTGTGGCCTTGGGCAAGCCACTCTAACCCCATTGCCCTGCAAAAACTAAAAAAAAAAAAAAACTAAAAAAATAAAGTGCAAGCAAAATCATATCACAGAGACATTTACAAACTCTACCAGCTCCCTATCATTTCTAAGATGAAATATTTTTTCTGTTTTTTTAAATTTTATTTAATATTTATTCTCATTTTGTACAAATAATGTTTTTTTTACATTAATAAAATATTCTTGTTTAAGAGTAAATGAAATAACCCTCCCCCCATAAATACAGACTTGCTTGAGCGATAAAGTAAAGGGGAGAGGAAAAAAATTAAAATTAAAAAATAATAGTAATAATTATAGATATGGCCAGGTGGTGCAATGGATGGAACACTAGCCCTGGAGCCATGAGCACCCGAGCCCACATCCGGCCCCGTACACCCCACAATCACCCAGCTGTGTGACATGCAAGCCACCCAAATCCTACTGCCCTGCAAAAACCAAAAAAAAAAGGAAAAAAAAGACCCAAAATAAAATAAAATAGTAATAATAGTAGGGGTGGCTGGGTGGCGGACAGAGCATTGGCCCTTGAGCCAAGAGCACCTGGGTCCAAATCCAGCCTCAGATACCCAAGGATCAACCTGCTATGCGGCCCCAGGCAGGCCACCCAGCCCCATTTGCCCTGCACAACCCCCCAAAATAATAATAATAAAAAATGTGCTTCAGTCTTTGTTCCAACACCAACAACTCTATCATGGGTGGATCACATTCTTTATGATAAGTCCATGGCAAAAGTTACTTCCGTATATTTCCACTGTTGCCATTGCTGATCGCAACTCCCTCCTTTTGTATTTCTCCACTACCATGTACTATATCTTCTCTCTCCTTTCACTCTGACTCTGCTGTAGGGTCGCTGAGTGGCCCAGCACACAGATCCCTGGCTCTGGGGCCAAGAGGCCCTGAGCCTCCATACCACCCCTTAGGCCTAGCATCCACCTGGCCCTGTGGTCCCAGACAGGCCTTCCAATCCCAGCCCCTTGCAAGAAGTAAAAAAAGAAAATGTGTTATAACTGACTACTCTCCCCACATGGTCCATCCTCTCCTCCATGACTCACATCCCCCCCTTCCCCCTGTCCCCCCTCTCTCCTTCTGACTCCATATGCCTATACCCCATTGAGTATATATGCTGTTTCCTCTCCTAACCACCTCTGATGAGAGCGAAGTTTCCCTCATTCCCCCTTGTCTTCCCCCATCTAAGATGAAATATTAAAAAAAAGTCCTTCATAACATACCTGTCCTCAGCTTTCTAATCTTCCCTACACCCCTGACCTTCATCCTATTTCCATCCCATTGGTCTTCTTACTATTCCCTTGAAAAGAAATTCCATCTCTCATCTTTGAGCATTTTCACTGTTCCCCATGCAGGCAATGCTCTTCAGGCTCATCTCTGCCTAAATTCCCTGTGAAAACCCCACCTTCCACAAGAAGCCTTTCCTGAGCTCTCTTAATGTTTGTGCTCCACTCTGTTGATTAGTTCCAATTTGTCCTGAGTATAGCTTGTTTGGACATAGTTATTTACATGTTGTCTCTTCCATTATATTGTGAACTCTCTGGATGCAAGGATTGACTTTTGCTTTTCTTGGTCTTCCCAGTGATTGGTACACAGGAGACACTTAATAAATGTTCATTGCCTTACTGATAATATGTATCTGTTAGGTGCTTACAATAGGTCAAGTACCGTTCTAAGCACTGGGGATGCAAAATATGAAAGTCGGGGAACTGACTTTCCAACTAAGAAGACAATTTATGTGCATTAAAGTATATACAGAAGAGCAGCTAGGTGACTCAGGATAGAGCACTGGAAGACTCATCAAATCTAGCCTCAGACACTTCCTAGCTGGGGTTGCTGGGCAAATCACTTCATCCTGTTTACCTCAGTTTCCTCATCTATAAAGTGAGCTGGAGAAAGAATTGGTAAACCACTCTTTGTTATCTTTGTTAAGAAAACCCCGAATGGAAGGATTTGTATGACTGATGCTGAGCGAGATAAGCAGAACCAGAAAAACATTGTACACCCTAATAGCAACATGGGGGCCATGATCAACCTTGATGGACTTGTTCATTCCATCAGTGCAACAACCAGGGACAATTTGGGGCTGTCTGTGATGGAGAATACCATCTGTATCCAGAGAAAGAATTATGGATTTTGAACAAAGACAAAAGACTATTACCTTCAAATTAGAAAAAAAAATGTTATCTTATTATGTAACTTTACTATCTCATACTTTATTTTTTTTTCCTTAAGGATATGATGTCTCTCTCATCACATTCAACTGAGATCAATGTATACCATGGAAACAATGGGGGGGGGTAGGGGGAGGGAAGGAAGAATGAGGGAAAAAATTGTAAAACTCAAAATAAATAAAATTTTTCTAAAAAAAAGAAAAAAGAAAAACTCTGAATGGGGTCAGGAGGAATTGGATATAAACAACAAATGTTTCCACATCACTTTTTTTTCCCTTGGTTTTTGCAAGGTAATGGGGTTAAGTGCTGAAGGTCACACAGGTAATTGTTGAGTGTCTGAGGTCAGATTTGAACTCTCGTCCTCCTGACTCCAGGGCTGGAGTTCTATCTACTGCTCCTCTTAGGTGCCCCCTCCACAGCAATTCTTGACAATTTCCAAACCAAGTTGTAGCACACCTCCCCTCCCAACACCTCCAGTATCACTTTATTTGCTGTATTCCTCCCTTAAATGTAAATTCATTTTGGTCTCTTGCTCTTCTTAGAAAGTAGGGTTCTTGGATGATGATAGGGTGGGGGGGGGGGGGGAGGAACTGTCTTTGTTTATTTGTATTTGTACTATCAGTACTTAACGCAGCTCCTGGAACATAGAAAGCAAATAATAGATGCTTTATCAGTCATTTCTATTCAATCACAGCAAGGGGGTATGGGGTAGAAGGAGAGAGGAGATGGATGATGGGCCAGCAAAAAAGACTGAAAAACAGCAGTCAGACAAGGAAGAGGAAAAATTAGAAGGAAAAATTCATTCAACATCATGCTGGATGAATTAATGGTTAGGATCCACAGCTTCTATCTTCATAACTTGCCCATGTTTTTTAACCACCTTTCCAATATTACCCTACTTACTCCCCCAGAGTAGAAAAGCTTCTCTATTCTATAGCAATTTGTCTTCTATGTCATCATACCCAATACCAGTAAGCTTCTTAAAGGCAGGAACAATTATTTTTAAATCTTTCTAATTCTAATATCCTGTATAATATTTTGAATATGGTAGGTACTTAAATGTTTGTGGAATCAAGTTGAATCTGCTATGTTTCAAACAGTATTAATCGCTTACATAGTGGGAAGACTTTTGGTCCAGGAGTCAGGAACCTGATTCTACTATCAACTCATTATGGCACCTTGGACAATTCATTTTCCATTCTGTTTCCTAATCTATAAAACAAGAGAATACACATAATAATTACTAGGGACCCTTCAAGTTCTAATATACTCTGACTGACATACCTCCCATAGCCAATCAAAACATTGAAAAAATTTGAAAATAGAAGCAATGCTTTACATCCATGGAATCTCTCACCTCTTCAGAAGAGTAGGGAGGGAGTGTTTTCTTCTGTCTCTTCTTTGGGACTGGCTTGCTCTTTGCAATTTTGTAATACTTTATTATTTTGTGGTGATTGTTTTGACCATTAATGTTGTAGTCATTGCATAGGTATAGTTTTCTTAACTTTATTTTACTATGAATCAGCATACTTACATATTTGATGATGATGATGGTGTTGGTGGTAGTGACAATAAGGAAATGAAACACCTTTTAAATAGAGACTTAGCAAAAATCCAAATCATGAGGGAAGCAAATGATTTCATATATATATATATATATATATATATATATATATACATATATATCACACAGTTATGATATATATCATAGATATATATATGATGTATATCTATGATATATATATAATTCCCATAATATTTTTTTTCAACTACAGGAAGCAGTTGTTTTTTCCTACCTGAATTCTTCTACAGAGCATTAAATATACAAGAATACATAGCATGGTCACTTGAACTAGTACCATTTTATTCAACCCCTATCCAACCATATGAAACTATGTTAGTAACAATAATAGTAACTATCAAAAATTATGATTTTTATATTGATAAATATGATGTATGTAACAAACTTAATAATAATAAAAATAATTTAGTTTCTATAGATCTTTTTTACAGGCAGGCTCTGGGCCTGGAAAAACTGTGAAAACAAAGCAACTAAGAATATTTTGTTTTAATCTTGACAGAAACTGCATTTTCCCTTGAATTGTGCTTGCCTGTTTTAAGTGAAGTATATCTGAATAACCTGTATTGGACTGTAACCCCAAAACAATACAATCAACCCAGGACTCCTACTTAGATGGTCACAAGTGATGTAATCATTGTATAGGTTTGCATGGTGGACTTGTCCTGGGAAGATCACTCACTCAAGCCCCAAATCTGATTGTTCTATGTTCCACCTGCCCACTTAGGACTATGTATAAA
This sequence comes from Macrotis lagotis, assembly GCF_037893015.1. Lineage (NCBI taxonomy): Eukaryota > Metazoa > Chordata > Mammalia > Peramelemorphia > Peramelidae > Macrotis > Macrotis lagotis. The sequence continues at coordinate 848,467,767 of NC_133658.1, forward strand.
ATATCTGACTCCACAACAAGGTAGAGCTCCAAAGAATGGAGTAAGCCCAGTATTTGCTAATTGGTTCCTTACAAAGAAAGTAATTAATAAACCATTATATGATTTACAGGCACTCACTCTCTTTCTGGCCTGCTTTGTCATTACCAGGTAAGAGACAGTTCTATAAAAACTTGGTTAACATAACGCACATCAATATAGGAAAGATTTACAAAATATTTTGTGTATTTAATATTGCCTTGAATACCTATAAAGCCCATATCCCCCTCCCATGACCAGTAGCTACCAGTTAATCTTACCTAATCAGAGCCAGAGAACTCTGCCTTGTCCCTCTTTTTAAATTAATTTTTTTCAAATATCAAGAATTTATTTTTTTCTCTCCTTCCCCTGGGCAAGGAGGAGAATCCTTATAATAAAATAAGCATTGTCAAAACAAATTCCCACATTGGCTTCAACCAATATGTATCTTATTCTGCATTTTAGCTCACTGCCTCTCTGTCCTGAGGTGGGTGACCTCTTGGTCATGTTCTCATTCTCTGACACTTGATAAACAATAACCTTTCACACCTGGATTGTCAAAGCTGTTGGGGGAAGGAGAAAAAGAAAAAAACAGAAGAAGGAGAAGAAAATGAAAGAAGGAGGAGGAAGAAGAACAAGAAGAAGAAGGAGAAGAAAAATAAATAAGAATATTCTCTAGGGTTGAGGTTTCCCTTTGTCTGTCTTACACCTTAGTGGCACAGGTGGAACAAGTTTAGGCCAAGCTCTTAGTATGAGAAATAGTGAGGTGGGAGATGGATGTGTCTGTATTTCTTTTAGTATGTAAGACACATAGATCTAGATTTAAGAATACATGGTTGGAGGGGCAACTAGGTGGCACAGTGGATAGAGCACTGGCCCTGGAGTTAGGAGTACCTGAGTTCAAATCCAACCTCAGACACTTAATAATTACCTAGCTGTGTAGTCTTGGGCAAGCCACTTAACCCCATTTGCCTTGCAAAAACCTAACAAAAAAAAATACATGGTTGGGGCAGCTAGGTGGTACAGTGGATAGAGCCCCAACCCTGGATTCAAATCTGGCCTCAGACACTTAATAATTGCCTAGCTGTGTGACCTTGAGCAAATCATTTAACCCCATTGCCTTAAATAAATAAAAAAATTTTTAAAAGAGTATATGGTTGTGGGTTTTTGTATAGGACTAGAAGATTGTGGTTGTGTGACTATGTTGTAGTGTGTGCGCTGGAGGGAGTTATCTGTATAAGGAGGTAGCTCTCTTTGTTTAGGGGTATGTGTAAGTATATGGTAGGCATCTATGGATTGGGATTGGGAAGGGTATACTTCCTCTTGGTAGGAGGGATTGGGGAGCCAATTCTCCTGAAAAACTAAAATGTGAAACCTCTTCTATAAAATGGGGACCACCACAGTGGACACCTCCCAGGGTTACTGTGAGAATCCAATGAGTTAACATGTCAAGTGCTTTGCAAACTTTAAAGTGCTCCATAATAGGATTTCTCTCTCATCACACTCAATTTGGATCAATGTATACCATGGAAACAATGTAAAGACTGACAAATTGCCTCGGGGGGGGGGTAAGATTTGGGGAAAAATTGTAAAACTCAAAATAAATAAAATCTTAAAAATAAAGTATGCTCTATAAATGCTGGTTAGCAGTAGCTTATTATTCTTCCTTCCCTACTCCACTATGGAGGACAATGGCTGTAGTGCTAGACCTCAAATAAAAAAGTTTTGAGTTCAAATATAGCCCCAGATGGGGCGGCTAGGTGGCGCAGTGGATAGAACACCCACCCTGGAGTCAGTAGTACCTGAGTTCAAAAAACTAAAAAAAAAATATAGCCCCAGAAACTAGTTGTGTGACCTTGAGCAAATCACTTACCCTCTTTCAGTTTCCTGATCTATAAAATGAGAGTAATAATAGTCCCTACCTCACAGGATTGTTGCAGGATCAAATAAGTTCTTGCATGTAAAGTGGCTTGTACACTTTTAAAAATATGATATAAATATTAGTTATTATTCCTAAAGGTTCAACCAGGCTAAGTTTGGGGATTCCTCCTTCCCAGCTGCCCAAGTTGAGGCAGATTCCCCTCCTCTGTCCTCACAGCTGAGGCCTTCAGTTTAGGAAACAGTTTCTGATTTCCCCACCTTCCCTGGGACCTCCCTCAAACTAGGAGACCCAGTCTCAGCCCTCAGGGAGTTCTCCTGCTAGTCTAGACAAGATAATCAAATTGCTGAGGTGGTAACTGTCATCAAAGATTAGATAAAAACCTGGCAGAGCTTTAGAACAAAGAGACATGAATTTAACATAGCTGGAGGGGCATAACTTAGAAAACTGCACCTCCGTGTAGCTACTGGAATGCTACACTTGGAGTCAAGTGTTTGAATCCTGATTTCTTACCTCCAGTGAGTTCAAACAAGCCTAGAAAAACAATACAGAAGGGTCTTGTAAATGGAAAGGACAGAAATAGAAATGGAAAGCTGTGTAATTATGAAGACCAAACTTGGCCTTAAAAAAAAGTTGAGAAAATGCACCTCCCTCCATACTTTGCAAAGTTTGGGGAGCTTTGTATATACTTTAAGACCTCATTGGTTTTATTAATTGTTTTTTTTTCTCTTTCTTATTTTATTCTTTGCTACAAAGGATGGCTCATTGGATAGAAGAGGCAGAATGGGTGTAATTGGGAATAAAGGTAATTATAAATAAATGGCAGAAATAAATTTCTAAAAATAAATCAATCTAAAATTAGAGTTCAAGAAACTTATCTGGAATTGAAACAAAAGTATTTTCTGCATAAAGGCAAAAGTAAAACCTACTCTGGCTCCTATTTATAGTACTTTTATTTGACTACAAAACAATTTATATACATTATTTCATTTGAATCTCACAAATATCTTGTGAGGAAGGTAGTGGAAGTATTATCTCCATTTTGCAGAGGAGAAAATTGAGACCCAAAGGCATTAAATGACTTGCCCAAGGTCTCTTTACAAGTAAGTTCTCACCTAGAACTTCAGTGCTCTGAATTCAGGTCCATTGATAGAGATTTCCATTGAAGATAAGTAGTATAGAAGACACTTGAGGAAAAGATCAAATGGGATAACAATTAGCAGAATGGAATGTAGAAACTTAATAAATGCTTATTCCTTCTTTACTTTCTTTCCTTCTCTTCTCTTTCCTCTACCATTTAATTCCAAAGTGGATAAAAACCAGTTTATTCCCCGCCCTTTCTTCTTCCCTTTCTCTAAGCCTGGTGTTTTCTTTGGACCTTTCCTTTCCCCTCACCTCTTTAAAGAATTATCTCAGCCAAGCAATACAGTTCTTTAAGCTAGATAAAATGCAGATTTCTGTAATTCATTTCAATTCAACAAACCTGGGGCACAGTGGATAGAGCACTGGTCCTGGAGTCAGGAATACCTGAGTTCAAACTGGCCTAATTAATAGTTACCTAGCTGTGTGGCCACTTGACCCCACTGCCTTGCAAAAAACCCTAAAAACTAAATAAATGAAAAATAAAAAATCAATTCAACAAGCCTTTATTATGACTCTCTAGGATGTATGGGATATTCAAGGAAGATTAAAAATGGAAAACCCCTTCAGTATTTCTGCCAAGCAAAACTCAAATGACATCGGCAAGAGTCAGACACAAATGAAATGAATGAGTAATGACAGCATTGCTGCAGAAAGGGCTTGCTGAACTCTCTTCAGGGCTGCTCATCCACCCTGGGTGTCCACCTCTCACCCAACTCTCACCTGTGGTGTCAAGAAGCCACAGCTTACAGAGTCAAATGCTGTAGACACACCCAGTAACAGGATAAACCAAGTTGAGGTAACCAATAGGCTTCAAAATCATTGGTGAATAAGGGAGATGTCTACCCCAAGTATGTGACAACTTACCCCAGTGGAACGGGCAAATGAGAGCAATTTGTTCCAATGGCCAAGAAGACAGCTAAATCAGGTGCTGTAGCAGGCTTAGAGCTTGGTCATACATTGAAGTCACCAAGGTCATCCACTGCATCCTGGGCGGGCAGTCATCAGTTGTCCTGACTTTTGTCTTGCCACTGACTTCAATGACTGGCAGAGAGAATGAGGATGATGACTTTCTACATCTCTGCCTCACTCCAATTCATGCACATATCAAAACATCATTTGTAATGTCATTGGTCCTCTCCAAAAATGAGGATGAACAACATTATGGATCTCTATAAGGAGGATCTATCTGGGGAATTCCTTAATTTTTGATAGTTGTATGGCCCCTTTTGCCATTTTGTTAGAAAGAGAAAATATACCTTCAGATTAAGTATTAAACTTGCTCTAAAGATTGCCCAACTCTAGGGAGATTGGACATCTTGGAAGGAGATAGATATCCTTTGTCCTGGCTTATAAAAATAAGCCCAGAGAACTATTCAGTCTTTGGGGGTTTCCTTCAGGTTCTAGAATAAATAGTAGATGGAAAAAAGAAGCAGCAAGGGATTTTTTCCCTTCTCTAAGAACTGGTAATGACTGCTTTGGGGCAGAAGTGCAGGGAAACTGCCTGTGCTTGCCTGAGAGGCCTGGAGAAGAGAATTCTGTTATCTCTTTCTGTTTCCCTTCATGAAAGGTCCAGAGACCTGAGAGTATGCTTTACAGGGAGACTGACATCTGGTCCAAAGAGTAGACTTTTCAGGGAGACTGACATCTGGATCTAGACCAAAAACTAGTGTGCCCTTGAAGTCAGGAATTGAATGTGTACCTTTCTTTGTATCCTAATGATTACTACAAATACAATCAATGCTTGTTGATTTACTACACAAGAAATTTCCTTTCTTTGGCTAGAAGACTGTATTCTGACTTCATTATAAATCTTCCTACCCCCAACCAGGAAGTTGGACCTCAGTCTAATGTTGTTAATGGATTCTCCTCTGGGCCATATCTAGGATGTCGAGAAGCTTCTGTGCATTTTGCAAGGCTTCTCTACCATTGTCTCCAGAAAAGGCTACTCTCAGAGATCTGACCTATATACAGAAAGAGCAAAAGTAGCTGGTAAAATCCCCTTTCCTTTAACCTTATTAAATTGAGTTGGGAACTCCTTTGATTAAATACCTCACAAACCTATCTTTTTAGTTAGTTAAGCATCTTGCTTAAACACTAATATGAATTATAGAAGATGATTATGGATGTTAGACTTGTTACCCAAGCTTCTTCATCATTCTCAGAAACCTTCTTTGAGGGTACTAAAATGAAAAATCAAATTGTTCTTGTCTTCATGGGACTTATAATCTGATAGGGGAGATTCAACATGTAGACATGCTGAATAAGATGCAAGTTAGAATGTGATCAATGCAAAGGTAGGATCCAGATGAAGGGATAGAAGAAAATTGGCCAAAAAAATAAAAGAAAATTGGAGGAGAAAGGATATTTTTAGCTAAGATGATCAGAGATGCTTGGTGACATCTAAACTGAGATGAAGGGTTTCAAAAAGCAGAGGTGAGGTAGGAACAGATTTTGGGAATGAAGGAAAGTTCTTGTGAATGTAGAAACACTGGAATATTCCAAGTTGAAGTTGAGAAATGACTACAAGTCTATTTTAGGTGGAACACAGAGCACAAGGGGGCTATTTATTAAAATAGTTAACATTTATATAGTACCATCATGCTATATGAGTGCTTTAAAATATCTCATTTTTAACTCACAACATTCTGGGAGGAAGGTGTTTCTAAACTTGGGCAAATGGAAGTAACTTGCCCAAGGCCATACAGCTAACAAGTATCTAGGACTCAAACCATTTTGTCACCTAGCTGCCATCTATATAGTCATGTAATCGATCAATAAACAAGTATTGATTAAGCATCATGTACATATCAACCACTGGGCTAGGCCATGGGGGGTACAAATGTAATTTTTTTGGAAAGGGTATTGTCTCCCATATATAATATGAATTATAGGGATGATTATGAAAGTTAGGCTTGTTCCCCAGGTTCTGGAATGCAAGTCACTTTCCTTTTTCTTTCCCATGAAACTCACTAAATATTTCTAATCTAGGGGAATTTGATTTCTTTTTTATGCTTTTTTTTGTTTTTTGTTTTTGCAAGGCAAATGGGTTAAGCAGCTTGCCCAAGGCCACACAGCTAGGTAATTATTAAGTGTCTGAGACTGGATTTGAACCCAGGTACATCTGACTCCAGGGCCAGTGCTTTATCCACTGTGCCACTTAGCTGCCCCCTTTTTTATGCTTTAGGTTAAATATCTGTCTTTGGTTACTACTTCTCTTGATAATTATAATCTTAGATTGTTCAAATTGGCCACCTTGTTAAGAAGAGAATATATATATATCTTCAGATTAAATATGAGGCTTGTGCCAAAATTGTGGGACTCTTGAGGAGATGGACATTTTTGTAAGCACAAAGTGACCATTTCATTAATACTCTCTCTCTCTCTCTCTCTCTCTGTTCCTTTCTCTCTCTTTCTCTCTTCTCCTCTCTTATTCTCTTTTTGTCTCTGTCTCTGTATTTCTCTCTCATCTATCTTTCTTATTACCTCATGCTAACTTCTTGGAGACTCAATGTATTCTGCTTTTCCCAGACTGCCAAATTTCCCCTTTATTTCCTCATACAACATTGACCACCCAATAAGGGTTAATGGCTCCTATTTTCTTTATATAATTATGCAAATAAATGGTAGGGAGAAAAAGAACAGAGGAGTGGTGAGGGGGAATAATCTATAGGAACTCAGTATGCTCTCAATTGTCAAGAAGTCTCTCCTGGAAGGAAGTTGGAGCAATTGTTTCCTTCTCTGGCTTGAAAACTAAGAGAGGGATATTGTTTCTAAAGGGCAATTAGCTAATCTTGCCAAATTCTGATCCGATCAAGGCCAAACCCAATGCTTGGCTCAGTCCCTCTTGACACAGTATAGACTGGCATTGTTAAAGACACCATCAGACAGTCACAACTGCCTATTAGAATTTTTGTAGGAAAGTCCAGAGGAACAAAAAGGTAGTCTCTGACTAAATCAAATCAAACCTAGTCAAGGAGCATTTTAAGATGTCCAGGCACTTGTTGAAGATTGGGATTCAAAGAAAGTTAAAAATAGTCCTTGGTACCAGCCCTGGAGTTAGGAGGACCTGAGTTCAAATGTGACCTCAGACACTGAATAATTGCCTAGCTGTGTCAATTCACTTAACCCCGTTGTTGCCTTAAATAAAAAAAAAATTAATAAATAAAAATAGTCCTTGTCTGAAAGGGACATAGACTATAATGGGAAAGGCAAAATGTATACCATTCATTATGTATGAGATATATACAGAGTAAATAAAAGGTAATCATAGAGGGGCAGCTAGGCCGGCACAGTGGATAGAGCAACCAGTCTGGTGCTTAACACCATTACCTTGCAAAAACCTAAAAAATATAGTTATCATAGAGGGGAGGCATTAGCAGTTGAGGATGTCAGAGAAAGTTCTCTTGAAGAAGGCATTTTATTTCATTGTTTTTGTTTTTTTTCAAGGCAATGGGGTTGAGTTGCCAAAGGCCACACAGCTAGGTAATTATTCAATGTCTAAGGCCAGATTTAAACTCAAGCCCTCCTGACTCTAGGGCTGGTGCTCTATCCACTGCACCACCTAGCTGCCCCAGAAGATGGCATTTTAGCTGAACCTTGAAGGAAGTCAGGAAAACCAAGAGATAGAAATGAAGAAAAACATTCCAAAAAAGGGACCAACTACAGTGAAAAGGCATGGTTAAATTCTAGACTCTGACTAATGGGCAGTTTGTATGAATGTAGAGGGTCCCAATGTTATTTCCCCTTGAGAAGATCTTGGGGAGCCTGCTTTCTGTTTTGTAATATCCATTCTGTATAGGAAGTGAACTAAATTGAACCTACTTTCCCCAGAGACTAAGGTCAAGTAGGGAAAAGTATGTCTCTGAGATATCAGGGGAGGAAGTAGAGCATGATGAAATAAAATTTCCTTCCAAAATTTGAAATAATGGTTCAAAATGAATTCTGAAGCAGCAGAACCAAGAAGGGGAATCAATTTTCCAACCCAATACAACTTAGAAGAACAACAGGAAAAGTCTGTTTTACCAAGGTAAGTAAAGGTACAATTCAGATACAAGCCAGCAGTAGGTCCTACCCCAGCAACCCACCATAGGTCTTGGGGGCAACTAAATCAGCAATTGTGACTCCTGGAGCTCTCAGTTCACAGGCAGTAAGTGGAGTGGACAACTGGTCAGAAGGAGATTACAGGGGACATTTTGCTGGCATTGGGAACAGGATCCTGTTGCCCTAGAGGGGATCTGGGTTACTCACCTCCTTAGTTGTAGTCTCAGGGAGAAGAGGAGCACTAAGCACACTAGAGAATGCAACCACAGGAGAGAAGAGATCCTGGTCACAGGTCCAGGGAGGAATAATGCTTGTGATCATTCACAGACTAGAGAACCTCTAGAATAACAATGGCTATACATCTCCTTAGACCATACCGCCTTGGAAGAACATCCCCATAATTAGCTGTGAAAATTGTAGCATAAAAAACCTGAAGCTCGGGACTGCATCCCCTCCATCCTAGGAGCAGAGTTCAACATTAAAATAAAATTAAGAGTCAAGAAATAGGTTGGAAAACACACACACACACACACACACACACACACACACACATAGACACAGTGTCCAAACATAGAAAGTTACTATGATGACAGGAAGATCAAACACAAACTCAGGATACCAATGCCAATAAGGTACATGTAAAGCCTCAAATAAAAATGTGAATTGGTGTCAGAACTGGAAGAGTTCAAAATGGGTTTTAAAAATTGTAAGAAAGAATTGAGTATTCTCTTTTCCACAAGGATGAGAGAGGATATTACAAGAATATCCCAGAATAATACATCACAAAAGCCAGGATGTCTGGTCTTTGTGTAAGCCAAAAGATGCAAGCCTGTTTATAAGAAGGGGAAAGTAAGACAAAAGGAAAGGCTATTAAAAAAATAACTTTGAAACTAGTCAGGTACTGATCTAGGGTCTGTGTCCTTGTCCTTTGAGACTGCTCAAGGTGGTTTATGCATATTATTATTCACTCCCCTGTGCTCATTAGTATAATGATCAAGGTGGGGAAAATATATAGGAGTGAATGTAACCCTGGCCAATGATTGGCACAAAGGGGAGGAACCTTTCAAACTGCATATAAGACTGGACATTGTTATAATTCAGGACCTTCTTTTATTAGGAGAGGAGGTCCTTCATTGCAAAGAAGAGTTAATAAAAGTCATTTTAATCACTCTGGACTAAATATTTATAATTATGAGCCATTGATAACAAAAATCAAATAAGAGAGAAGAAAAATTAGGGAAAGAAAAATGATTCAAAAGAATCTTGTAAAAAGAGTCAGCAGGTGAAGGAAGGACAAAACACTGAAGTTAGGGAAAATATTTATACTTTATTCTTTATTCTTATATCTTTGAAGTAAATATCCCTTGATATATGTTATTAAGTGATTAAATGCTAATTTCTGGTCCTTAACAATGGGAAGGGAAAGTGAGGACAAAACTAGTAGGAGCTTAAAAGATATGGTAATAAGAAGATGTTTCCCAAACCCTTTAGGGGACTCTAGAACTCTGTAAGTAACTAGCCTGGTTCTAAACAAAGTGAACCAGAGCACACAGTTACATCTATAAAAAGTTCACATGGGGTCATGATGGAAGATGGAACTCTGAACTTTTTCTGCTTCCTAACCCAGTTTATATCTTCCTTTGTTTCCCCCAGATTCTCCACACGCTTCCCAATGGTACCAATTCCAACATGTCACTCTGCTGATGGAAATTAGATGATATATCCAAGGCATCAATCCAGATAAAGAAAAAAGCAAGATCTGCCTTCAGAGCTTAATCCTAATGTGTGAAACAACTTGTATGTCTTGAGCTCAAGTCCAGCCTCAGATATTTATCTGCTGAGACCCTGGCCATCATTTAACCCTGCCTACCTCAGTTTCCTTATCTGTAAAATGAGCTATAGAAGGAAGAAAACCTCAAATGGGACAAAGAGTCAGATACAACTGAACAGCAGCAATACTTTCTCTGATTTCCATTTTTTTTTCTTATAAATTAAGTAAATGGGTTTCTTTGATCATTACCGTGTGTGATTATGGTACAATTGGTATTTGGTAGATTTCTATAGAATTTGTCTTTTGGTGAATCTCTTCTCCCCTTTCCCCAAATGTATTAATGATTAGGAATTAGATTGAACCAGATCCCCTAGACTAATAATATTTAAGGGAGCAGAGCGATGTAATTCTAGCCTGGTACCTCTTCTTGCTAAGGAGAACAGAATGGTCAAATTTTTGGCTCCGACCTTGTGCTTCCCTTCCTAGAAAGAATTAAAGTCTCCTTTGGAGAAGAGTAGAGGGAGAAGATTAGAGATGTCTATTCTACTTCCCTCCAAGCAACCCATATGTAAGGAACAGCCCTCATCATACTTGCTTGTTATTTTTCACAAACAACATTCTTCTCCCATCTTTATTTATACCTTTGCCTTGGCTGGTCTCTCCCTTCTGAACTGTGCTTCAGAGAATTCCTGGCTTCCTTCAAGTACCTTCCAGATAAAATTACTTTCCATTTACTATATATATATATATATATATATATATGTATATATATATATATATATATATATATATATATATGTTTGTGTGTGTATTTATAACTTGTATATACTTATATATCTTTGTTGTCTCTTCTTTTTTTATATTTTATTTATTTAAGCCAATAGGGTTAAGTGACTTGCCCAAGGTCACACACAGCTAGGTAATCATTAAGTGTCCAAGGCTGAATTTGAACTCAAGTCTTCCTGACTCCATTGGTACTCTATCCACTGTGTCACCTAGCTGCCCCTGTTGCCTCTGCTATTAGAATGCAAGCTCCTATTTATTAAGCAAGCTAATAATAATAATAATTAATAATAATAATAATAATAATACACTTAATAAATACTTGATTGATTAATCTCTCCCATTCATCCCTTCTCTCCACTCACAAGGTAACATTTTCATTCAGGCCCTCATTAACTTTCATCTGGAACACTATAATAGACTCATTGGTCTCTTTGCTTTAAATTTCTCTCTGTTCCAGTTCATCCTTCACACAAATGCCAAAATAATCTTCCTAAGATTGTTTCAATCCTTTCAGTTAACCACTAAAAATCAATCAGTGGTTCCCCACTGCCTCTAGAAAAATGTAAAAAAAAAAATTCAACCTGGCATATAAGGCCTTCAACAATCTAACTTCTACTATTTCAACATCATTTATTCAGCAATAAATGCAATAAACAAGCATTAAGTGTTTATCAAGTGTTAGGTACCTTGCTTAGTACTGGGAATAAAAGAAAGGCAAAAATGGTTCCCAATCTTAATGAGGTCATGTTCTAATGGGGAAGACAGTAAGTAAATAATTAATAATACATAAAATATTTTTGGAGCTGATGGAAGGCAGTAATGGAGGGTGGTGCTTAAGAGTAAGGGGGATGACCCAGAAAGGTCTTTTGCAGAATGTGGCATTTAATCTGAGACTTAAAGGAAGTCCCAGAGATTCTTGGAGGATTAGGTGAAGAGGGAGAACATTCCAGGCATGAAGAACAGAGATGAAGTATCATGTGTGAGGAACAAAAAGATCTGTAGAAGCTTAGAGTTAGGGGAGAGGAATAAGGTATAAGAATTCAATTCAATTCAAGACGTTTATTTAAAAATTTTTTTTAGGTTTTTGCAAGGCAATGGTAATTATTAACTGTCTGAGGCCAGATTTGAACTCAGGTACTTCTGACTCCAGGGCCGGTGCTCTATCCACTGCCACCTAGCCACCCCCAATTCAAGACATTTATTAAAAGCTATTATGTACCAGGGAGGGCAATAGGTGGCCCACTTGGGACTGGAATCAGGAAGATGTGAGTTCAAACTTGGTCACAGACACTAGCTGTGTGACCCTAGGCAAGTCACTTAATCCTGCTTGCCTCAGTTTCCTCATCTGTAAAATGAGCTGGAGAAAGAAATGGCAAACTACTCCAGCATCCCTGCCAAGAAAACACCAAATGAGGTTACACAGAATTGGACATGAGGGAACAGCAATATATGTCAAACACTTTGTTAAGTTCTGGGTACACAAATAAGAGAAGAGGGGCAGTCCTTGCCAACAAGGTGTCTATAATTTATTATTATTATTATTATTTAGGTGTTTTGCAAAGTAAATGGGGTTAAGTGGCTCGCCCAAGCCCACACAGCTAGGTAATTATTAAGTATCTGAGGTTGAATTTGAGCTCAGGTCCTCCTGACTCCAGGCTGGTGTTCTATCCACTGTGCCACCTAGCTGCCCAGGAGTTTACAATTTAATGGAGAGAGAGAGAACCTACAAAAAAAGCAGAAAAGTGGGAGAAGGGAAAATGGAGTTCCAGGGATTGAAGAGTTATTAAAGCACAATGGAATTATCAGGAAAGTTTTAACCTCCTACAAAGGAAGGCTTTAAAGAGTTTAATGCTTCACACTCTAGCCCTCTAATAAGAGTGGAGAGGCCACTAAGGGTGAGTTGAGATGTTGAGACAATTTGTATGGTGATGTGACTGCAGATGGTGGGTTTATCTTGAGAAAAGTACAGAAAAAGGAGAGAGGGGCCATATTTTCCTATTACTTCTCTTTATGTAAGTGTATCAGGTACAAAATCCAGAATTTTGGAATGAACCTTAGAGACTATTTTGAGAGAATTCCTTCATTTTACAGATGAGGTACCTGAGGTCACAGAGGTTAATGGACCGGCCTGTTTCCCTGTGAGTCAGCAGTATGACTAAGACCAGAATAGGGGTCTCTGGTGTCTCCCCCAACCCTAACTACTGCACTTACTACTACTTCCTCTCCCACCCAAAACTCAATGGGAATTTGGGGACCATAGAGTCTAAACTACTCTTTTACAAGTAAGAAAACAGATCCAAGGAAGAAAAGTGACTTGCTAAGTATGGATTTCGAATTTCCTCTGACTGGGTCAGATAAGGTCACCAGTGTGAAATGGGGCTCTGGGAGAAGGCAGGGCAGCCCTCCTCTCCCCTCCCCGCCATGCAGTCTCCCAGGTCTGGTGTTTAGTGTGATAGTGTCCAGCCTAAGGCGCAGCCCCCGGGCCCACGGAAGGATTTGTGCAGCCAGGGGACCGGATGGCGGAGATGGAGGTGGGGAGAGAGGGAAGAAGGGGGGAAGGAAGAGAGAAAAAGAGAGATACTGGATATTATACATATATATATAAATATATAATTATATATTATATATGTATATGCTATTGTTTCCAGAGAGAGGAAGAGAGATATATATTATATATTTTATATATATAATATATAAAAATTGTTTCCAGAGACTATCCCTCTCCATTTCCCACTCGTATCCTCTCTCTTCTCCCCAGTTCAAGCAGGGCTAACCACGGGGAAAGAGAGGGGGAGGGGAAGAGGGGGGGAAGCAAAGAAGACACGTGACTGACGCCTGCGCACTGCGTGAAGGCAAGCGCCCGGATTGCGCCGTCGCGCGGCCTTGTGGGAAAGATAGTCCTCCGGGTCACCTCGGCTGCTGAGCAGGCGGCCGCTCCCCGACTACGTGTCCCAGAAGGCCGCGGGGCGACGTCGTCCGCCGCCGTCGGAGAGCGGGGACGCGGGACGGCGAGACGGAGGTACTACGGTCGGACAGGCGGGCGGGGAGAGAGAGAGAGGGAGAGAGAGAGAGAGTGCGCTGGGCCGCGGCCGAGGCTGTGGCAGAGGCGAGCTCCGGCCCGGTCCGGTTCTGCCGTTGAGAGGCTCGTAGTTGCAATCCACCCCGGGGGCTCCGGTGAGTCCGAAACTTGGTGGGAGAGCCCTGTCGGCGGCTTCCGGAAGCCCGCGGGGCCTTGGCGGCCTAACGGCCCCCCCAGCCCTTCCTCCTCAGCTGGGACGGATCCGGCGCCCCGAGCCGGGCTTCTTGGCCTCCGACTCCCTAGGCCCGTAGCACCCGCGGCTTGGGCTCCGGCTCGAGACTCGGAGAACTGCCCATCACCCCTCTCCCGCGCCCGGTGTCCGCGTTGCTTCTCTCCCTTCGGACTAGTCTAGATTGCTTCTCTCCTCCCAGGGTGCGCGCTGTGTTTCTTCCCCCCTCCCCCAGGCGGGAGTCTGCCCTGTTTTCCTTCCCTTCCCTGCTTGGGGTCCTCCCCCGCCACGTACGATTTGGGCTCTTTGCTAGGTCGCTTCTCTTTCCCCTTGTAGGGTCCGGGCTTCTCCTTTTGCCTCCTCAGCTGCTTCCTTTGCTCCTTGGGCTAAACTGTTGTTCTCTCTCTTTTCTCAGTGGTCTGTGCTGTTTACCCTTCGATCAACAGGCATTATTAATAATTTAAATCTGGCAGTTAAACCCTTCCTTGCTTACAAAAAAGGAAAACTAAAGCTTATATTCTAATGGGGGAGAGGGAACAGGATGTACATATATAAAAGTCGGTACAAAGTAAGACAAAGTAACTAGGTTGGGAGGGTTTGGAGGAGTGAGTGATGGTTCAGAAAGGGGCCTCTTACTATAGGTATTTTCAATTGAACTCTTAGCTCCCTCTCCTTACCCAGGGTTTAGGGCAGTTTTCCTTCCTTGGACCTTATCGTCTTTCCTAATCTTAATTTTTTCATTTTGTCTGCCTCTCCCAGTTGCATTGACGAAATTGTAGAATCTTAAAAATTTTTTCTGGGGCCCTTCACCTTAAAATTCACCTATATTCTTCTCTTGACTGGAAAATTTTTTTCTTATTGTAAACTCCCTCCTCCCCCGCCCCGCAATATCACCTGGATCTAAGAAATTCTGCTCCCCATGAACTTACAGGTTGTTTAAATTCTGCAAATCCGTTCCAAGGAGGAGTGTTTTTTTGTTTTTAACGTGGTGCATTGGCTTAGGAAGATTCTAGCTGATGAATTTCATAACACTTCTACCTTTTTCATGTTTATCAGAATCATAGCTTTTGGAAAACCATTTGAAGGTGACCAGGTGGCCCAAAGACCCAGTTATTTTTTTCAGGCAAGAAGGCATCTTGCTTATAGCTTTCCCATTATCTTCTTTTTTTTTAATTTAAGATTTTATTTATTTTGAGTTTTACAATTTTTCCCAATCTTACTTCCCTCCCCCACCCCCACAGAAAGCAATTTATCAGTCTCTACATTGTTTCCATGCTGTACATTGATCCAAATTGAGTGTGATGAGAGAGAAATCATATCCTTAAGGAAGAAGCATAAAGTATAAGATATATATGTGTGTGTGTGTGTGTGTGTGTGTATATATAATTTTTTTTTAGGGTTTTGCAAGGCAAACAGGGTTAAGTGGCTTGCCCAAGGTCACACAGCTAGGTAATTATTAAGTGTCTGAGAATGGATTTGAACCCAGGTACTCCTGACTTCAGGACCGGTGCTTTATCCACTATGCCAATATACTTATTTTCTAATCTTTAGGCTTCAGGTGTTGAATGATTGATGTTTATAAATCTGAAACTTGTCTGCTATCAACCCAGTCTTTAATTCTTGTGCAAGAATATGGTGTTCAGACCCATACAGTTTTGTAACTAGCAAATCAGCATCTTCTTTTCTCTAGTTACTTTTTTTTTCCCCATTTCTTGGAAGTGATGATGGTATAGGTTGAAAAAACCATTACTGGTGCCTGAAAGTTGATAACCAATGAGAGTTTAGTGCCAGCTCTATAGAGGGAACATTGCTAATTGAACCAAAGAAATTCTGTTGAGAATGTGTAAAGGTCTGTCAAGATCAAAGCTAGGTTTCTAGTGCCAACAAAATAGATTTCCATGGAGTTAGATTGTAAAGGCATTCAGCATTCCATAGTTTCTTAATTCTTTTGATTGAGCTTGCTTTTCCATCTTTGGCCAAAGCACCTTAGTTATGCTGTTGCCTAGAAAGCAGCATAATTTGGAATTCTACTCGAGCAAAAATGGCTGCCATCAGAGCTAGATCTCCTCAGTGGGGTAAATAAATGAAAGTGAACAAGTTCTCTGCCACGAAAGAAGATTTGAATAATGTTCTACTTTACTTGATTCTCTTTTCATTTATTATCTGAATGAAGCCTCATTGTCATCACCTGAAAAGGGATGTGATATCAGTATAAGAGACTACTGAATATTTTTATTTCTGTTGTCTAAAGAAATTTTTTTCTTATTTCTCAGTGACAAGATCTACAGCTTTGGAGACTGACATCTTCTGTCTTTTAAACAGGTATAGTACAAATAACAGCAGTTAAAAATTATCCCTTTCTTATAATATATATCCACTTATCCTACCAGACAGTCTTACTTGTCTACAAATATGTGGGATTCCTATAGGTTGGAGAGTTAACTTCTTTGTTTTGAAGGAAGTATGTTAAGAACTTTTTTCAATTTGGAGAATTTATATTGGATCGGTTGGGTATGATAGTCTGTGTACATATGGAGGAAGGAGGAAGGGAACGGGGGAAGAGAGAGAGAGAGAGAGAGAGAGAGAGAGACTTCCTTAGAATTGAACTCCATCTTTAATTGTACTAGAAGGCTGCCCAGTTGTGATTGCCTTTTGTCCAAATCAAGCGAAAAATTTGTTAATGTTAAAATTTGTTAATATAGTTCTTCAAAGGATTTATTCAACTTAGCCTAGTATTTTCAATTCTTAGACATTCTTGAGACCTAGAAATCTACACAGCAAGTTTGCAACCTTTAAAGAGTATTTACCCATTATTTAACCAGTAGAGTAAATGGCAGAATTGCATTCTCTTTTCAAACATTAATTTTCCAGTCTTTCAGAGAAAATTGTGATTTCTTAGGGAGAAACTGTCTGTAATATATAGTATATCATAAAGTGATAATAAAAGTAAACATATTACAGTTCACAATTTTCCTTAGAATAACTGTTTGGGGTAGATAGTGTGAGTATTATGAATCTCAGTCCCTAGAAGGGAAACTCTGGGAATGAGATGACTAACTGATTAAGTAAAAGACTAAGACTTGAACATAGCTTGTCTGATTTCCAAGTCCAGGATTCTTTTCCATGTATTTTGCCTTTCATCATCTTCTGTTTTCTTACTGTCCAAGAAATATTTCTTCGATGTGTTTAGTAGTTGAAAAACGTGTGAAATGAGAGACTTTGCTAAATGTCCTTTTTCTTCCTGTTAAATTTATTTTCTAGTCATAGCATATTTCATAGCATATTTGTGAGATTAGTAAAATTCTTTTAATTTAAAAAAAGTGATACTAAAGTCATATTAATACCTTTTAAATCAAATCTCCAAGTGCTACATTGTGTCAGAGTTTGATGTTTTCTTCTGAGATGTGTGTGTACATTCCCATGTCAGATCCTTGAAAGAGCAATAACTCTCTCAGATATGCAAGCTTAGAGGGATACAGCACCTCCAAGTCAAATGAATCATTCCACCATCAAAATTCTGGCCTTTTTTTATCTTTCATTTTTGTTCTAGAAAACATACTTTTTGGAATTCTGAAGGGCGGCAGAGCTGAGAAGGGAAAGAGTTTACATTTAATTGTTAGCTGGTTTATCTCCAAACTGAAAGGATATAAGGACCAGTAGAGTGTTCTGATAAAACCAATGCCCTTACTCCCTTTCTATATAGTGTTTTTCCTTTGTTGCTTTGAGATCAGTTATAGTCAGTTTCTGGAGTTAGCAGAACAAAGAAAAATCTCTGAATGTCTGATTTTAAGACATTTGACTTTGTATAGAGCTATGTAGTAAAGTTACTTTCAAATTTTTGAGTTTGCATCTTTTGGAGTTCTTTGAGCTATCATTTCTTTGCCTTCAAGACTTGTATTTTGGTCTTTTTGGTGTTCATAATTTAGTTTTCCTATGAGCATTTATTTTCACTTTTTTGGAAATTTGAGGTAAATCTCAGCCTGGTAGTTTGCAGGAAAAAAGCTGGTCTACCTCCCTGGGCTTCCTGTGTGGATTTCTCAATGTACAGGAATCGGTTATTCTAGTATGCTCTAGAAAAATGGAGTTTCTCAAAATGTGGAGTTCTTTTAACATAAAGTTCTTTGAAGAATACCCTACAATAAAAGTTCACATCCTTTTTTGTGTATGAATGTCCTTTTACCTTTGAAATGGTTAATAACTCCTTACATGACTGTGGTTTTACTGTTAGTATCCTTTCATTGAGGAGGTCCATGATGACAAAAAGAGCTATAAATGCAGTAGTGTTTTGGGGTTTTTTTTAGTTTTTTTTTAGGTTTTGCAAGGCAGTGGGGTTACGTGACTTGTTCAAAGTCACACAGCTAGATAATTAGTGAGTGTCTAAGGCCGGATTTGAACTCAGGCCCTCCTGACTCCAGGGCCGGTGTTCTATCCGCTGTGCCACCTAGCTGCCCCTAGTAATGGTTTTTAAAGGAATTTTATTAACTATAGCATCAAGCTATATTAGAAAAATGAGAACATTTCTACACATGTATCATACACAGAGAAACAGACTTTCAGACCATAGAAAATGTGTTGTCTTTTTTATTCTACTGAGTCATGGTCCTTAAGATTCAAAAGGTACCACAAATATAACTTAACAGTAAATTGATTTTCAAGCTAAGTAAGGAAATAGAAGAGCACCAAGCAACTTTTGTTGAGTTCATATCACATGGTCCAGAAGCAACTGCATCTTTGGGTCACTTTTTGAAAGCAGTAATTAGAGAATTAGATTAGATTCTCTGGATTGGAGAATGGCAAATATTTTGAGTTTCAAGAAAGGGGGAAAAGAATGTGGTCTGCAATTTAAAGACAGTATGTTTGTTTTATATTGATTCTGGGATATATTATTAAAGGAATAACGAACTTTTCTCAAAAAAGAAGCAGTCATCCCAAAGAGACACCATGGCTTCATTATTTTCTATTCTGGTAGGGTTATTAAACTGGTAGTTTAGGGGAATACTGTAGATCTGATTAATGAGACTTTAGAAGATTATTTGATAATGTTTCTTATGCCTTTCTTGTGGACAAGATGGAGAGAGTGTACTAGACAATTCCCTGTTTAGTTTTATTTGGAGATTATTGAATAGCCAAATCAAAGGGTTATTAGCATGTTTTCATTTTGGAAGGTGGTTTTCAATGGAGTTCCCCAGTGTTTGTCTTTTGTCCTGTATTATTTGACATTTTTAGTAATGACTTAGCATACTTTTTTTTTAAATTTAAGGTAATGGGGTTGAGTGACTTGACCAAGGTCACCCAGCTAGGCAATTATTAAGTGTCTGAGGCCAAATTTGAACTTAGGTCCTCCTGACTTCAGGGCCTGTGCTCTTTTCCACTGTGCTACCTAGCTGCCCTGACTTGGCATACTTTTGATGTAGCTAGGTTGGTAAGAGGTGTCAAAGGATATACAGCCTGTAGCACTTTTTTTTTGTTTTTGCAAGGCAGTGGGGTTAAGTGACTTGCCCAAGGTCAAACAGCTAGGTAATTATTAAATGTTGGAGGCTGGATTTGAACTCAAGTCCTAACTCCAGGGCTGGTGCTCTATCCACACTGTGCCACCTAGCTGCCCCAGCTTATAGAAGTCTTAACCAGATTAAAATATAATTGAAAAATATTTAATAAAATTTTTACAATAAGACAGATAATATTTCAAAACTGCATTATGCACTCTATGGGGACCCTGATATGTAACTTGGGGCCCCAGTTTCTATTCAGTTTGGCCACACTGTGGTAAAACAAGTAGCCTTGGAGT
Source organism: Macrotis lagotis (assembly GCF_037893015.1). NCBI lineage: Eukaryota > Metazoa > Chordata > Mammalia > Peramelemorphia > Peramelidae > Macrotis > Macrotis lagotis. The sequence goes on from NC_133658.1 coordinate 848,487,437, forward strand.
CAGGAAGACCTGGGTGTGAATCCTGTCTCAGTCTTACTAGATATGTGACTCTGGGCAAGTCATTTAACCCTTCATAGCTTCATTTTCCTCAACTGTAAAATGAGGCCAGTAGAAGCATTTAATAGATTTGTTGTGGAGATCAAAAAAATGACACCCAAAGGGCTAATACTGGTGGTTATGCCTAGGCACTCTGGACACAGCCCCACTCTTGCCTGGCTCTCTTTTCATTGGGTTTAGATTTTAGCTTGCATCATAGTTGTTTCGTCCTTTCTTCTGGCTGTCCTTGACAGACCTGTGCTCAGGAAACATTTGTGGAATGAAATTGTATTCTTCTGCATTTGCCTATGTTATTATGACCTCTAGAGTATTTCTTTTGCTCCTTTAGCGCTGTTGTTGTGCCTGTAGGGCCTTGGAGACTGTGGGCTAAGTCATTTGGGCTAACTTGAACTTGGCCTCCTTGACCTGGGGATACTTAAGCACAGCATCAGGAATTGCTGCCCAGCTTGGTATATCCTCATCAAGGAAGGTAGTGGGCTTTATGAGCAAAGCAGAATTTCAGTAGCTCAAAAGAAACATGAAATGTGTGAATTTAGAGACATCTCCACTCCAGATGTTCACATGAGCTATTTGTGTCTGGCCTCTGGGGTAGAACCTTCCGAGCTTCTTGTTGTAATCAGCCACAGTTGGACACACTGCATATTGAGCACCAACATAGTGATGTCCTTTTGATCCTTTTTGAGAATGAAGGACAACAGGCATCCAACACAGTCACAGGCACACACACATGCATGCACACATGCCTATGCATACTCTTGCTATGCTGATTGTATTTCAGGTTATAGACTCATACCATCTTAGAGGTCATCTAGCCTTCAATCAGTAGGTGTAAGCTCTTAATTATGTGCCAAGAACTTCGAGGAACAGGATTCCAAAGCAAAGAAAAAAGCTATACCCTATATAGTAGGAGAGACAATGTGTACACCTCTATATTTGTACCCTACATACACAAGTACAACAGTTCTAGTGGGGGGGGAATCCCATCAGCTAAGGCCATCAGAAAAGGCCTCACCAAGCAGAGGTTAGCTGAGCTTTGAAGGAAACTAAGGCTGCTTAGAGGTGGAGGTGAGGAGGGAGAAGGGGGCATGTCATCTGAGGAGCAGTAGGACCCCAATAGAAGTAAGTCTCATAGGATAATGCTTGAAGTGCGTTGGAACCATATTGGAAAAGGATGGGTGGATTGGGGATGGCACAATTGAGATGCATTAAGTGTCAAGCAGAGAATTTCTTTGACTCTAGAAGTAGTAGGGAGCTACTGGAATTTATTATATAGGGCAGTGATATGGTCATTCATGTTTGCTAGAAAAGGTATTCATTGAGTGAATGATGTAGGAATTTCCTCTATGATAGGGTTTCTTAACTTGGGATCTTTTTTTTTTTTAAAGAAAGATTTTATTTATTTTGAGTTTTACAATTTTACCCCTATTCTTGCTTGCTTCCCTCCCCCATCCCCCACAGAATGCAATTTGCCAGTCTTTACGTTGTTTCCATGGTATACACTGATCCAAATTGAATGTGATGAGAGAGAAATCATATCCTTAAGAGATAAACATAAAGTATAAGAGATGGCAAGATCAGACAATAAGATAACAATTTTTTCCCTCCTAAATTAAAGGTAATAGTCCTTGGTCTTTGTTCAAACTCCACATTTCTTTCTCTGGATACAGATGGTATTCTCCATTGCAGATAGCCCCAAATTGTCCCTGACTGTTGCACTGATAGAATGAGCAAGTCCATCAAGGTTGATCATTACTCCCATGTTGCTGTTAGGGTGTACAGTGTTTTTCTGGTTCTGCTCATCTCACTCAGCATCAGTTCATGCAAATCCCTCCAAGCTTCCCTGAATCCCCCCCCCCCCCCCGTTTCTCTAATAGAACAATAGTGTTCCATGACATACATATACCACAGTTTGCTAAGCCATTTCCCAATTGAAGGACATTTACTTAATTTCCAGTTCTTTGCCACCACAAGGGCTGCTATGAATATTTTGTACAGGTGACATTTTTACCCTTTTTCATCATCTCTTCAGGGTATAGACCCAGTAGTGATATTACTGGATCAAAGGGTATGCACATTTTTGCTGCCCTTTGGGCGTAGTTCTAAATTTCTCTCCAGAAAGTTTGGATGAGTTCACAGCTTCACCAACAATATAATAGTGTCCTAGATTTCCCACAACCCTTCCAACAATGATCATTATCCTTTCTGGTCATATTGACTAGTCTGAGAGGTGTGAGGTGGTACCTCAGAGAAGCTTTAATTTGCATTTCTCTAATAAGTAATGATTTAGAGCAATTTTTCATATAACTGTGGATTACTTTGATCTCCTCATCTGTAAATTGCCTTTGCATATTCTTTGACCAATAAATATCTGTTTCTTTAATAAAGTTCTTATTATGCAGAGTTAAAATTCACCATGCCCTTCCCACCTCTTTGGTGTTAGTTCTGTTCCCTGGAAGTACAAATAAATCTACTGTGTCTTGTATTCTATAACTTTTTAGATGGTTTAAATGACCACCATGTCTTTCTGAGCCTTCTCTTCCCTAAGAAGGATCTTTCCATTTCTGTTCCGGATTTCAATCAGTTTTTCAGTATCTCTTAAAATGTAGAGCTCAAAATTGAATACATTGTTTTAGGCAAATAATAGAGCCATCCCTTTCCTTATTCTGAATATTGTACTTCTTTTAATGCAGTCTAACGTTACTTTTTTTTTTTTTGGCTTTGGAATCATGCTGTTGCCTCATTGATTTTACTGGTGACTAAAAAAACCATAATAGTATTGTTTCTTTTTCTAAAACAATTTTTAAATAAACTTTTGCTAATGTCTTTTTTTATGTCACTATGATTTTCTCCAGCATACCGCCCCTCTTCCCAGAAAGCTATTCCATATGACAAAGCATTTTTAAAAGATAGAAAAGGGGCGGTTAGGTGTTGCAGTGGATAGAGCACTGGCCCTGAAGTCAGGAGGACCTGAATTCAAATGTGGCTTCAGTCACTTAATAATTACCTAGCTCTGTGGCCTTGGGCAAGCCATTTAACCCCATTTGCCTTGCAAAAACTTGAAAAAAAAAGATAGAAAAAGAGAAAAAAATCAGTATAACTGAGTGGTACATCAAAAACTTTGGAAAGGGGTGGCTAGGTGGGGCAGTGGATAGAGCACTGCCCCAGAAGTCAGGAGTAACTGAGTTCAAATCTGGCCTCAGACACTTGTAATTAATTACCTAGCTGTGTGGCCTTGGGCAAGCCACTTAACCCCCCTTTTGCCTTGCAAAAACCTAAAAAAATAATACTCTGAAAATGTGCAATGTACAACACTTGTAGACCCATCTTCTGATATGGATGAGATGAAAATGTCTTCTTATGGTTCTTCAGACAGATCTCCTTCATTTTCTATTTGCCTTTTTTTTTTAAAGGGTGAGATTTGACATTAGCAAGTCTTAATCTTCAGTTTGATTCACCATTCCCGTGTGTTATTTTGGAACTGATTCTGTAATCTAAAAAAATAACCTTTGTGTTATTTGCAAAATTAATATGCATGCCATCTGCCTTCATCCAGGGTAATATATCCAAGATAGTGTTGACTGTATACCTCACTGAATAAATGCTCAGACAGTTCTCTGAAAAAGAATTGTAAGCCATAAACCATCATATGAAAGATTGTTCTTGGCCACTAATAAAAAAGACATGCAAATCAAAATACTAAAGTTTTTAATCCCACACCCAAAAGATAGGAATCGTCTTTGCTGAGAGTGCTTGTGGATAGGTACATGAATACACTTGATGGAACTGTGATTCATTCAAGCATTCTTGGAATGGAAATTAATTTGGAATTAAGCCAATAAAGTGGCTAAACTATCCATACCTTTAGGCGCAGAGACCTCCATGAAATCCAGAACTTCCAAAGAGGTAAAAATTGAAAGAAAGGTCTCATATGCATAAAAATATTTATAGCACTTTTTATTTTGGTAGTAGCAATGACCTGGAAATAAAGTAGATGCCCATTGATCGATACATAAATTGTGACACATCAATAAAATGGAATATTACTGTTCTACTCAGAAGTGATGAATACCATGTATTGTAGAAGACTTATATAAGCAAGCTAATCCAAAATGAATTGAACAGAATAAGTAAAAAACAATAAAATCATTACAGCTGTGTAATAGGAATGAAGAGGAAAAAATATTTCCTTATATGAAGAGGCGAGGGACTGTTGGATCGTTGCATTGAATGTAAGATTTAGTCTATATAGTGGTTTTGCAGAATTGCTTCCCTCTTCTGCTTTTATTTCTTTTTACAAGGAATGGCCTTGTAAGTAGAGGAAGTATATATATTTCAAAAAACTAGGGGAAAACATTTTTAGTGTTGAATTGGACAGGGTCCAGGAAAGAACCCTGTAACACTCCATAGAAGATATTTTTTTGGTAAGGCAGTGGAGTTAATTGAGTTGCCCAAGGTCACATAGCACAAAAGACTTATTGATTGTGGTGAATCATCTTTATAGATTTACCTATTCACTTATTTGTATTTTCCTATGTCTTGCATTTCTTTATCTTGTCCACAAAGATTATAGTATGGTTTTGTTATCTTATTGGTAAAATCATTGAATCTCAAGAGTTGGAATGGTCCTCCAATGAGGAAATGGGATCCCAGAGATGTTGTGACTGAGTCCCAGTTAGAATGCAGGTCTTTATTATTCCCAAGTCTAAGATAGGAAGAGTCCCTTCTCAGTCAAAAATACTTATAAAATTACTTCAAGAAGTTTATATTTAAAAACGGGAGAAAGCACCTACTCATCTAGCTTTTTATAAGACACTTTCAAAGTAAATATAGAGAAAGGAAATGGCAGTGTGAAGGAAAGGAGATTTGTCTGAAGCTTAGGAAAGACTCAAATTGTGGAAATGAGGCATTTGAGCTGATTTTTAAAAGAATCCAGGGAAATAAGTGGGGGTGAGAAAGGGAGTGTTCTGGGTCTAGAACTGGGACTGGGGTACACATTGCAAAATCATGGAGACAGAAGATGGAGTTTCCTGGGAGATAGGTGTCCTGCTTTAGGAAAAAAAAGTAAAAATACTGAGAAAGTCTTGATTATTCTGATTAATACGATGATCTAAAACAGTTCCAAAGACTCGTAATGAGAAAATTGATGCCTATAAACTGAAGTATAATTTTCTCACTTTATTTTTCTTGTTTTTTTAATGGCTAATGTGGAAATATATTTTGCATGATTTCACATGTATAATTGATATATTGCTTGCCCTCTGAGTCTAGTTGAGAATTGATCGAAGCTTGAACTAAGGTTACTAGCCATGTGAGTGGAGAAGGGGAGATGTTGGAAAGATAGAAATGATAAGATTTATCAAACAATTGGATTTTTGTGGGTTGAAGCAAAATGTAAAGTGGAGGATGAGACTAAGATTGTGACTTGAGACAGTGAAAGTATGGAAGTACCTTTAACAGAAATGGGAATATTGGAAGAAGGGAAGGTTTAAATGAAAAGATAGGAGTTCAGTTGTAGACTTACTGGGTTCAGGATGTCACAGAGGCATCTAGTTTGCAATAGACAATTAGTTGGGATTGAAACTAACCGGAAGGGAACTTTGACTGAAACTGGATTTGTGGATTTGGGAGTCATTTCCATAGAGATAATTAAACACATGGAAGTTGATGAGTTTACAGAGAATGAATGAGTTAGGATTATGGTTCTCAAAAGTGTTTGTTCTTGCAGTTTTTTATTGTGTAAATTATTCTCCAGTTTTGTTATTAAAATAGTTGTCTTTTCAGATTTCTCTAGAGCACACCCATTCATCTGTGCTTATATCACAATAGTATTCCATTGCATTATTGTTTTGGTTTGGGGTTTTTTTGCAAGGCAAGGTGGTTAAGTGACTTGCCCAAGGTCACACAACTGCAGCTAAGTGGCATGGTGGATAGAGCACTGGCCTTGGAGTCAGGAGGACCAGAGCTCGAACTTGACCTCAGTCAACTGACCACTAACTAGCTGTGTGATCTTGGGCAAGTCACTTAACCCTGATTGCCTTGCATCCAGTGCCATATCCAGTCACCCTGATCCATATCTGATCACTGGACCCAGGTGACTTTGGAGGAAAAAGTGAGACTGGTGACTTAACACAACACTCCCTCACTCAAATCCAATTCATGCACTTCTTATGGCATCACACACACACACACACACACACACACACACACCCCGCCATGTTATGGTCTTCTTTGAGAATGAAGGACAGACATTAAGTGTCTTGAGATGGGATTTGAATTCAGGTCCTCTTGACTCCATTGCATCTTCTACCTACCCCCCCCCCCCCAATTACATTCTTTTTTTTTTTTTTTGGTAAGGCAAATGGGGTTAAGTGGCTTGCCCAGGGCCACACAGCTAGGTAATTATTAAGTGTCTGAGACCAGATTTGAACCCAGGTACTCCTGACTCCAGGGCTGGTGCTTTATCCTCTACGCCATGTAGCAGCCCCCCCCCCCATTACATTCTTGTAGCATAATTTGTTAGCTATTTTACAATTGAAGGATACCCCCCCTTAATTTCCAGGTCTTGACTACCACAAAAAAAGAGTTGCCAAACATTTTTGTACATATGGATCTTCTTACCCTATCGTTGCAGATTTCATAATTAGGAGATTATTGGCATTTTTGAAGAATAAAATTCCATTGTAGTATTGAGGTCAAGTGCCAGATTGTAAAGGATTGAGGAGTGAGTGAAAGGGATGAAGTAAAGGCAATGAATGTAGACAACTTCATTTCTAGGAGCTTGGCAGAGATAACAGCTTACCCTGTGTGACTCTTATATGTCCTCCCACAATATGCCATTGAGTATGATTATAGGAGAATGTCAGATCATGAAGGATTTATATTCACATTGAAATGACTTGCTTTGCTTTTGAGTAACCTCCAGTTTTAGTCTATACTATTTAATCTGTTTATGGTGGCTTTAATGTAATGAGGTAGAAGGTTATACTTGAAGTCAGGAAGACCTGACTTTTAAACCTGCCTCTTACACACTTGTATGACCCTGGGAAAGTCATTTAGTTTTTCTGAGTCTTTGTTTTCTCAGTTGTAAAATGGGGATGACAGTAGCAAATGACAGTGTGTCTGATGCTCTTTGCAAATTTTTAAAATGTTGATTAAATGTGAACTATAATTTTTCCACTTTTCCTCACTATTTGAGAAACTAGCAAGATGGTCTTTTATAAAGCCCCATAAGAGTTCCAGTTTTGTTCTTGTGGGTTTAATGGCATTTTTGAACATTGATGGGAGCTGTAAGAACTGTGGTGAAAGTATTGTTAAGTAGTTGGGGTTGACCTAAGGAAGTGTTCTGCTTATTGGTAGAGAGGCTATTTGGAATAGTCTCAGTCATATGAGAATTTATGATTTGGGAGGTAGTCGGTAACCATTTTTTTTTAAGGTTTTTTGCAAGGCAAATGAGGTTAAGCGGCTTGCCCAAAGCCACACAGCTAGGTAATTATTAAGTGTCTGAGGCCGGATTTGAACCCAGGTACTCCTGACTTCAGGGCCGGTGCTCTATCCGCTTCCCCACCTAGCTGCGTGCCCCCCCCCCCCAACCATTTCTTAAAGAACTTGAGTAGCCAAGGGGGTTTCTTGATTCTAGTCTGGAGTTTTTGACTTTGAGAGAGCATGATTTGAAAGCAACTATTTGCTGAGAGGCTTCTTTGTTTACTTGGAAGATGTTTTGTATGGTCTTGTACTTAATCAGTTTTCCTTCCTTTTCCTTTGTTTCATACCAGGCTTTCAGGGATGATACAGCAGAGCATATTCTGCTTTTCAGCAAGACAAATCTGTTAGTTTCACCATACAGTAGACTTGTAGCCTCAGAGAAATATTTAAAACTGGAAAAATCAGGGCAGCTAGGTGGTACAGTGGATAAAACACCGGCCCTGGAGTCAGGAGTACCTGGGTTCAAATCCGGCCTCAGACACTTAATCTAGCTGTGTGGCTTTGGGCAAGCCGCTTAACCCCATTTGCCTTGCAAAAACCTAAAAAAAAAACTGGAAAAATCAGTTAGATGGCTAGTTCCTTTTCTCTAATAAGACTGATTGTTGAATTGGTTATAATGAAAGATACTCCTGGCTTGATAGGGAATTACTGAAAGAAAAGTGCTTGAGGAAGGGTTGTCCTCAACTGTATTGCTTTGTTTCTCAAAAATTTTAAAAGAAATCATTATTTTTCTCATGCTCCTCAGAGCATGCAACCCCATTTAATAGGCTTTTGTTTTCTGTAGAATAACTCTATGAGACATATGATCTTAGTTTGTAAAATCTATCTGGAGGCCATGGTTATTCCAGAAGAGTTTGGTAGAGAAAAAATACCACACCTGGATTACGAGTATTACTTTGTAGAGATAAGATTTTTTGCTCAGGAATTTTCCAGACAAAACTACACCCAAAGGGCAACAAAAATGTGCATACTATTTGATCCAGCAATACCACTACTGGGTCTATACCCTGAAGAGATGATGAAAAAGGGTAAAAGCATCACTTGTACAAAAGTATTCATAGCAGCCCTGTTTGTGGTAGTAAAGAATTGGAAATCAAGTAAATATCCTTCAGTTGGGGAATGGATGAACAAATTGGTATATGTATGTATGTATGTCATGGAATGCTATTGTTCTATTAGAAACCAGGAGGGATGGGAATTCAGGGAAGCCTGGAGGGATTTGCATGAACTGATGCTGAGTGAGATGAGTAGAGCCAGAAAAGCATTGTACACCCTAACAGCAACATGGGGGTGATGATCAGCCTTGAAGGACTTGCTCATTCCATCAGTGCAACAATCAAGGACAATTTGGGGCTATCTGCAATGGAGGGTACTATCTGTATCCAGAGAAAGAAATGTGGAGTTTGAACAAAGACCAAGGACTATTACCTTTGATTTAGGAGGGAAAAAATTGTTACCTTATTGTCTGATCTTGCCATCTCTTATACTTTATGTTTATTCCTTAAGGATATGATTTCTCTCTCATCACATTCAATTTGGATCAGTGTATACCATGGAAACAACGTAAAGACTGGCAAATTTTCTTCTTTGGGGAGTGGGAAGTAAGATTAGGGGAAAAATTGTAAAACTCAAAATAAATAAAATCTTTGAAATAATAAAAATAATTTTCCCGACAAAATACAAATTTGTCAGTTTCTCTTTTGCTCTCTCTCAACCAAGGAGTTCATTCTAATTTGTCTGAAAGACTTGAAAGAGAACAGTTTTGAGACAGTTATAAAGTATAAACTGTATTTTGTAATTGGGGGAAAAAGGAGAATTTTATATAAAAGAAAACTTATGATTTTCCTTTTTTTTTTCAGTTTTTAGTTTTTGCAAGGCAATGGGGTTAAGTGGCTTGCTCAAGGCCACAGGGCTAGGTAATTGTTAAGTGTCTGAGGTCGGATTTGAACTCAGGTACTCCTGACTCCAAGGCCAGTGCTCTATCCACTGCACCACCTAGCCGCCCCTTCCATGTACTTTTTAAGAATGTTGAATTGTTTCCTCTATTGGTAATTCATAGGCTCTTAAAATAACAATCTAAACTTCAGAGATTATCATATAATATTGCTGAGCTGAAACCCAGGCCTTCTGATTCCCAGTTCTGTGGCTTTTTCATTATGGGAGCCACATGGTGTGATTTTTTTTTTTTTTTTTTTTGCCTTTGAAATCTGTACTGGATTGAACTCTTCTCACTTTTTTTCATGAACTGATTTTTTTGTTTTGCTTTTTTAGTTTTGCAAGGCAATGGGGTTAAGTGGCTTGCCCAAGGCCACACAGCTAGGTAATTATTAAGTGTCTGAGGTCAGATTTGAACTCGGACTCCTGACTCCAGGGCCAGTGCTCTGTCCACTGCGCCACCTAGCCGCCCCTCTTCTCACCCTTTCATTAAGAATTCACCATTTCTTCTCTAGCTTCACTTATGCACAACAAAGTTAGAAGACTCTTGATAGTTTCATAGAAGGGGTTAAGGACTATTTTTGACATCATCATTTATGCATTATTGTCATTTTTATTTCAAGCCATTAAGTTTGTTTTAAATTTCAGCAGCTGTGGCAACCTTTTTTTGGGGGGGGGGGTGTCTATACAGGGCATACTTATCTAGGTTTGCCTGAAATGCATCATAACAACTTGGGAAACAACTTATTTGGGATAAGCTAGCATTTGAGACTTGATAATGTTCATTTGCATGAACCCCTCCCCTTTGTGACTTTGCTTCTTTGAACCTGTACCCTTAAAGGTTGTTTCAACTAATTATGGAAGTAGCTAAAAGAGTGACATTGGAACTCGCCCGCCCGTGTATACTTGCTCTCAGCTAGGTAGCACAGTGGATCGAGTACTGACCTTGGATTCAGGAGGATGGGTGTTTGAACCCAACCTTATTTACTAGTTGTATGGCCTCCAGTCGTTCTGATTCATGTTTGCCCTCTGGATGCAGCTCTGAAGGAGAAAGTGAGGCTTGTGACAGCACAGCCCCCCTCCCCCAACTCAGATCCAGTTCACGTGCTTGTCATGGCATTGCCTCTCTGATGCTGTGGTCTCCTTCAAAAATGAAGGATAAATATCATCATTATTATTACTTGCTGTCAGATTAATGTTTGTTTCCTGATAGCTACTCTCATCGTTTTGTATCTGTATAGAAGAGATTATTCTTTTTTCCCTAAGAATGAGCCATTTGTACTTTTATTTTTCATTGTTTTCTGGAATTTTCATTACTAAACCCTATCTGTCCTTCTTGTTCAATAATTTCATACTTTGGTGTGCCTATAACTATGCCATACTGTCTAGCAACCCTGTGTATTAGAAACTAGAAAGATATTAATGTAATCTGAAACTATAGTTTCCAGGAAATGAGAAGCACGATTACTGAATCAGAGAATGTGGCTTTTATTAAATTAGTTGTTGCAGGAGGGAACAGTTGGTTTTGATCCCAAGTGAAAAATCAGTTTCAAATAAATTTGCCAGCCTACACAATTCTTGTTCACATTTGTAGTTTTTTCAATTTGTGGTTTTATTAATCTATCTTCATAGTTATGTTTATAGGCAAAGTACTGATTCAAGTGAAATAACCTCTTTGTCAGTGATCAAAATGTGATGCATTTTGTGAAGAAATCGTTATTCATGAAACATGAGTGGCTCAGGAATTGAGAGCTTTGTGTGAGAAAGGTTTGCTGCTACTATTTCTTATCCCTAAGTTAAAGTGAATTGCCTAGGTAGCTGCTCAGGTTTGCAGGGGTTTGGGAGAGCATGCTAATTTGCATAATTTTTTTCTTGCCAAAAATTGTTGCTGTTGGTATGTTTAGATTTGAGTAGTAATTTCATTCAGGAAAAATTGATCAGCATGTCAGGTCTAGTAGGTGTCCACTGCCTTTTCCCTACCTTCATTCTAAAAACATAAAAACAAAATTAAAAATCCTCAAATATATTTAACTTAAATATGTCCAACTTTCCTGATATCCCTTGAAGCTCAGAATATCCCAATCGAAATTATTCATTGCCCCTCTCAGTTTCCCAGTTTGTCAATAATATAACTAACGTTCTTTTATCTTGAAATCGTGATGCTTTCCTTGTTTGAGAGCTTCAATTTTTGGTGGTTTTCTTCATGCTTATATCCATTTATTAGTCAATTTCTATCAGTTTTTTTTAGTAACCAAACAGTTCTTTATTGTGTGCATGATATCTTGATATATACTACGATCTATCCTCCATTATCATGGCTATCATTGCAGGCTGGACACTCATTGCTTCAGCTTGTGCAAATGCAAGTTGTACTCTAATTGGTTTCCATTTTACAATCCGTGCATTACTAATTGATTCATCTGTATAAGACATCAATTTCATAAAAGTAACTTTCCTGTTGAGAAAACTCTGGCGGCCCCACATTTCTCATAGACTCAAATTTAAACTCTTTAGCTAAGCTTTCAAGTCTCTCTTAAGATTTTTTTTTTTTGCAAGGCAATGGGGTTAAATAGCTTGCCCAAGGCCACACAGTGGCCACACTGAGGCCGGATTTGAACTCGGGTACTCCTGACTTCAGGGCTGGTGCTCTATCTACTGTGCCACCTGGCTGCTCTTAAGATTTGACCTTTCCTTCCCACCTACCTCACCACCCTTAGGTCCTCTCTGCTGTCATTTACTAACCAAATTAGGCAGATTGCTCCAGACATACTTATTTTTTTGAATTTTTCCCTGCTTTGCTTAGCTCTTCCCTCCATTTAAAAAGTTTTTACTTCCTATTCTTCTCTTTTCTTCTCCATTAGTCTTAATTAGTCTGATCCCTACTAGGTAGAAGAAATCTTTTTTGAATTCCCATAGTATTTTGTTTGTTTCTTTTATTTTTCCACTTTTTAAATATTTATTCTCATTTTGTACAAATTTTTTTTACATCAATAAAATATTCTTAAGAGTAAACGAAATACCCCCTCCCAAAAAATATACTCGCTTGAGCAATAAAGTAAAGGGGAGAGAAAAAAATTAAAATTAAAATTAAAAAAATAATAGTAATAATTGTAGGTATGGCCAGGTGGCGCAGTGGACGGAGCACCAGCCCTGGAGCCAGGAGCACCCAAGCCCACATCCAGCCCTGTACACCCAACAGTCACCCAGCTGTGTGACATGCAAGCCACCCCAACCCCACTGCCATGCAAAAACCAAAAAAAGAAAAAAAAAGACCCAAAATAAAATAAAATAGTAATAATAGTAGGGGCAGCCGGTTGGCAGACAGAGCACTGGCCCTTGAGCCAGGAGCACCCGGGTCCAAATCCAGCCTCAGATACCCAAGGATCAACCTGCTGTGCGGCCCCAGGCAGGCCACCCAGCCCCATTTGCCCTGCACCCTCCCCCAAATAATAATAATAAAAAATGTGCCTCAGTCTGTGTTCCAACACCACCAACTCTGTCACAGGTGGATCACATTCTTTATAAGTCCATCACAAAAGTTACTTCCATATTTTTCCACTGTTGCCATTGCTGATCGCAACTTCCTCCTTTCGTATTTCTCCACTACCATGTACTATATTTTCCCTCTCCTTTCACTCTGACTCTGCTGTAGGGTCGCTGAGTGGCGCAGCAGACAGATCCTTGGCCCTGGGGCCAGGAGGCCCCGAGCCCCCCCCCCCCCACCTCTTAGGCCCAGCATCCACCTGGCCCTATGGTCCCGGACAGGCCATCCAATCCCAGCCCTTTGCAAGAGGTAAAAAAGAAAATGTGTTATATCTGACCACTCTCCTGCCATGGTCCATCCTCTTCTCCATCACTCACATCCCCCCCTTCCCCCTGTCTCCCCCCCCTTCTTACTCCACATGTCTATACCCCATTGAGTATATATGCTGCTTCCTCTCTTAGCCACCTCTTATGATAGTGAAGATTCCCTCATTCCCCCTAGCCTTCCCCCTTCCATATCATTACAATAGCTCATTGTAATAAAGAAAAATCTTACATGAAATATCTTGGCCTATTCCCCCCTCTCCTTTTTCTTTCTCCCCTTACATTTCTCTTTTTTCTGTTGACTCCATTTTTATACCATATTTTATCTTCAAATTCAGCTTTCGCCTGTGCTTCATCTATAAAATCTCCTTCTATCTGCTCTGTTACTTGAGAAGGTTCATATGAGTATTGTCAGTGTCATTTTTTTCTATATAGAAATACATGCAGTTCATCATCATTAAGTCCCTCATATTTTCCCCTTCTCCTCCAGTCTTTATGCTTCACCTGAGTCCTGTATTTGAAGATCAAGCCTTCTGTTCAGCTCTGGCCATTCCAACAGGAACATTTGAAATTCCCCTGGTTCATTGAAAGTCCATCTTTTTCCCTGCAAGAGGACATTCAGTTTTGCTGGGTAGTTGATTCTTGGTTGCATTCTAAGCTCTTTTGCCTTCCAGTGTATTATATTCCAAGCCCTACAAGCTTTTAATGTAGTTGCTGCTAAGTCCTGTGTGATGCTGACTGCAGCTCCATGATATTTGAATTGTGTCCTTCTGGCTGCTTGTAATATTTTTTCTTTGACTTGGGAGTTCTGGAACTTGGCTATAATATTCCTGGGAGTTGGTTTTTTGGGATCTCTTTCTCGGGGGGATCTGTGGATTCTCTCCATTTCTATTTTGTCCTATGCCTCTAGGATATCAGGGCAATTTTTCTGTAGTAATTCTTTGAAAATGATGTCAAGGCTCTTTTCCTGATCATGACTTTCAGGTATTCCAATAATTTTTAAATTATCTTTCCTAAATCTGTTTCCCATATCAGTTATTTTTTTCAATGAGATATTTCACATTTTCTTCTAATTTTTCATTCTTTTGGTTTTGAAGTATTGAGTCCTGATTTTTAGTAAATTCATCAATCTTCCTGAATTCTATTCTTTGTCTGAAGGATTTGTTTTCCTCAGAGAGCTTTCTTATCTCTTTTTCCATCTGGCCAATTTTGCTTTTTAAAGCATTCTTCTCCTCAATAACTTTTTGAACTGTTTTATCCATTTGACCTAAGGTAGTTTTTAACATGCTATTTTCTTCAGCATTTTTTTGGATTTCCTTGACTAAGCTGCTGACTTCATTTTCATGTTTTTCTTGCATCTCTCTCATTTCTTTTCCCAGTTTTTCTTCTAACTCCCTCATTTGATTTTCAAGGTCTTTTTTTGAGCTCTGTCGTAGCCTGAGCCCAATTTCTGTTTTTCCTTGGAGTCTTTAGATGCAGGAGCTTGTGCTTCCTCATCTTCAGACTGAGTGTTTTGATCCTTCTTGTGCTCACAGGCAAAATATTTCTCAATTGTGTTCCTCTTGTTTCTCTGCTCATTTTCACAGCCTGAGCCTGTTTGGGGGGTGCTTCCTGAGCTTTTGGGACACTCCCATGAGGGTCTCAGTGTGTGAGGCTCTGTCCTCCCTCCTGGTCTGTGAATGACCATATGGGGTTTGGGGGGGGGGTCCTGCTGTTCTATGGGGGAGGGGGACCTAGACTGCGATCAGGATCTGAATGTTTCCTGGATCTGGACTGCCTTGGCCATGCTGCTTGCTGTTTGCCCTGAGGGCTGGGCTTCACATGCTTGTTCTGCCAGAGGTCCCCCATTGTTCCCCCAATCTGTGCCTGGTGCTCCCTGTGACTGCCTCCGGGAGGCTGAAGTTCTTTGCTCTGGTGGGCCACCCCTCCAACCCCAGGGAGCAGAGCCTTTCTGCTCTTTTCCAGGTTACCTTGAGTAGGAGAACTGCCTCACTGGGTCCCTCTGGTTTCTGTCTCTCGAAAATTTAGAGTCCTTAGTTTCGAAGATTTATGAGAGAGTGCCTAAGACAGGATCATCTCTTGTGGACATCTTGACTCCGCCCCCCTCAAAAATGACTTTTTAGGGTTTTTGGGGTTTTTTTTTGACATGTTGATGGGGTTAAGTGGTTTGCCCAGGGCTACACAACTAGGTAATTAAGTATCTGAGCCTGGATTTGAACTCCTAACTCCAGGGCCAGTGTTCTATCAACGGTGCCCCCTAGCTGCCCCCCAAAAATGACTTGTAATTTTTTTTCTTGAATTTCCTGATTGGGGGCGGCTAGGTGGCATAGTGGATAAAGCACTGGCCTTGGAGTCAGGAGTACCTGGGTTCAAATCCGGTCTCAGACACTTAATAATTACCTAGCTGTGTGGACTTGGGCAAGCCACTTAACCCCATTTGCCTTGCAAAAACCTTAAAAAAAAAATAAAGAATTTCCTGATTAGGACTTTGGTGCATTTCTAGATCTTTTTTTGAATATTTGTGAGTGGGAGTTGGTGTGTACTACTTCTCCTTACTCAGACATCTTAACTGGTCCTCCCCAAATTACTATTTTGGGACAGATTTTTTTTTTCCTATTTTGGCCAATGTATATTTTAAAAATTTTATATTTTTTTAACCTGTAAAATCTTTTCACCCCATTACCCCAAGATTCCTTCCCTCATTTAGAAGTAAAGTAAAACAAAAACCATTACAAACATTTAATCAAAATAAATTTCTACTTTGGTCAATTCTCCTCTCTCCCTCTCCCTCCTCTCTAATTATTTCCTTCTAATTCACTTTTGAGTTCTTTACACCTCAATCAGGAGTTAAATAGCATGTTTTCTCTTGAAATGTGTTTCATCATTATAGTGATAAGAATTCATAATTCTTTCAGTTGTTTGTCTTTACTATATTGTCATTGTATTAATTCTGTTCACTTTATTCTGCATCAGTCTTACAAGACTTGCCAAGTTTCTCTGAAGCCATCCCGTTCATCATTTCTTACAGAATGATATTCTATCCCATTTACATAAGAAAGCTTTTGCATCTACTCTGTAATTTATGAACACCTCAATTCCTATTTTTTGCCATTTTAACAAGAACTATAAATGTTTTTGTATATCCTTAGAATTTGTTTTGCTTAGGACTAATCCCTTCCTTAAACTACCTTCCCTCTAGTTTTCCTTCCTTTTCTTCTTTCTCCTATTTCCTTTTTTAATGAAATATATTTCTGTACTACTTAGCTATGTGTTTGTATTCTTTGTTCCTTTGATCAGTTCAGTAGAGAATAACATTTAAATGGCAGCTTCCCTTCTCCCATCCCCTTTCTTGTTTATATAGATGTTTGCTTGTACACACACATTTCTTCTAACCTTACTTCCCTTCCCTTTTAATTCCTCTTCCCCACAATTCTACTAAGACTTAGCTAAGACTACTACTCCCAGGCCTTGTCTAAAGAGACTTCCTTAAGGACCCCATGATGATGATAAGGCTCAGATGTGATGCATGTATTATCTCCATTTACATGAATATAAGCAGTTTATCCTTGTAGTTCTTTATTGTTCATTCATGCTTATTTTTTTATGATAACATAACTCCTGTATTTGAACTTCACATTTTCACTGCAGCCCTGGTCTTTACATTGAAAATGTATAAAAGTCCTCTGTTTCCTTAAAAGTTAATTTTTTCTCCCTGTAAATAACATTATGTTCAGTTTTGCTAGATAAGTGGTGCTTAATTGTAAGCCCATTTCCTTTTCCTACTTGGACTGTTATATTCCAAATTCTCTGCTCCTTTATCTGATGGTTACTAAATTATATGATCTGACTGCGCTCCCTGGGTACTTGAATTTTTTCTTTCTAAGTACTTGCAGTAGTTTTGTTTTTCCTTGATCTGGAAGGTCTGAATTTTTGCTATGATGTTCCTAGAGTGTGTTTTAGGAGGTGACTGGTAGAATTCTATTTTCACTTTTTCCTCTTGTTCTAAGAACTCTGGTCAGTTTTAAAAAGACTTCTTGAATTAGAAGTTCTAGCCTCTTTTTTGATCATGTTGTTTAGCCAAGCTAAGATATATTTTTTTTAACTCTTCATCTCTTCTAGGAATTTTAGGTAAGCTTTTATTTTCTCCTTAGACTTTGCTTGTAGATGTTTTGCAGTCATTCTCTTCTGGTTTGTGTGCTATCCTCTGTCACCATTCTAGCTCTTTAGGGTAGAATTCTTTTTTGTCTGCCTTGTTTGTTCATTCTTTCAGCCTACTTCCTGACTTGAAGCTTGGCTCTGTATACTTTTGGAGGGAAGGTTTGGGCTGTTACTATTGTTACATTCTTCAGGCATTGAAAATTGTGTTATTTCAGGATCTTAGGAAAGCTAGATGATATATTGAATAGAACACTAACCTTGAAGTTAGGAGATTGGGAATTCAAATTCAACCTCAGACATTTGACACGAACTAACTATATCTCCAGTCATCCCAATTCATATCTGGTCACTGAACCCAGATGATACTGGTGGGGAAAATGAGGCTGATGACTTAGCACAACACCCCTTCTTTTAGTTATGATTCATGTGCTTTTCATGACATCATGTCCCCTGATGTCATGGTCTTCTTTGGGAGGATAAACTTCCCATTTTAGAATCTTAGGGACAAACTGGGGGGACCACACTATCATGCTTTGGTCTTATTCATCAGCCCCTATCAGCCAGCTGGAAAGCTTTGTTGACTCAGAGTAACAGAATTGTAACCTCCCTTTTGGTCTGGGATTCTTGCTCTGGGTATTCTCTTCAGTCTGGGCTAGATGCTGGAACAGAGATTTGCGCTATGCCCTTGGTGTCTGAACCCTCCTGCAACTTTTTTCAGGATCTCCTTTCTTGGTTCACTGCCCAAGGCCTTACCATCAGGGAATCTACCATCAGATGCATATCATCTACCCAGTCCGCCTTGAATCTATGATCCAGAACTGGGCAACAAAGCTTCCAGTTGGCACCTATATCCTTGTGGCTTGTGTCTGGGGTACTTCTATATGAATCTGGGACCTCCTTTTCTTTGGTGCAGTTTCTTCTTGGACACTGGAGTGCTTTACTTTCTGTGTACTTTCTACCTGTCTACCTTGGTTGGACAAATGAAACTCACTGACTTTTTCTGGATTGCTTCATCAAAATTTAGTTTGATACATTTTCTAGGTTTGTTTGGAAGTTTTGTGGACAGAAGTTCAATTGCACTGCTTCCTACTTCACCATCTTGGTTCTGTTTGCTCCCCAGTTTATTTCTATTATGAATTTGTCAGATATTTTTCTATAGAACGATTAGGAAAGATTGTGTATCAAACTGAATCTTACTTCTGAATAACCTTTAAAAATTTTTCAGCAAGGAAATAGGAAATTGTCTCCTTTTCATATTTAATGTGAAATATTCCATGGTAGTCCCTTTAGAACTTCTAGTCTTTTTATTTTTTTAAATTATTAATTGAAACTCTTTTCTTTCTTTGGACTAGTTCCTTCTTTCTGTTACTTTCTCTAATTTAACATTTATCTGTAAACTGTATATCTTATTCATTCACAGTTATTTGCATAGTTCCTTCCTCTCCCAAACTCCCATTTGATTGTGAACTCCTTCAGGGAAGGAATTTTTTTGCCTTTTTTAAATATCCTTAGTAAGGATAGCTAGCATTTATATATTCCTTTAAGATTTTCAAATATCATTGTCAATGTCATACTGTATCAATATAAATATCATCTCATTTTATCCCCCACAACAACCCTGGGAGTTAGGTGCTGTTATTATCTCCATTTTACAGATGAGGAAACTGAGGCAGAGAAAGAGAGGTTAGGTGATTTGCCCAGAGCCACACAGTACATATTTGAGACTCCAACCTAACCCCTGTATAACTATCTTCCTAATAATTAATAATAAATGCTTGCTGACTTGTTTTTTTAATGATCCCTGTCACAATCCACCTATATCCCTCAAAAAAAACCCCTTCCTTAATAATAACAATAATCATAGTGACCATTTATATACCAGACACTGTGCTAAACTGTTCACATTTATCTCATTTGATCCTTACAACGACTCTGGGAAATAGGTGCTTTTATTATCCACATCTTTTTGGTGAAGAAACTGAGGCAAACAGGTTAAGTAACTTTTGTGGGGTCATATAACTAGTAAATAAATGTTTGAGTCTGGATTTGAACTCAGGTCTTCCTGAGGTCTTGACCCAGCTTCCTCAAATAGTCATTTGAGCTTCCTCATATTAGTCACTGGAGGTGGGGTTGTTGGGCAGTGGGGTTAAGTATCTTGCCCAGTGGCACACAGCTAATTAGTATCAAGTGTCTGAGATTGAAGTTGAACTTAGGTCCTCCAGACTCCAGGGTTGCTACTCATCATAGTCACTTTCTTAAAAAACAAACACTCTTGGCTATATCTGAGAAATGATGTCTCTTTCTACACTCTGTTACCTCTCTCCTGGGAAGTAAGAGAGCATGGTTTGTCAATCTTCTAGAGTGGTTTCAGTTATGATGGTTTTTCTTTGCAGTGTTGTAGTCAGTGTATAAATTGTTTTCCTGCTGTAACAATTCATATGAATACTCCCAGGGTTCTTTGAATGCAATAATATTTGATTATTATTTAATTGATAATTTATTTTTAAGAATTAAATTTTAAAAAATTTAAAATAAAATCCACACACACACACTCACTCTCTCTCTCTCTCTCTCTCTCTCTCTCTCTCTCTCTCTCTCTCTCTCTCCTACCCCTTCTCCTTCTACTAGAAAAGAAAATCTTTGTAACATATAGGCATATACTATATTATATAATTTATTTAACCATTCATTAAGTGGTGAGAAACTTCTTTGATGCCACTTTTTTGCTGCAACAAAACATGGTATTGTAAATATTTTTCTATATGTGGGTATTTTACCTCAGTCTTTGATTTCTTTGGAGAGCATAAATTAGAATTGATTTTACTGGATCAAAGACTGTGCCCAAGTTTAAAATAGAACCCTTTTTGAAAATTATTACAAATTGCTTCCAGAATGGTTGACCACTTCTCAGTCCTACCAAGATTGTATTAATATATCTCCTCCTGTATTCCTTCTGAACATTGTTGGATTTTTTTTTTCATTTTATCAAATCAGCCAATCAGATGGGTGAATTTGAAACCTCGATTGTTTTAATTTATTTTATTTTTAATAATTTGGGACATTTTTATATGATTGTTGATAACTTTGCTTTTTTCCCTTAAGAATTGCTTTATTCATAGTTCAATATTCACTTATCTTTTGTAAAGGCGCTCCTGTTCTTATATATTTGACTCAATTCTTTTTTTATTTTTTGACTCAATTCTTTTTTTTAGGGTTTTGCAAGGCAATGGAGTTAAGTGGCTTGCCCAAGGCCACACAGCTAGGTAGTATCTGAGACCAGATTTGAACCCAGGTTCTCCTGACTCCAGGGCCAGTGCTTTATCCACTGTGCCACCTAGCCACCCCTTGACTCAATTCTTTATAGATTTTTTTGGAGATAGCTGCAACAAATGTTCACTTTAACTTAACTATTTCCATTCTAATTGCATTGATTTTATTTCTGTAGAAACTTTGCAGTTTCATAAAATCAAAATTATACATTTTTTTCTGTCTCGTTTAATTAAGAACTCTATCCCATTCATTGTTGTGTGAGGTATTTTTTTTTCATACTCCACAATTTATAATATGACCCTTTTATATCTAAATTATGTATCCATTTGTAGCCATGGTATATGATGTGAGATGTTGATCTCATTCCTTACCAGTTTTTGTAAAAAACTG
The DNA here is from genome assembly GCF_037893015.1 of Macrotis lagotis. Lineage (NCBI taxonomy): Eukaryota > Metazoa > Chordata > Mammalia > Peramelemorphia > Peramelidae > Macrotis > Macrotis lagotis. The sequence goes on from NC_133658.1 coordinate 848,508,536, forward strand.
AGTCCTTATCCTAGTAGTTGGAGTCCTTAGGTTTATCAAACACTGGTCAACTTTTCTGTTTTCTACCCAGTACCAAATAGTTTTAATGACTACTTTTAGATCGGTATTACCATCATGCCCCTTTCCTTTCCACTTTTTAAATTCTTTGCCTTGAAAGTGTTCCTTCAGATTAATTTTTTAACTTTTTTTAACTTTACCACTCTTCTATTAGTTTTCTTAGAGTGACCTTGAAGCTGTAAATTAACTTAAATAGTATTAGTATTGTCATCCATTTGGGACATTAGCATGACTCAACCATGAAGTGTTTCTCTTAAGATTATTTAAATCTCTTCATTAAAAAAAGTGTTTTGGGTTGTGTTCATAAAATTCTCAAGTGTGGCTTATTAAGTGGAGTCTCATTTTCATGTATTATTGTACTTGTAGACTTTAACCATTAACAATAATAATAATAATAATAATAATAATAATAATAATACAACTCATCTGCAGGATATTTGGCCCATTTCTCAGTGTGATTTTTCTCTCATTTCAGAGTAATTGCTTCCTGACTTTGTAATTTGGAGAAATTTAAGACATTGAGAAGGTCCGGTTTTGGGAGGGGTTCCAGTTGTCATTGTTCAAATAAGGTAAATTGATAGATCCCAGGAGGAAATAACTTCTTTATTTGGGAGTTGAAATCTAGTAGTAATAAGATTCTTGATTTTTCTTGAAAATGCTTTATAAACGGTTATTCTTTTTATAGCTTTTAAAAATCAAATTTCTTTTTAATCACTGAAAAATTCTTTCCCCTCACCATTGCTCTTGTTCTTGATTGAGAAAGAAAAACAGAGATATGTAGCTAGATAAAACATCGTTATAGTGGCCATGTCTAAAAAAATATGTCTATCTGCCCTGAGTCCATCATCTTTCTTTTAAGATGTGTATCAGTTAGTTATTTTAAGGTCCATTTATTTATCTTACTAATCTACCTGTGAAACCATATGTTATAGGAGAATTTTGAACTTAACAGCTTTTGTTTTAAATGTTATAAAAATGAAAATTTCCAAATTATCTGTTTCTTATATCTGATATTATCTGAAATATTTCCTATTTTCCCTTGTTAGAGGAATTTAAGATTCTGCTTTTATTAGAAATCCATTTTGTATTTTAGACTATTTTAGATCTAGAAAGAAACAAAAAATTATTTTAATTTTTCATAATGCCTTTTACTTGATTGCCTTTCCTTAAGAAACTTTACAGTAATTCCTGATGCTGCTTTTGTGAAAAACAATTTTTGAAATTTTCTTTGAAGAATATTTGTGGTATCTCACTGTTGACAAGTCTCCTGGAAACAAGTATGATAAGTAAAGCGACTGATTGAACTGGATGATACAGCTTTTTAAATCAAAAACTAGACTTGGCTATAGAATGAAACATGTACAGTTGTTAACATGAGCCTAGAACTTAGAGGTAAATTTAAGAAGGAAAGGGAATGAGTATTTTATGAATCTTGCGTTATATTCCAGGCACTGTATTATAACCTAAGCCCTTTATAAATATTATTTTACCTTGATAACAACCCTATAATATAGGTACCATTATTATTATTCCCCACATTATAATTAAGAAAATTTTCACCTGAAGTGACTTGCTCATTATCACCTATCTTGTGTATCTTGAGACTGGATTTGAACTCAAGTCTTCCTTACTCCATACCTAGTACTCTTATCCTACTGAGCTGGCTGGCTAGGTATGAGAATAGGTCTGAAAATCATCTCCTTAGTGATAGGAACTGGACCTGTGATTTTTATTAATAGCAGATATCTTCTCCTTCTCCCTTTCCTTCTCCCTTTCTGATGACCATCAGCTACCTAGAGCCTACCTGAGCTGTTTTGATGACTTACTTGATTCAATTGAGACAGGATTCATCATCTCTGTTCTTGCCAGTGAGATGGAAGGTTTCCAGGTCTTAAATTTGTCCTGCCACTGTGACTGTGTACCCTTCTCTACCACCTTAGAGATGCTCTGGCATTGCCATCTGATTTACCATGCACTCTGTCTTCTTGGTATCTGGGCTTTCCTAATCTTTCCCAGTCAGAGTGTGAACTGCTCAAGAACAGAGACTGACTTGATTTCTTTCTTTGTGATCTCAGCATTTGACAAATGCTTTCCACATAATTAGCACTTCATAAACACTCTAAAGTAGCTCACTACTAATGCAGGTAGCATTTTTGTTATAGTTTATAATCTTTAATTATTCCATGGAACACAAGTGTCAAACTCATTGACCAGGCTTCTCCAGTATATCCCATCAAATTAAAATGTTATTGTGAAATATTTGACAAAATAAAATGAAAATACTATACAACTTAGATCATGTCAATTTGTGGTTTTCTACTTGCCTAGATAGAATATTGAGACCTTCCTAATCTTACCTAGGATCACATAGCTAGTATGTAATATAAGTGAATTTGAACCCAGATTGTCTCCTGTCAGGACCAGCTCTCTCTGCTATGTCACTCTACAAGAGTTGATGAGATCATCTAGCAAGTGAGTAGATAGAGAAGAGGAGGAGAAGAGGACCCAGGACAAAGCCCTGGGGAACAGCCACACTTTGGAGTAACTTGATGACTTAGCAGAGAGCAGGTCAGTGAAATGAGGAATTAAAGATCATTATGAGGTTAAGAACCTGGGAGACTAAAACAATGTCTGTCACAAGGATGGAAATAGGGAAATTTAGAGGAAGGCTAGTTGAGGGAAATAAAGTTGTAATTGAGATTCATCTATTCCTACTCATCCTCTGTGATTCATTTTGTCTCATCAAAAAAAAAATGAAAGATGTTTGTGTGTTGCTACCCTGTGCCCTCCTCTCCCCAAGTGGAATGGTGATTCACCAATTCCTGCACCTGTTACAGGGGTACCAGTAATGAGAGGGGTTAGAGGTGGTGTTGGGGAACAGTGTTGGAAGGTGGGCTTCTGTTGGAGAGTTAACAGGTGGTTTGGGGAAATGAGAGGGTACCTACTCTTTTACCCTTTAATGGGGACCCACTGCTATAAAGCATGGGTGGGAATTCCATGGAGGGAAGGAGAAAAGGCTTTTGCAAAAGATGAATTTGTAGCAGTCAATTTAAACTTGGGAAGCAATATAGAACTATTGAAGAATATTTTAAGTTTTTTTTCTTCTGAATTTAACAAGCATCAACCTTTGATTTTTTTTTTTAAGAAGCTGTGGACTTCTGTAGACTTTTGAAATATATGTTAAAATGAACATGATAGTACCATGCATAAGAGGTCTCATGGTATAGTAGAGAACTGGCTTCGAAGCAAGAAGGCTGAAGTTCAAGCCTAGATTTTTTTTTGAACTTTTTATGTTTTCAATTCTATGCAAAGAGAATTTTCAGCATTTATCTTTTTGTAAGTGCCCGAGTTCCACATTTTTTTATATCCCTCCCTTTCCGTACCCATCCCCTTAACAGCAAGTAATCTGATAATAGATTATACCTATGCAGTCATGTTTAAAATTTCCTTCTTAGTCATTTGTGAAAGAAGATCAGAACTAAAGGGAGAAAAACTATAAAACCCATAAAAAAGTGAAAATAGTATGCTTTGGTCCTTATTCAGGCTCCATAATTTTCTCTAGATATGAATGGCATTTTCCATCACAAATCTTTTAGAATTGTATTTAATTGCTGAACTGCTGAGAGGAGCTAAATCCATCATATGTACAATATTCTCCTGGTTCTGCTCACTTCACCCAGCATCAGTTCATAGAAGTCTTTCCAGGCTTTTCTGAAGTCCACCTGCTCATGATTCATTAAAGAACAATAAATAAACAGTTCTCCATCACATTCATGTTACACAGTTTGTTCAGCCATTTCTCAATTGGTTGACACCCCCTCATTTTCTAGTTCTTTGTCATTACAAAAAGATGGCTACAAATACTTTCATACATGTAAGTCTTTTTCCCTTTTTTTATGATCAAGTCTAGCTTTTGCTACATACTAAGTATATGATCCTGAGCATACCCTTGGTGCTCTTGGAGACTTCTAAGAGTAACTTTTCTAACTTCCTATGCCAGTTAAATCACCGATCTATTTCCAATTTCTAGTAACTTAACGGCTCGCACTATTTGTGTTCCCTTCTATATCTCCTTTTGTTCACTTCTTTCTTTTAAAAAATGTTTCATTGATGTTCTGCCCTTCCCCAATACTGCCCAACAGTATTTTCTCCTCCTCTCCCCCCTCTAAGCTCTTTATAAGAAATATAATTAAGCAAAACAAATGACCCTATGACTATTTCTGGAATTGTCTGATATTCTTCACCTCTAATATGTCACCCCTCTCAAGAAGTGGGCGAAATGCTTCAATGTATCATGAGGTCATTATTATTCACCTCATTGATCCAGTCCTGAGATCTTTCAGTTATTTCCCTTTAAAATAATAGATAATAAAATAATAAAAAATGGTATTTTCATCTCTCCTAGATACATGAATTTTCTTTGTGCAAACACTTTACAGTTTCATGTAATCAAAATTGTTGTATGTTTTTTTACTTTTCTTTCTCCCTTGTTTGGTTAAAACTATGTTTCCCACTCATAACTGTGAAACATATATGATCTACTTCCCTTCTAAGTTTTTTATGAGAAAATTCAGATCATAAATATCCATTTTGAATTTATTGTGGAACATGGTATAAGATGGTGAACACAGCCTAATTTCTGCCAGGCTTTTTTTCTAGTTTTCCCAGAAGTTTTGTTTGTAGGCTTATCAAACACTTGAGTTATTGATGTCTGTTATTTTTGATTCCCTATTTCTCTAGCCTATTCCATTCATCTACTTCTTATTTTGTTGTTGTGGTGGTTGCTCAATTGTGTCCAACTTTTCATGAACCCATTTGGGTTTATTTGGACAAACATACTGGAGAGTTTTGTAATTTCTCTCTAGCTCCTGTTACAGTTGAGAAAACTGAGGCAAATGGGTCTAAGTGATTTGCCCAGGGACACATAACTAGTAAATGTCTGAGAATGAGTAATTTTTTATTAAGATTTTATTTTATTTTTCCAATTACATGCATAAGTAGTTTTCAACATTCATTCCTCTCCAAATTTATGAGTTCCACATTTTTTTTGCCATCTTCCCACCCTCCCCGTGGCAGTGGGTCTGGTAAAGTTGTACATATATATTTCTGTCTAATACATTTATATTAGTCATGTTGTAAAAGGGGAATTAGAACTGAGGAGAAAGGAAACAACCATGAGGAAGGAAAAAACATAAAGGAAGTTTTTAAAATATCTATATATTCAGGGGCAGTTAGGTGGCACAGTGGATAGAGCAGTGGCCCTGGAGTCAGGAGGACCTGAGTTCAAATGTGACCTCAGATACTTAATAATTGCCTAGCTGTGTGACCTTGGGGTGGGTCACTTAATCCCATTGCCTTAAATAAAAAATAAAATATATATATTCAGATTCTGATTTTTCCTCAGATATGGATGGCATTGTCCAAGCAGGTCTGTCAGGATGTTGAGACTGTATTTGAACTCCAGAAGATGAGATTTCCAAACTCTGGGCCTTGGTCTCTTAATTACTGGGTCTCCTTGGCTTCCCTTCTCTATTATTTAACTAGTACCAAATGACTTTGATGACTATTACTTTATAATATAGTTTGAGGTCTGAAGTGCTATTCTTCTATCATTTCTACCTCTTTTCATTAGATAGATAAAGATTTTCTTAAGCACTTACTGTATGCCAAGCCCTGTACTAAGCACTGGGAATGCAGATACAACCAAAAAGAAACATGATTTCTTCTTTAAGGAGCTTATGTTCTAATGAGGAAATACTGCATGACTAGGAGTTGAGAGTACTGATGAGAGTCAGAAGGAGGAGATGGTTAGAAATGAATGTGTTGGCATGGGTATGTTGTCAAATGGAGGTGTCCACATTGCCATGTGCCCTTGATATTTTAAACCTTTTGTTCCTTCAAATGGATTTTATTATTTTCCTGAGTACTCTAAAATTTCCTTCTAATAATTTGATTTATATAGCATTAAGTCTATAAACTATGTAAGAACAAATTTAAAAAAAATATTTTATTTGTATTGTTGTTTTTGTCATTCTGTCATTTTCAGTTCTCCATTCATTCCTTACCTAGCAAGCTATCTCTGGTAACAAAAATTTTAAAAAGAGCAAAAGAAGCAGTTCAGCAAACTGATCAACATGTCACTTTGTATCTGACAGTTGAGGCAGTATTTCACATCTACATTCCTTTATCTCTTCATTTGAGAGTTGAAGGTACATTTTCTCAGTTCTTCTGGGTGCCAACATTGGCCATTATAATTATGCAACTTTTAGTTTCATTTTATTTTTTATATTTCTATTCTATTTTCGTGTTTCTCTGGTTCCTTTATTCTATCGATTTCTGCTTCTGAATTCATTTTTTTGTTTCCTTTCTTTGTTATTTTTTTTTGTTTGTTTTTGCAAGGTTTATTTTTGTTTGGTTTTTTGCAAGGCAATGGGGTTAAAGTGACTTGCCCAAGTCACACTCTAGGTAACTATTAAGTGTCTGAGGCTAGAGTGCTCTATGCACTGCACCATGTAGCTGCTCCCTTTGTTATTCTTTATGGCCCATAAATATTAATTTCATTCATGTACCACATCTGTTGACACCTCAGTTCACAAAACTTCTATGAAAATTCGCTGTTTGGGGGGGGTGTAGTTTCAGAAAGGGACTTAGAGGGATGGCGCAGTAGATAGAGCACTGTCCCTGGAGTCAGAAGGACCTGAGTTCAAATCCAGCCTCAGACACTTAATAATTACCAAGTTGTATGACCTTGGACAAGTCACTTAACCTCACTTCCTTGCAAAAAGCAAAAAAAAGGGGGGTGAGGGGACTTGGGAAGAGGATAATTCAAGCCAAAAAAAGATGAAAGATTTTCTGGTCACCTTTCCTTGCTCTTATGGGAATTGTCTATAATCTGAGTGATATTTTTATTTCATGTGATTTTATTTATTGTATTTACCAAAATTTTCATCTGTTCAAGGTAATGTTTGATATCCTACAAATCGTAGTAGTAGCTTAGTTGTTTAAGAAAGCTTCAAAGGAAGATCTTCTATTGGCATGAGTATCATAAAAGAAAGACTAAATTATGCTTGGTTTATAGTTTCACTATTAAGTGTTATCTTATTGTCTATTTTGAAAATAGGTGATTTTTTTTTCAGATAATCAGAATAAGTATGAATGATTTAGATGAGCTGAGTTGTATTATATGAAAGACTTTGTTAAAAAGTCACAAAGGACAATCATTAACTATCTAAGTATATCTAATAATATGGGGGGAGCAGAGGGGAGAGGTGCATGTAGTACTAGTCTTTGTAGTGCTAATGCTAGTAGTGTTCAACCCACTAATTAGCATTTATTATTATTTGATCAACCTTTCAGGTAGTTTTTGTTTCTGTGTGCTGTTTGGGTTTAATTACGTCATTGTCCATAATGATAGCAGATAAAAGTCCTCAAAGAATGTAAAAAAGGAATTATTAGTTTGAGTAATAACTGTAATAAGATTCAGAATAGATGGTTATTGTGGATAAAGAATTGCTTCTGAAAATGAAAAGAATATATCTCATGTTTTTCTGTGTTGTTATTTAGTATAAGAAGGAAAAACCCTGGAAGGACTAGATGGGGCATCAGCCTTGGAGTCATGGACCTGCATTCAAACCTGACCTCAGATACTCAGTAATTACCTAGAGTGTGACCCTAGGCGAATCACTTAACCCCATTGCCTTAGAAAGCGTTTCTCCCACCCCCACCCCCCCCCAAAAAAAAAGAAAGGAAGGAAAAACTCTGAAATTTTTGTTTTTGGTCTTCCCAAAGAGATGTAGAGAATTAGCATCTGGGGATAATTTTGAGATTTTCTTATATTCTCAATGTAATGTTTACTTTTTTGAAAGTGATAAAAGGCATTGAGCTGGATTTAAGATATCCTTTGTGTATGTTCTCAACACAAAGCTTTCAAATTGATAGAGGTTATTGCAAGAAAACAAAAGTTTTGTGGCATCTATCCCTTTCAGAAGACTCCCAACTTTTTGCCATTGCATTGCCATCTTTTACTACTAATAGTTAGGGATTTTGTAGTTTCTATCCCAATGACTGTTACTTTTGAGATCACAACTTTTCCCCCTTTTATTTTCTCAGTCCTTCTTCAACACAGTATAATCGCAGTAAGATTGTCAGGACTGTACCATATATATCTAGATATATAGATCATATACATGTAGATGAGTCAAGGTATGTAAACTCCCTGTTGAAACTCCTTTGATCCAAAAGTTGAGGAGTATTCTGTGCCATGGATCTTTGGAAACAATGGGTGAAGATTGCCAAGAATTAGAGAGAAAACTGGGTTGACAGGGACTGACCTGGCCCTGTTTAAAAAGCAAAATAAAACACTTGGAAGGACTCTATCCACTTAAGAAGCAGTAACACAAAATAATTCATTTCAGAGAAGAATCTGTTTAGATCTGTGTTTTTTTTTTTTCACTAGAAGAGCTTCTAAGGGGCAGCCTGCTAGGTGGTGCAGTGGATAGAGCACTGGCCCTGGAGTCAGGAGTACCTGAGTTCAAATCTGCCCTCAGACACTTAATTACAAGCCACTTAACCCTATTGCCTTGCAAAAAAACCTTAAAAAAAGAAAAAAAGCTTCTAAGAACAGCTAAATAATTTCTATTAGAGCCTAGAAGAGAGGAAATTTTAACCGTAACCTAGCCACCTTTGTTATTGCTTTTGATTTTTTGGTTTTTGCAAGGCAGTGGGGTTAAGTGACTTGCCCAAGTTCACACAGCTAATTTAAGTGTCTGAGGCCACATTTGAATTCAAGTCCTCCTGACTTCAGGACTGGTGCTGTATCCACTGAGCCACCTAGCTTCCACCTTTGTTTAAAAACTGCATCATTACATCCAGGGTCTTACTTATATTTGTGTGTGTATAATAATTTTTTTACAACCTTTTATATTTTTTTTATTTTCAGATATATCCTTCATTTTCCACCATGGGGTGAACTATTGATTATTTTTTAAAAATGCAGATCACCAAAATCACCCAGCACATTAACAAAGCGGCAGTATTTCACATTTTAAATCCTTCATGCACCTCTAGGAAGGGAGAGGGGCACATTTTCTCTTCCCTGGAGTCAAGGGTGTTAATTACACAGCATCCAATTTATGAGTTTTATTATTCTTTCCACTTTAAATATGTTGTCATTGTTTGGATATTTTCCTAATTCTGCTTATTTTGTATCAATATATATGATTTCCCATGCTTTTAAAAAATCTTATTCTTTTTTTTTTCTCAAGGCAATGGGGTTAAGTGGCTTGCCCAAGGCCACATGGCTAGGTAATTATTAAGTGTCTGAGGTTGGATTTGAACCCAGGTACTCCTGATTCCAAGGCCGGTGCTCTATCCACTGCACCACCTAGCCGCCCCTTATTCATTGTTTCTTATGCTTAATAATATCCTATTCATTTAATGTGTCAAAATATCTTTATTCCTGAATCTGTGAACAAATACTTGTTTCCAGTTTTTTGCTACCACAAAAAGTGCTACTGAAATTATTTTGGTGTGCATGGGATTTTTAAAGCATAATTTCAGATCGCTTTGCAAAAGAGTTGGACAAAGTTCATAGCTTTGCCAACAGTGTTAAGTGTACCCATCTTTCCCTCCAAGAACTATTTCCATCTTTTGTCATCTTTGCCAACTTGCTGAGTGTAAAGTGAAACCTCAGAGTTGTTTTGATTTACATTTCACTTATTAGTAAAATCTGTTGATAGTCTGAGATGCTAATTTTGAGAATTATCCTTCCCCTTAATAGTATTTATAGACTAGTATTGATGCTGATCAGTTTCTATGAACATAAAGAATTTCAGAGCCATCTTTCTTTATTTTTGTTGTTATTTTAGAATCTGCTATAAGTAGACAGGCAATCGTGTAGCCAGCCTGCTTTCAAGAGTTTATGGACACCAGCAACATAGTGGGGAATCAGCAAGCATTTATCGAATACTGACCATGAGCCAGGCTGTAATCATTGATTTTTTAAAATTTATCATGGAATTTATAATATAAGATTATATTTAGAGCAGGAAGATTACAGATTATCTAGTTCATCAATTAAATTTTTAGTATGAGGCCTAGAGAAGTTGGTTATTGACCAACTAAGTCTTAAAAATGAAAAATGATAGGAGTATTGTGTCAAGATAGGTCATGATTGCAAAGTATTTGTTTCAGGCATGGACATGAAAATAAGTCCTAAGAGAATACTGGAGACCACTGCCCTTAATTTTGAAAGGGCTACTGCCCTTAATTTTGTTAGTTCATAGATAACAGAGAGTCACTAAGTTGCAGTACTTATTTTGATTTCAAGAGAATTTATTTGTACTTGCCCCTTTAAAAAGTGGAAAATGAAAGGGGTGGAGTTTGTTTGCCCTGTCATCAGATCAAGAAAGCAATTCACTAGTTGAAAGCAGGAAGGAAATGTGACCTCTTTCAGCTCTCTGCTGGAAAGAAGCTGTCCTTAGCTCTTAGTTCAGCGTGCTCTGAGGCCTTCTCCGTGGCAGCATTTCTAGAGTTTAGCTGAACTCTCTCCCTTCTCAGATCTTTTCTTTCTCAGATGAATGTGGTACTGTGTAAGTTTTTCTGGAGGTAAGTTGCCCCAGATGCAAGTGAAAAGTAAAGTTTGAAGGTAAGTAGCCTCTGGTCCTGCTTAATTAGTACTTCCATTTTCAGGAGAATTTTCTTGTCCATAAATGAAATGGGAATGAAATTTGACAATCCTTCCCTAAATCTTTCCTCCTGAAGTGATTTTTTTTTTTAGGTTTTTGCAAGGCAAATGGGGTTAAGTGGCTTGCCCAAGGGTCTGAGGCGGGATTTGAACCCAGGTACTCCTGACTCCAGGGCTGGTGCTTTATCCAGTACACTCCGTAGCCACCCCATTGAAGTGATTTTCAACAGTAGAGAACTTATTTCTTTGAACTTTAATAGGAAGGAAAAATAGTTTTTCAAGAAAGCCTAAAGTTGCAATCAACCATTAATTCTTTTTTTTTTTGGCTTAAATATCAAGGGTTTATTATTATTATTATTATTATATTATTATTATTATTATTTCTCTAAAGTTCCAAATATACTTGAGTGGAACCATTCTTTTTATGGGGGGGATTTCAACTTTATTTTTTTTTTAACATTTTAACATTTTTTGTTTTCCAATTATATACAATAGTAATATGTACCCATCATTTTTTGCAAGGCTCTGAATTCTACAATTCCCCCCCCCACACACACACACACACAGAAGACTGTCTGACAGTCTCTACATTGTTTCCATGCCACACATGGATGTAAATTGAATATTATAAGAGTAAACATAAGAATAAACATATCTCCCCGAAGATGAGAAACCTCAAGAATAGAGAGAGGGGAAAATTGTACTTTAGTCTGTGTTCAGATTTCAATAGCTCTGTCTCTGGGGTGAGTTGCTTTCTTTATCATAAGTCCACCAGAGAATCAACCATTAATTCTTAAACCAATCCTCAGTGTTTTATTAGCATAGTGATGAAAAATGTCCCTAATTATGTTTGAACTTATAATTCTTTTGTCAGTCATAGAAATGTAAAGCTTGGAAGGGTCCTTAGAGACCATTATTCCAACTGTCTTGTTTTACAAACACAGAAAATGGAGTCTTGAGTAGGGAAGAGATCTGCTTACAATGTGAGTTTTATATGATCGTTTATTAAAATCTTGCCTGTAAATTGAAGCTACCTCTAAGGGAGGTCTAGAAAAGAAAGTTAATTTGTCCTAAGGCTTTCCTTTAGAATTGATTGTTGTGGTAAAGGAAGAATAGTGCTGTCAGTAGCTAAGCATGAAGACATCTGCTATTTCTTAGTTGTTGGGTGGGGCTGAGGGTTACATTACCTAGACTCATGGAGGGGAGACATCTCTAGTGTGTCTTTGTCCTTAACATAGCATTTGCTACCTTCTAGGTGACCAAGAAATAGCTGTAGTTTCAACTTCTCAGATTAGTGGAAACTGAGACTTTAAACTATAAATAAGTGACAGTTATGAGATAAATCCAATTAAAAGTATACACACACACACTACATTTCTTTGTGATTCTTCTTAGGGCAAAGTATGACAGCACAGTTATTAAAACTGACTTTACCAGGTTATTTGGAGTCTTGAAGAGGCAGGATAAGTTACCCTTTCCTAGATAATGTTAACCTGTATGAACAAAGACAGTCCAGAAATGCCTCATCTATCCAGATATCTTCCAATCAATTGACTTCCATGAAAAAAATACAAAATAGGGCATATTGGTCTTTGGGTATTTAACTTGATAGAGACATTGGAATGATTTGGGCTTCTCTGGATAGAGCTAGGCCACTATTTTCATTAATATGATTGATCTAGATACCTGGAAGAAATCCAGTATTTTAAATAATTTAAATGTAGGTTGGTATGGTATATCGTTAACTTTTCATTGATGTGCATACTTATTTTGTCAGAGCTTATAGTGTAAATTTTCTTTTAATGTTATAACTGTGACATGAACTATTGATGTCTATGATAGAGATAAAAATGGGGTTTAGTCTTTTTCTAAGTGAAATGCATGACTGGTTATGTTACTCTCTGGATTTTGATTTTAATGACCATTCTGCACCCTGCCCCCCTCCATAATCTGATCTGAAAAACCACACTAAGGCAATAATTTCATTATATATGTTCATTCACTTACCAACAATAAAAAGGATAAATGACAACAGACTATTGAAACAGGTACCTATTTGGAAAAATTGGTTAGAGAAATAAAAGAATATTAGTTTGTTTCTAGTTTTCATTGTCAAAAATAATACTTGTTTTAAGTTTACCACTTAATGAAAAATATTTTATCAAACTTCCATGAATTAGATAAAAGTTTGATATCAACTTTAACAATAAAAATGGAGCTCCATAAAGCTAAGGAATTGAAAAGATACCAAATTGTTGATCAAATTCTGTTGTACTTCTATAAAGTTTAATTTTTTCCATTAACTTCTGTTTCCTACAAAGCAGTAAGAGGACATTTCTGAAAACAATTGATGAAGTAACCCAAACTGGACATGGTTTTTTTGGACTGCTCTCTTCTAGAATTGAGAGATAGTTTGACTGTGCTTTGGAAGTGACTTGAAATACTTTTCAACAGTGTAGGATGATTTTTTGTTTTGGGAAGACTCTTTGTAGGCTTTTTCTGCAGGATGAACCAAATAGGGAAGTTTAGCAGGGGAGGGACATTCAGATGATACTTTTGGTCAGCTCTTTGCAAATATTCTTTTTAAAAAATGATATTTTTAGTAGCTAGCTATGAAAATGGATAACAGAATTTAATTATTCCCATCAGAACTTTGCTGAGACAATCCTTTCAAGAAAAATTTATGTGTAATGCAGGACTTTTCCCCGAGCCTTGTCCAAAGAAGCTTGCTTGTATTATGCTAAAGTAGAGAAGGATTTAGAATTTGAAAACTGTAAACATCTTTTAAAAAATTCCCCTGGGCTTTGGAGTAACTTTTGTTTCATTTTTATTACTTTAAGTACTCTTTATTGAGGGTGTTCTGAGATAACTTTTCTGGGCTACAAATCTTTGAAGGTCAGGGGCAGCAAGTTGTTTCCAAATTACAAATCTAGAGGATTATTGATCAGTGTTTAAATGAATTGCAACAATTTCCAAAGTACTTACATAGCGTTTGTTTACTTAGGACAAATTAAGAAAATGTTAGATACTCTTTTGTTTTAAAAGAAAACATACTTTGAAAAAAATGTTGATGGGAAACCCTAGCATAAATGTATTTATTCAACAAATACTGAAGTTTGGAATCGTAAGAACACTGAATTTGGAATCATAAGTCCTCAGTCTTGAGTTCTCAGCCCTACATAAACTGACTCTTCAGTCATCCTTTCCTCCTTTGTAAAGTTGTACTTTGCATTTCCTAGATCTGTTTTAGAAAGCACTTTTCAGATTGTCACATGAAAGAGAAATTAGTTATTCCTTCCAAAAAAGAGCAGTTTTTTTATCCTATTATTATTTTGAATTTTTTTTTTTACAATTTTTCCCCTAATCTTGCTTCCCTCCCCCCACCCCCCACAGAAGGCAGTCTGTTAGTCTTTACATTGTTTCCATGGTATACATTGATCTAAGTTGAATGTGATGAGAGAGAAATCAGATCCTGAAGGAAGAAAAATAGTGGAAAATAGTGGGGCGGCTAGGTGGCGCAGTGGATAGAGCACTGGCCTTGGAGTCAGGAGTACCTGGGTTCAAATCCGACCTCAGACACTTAATAATTACCTAGCCTTGTGGCCTTGGGCAAGCTACTTAACCCCATTGCCTTGAAAAATCTTAAAAAAGAAAAAGCATTGTGCCTGATTGTTGCACTAATGGAATAAGCGACTCTATCAAGGTTGGTCATTACCCCCCATGTTGCTGTTAGGGTGCACAATATTTCTCTGGTTCTGCTCATCTCACTCAGCAATCAGTCCATGCAAATTTTTTTTGGGCTTCCCTGAATTCCTATCCCTCCAGGCTTCTAATAGAACAATAGTGTTCCATCACATACATGTACCACATTTTGTTGAGCCATTCCCCAGTTGAAGGACATTTACTTAATTTCCAATTCTTTGCCACCATGGACAGAGCTGCTATGAATATTTTTGTACAAGTGATTTTTTTTTATACTTTACTAAAATACTCTTGTTTAAGAGCAAACATAATATCCCCTCCCTCCAAAAAAATACAGACCCTCATGAGAAATAAAGGAAAGAGAAAAAAATGTGTTTCAGTCTGTGTTCTGATACCATCAGCTCTGTGTTGGGTAGATCACATTCTTTATAAGGCCATCATAAAAGTTACTTTCATATTTTTTGACTGTTGCTGATTATAATTCCCTCCATCTATTCCTCCCCACTACCATATATTATAGTTTCTCTCTCCTTTCACTCTGTCCCTCTTTTAAAATGTGGTGTACAGTGGCACAGCAGGCTGATCACTGGCCCTGGGGCCAAGAGGCCCAGAGCCCACATACCACCCCTGAGACTCAACAACCACCTGGCCCTGTGGTCCAGGACAGGCCATCCGATCCCAGCCCCTTGCAAGAAGTAAAAAAGAAAATGTATTATATCTGACTATTCTCACCTATGATCTACCCTCTCCCCTATCACCACCCCTTTTCCCCTTCTCTCCTTTTTAAAAGAGCAGGTATTTAATGGAGGTAGGGAAAGGAGAGGTGGCAATTAATGATTTTTGTGCTAATTGATATTTCAACTAATTTCCTTTGTAAGTTTTAAGAATTGAGATAGACGTTGGACTTGGTAGTTTTCTTGTATATCTTTACAGGTTAATCTGTTGTGAATTATTGATGAGCATTATTGAATAGCAGGATAAATGTCAGGACATTTCTCTAATTTGATTTTTGTAGAGATCTGAGAATAGCTTTCTTGTAGTCTACTGCCTGGGCAAAACTAGCTGAAGTTCAGCAATATCCTGCTGTTCCTCTTAATTCTGTTTCATTCCTTCCTGTCATCCCCAGGAGAAGAGAGTCTCTAGGGTCAAGAAAAGAAAGTAAACAGGTGTGGTCTTTTACCAGGGATGTGCTTTCCTGTCTCTGTAGTTCTCAAGGTGCACAAGAGTAAAACTCCAGTCTTGTGATCCTGTATTGGAGGTGCTTTCTTTTCTTTTTTTTTAAGATTTTTTTTTTTTTGCAAGGCAAATGGGGTTAAGTGGCTTGCCCAGGGTCACACAGCTAGGTAATTATTAAATGTCTGAGGCCACATTTGAACTCAGGTGCTCCTGACTCCAGGGCTGGTGCTCTATCTACTGTGCCACCTAGCTGCCCCCCATGGAGGTGCTTTCTTAAGGAGGGCATGGGAATGACTTAATATGTTAGTATCATCCCTCAGCTTTAGTTTTCCTTTGAATATTTTTTTTTATTATCTTTAGTAACTATTAACTAACCTGTTACATTTGCTATAATTTGTCTTTTTTTTTTTTGGTTTTTGCAAGGCAAGGGGGTTAAGTGGCTTGGCCAAGGCCACACAGCTAGGTAATTATTAAGTGTCTGAGGCGGGATTTGAACTCAGGTACTCCTGATTCCAGGGCCGGTGCTATCCACTGCGCCACCTAGCTGCCCCCTGTGGCAGTAGTTTTTTAAAAAAAAATTTGGTTCATTTTTGTCACCAACAGATCCAGGAATTATGGTTAAATCTGGGCAATAATGAAACCTTTTACTTACAATACTTTATTCTTCCAGCAGAGTAGAGTTGTTAATAGTTAATATTTAAATTAGGACCAGAAAATTAGTTATAAGAAGTTAGTTTTTTTTCCAATAAACACCCTCTATAAGACCTTAATTTTCAATACAAATCCTCAATATAATTCTATTCAGTAATTCATATTGCTAGGAGCTGCAATTGGATTTCAATTTTATTGAGACTCTTGATACACTTTTTCCTTGATGGACTCAGATTACAATTCTATTGTTTCCAGACATGTTCACAGTAAGTGAAACAAGCAGGTGATTCCAGTCTCTCCAGCGATATGGCTATCATCTTCTGCCAATATAGATTCTGGAAACTTAACAACACAAAATGGAGCCAGTGACATTTATAGAGAAATTCTAAGAATTTTGATTCTTTTTATATCTAAGTTACTGGGCAGCTGCTCATGAAGTAACTTCACACAGGAAATAACCCTGATGACAGCCTTGGTCTTGGATGTTCAGATTACTTTTTCACTGCCATATTCTCTCTTTTGATTCCACCCCCCCCCCCCCCATAACAATTAGTCTTGAAGTCCATGCTGTGGGGAAAAAAAGGTTGACATTTGTGAACTATTCGGGCCTAGAGAAAAAGCATTTTCTTTGAAAATAGTCTAAATAGGCGAACTCTACATTTTAAGTTTTAGTTCTTGAAAGGACCCTTGCTTTATTGTTAAATACATGTTACCTTGCTTTGAGTTCTTTTATTTTTTTTTTACAAGGCAAATGGGGTTAAGTGGCTCACCCAAGGCCACACGGCTAGGTAATTATCAAGTGTCTGAGGTTGGATTTGAACTCCGGTACTCCTGACTCCAGGGCCTGTGCTCTATCCACTGCGCCACCTATCTGCCCCTTTGCTTTGATTTCTTAAAATTCTATATCCTCTAAGAAAGTCGTGTGTGTGTGTGTGTGTGTGTGTGTGTGTGTGTGTGTGTGTCTGTGTCTGTGTCTGTGTGTCTGTGTGTGTGTGTGTGTGTGTGTGTGTGTGTGTGTGTGTGTGTGTGTGTTTAACTGGTACCTCATTTAGGATCTTTCAATTCTTATTCAGACTTGCCCACTAATAGTGCTAATTGATTCTGCTAGAATATAACATTAAGTAATAGAACCTTGTAAAACGCATTTTCTCCCATAGAAGCAATGTTAAAAACATAGTCCTCTGACAAGATGATGTACTCACAAGGCCTGACATCCAATTATTGCCAAGCCTCCTCCATTTAGACCATTAGTTCTTTGCATCTCTTCTGACCTCATTTCTTGACTAAAATTACTCTCTCCAAACTTTTGTCAAATCTTATGGTCTTTTCTCAGTCTTCATTCTCAATATGCTGTTGCCTTTCTTCTTCTTGGATATACTGTTTTCTGGATTTTCCAACTGTGAGTGTTCTCCAAGCTTCTGTCATGGATCCTCCTCTCCCTCTTGGGGACCTTCTAAGGATTTAATTATTATCTCTTTGCGGATGACTCCCAGAGCCATATATTGAGCCCCAGTCTCTCCTGAGTTTCAGTTCTATCTAAAACATGTCAAAAACAACTAATTTTCTTTTCCTAGAAAGCCTTCCCTATTTCTTGTCAAAGGCACCATAATACTTTGTCTTCTAAGCTTATTATCTCAGCATTTTTTGGACTCTACTCTTATCCTCACCCTTACATTTCTAGTCAGGTACCAAATCATGCCTTTTCTACCTTCACAACATCTCTTGCATCTGACCAATATAACTCTTGCAAATACAACTTTAATTTAGGCCCTTATCACTTCTCATCATCTCTTATATGCAATAGCTTTCTATTCCTCAAGTTTCTTTCCACTTGAATCCATCCTGCATTCTCCAGTCAAAGTAATTTTTTAAAATGTTGTATTGTGTTTTTACATTATTTGAGAAACTCCGTCTCACTTAAATACAATTCTTGCAGAAGTCAAGATACTGCTTTGTGATGTCATTAGTCTTTTTGAAAATGAAGGGAGAGGTGGGGTGGCTAGGTGGTGAAGTGGATAAAGCACCAGCCCTGGAGTCAGGAGTACATTGGTTCAAATCTGGTCTCAGACACTTAATAATTACCTAGCTATGTGGCCTTGGGCAAGCCACTTAACCCCATTTGTCTTGCAAAAAGAAAAAAGAAAAAAAATGAAGGAGAGGGGCAGCTAGGAAGTGGTGCAGTGAATAGAGCACTGACCCTGGAGTCAGAGGACCTGAGTTCAAATACGTTCCAGACACTTCATACTTTACTAGTTGTGTAACTGTGGGAAAGTCACTTAACTGCATTGCCCCACAAATACCAAAAAAAAAGAAAATGAAAGAGAAACAATAGCAGCACAAGTATTTATACATTAATCCCTCTCCATGAGAGGTCTTTTGTAACATTTAAATAAAACTAACAGTATAGGGACCTTGTACATGCAACATTCAACATCTGTAGCATTCCCTCATCTGTATTAAAATTATTTTAAATTGCCCCCCATCTGTTTTTCTCTTAGCCCATTAACAAAAGAGAAAATTTCCCTCATTGTAGGCTAATATGTATGTTTCATTCCTTACTCTTTTCATCTCTCTAATAGTAAATAGTTTCATCATCTGTTATTTGAAATCATGAGTGGTTATTGTATTGATCGTGGTTCTTTTAATTATTCTTTAAATGTTATTTTATTTTTTCAATTACTTGCAAAGATAATTTTCAACATTCATCTTTTTGTAAGATTTTGAGTTCCACATTTTTATATCACCCTCTTTCCATGACAGTAATCTGATATAGGTTATACTTGTACAATCACATTTAATGTATTTCCAGATTAGTCATGTTGTGAAAGAAGAATTCGAACTAAAGGGGAAAAAATACGATGAGAAAGAAAAAAACCATAAAACAAGTTTTAAAAAGAGAAAACAGTAAGCTTTGGTCTGCATTCAGACTCCATAGTTCTTTCTTTCATTACAAGTCTTTTAGAATTCTCCTTGATCTACTGACCTGTTGAGAGAAGCCAAGTCCATCATAGTTGATTATATACTATGTTGTTATTAGTGTCAGGAAAATACTGTTTTCCTGGTTCTGTCCACTTCATAAAATCATGCAGACTTTTCAGGGTTTTTCTAAAATCCAGCTGCTTATGATTTCTATCGTATTTCATATACTACATTTTTGTTTAGCGATTTCCCCAAAAGATGGACATCCTGTCAATTTCCAATTCTTTTCCACCACAAAAAGAGCTGTATATGTGGGTCTTTTCAACTTTTTTATGACCCTTTTAGGATATAGACCTAGTAGTATTGGGGGTTTTTTGAGTTTTTTTGTTTTTTGTTTTTGAGTTTTTTTGTAAGGCAATAGGGTTAAAGTGGCTTGCCCAAGGCCACACAGCTAGGTAATTATTAAGTGTCTGAGACCGGATTTGAACTCAAGTACTCCTGACTCCAGGGCCGGTGCTTTATCCACTACGCCACCTAGCTGCCCCAACAAATTACTTTCTAGAATGGTTACATCCATTTCATAAATCCACGAGTTGTGAATTGATGTACCTCTTTTCCCATAGCCTCCCAACATTTAGCATTGTCCTTTGGCCCATTCTAAAAAATGTGATTTGGAATCTCAGAATTGTTTTCATTTGATTTTTTTCTTTCTTTCTTTCTTTTTTTGCAAGGCAATGGGGTTAAGTGACCTTCCCCAAGGTCACACAGCTAAGTAAATATTAAGTGTCTGAGGCCAAACCTGAACTCAGATCCTCTTGACTCTGGGCCAGTGCTCTAATCATTGCACCACTGAACTACTCTTCATTTACATTTCTTTAGTTAATAATGATTTTACTAAAGCACAGATCTGACTATGTCACTTCCTTTCTCAACCTACTCTGTCAGTTCCTTATTACCTCTAGGATATACCATAAATACCCCTTTAGCATTTAAAACCCTCCAGGGGGCAGCTAGGTGGCAGTGGATAAAGCACCTGCCCTGGAGTCAGGAGTACCTGGGTTCAAATCCGGTCTCAGACACTTAATATTTACCTAGCTGTGTGGCCTTGGGCAAGCCACTTAACCCCATTTGCCTTGCAAAAACCTAAAAAAACAAAAAAACCCTCCAGTCTTGCTTTAACCTACTTTTCCCTTGTTGGACATTATTGTCCCTCCCATACTCTGCAGTCCAACTCAATATGCATCTTCTCTGTTCTAAACTCTCCTCTTCTGCTTTGGCACTGAGCATCCCCCATACCTGGAATGCCCTCCCATTCTCCCTCTGTCTCAGATGACTCTCATCCTTTAAACTACAGCTTAGAATTGGCTTCTACTCGAAACCTTTCCTGTTTCCTCCTCATCTGCTGTTGCCTTCCTCCTGAGACAACTTCATTTCTAACTTGTGTGTATTTGTACTTCTCATTGAAATGTAAGCACATTGTAAATAGGGATTATATCTTTCTTTGTATATATGATTTTTAGGTACCCCAGCGCCTAAAACATTACTGGCAAATAGTAGCCACTTAATAAAAACTTGTTACTTGATTTGTATATTATAGAATAGAGTACTGAATCTGAAAAGCTCTGTTATGTAGAACTTGCTTTTTAAAAATATATCTGATAGATTCAGCATGCTACTTTATTTTTTCCAATTATGTGCAGATAGTTTTCAACATTTAT